>NC_092718.1:216582462-217278712 GCF_047496885.1 Scyliorhinus torazame | reverse complement strand
CTTAATCTCCAGCCCCTCCTGGTCTGGCTCCTTCTCCTCAGAAAAGGTTGCATGTCCCCCCTTCTCCTCCAACATGTCGCCCCACTGTTGTGCCAGGTTGTGGAGAGCACAGCAGATCACCATAAAGCGGGAGAACCTCTGGGGGGGGGAGTATTGCAGTGCACCACCAGAGCAGTCCAGACATCGCAACCGCATTTTCAGCAGTCCGATGCACCGCTCAATGACAGCACGGCTGTCAACATAGGCCCCGTTACATCGGATCTCTACCTCAGCCTTTGGCCTCCGCACAGGCGTCATCAGCCAGGACCTCAGCGGGTACCCCCTTTCCCCCAATAGCCAACCCGTCATCCTGGGGTGGTCCTCGAGGACGCCGGGGATCTCAGAGTGTCTCAGAATGTAGCTGTCATGCACACTTCATGAGAAGCATGCAGACACATGCATGATCCGGAGGTGCTGGTCGCACATGAGTTGAACATTCAGGCAGTGAAATCCCTTCCTATTAATGAAGGGCACTCCCTGATTCCCTGGTGCGTGCAAGGTGATATGCGTGCCATCAATTACCCCTGGACCTGGGCATCCTGGTGATGGCAGAGAGTCCTGGAACCTGGGCATCTTGGTGGGCCTGGTCCAGCTCAAAGTTTATATAGTTTGATGCCCGGGCATACAGGGCATACTTGTGGGCTGTAGCTTGGGAAATGCCGCACAAGTCCCCGCTCGAGCCCTGGAATGCACCAGTTGCATAGATTTCAGGGCGGCTTGGACCTTCATGGCCTCCTGGAGCGGGTGTCCTCTTCCTTCACGGGGTGCCAAGTCCACAAGTACGAGGCACAGGTACTGCACTGTCCCTTTGTTGAGACGGAGTCTCCTACGGCACCTGCTGTTCGTCATCTCCTTGAAAGAACAATGATACCTGTACACCTTGGCTGTTGCTGGCATCTCCCTCCGGGAGCCGGGTCTTCAGGGTGCGCATCGAACCCCTGCACACGGGGTGCTGCTTCTAGCCTGTGTCGGCGTTGCTGCCACTTGGGAAGCCAACAGCACCGCAAGGGCAGCCTCTGCAGGACCAACATTTTTTTTTTTTAATTTAGAGTACCCAATTATTATTTTTTTCCAATTAAGGGGCAATTTGGCGTGGCCAATCCACCTAACCTGCACATCTTTGGATTGTGGGGGTGAAACCCACGCAGACATGGGGAGAATGTGCAAACTCCACATGGACAGGGACCCAGAGCCGGAATTCGAACCCGGGTCCTCAGCGCCGCAGTCCCAGTGCTAACCACTGTGCCACATGCCGCCCTCTGCAGGACCAACATAACCAGCCATATTTTGTTTATTGGTAAGGAATTGGAAAATGAGGGGAAACCGACAATCAGTTAGGGCTTCCACTCCGGGACCCTCAAATTCCCCAAGCTTATCCCAAACCATAAGCATCTCAGCATCTCTCAGAGGGCCGTCCATCAGGGACAGCACGGTAGCATTGTGGATAGCACAATTGCTTCACAGCTCCAGGGTCTGTAAAGTCCTGTAAAGGGACGAGTCTAGAAGCGCTGGTGACGGCGCCACTACCGCTCTCACCAAAAAAATTTACCACGAACCCAGTGGTGGCGGCAACATTAAGTATCTGGGGGCAATGGAGGCGACAGAGAGGTGTGTTGGGTGCCTTGGTGGGGTCCCCAATTAGGAACAACCATAGGTTTGCCCCAGGGAGGTTGGATGGAGGATTCCAGAGCTGGCACCAGTTGGGAATCAGGAGAGTGGGAGACTTATTTATAGACGGGATGTTTGCGAGCTTGGGAGTGTTGGAGGAAAAGTATAAGCTGCCCCGGGGAAATTTCTTTAGATATATGCAGGTGAGGGCGTTCACAAGACAACAGGTGAGGGAAGTTCCGCTGCTCCCGACACAGGGGATCCAGGATAGAGTGCTTTCGGGGGTGTGGGTCGGGGAGGGCAAGGTGTCAAGAGATTTACCGGGAGATGAGAGAAGAGGGGGAGGAGCTGGTGGGCGAACTGAAAGGAAAATGGGAAGAAGAGCTCGGGGAGGAGATTGAGGAGGGTTTGTGGGCTGGTGCCCTAAGCAGGGTAAATTCCTCTTCCTCGTGTGCCAGGCTTAGCCTGATCCAATTTAAGGTGCTGCATAGAGCACACATAACGGGAGCAAGGTTGAGCAGGTTCTTCGGAGTGGAGGACAAGTGTGGGAGGTGCAGCGGAAGCCCGGCAAACCACACACATATGTTTTGGTTATGCCCGGCACTGGAGGGGTATTGGAAGGGAGTGACGGGAGTGATCTCGAAGGTGGTGAAGGTCCGGGGCAAACCAGGCTGGGGGTTAGCTTTATTTGGAGTTGCGGATGAGCCGGGAGTGCAGGAGGCGAAAGAGGCCGATGTCGTGGCCTTTGCGTCCCTAGTAGCCCGGCGTAGGATTTTACTCATGTGGAAGGAAGCGAAACCCCCCGGACTGGAGGCCTGGATAAACGATATGGCGGGGTTCATAAAACTGGAGCAGATTAAGTTTGCGCTGAGAGGATCGGCTCAAGGGTTCACCAGGCGGTGGCAACCATTCCTCGACTACCTAGCGGAACGTTAGAAGGAAGATAGATGACCAGCAGCAGCAACCCAGGGGGGAGGGGGGGGGGAATGGAGGGAGGGGGGGGTAAGATGTTCGGGTTCTGGGAGGGGGAGGGGGGACGGGGGGAGTTTCATTTTATGTTATTTGGTTAGTTTACCATGTTAGTTACTCAATGTTAGATTGTAGTTATCATGTTACTTGTACTTTAAATTTCTCTTTTTTGATTTGTAAGGGGGAAAAAATTGTGATTGAAAAACTTTAATAAAATATATTTTTTTTAAAAAGGAGAGCATACTCAGGTGCCCCTCCTCCTGATCCGCACACTCCCCCTCTGGTTGCGAGGATATCCCCAGTGCTGAAGCCCAGCTCTTGAGTGTTTGATTGTTGGCTGCTGCCTCTTTGGTGCTGTCGCATCTAGAATTCAGGCAAACTGTTCAGGCTTCAAAGGGATGCAGTAACCGTCGTCTGAGACATTACATGTGTACCCATGAGAATCTGCTTGAGACTGTTTTGTTTGTTAAACGGTCAACAATACCTTTATCCAAAATGATAAAAACAAGTTACTGAATGATCCATATATCACATTAACCATTAACCGACAAGGAAAAGGCACCGTGTCATACAAGCACCTTTTAACTACAGAATATCGGTACAAACACAAAACGATAACAGTGCATTTATACAAAGAAAACCAAATACATGTTGAACATTAAACAGTAAAAGAAAGTCACCAGCAATCTGCAAAAGTATTTCTTCAACACCTTCATCAAGTTGCTCAGTTGAATCGGTCTGCCACCCCTTCCCCTTCTCCAGCACTGGCAGTAGGTCACCTTACTTCCTTTCCTTGCTCAAGGCCACAGAAGCAAAAGAGGCAGTAGCAAACAAACGCATGTCTTCCAGACATTAAACATCGATCTGCCAACAGTACAATGAAGTCACCAGCAATCTGCAAAAGCATTTCTTCAACCTTCATCAAGTTTCTCAGTTGAATCGGTCTGCCACCCCATCCCTTTCTCCAACACTGGCAGTTAGTCATCTTACTCCATCCTTTTTTTCACTCCGAGCCAGAAGCAGAAGAGGCAACAGCAAAGAAACTCGGTCATTAGCAATAATCTTCAGCTGTGAATCTAGAGGCTGCTCACAGTCAAAGGGAGTTAAAGTGACCTTCAGCATAGAACCAAGTGATGGTAGGACAGACAAGACATACCCTGTTATGGGTATTCACAATATTTAAAGATGGCTTGAAGGTCACGCAGACCAAAAGCCTATCTCCTCCTCCCCCGCCCCCCCCCCCCCCCCCCAAGCCCTGACCCAGGGAGACCCCCCAACCTCCCACCCCCACCCCGAGTACTGGGGCAGCAGCAGCACCAGTGTCCTTGTGCTGCATGCCGGAAAATGGAAATGGCTACTCACTTCCTCAGTTCCCCTCAGCAGCCATTGTTTCAGCTTAATGTTTTTAAAAAGGAGTATTAAATTGCGCCTGTGTGATTTTTCACTGTGGAACCGGTTAATTTCCGGGAGGCCATTGCATTCGACTTCAATCTCAGTAGCAAAATGGAAATGAATGCAAATGAGGATTAATGATACACTCGCCATATTTGGGGAAGATCTGGAACTTGCCATCGGGAAGGGTTGATAAGATAGCAAACTGATTCGCTCCCGATGTGAATCTGGATCTTTGCCTTTCCCTCTATTTAACCGGCGCACCCAGACCTATGCCAGGCGCAAGGCAGTGGTTAAATCGTGCCCATAATCTATTCAAGGGGTTCAAATTGTTCAGGAGTGGGTTACAGGCTAGAATCTAATTAGGGGGTCAAATGGTTCATATATCGAACAACAGGTGACTGGGTGTAAATTACAGACTGGAATCTAATTGAAACATTTAGTTGGTTTAGTAATTCTGGGCCATCAGTTTACTCAAGGGGTTCTGGTACATCTGTTAAAAGTAAATATTGGCCCAGATATGTGTTTTAGGCTGGATCAGGCGATTTAAGTATAGAATGATGGATACCTGGGAGTGATGACAGACCATTAATCTAATTAAAGGTTTCAGATGACATCATAAAATGAGAGAAATTTAAGCAATCTAGAATTAGAATTATCATCCGAACCCCAATATGAGATTCAGTCCGAGGTATCTTTTTTATATTTGTATAATGAATGCTTTTCGTACATTGTTTATTAATGGAATTGTTTCATTCGGTCAATTAATTTTCCTAGGCAGCTATTGTGGTGGACATCCATGAGAAATGTGTGAATTAAACATGGCAACCTCTGTATTTGAAGAGTTGTAATCACTAAATAATCTATTGGGAAATAATTTGCTGCTGATTACCAAGAACTCAGTGTGTGTGCTGAAATTATCTGGCCTTGTGACCAGAGAGTTAATTAATAGTGGTGTCAGCGTGGCAAGTTGGTAACATTCTTGCCTCTGAGTCAGAAGTTGCAGGTTTAAATCCAACAGCAGTCTTGAGCACATAATCCCAGTTTAACACTCCCGTGCAGTCAGAGCAGCACTGCCTTTCAGCTGAGACTGAGGGCCTTTTGCTCACTGAGGTAGCCATGTCACTGTTTCAAAGGAGATTGTGAAGTTCATCCTTATTTATACATTGATCCCTAAACCAACATCACTGAAGAAACAGATTATCACCATTGTCACATTGCTATATGTGGGATCTTGCTGTGCACAAATTAGCCGTGACTTTTCCAGCAACAGTGCCTTCACTTCAAAAAGACCGCATTGGCTGCAACGTTCTGAGGGAAATCCTGAGGCTGAGAAAAGTGTTACATAAATACAAGCACTTTTGTATTATTTGTTTTTTTCTAGGTTTACCTTCCCAGCATTCCATCACTGTAATTCCAGGATAGAGTTGTCAAATTTAAAGAGACTGCACTTGCTCCATAAAGCCTCACTCACAGTGGTACATCAGCGGAAAAATGCTCTTATTAGCTCCAGTGTACCTGCTATTGTTTCATTATACCCGGGAATCCAAAATGCTTTCGAGCTGAGATAACAGGAGCATGAACATCTTCTCTAGTGGAGTTCTCTGACTCCTAGACTGGGCATACTGTGAATTGACAACCCTAGAGCAACTGAGCCTGCATACAGGGCTATAAACACGTAAAAAGTCTATATTTTCTTGCACATCCACCGTACCTTCAGCTGCAAAGTTCTGAGCTCTGCAATTTGTCTTAAGTTCTGAGCCTAATATCAATTTATGTGGCTTGCTGTCAAATTGTGTTCAATGACGTTCCTGTGAATTTCCTTTAGACAATTTGTTATATTAAATATGCTTAAATAAGTGGAAGATGCTGCACAGAGGAAACTGAATTGTAGAGTCACTGTAATCGAGTAAATGTAAATAAAGTGGCATTACATTTGGAATGGTGTTTTAGGTGAAATGCTTATGCAGTTTTCACTGAAGCCATAGCCAACTGTTACTGTTGAACTGGTTGTTCCATCGAATGCAGACAAAGAAATGATGGGGTAGAATTTTCTCCTTACTTCAGCCTCAAATGGAAGCCCCCAATTTTTAAACTATGTCCTCAACCTAGTTCTTGATGCTGTGACAAGGAGAAATGTCTTCTCAGCGTTCAGCTGCCAGGTCCCCTCAATATCTTATATGTTTCGATAAGATCACCCCTTATTCTAAACTCTAAGGAGTATCAGCCCAACCTGCTGAACGTTTTTTTATATGATAACCCCTTCATCCCAGGTAAAAGGTAAAGTCGTCATAGTCCCAGATGACCTTAGGCTGCTTTTCCCTTTGAGGGGGAGAGCTGACTGGTGGTGATGTCACCTGAGGATCACCACACCTCAGACGAGGGGAAAGGTTGAGAAGGCGAGGCCAACTTGCATAAACTCAGCCGGTACAGGAATTGAACCTGCGCTGTTAGCCTTGCTCTGCATCACGAACCATGAACCTTTTCTGAACTGATTCCTATGCAGTTATATCCTTCCTTGAGTAAGAAGACCGAAACTGTACACAGTATTCCAGATGTGGTCTCACTAAGACCCTGTGCAACTCTAACCAAACTTCCCTACATTTATACTCGATTCCCATTTAAATAAATACCAACAAATCCATTTGCCTTCCTATTCTTTTGCTGAACCTGCATACATATTTTTTGTGATTCATGTTTAAGAATGCTCAGATGGCCCGTACCACAGAGTTCTGCTGTCGCTCTCCATTCACATAATATACTACTTTTGTGTCATTCCTGTGGGCAATTCACATTTTCCCATGTTATACTCCATCTGCCAAATTTGTAACGACTCAGTTAACCTATCTATATCCCCTTGTAGATTCTTTACCTGCCCTTGCCAACTTACTTCCTTACCTAACTTTGTGTCATCAGCAAATTTAGAAAACATACATTCGGTTCCTTCATCCGAATCATTGATTAGGTCCCGGGAAAGCTGAGATGGTGGTGGGAGGGGGAGATCCAAATTGAGCTGACCTACAGTACTCACATTTCTTTTTCTGGAAGACAGTAACAGAGTAGAATCGGCAGGGGCCTGGAGAGCAGGCGTTCTTAGAATTGGTGGTTGTTGATGATTTCAGCAAATGTGACTTGAAGGAACTGAGGAAACATCCACGGCCTTGTTTATGGCCACTTCAGTGCTGCAACACCCATGGATATTTGAACTGAAGAATACCACTCGGGTCAACATGAACACTCGCCCCTTTTTGTCTGATCATAATCTTCTAATACTTAGTGCGACTGCATCTGGTACAAGATTTTTTAAATATTCACAGCGGGAGGAAAGTATTCCTTTGATGTGCTGACATGACTGCGGTGGGTTCTTTCATACATGGCGGAAGTTTTAGTTTACTAATTGTGCATTGGATGACTCCCATCAGATCTAACTTGACTCTGCTGTGTAAAGGCAGGTCAATCTGACCGTGGTTGGAGGAGAAACAGAAAATATTCTCAGTTAAATCTCTGAAGAGATTGTGCTTCTCCAGAACATCTGTCGTGAAAATGAAAATTTGAAATGAAATGAAAATCGCTTATTGTCACAAGTAGGCTTCAAATGAAGTTACTGTGAAAAACCCCTAGTCGTCACATTCTGGGGCCTGTTCAGGGAGCTGGTACGGGAATTGAACCGTGCTCCTGGCCTGCCTTGGTCTGCTTTGAAAGCCAGCTCTTTAGCCCTGTGCTAAACCAGCCCCAGCTTGTGTGTTGTGCGTAAAATGAGCGCTATTTGCCTCAGTTTACAAATTTAGTTTTATGAATTGGAGCAGTGAATACAGCACTTCTATTTTCTAGTTCCACAGTAGTAGTATGGGACTAATTCTACAGCAGCTCTTTTAAAAAGCCAGCACAGGCATGATGGGCCAGATGATCTTATTCAATGCTGTATAGTTCTGTGAGATGTTCAGTTTTGGGTTGTTGGTTTGTGAACAGGCAGGTGACGGCACCCAGCATGCTTTTTAAAATCGCTGAAGCCATGTCTGGCTGTAATCCTGAACAAAAGGCAGCTTTCTGGCAGCATCAGAGAAGCTAACACCTTGTTATCTCTGAAGAGACGCTAATGATTCTGTGGGATTCAGAGACCAAACTCAAAGGGAATGATACAGCAGCCGTGTACATTTCACAAGCAAGGCCTGGCCACCCGAGTCTCCTAGTCTGACCGGACAAAGGACCCTGCAACCTCCTTTCAAATTCTTAATGGTTAGAACATTAACAACCTCTAGAACCCAGACAAAGGAATATACACCCTTTGCAAAGCCAAAGTGGAAAGATGAGAATCACTTGTCATGACCCGTCCGTCCCCGCCCCTCACCCAAAGGTTGCACTGCAAGGAAGCGTGCCATCTTCCATCTGGCAACATGGTTGGGGTGTTTCTCAAATCTGATGAAGTGACAGATAAATGCAACTATTTTTAACTTTTCTGCTAATATGTTACTCCAATGCACCTGTTTTGCTGATGCCTGTGTATATTATTCTGCCCACAATTCATAGACATGTTTCCCATGGCTTCCACTGCATTGTCTCTTTAACTTAGATTGTTTATTTCCAGGTTGAGATTGTGACACACACAGGACCCCATAGGCGTCTGTGGATGGGGCCACAGTTTCAGTTCAAGACCATCCATCCTTCAGGACAAACAACAGTGATTTCCTCCAGTTCCTCAGTACTTCAATCACATGGACCCTGTGATATACCACAGCCTCTCATGGACTTTGATACCGATGATCTAGAACTCAATAGCCTGAGGTAAGAAAGTTAATCAAAGCATGTGGAACCCTGCTTTTCTGAACCTTGCCAGTGGTACAGGGTTTCATTGGTGTTGCGAAATCTGCTCCTTCATCTCATGTGCCTGAATTCCTCCCAGCCTACAATTTTGGATGAGGAAATGAAGCTGTGCTATGGGATGGCAAGCATAATTTCAGTATTTCAAACGTGCAAAAGACGTACCATGTTGAATTTCACACGTTTTAGTGGGGCTCTGTTTTTAACATGATGATTACCCATGTAAACCGGGGGCCGGTTTAGCTCAGTTAGCTACACAGCTGGTTTGTGATGTCAAGCAAGGTCAGCAACGTGGGTTCAATTCCCGTACCGGCTGAGGTTATCCATGAAGGCCCCGCCAACTCAACCTTGCTCCTCGCCTGAGTTGTGGTGATCTCAGGTTAAACCACCACCAGTCAGCTCTCCCCCTCAAAGGGGAAAGCGGCCTACGGTCATCTGGGACTATGGCAACCTTACCTTACCGTACCCATGTAAAGTGGGAGCGAGCCAGGAAAATGGCTTTACCCACATCGGGGTATACCTTTAGACTAGTTTATTGTTGTTGGATTCATTATTGAAGTGTAAATTGAATTTACAATAAGGGGCGAAATTCTCCGGAAACGGCGCGATGTCCGCCGACTGGCGCCCAAAACGGCGCAAATCAGTCGGGCATCGCGCTGCCCCAAAGGTGCGGAATGCTACGCATCTTTGGGGGCCGAGCCCCAACCTTAAGGGACTAGGTCGGCGCCGGACGAATTTCCGCCCCGCCAGCTGGCGGAAAAGGCCTTTGGTGCCCCGCCAGCTGGCGCGGAAATGACATCTCCAGGCGGCGCATGCGCAGGAGCGTTAGCGGCCGCTGACGGCATTCCCGCGCATGCGCATTGGAGGGAGTCTCCTCTGCCTCCGCCATGGTGGAGTCCGTGGCGAAGGCGGAAGGGAAAGAGTGCCCTCACGGCACAGGCCCGTCCGCGGATCGGTGGGCCCCGATCGCGGGCCAGTCCACCGTGGGGGCAACCCCCGGGGCCAGATTGCCCCGCGCCCCCCCCCAGGACCCCGGAGCCCACCCGCGCCGCCTTGTCCCGCCGGTAAGGTAGGTGGTTTAATCTACGCCGGCGGGACAGGCATTTTAGCGGCGGGACTTCGGCCCATCCGGGCCGGAGAATTGCGCGGGGGTCCCACCAACCGGCGCGGCGCGATTCCCGTCCCCGCCGAATATCCGGTGCCGGAGACTTCGGCAACCGGCGGGGGCGCGATTCACGCCAGCCCCGGCGATTCTCCGACCCGGCGGGGGGTCGGAGAATCTCGCCCAAGATTTCTTCTTCTGGAGTATTGTGAGCAGTTTTGGGCCCCGTATCTAAGGAAGGATGTGCTGGCTTTGGAGGCAGAGGAGGTTCACAAGAATGATCCCTGGAATGAAGGACTTGTCATATGAGGAGTGGTTAAGGACTCTGGGTCTGTACTCTTCGGAGTTTAGAAGGATGAGGGGGGATTTTATTGAAACTTATAGGATACTGCGAGGCCTAGATAGAGTGGACATGGGGAGAATTTTTCAACAAGTAGGAAAATCTAGAACCCGAGGGCACAACCTCAGATTAAAGGGACGATCCTTTAAAACTGAGGTGAGGAGGAATTTCTTCAGCCAGAGGGTGGTGAATCTGTGGAACTCTTTGCCGCAGAAGGCTGTGGAGGCCAAATCACTGAGTGTCTTTAAGACAGAGATAGACAGGTTCTTGATTAATAAGGAGATCAGGGGTTATCGGGAGAAGGCAGGAGAATGGGGATCAGAAACATATCAGCCATGATTGAATGGTGGGCCGAATGTATGTCTCATGGTCCATGTCGACTTTTGCCTTTTAGTTCAAGCCAAGATGCATGCTGCTATAGTTTTAGTAATTACTGTTGTAATGCAAGTTATAGTGAAGTCACTGCATGAATTGGTTGAAGTGGACCAATTCCTCAGGACATATTTTAATAAGAACATGGGTAGTCCACACTGAATAAAATAAAGGTTGTGATTTAACGGCCGCGTTATGCCCAGCGCAGATCGGAGCAAGCTGGTTAGATCATGGGAAAGGCCCAAATTGGGATCCACAGCAAGTGCCAATCGGTTTCCGATTCAAGAGGACCGCTCCCGTTGGCATGAAACAGATCCCACCCAGATGTGACGAGAAAACAATAATCACCAATTAAGGCAAATCTCCATATCGTTAAGGAATCCCTAATCCCTATCTAACATCCTCCCCAGGGATTTCCCAGCCGGGCATCATTCAGTACTGCTCCACACAAACGTGGACCAGGTGGAAGGGCGGTTGGGGGGGGGGGGGTTGCTGGATATCCCCCTGGAACGCAGGCACCTTGGCACTGCCATCTTGGCACTTCCACCCTGACACTGACAAAATGCCAGCATGGCACTGCAAAGCTGGCAGAAGCAGTGCCAGGGTGGTAGTGCCAAGGTGCCCAGGTGTCAGGGTGGCATGGACAAGGGCCAGGGCCTGAGGAGGGCCATGCCTGAGGATGAGGGGTGAATGAAGGGTGGGGCAATGCAGGACCTGTACAAAGGGTCCTCTGAAAAGTTGGGGTCGGATCCTAGAAAGGGGGGGCCTGAAAGAGGGGGCTGGGGAACGCCTGTAGAGGGGGGGATCTCAGCAACCCAGAGCGGGGTGTCATCATTTGGGGGGGGGGGGGGGGGAGCGATGTGTGGCAATGCCGATATGAGTGGGGGGTGACTCAGGCCATGGGTGGGGGGTGGGGAATCCACAAGCTCACTTAGAGATCGTGGCACCATTTCAAAATGGCGGACCGATGTCTGAGGAGCCGGTAGTCCAGCGTGTTCAGTTCCCCAGTGATGAAAATGGGCTAAACCGGTAAGAAACTCCCCAGGGCCTAAAGAAGTGACTAAATGTGGTTAGATAGTGGGAGGGGACTCGCCGGCAGAGCCCATGGTAAACTCCCAGCAAAGCCCACCACAAGTGACACTTAGAAACCTTTTGGTTAGATTGTGCCCAAAGAAACGTAGTTTTATTTACACAATATATACACTTTGCGGTAGATCCCTACCGGTTTCCTGTTCTCGTCGGTGCCTTACTAGCCGAACTTCTATACAGGGGGTAATCGATATCCCTTGCCCCTCGCGGGAGAGCTCATACTCTGCAAGACCCCGGGGAAAATAATCATTTCCCTCCCTTAGGCCCATCTGGTGTTTTGCACATATCCTCAGGAAAATTATGTATTAGGCTTATTCAGACCAGCCCCTGACCAAAGACCAATGTTTTTGGGTAGGTTAGAGGAGATCTGGGGCGAAATTCTCCCCCAACGGCGCGATGTCCGCCGACTGGCGCCAAACACGGCGCCAATCAGACGGGCATCGCGCCGGCCCAAAGGTGCGGAATGCTCCGCATCTTTGGCGGCCTAGCCCCAACATTGAGGGGCTAGGCCGACGCCGGAGGGATTTCCGCCCCGCCAGCTGGCGGAAATGGCGTTTGTTGCCCCGCCAGCTGGCGCAGAAATGCAGCGCATGCGCGGGAGCGTCAGCGGCCGCTGTCAGTTTCCTGCGCATGCGCAGTGGGGAGAGTCTCTTCCGCCTCCGCCATGGTGGAGGCCGTAGCGGAGGCGGAAGGGAAAGAGTGCCCCCACGGCACAGGCCCGCCCGCGGATCGGTGGGCCCCGATTGCGGGCCAGGCCACCGTGGGGGCACCCCCCGGGGCCAGATCGCCCCGCGCCCCCCCCCAGGACCCCGGAGCCCGCCCACGCCGCCTGGTCCCGCCGGTAAATACCAGGTTTAGCGGGGGGTCCCGCCAACCGGCGTGGCCCGATTCCCGCCCCCGCCCAGTCTCCGGTACCGGAGACTTCGGCGGGTGCGGGATTCACGGCGGCCTACGGCCATTCTCCGACCCGGCGGGGGGTCGGAGAATGACGCCCCTGCATTCTATTTCATGAGAAAGGCAATGACTAAGCTACTTTAACTGCCCAATGAGTGGAATGCCTCTTCTAAACAAAAGAGACACTGAAGGAGACATCTGCCAGATAGGCCATTCTGCAACACAATGCTGAATAAAACAAATGATTAATGCCATATTTCTCGGGAAAACACCCAACCACGTTTTCACTGAAAGGAAAACATCAGCTGATTGTTTATTTCCAGGTTGCAGGATTTTATCAATGGAATCCAGGTTCCACGGATTAATTCCAATGCAGGCACCACCAAGAAAGGCTTCAACTTCAAAAGTATGTCGCTCATCTCAGGGTACAGAAATTTCTGGCGGACGTTAATGCCCTCCCCGTGGCAAATCTGGTGGTTGATCCTTGATCTCAGGGAAGTCACGCTGCTTTCCATTTACATGCTTGATTGGGCAAGGGACCCGTCATCTCCATTAAATACCACCCCACACCCTGTACATTGGTGTCCATTATGCCAAGAGCTGTCACAACGATTCTATTTGAAAGCAGCCCCCAGTGCCTGAAAATGAACAGGTGGTTCTAAGTAGACTGTGGCTGAGACCCCGATTAGAAACCATTGCACAACAGCAGAAAAGAGAGACAACACAGACTGCCATCCCTGGAATTATTGTGTGCACACCCTGGGAATGCTGGAAGAAAGATTCCGTTGTTTGAACTATTCCAGTTCAAGTGCAGTATAATTTGAACACTCTAGTCCTCCTTTTACATGGGTTAAAGATGTTTCTGCATATTATCTCAAACGCCATCTCTTCTGCACCAGAAATGGCGTCTGTACTTTGGTGGTCTCTCTGAATCTGAACATAAATACTATGACTATGACTATGTGACAGCTACACCTCCATTTGTAAAGCACATTCAATTCTCTTCAAAATGCAGTAGTCCATTCGTGACCACTCACTTGCTTATATGTTGCAACCTTTTGCTCAAATCTAATGCTCGGACTTTTGAAATGTGATTTAGCCTGACAAAATACACCCTTTACTCTGCTTGCTGCATTATCTAGAACAGGATAGGGAAGCAGGATAAATATCGTTGCTGAACATCTAGTACTGCCTTGAAAGGAAATAAATAATTTGTATTTATTTATTTTTTAAAAATATTTTCATTCTCCTTTTTCACATTTTCATCAAATTTACACCCACCAACAAATAATCAACAATAACAAATACAATGTCAATCCCCTAGTCAACAATCCCTTCAACCCACCAACCCCCAAACAACCCTCAACATTTTAAATACAAACACCCAAAAAAAGAATCAGGAATCCATCATCACCCCATACATAGTCACCAACAACACATATACTCCAACCCCTCCCCCGCTAATGTTCAATGTCATCCAATTCTTGAAAATTCATAATAAACAAGCCCATGAATTGTCAAACCCTTCCATCCTTCCCCTTAACTCCAACTTCACTTTCTCGAGTGTTAAGAACTCCAGCAGATCCCTTCCCCACCGCCACACCAGGGCACAGGGTGGAGAAGCTGACCTCTACCCCAACAGGACCCGACTTCGGGCAATCAACGAGGCGAAGGCTAAGATATCTGCCTCCGCACCCGCTTCCAATCCCGGCCTATCCGACACCACGAATATGGCTTCAAGGGGACCCGGTTCGAGTTTCATATGCACCACCTTTGAGATTACCCTGAAGACCTCCCTCAAATACCCCTCCAGTTTCGGACAGGACCAAAACATATGAACGTGATTTGCGCACCCCCCCTCCCCCTCCCCCCCCCCCTCCCCTCTCCCCCACAGCATTCACAAACATCATCTACCCCCTCAAAGAGTCGGCTCATCCTCGTCTTTGTGAGGTGCGCCCTGTACACCACCTTCAGCTGTATCAATTCAACCTCGCGTACAAAGTTGACGCATTCACCCTCTGGAGCACCTCACACACAACCCCTACTTCATTCCATCCCCCAACTCTTCCTCCCACTTTGTCTGAATCCCCTCCAGCCATGTCTTATCTTCTCTCAGAATTACCCCTTAAATCACCGACACCACCCCCCTCTTCACTCCCCCTGTCGTCAGCACCGATTCCAAGAGTGTGAGGGCCGGCGTCATCGGAAAGCTCTGTATATCCTTCCTGGCAAAATCCCGGATCTGCATATACCTAAACATCTGCCCCTGCCCCAATCCATATTTCGCCCCCAGTTCCTCCAGCCCTCTAAAAACAAAAACAAATCCTTTAGTGCCCTGACTCCCCTCTCCCCCCATCTCTGAAAACTCCACCCCACTTCCCTGGCTCAAATCTATGATTCCCTCGAATCAGCATTTCCCTTGACCCTGCCCACAACCTAAAGTGTTGGTGCAACTGCCTCCAGATTTTCAGCGTCGCTACTACTACCAGACTGCCGGAATATTTCCCCGGGGCCATCATAACTTGTATTTATATAGTTACTTTCATAACCATAGGATGCCCTAAAATGTCTGACAATCAATGAAATATTCTTGAAGTGTCTGCCATAAGAAATGCAAGCGCCAATTTGTGCACAGCAAGATCCCACAGACAGCAATGATGATGAACAGATAAACTGTTTTAGTGTTGTTGATTGGGCAAGATTCTCTGGCCTCCCCACGGCATGTTTCTCGGTGGCAGGTGACGACCTGTCTTTGGCCAGCAACAGGATCCTCTGGTTCCGCCACTGTCAATGGGATTTCCCATTGAACCCACCCCACACTGCCGGGAAGCGTGCGGTGGGGTGCACGTTGGCAGGACTGGACGATCCCGCCTTCATGAACAGCCGGCAAGATCTTGCCCATTGCCTGGAGGAACTCCCATGCTCTTCTTCAAATGGTGCTTTGGGATTTTTACATCCATCTGAGAGTTTAAACAGGACCTCGGTTTAATGTCTTAACTGGCAGAAAGCACCTCTGACAATCCACCAATTCCTCTGTTCTGTATGTGCAAAAATCTCTGGAATGGGGCTTGAATCCAAAATATTCTGACACAGAGGCAGGACTGTGACTCACTGAGCGACGTAAAACGATCTGAGATAGTTCTTTCTGCAATTCTTTGAAGAATCCATACGTGGTGGTTTAGGTCTTGAGGCATCATTTTCAGTCTGTCCATCATGCAAAGAGGGGGGTGGGTTTCATTTGGTGTTACTGTATTTCTGAGGGCCTCTTCTTGGGCAGAACGTTGAAGTTAGCCATGTCAAGTTATAGGATATATTTAGGGTCAAGATTTGAACATTCAGTATCGTAATCAAAACTCCAGTCTGTGATGAATGTAGGACTGGAAGAGCTGGGAGCAAAATATGGGTTGGGGCAGGGGGAGATGTTTATGTATATGCAGGTCTGGGATTTCGCCAGTCTGTGATTAATATAGGAATTTCAGATATATTGTATTATGTTTGTATTTGGTGCAGTAAGGGGTAAAAGCCTGGGTTAGTGCGTGTGACTGCTGCAGTAATGTTTTTAAAATCCTGGTTTAAAAGACAGCTAGGCTTTTTGGAGACAGGGGTGTAATTAAAGCATTGTAAAAGTTTGGACTAAAGGACTTTTATTTATATTAAGAGGGTTCCCTGTGGAGTAGTTAATTAGAGACATTATGTTCAGCTTAGTGAGAATGTAGTTAATGGGAGGAGTCAGGGGTGGAAGCAGTCAGGTGTTGAGGCTTTCACTGTTAGTTTTTGGGTGGAAGGTGAGCTGAGAAGGTTTCGGAAGAAATAGAGCCAGAGATTCTGCATTATTCTGACAGGGAGTCAGCCATCTCTTTAAAGCAATCTCAAAAGATATCTCTTTCTCAAGGTGCCGTATCCAAGACGTCTCCGTACAGCAAATATTCCTGAGTGCTAATTGTATTTAAAAGTGGATGTTGACGTGAGATGGGTTTGTTTAAGTGGAAATAAAGATAGCAGTTAAAGGTTATTGTGTCATTGTATTGATCAGCATCGTTTAATTGTAAGCCAATGTTTTGTGTGATGTTAAAGATATTTTAATACTGTGTTAGTAATAACAGTTTGTTTTAATATACCATATCCCTATTTTGCGTGAAATCACTCCTGGAGCAAAGTATCCATTCCGCATAGTCTTGCAGAATTCAAATAAAATATTGGGGTTTCTGCCACTGTTGGGGTCTGGTCCGGGATCGTAATAAGTCAATCTGGTGAAATATTAATGCGAATGACAGACCAGATTACCAAAACAGTTACAGTATTTAATATCTTATTTATGTGTGTTATGGTGACAGGATCCAACCAGTCCGCTCAGAGCCTGTTAGCATGCCTGGGTCATCAAGGGTGATTGCTGATCGGAGAACTCTTTCAACGGTGATTGATGCCGGATCAGGTAGGAAACCTAACCACGGATTGTGTTGGGCAGGGGAGGAGGTGAAATATCTTCATCTGTTGAACTCTATTCATTTAAGACTTGTGATGTTCCAATAAAGATGGTCAGGCCCAGCAGCCTTCCCCTTTGATTTTCCTCATGGTGTCACAAGCCATCTTAAAAATGAACAATGAGATATTTACCATGGATATTCTACTGTAAATGTTTTGTCGAATATGAATAAAATTCTGCTGACTGTGGTCACATGTAGTGCATATGGATGGATAAGTGGATATTGACAGGGTGACACAGCTGTTGGCATGGAAGAGCGAGCTAATTCTGCCTTGTTAATTGTAACAATGGAAATAATTCCTGAACTCAGTTTCCACTGTTCAGTATGTTCGTTGCATGGACATGTTGTCGAGATTTTCTTCTTCCTGGTGCCCCTTGGTAAAGGTCCAGTGGTGAGGAGCTTCCTGATATATGCACTGGTGTATATCAGGATTTCAGTTGGATCACAATTAGCATATCCCTGTTGTGAATGTAAGTTGTGGGCAGAATAAACTTCAGTTTCATGTAAACTGACAACAATTTAGTAGAACGGTGTTTTGTTTTCTTGTACATTTCCGATAAGCCCTTTCATCGCATGTTCAAATCAGGATAAAATTGCTTTGGGTGCAGTGATACTGTAAATGATTGATGAAAAGTTCCTCTGGACAGTATTTCCTGCAAAAACATAAGTGTGTGCACTCTGTTACTATTTATGTAGCTGTTATAAACAGTAGATTCAGCACGTAGAACTCTATGACCCTCAGCTATAGAATCCAAGTTCAAATCATGCGATTGGCATTCACACTGTTGTTTCCTCTCAAGGGCATGTTTTGTCTGTCTCCGACTGTGGGACAGGAGTAGACTGGCCACGGGAATTGAAACTGCATCGCTCAAGCATGCCTCTTACTGAGTTAATCAAGGAGTGTTGCTGATATATTCAGGGTGTGCCTGGAGGACGGCTTGTCCAAGCAGAGTACTGTAAAAATTAAGAACCAAGAGGTTACAGCAGTAACATTTCAGATTTCAGCTATCTAAGACACAGATGGCAACAACATAAGCTTATACAAAATCAGTTTTTCAAATATCTCACCTTTAAACATAGGGGTTAGTTTTAGCCTGACTCTCCAGGTGGGAATTCCAAGGGCCGGGGCAGATTTCCGGTTTTAAATGCCACACTATTATTGACTATTGATTTTAATGTGCATTAAAATTGGGCAAGATGTAAAACTGGTGTTGCACCCGATCCCATCAGCCTGCTGACAATCTGGATTCATTAAAATTGCCCTCAATGAGCAGTGGCGGACCCTGTACAGGGCTACTAAATGCCTCAGCACCCAAAAAATATGGAACAATCTAGAAGTCTACATGTAGCACGGAAATATTTTTACAAATTTTAACGAACATATTGGGCTGGATTCTCCGCTGGCGAGATTCTCCGTTGCGCTGGCAGCCCACCCACGCCCGGGGATTTCCCGACAGCGTGGGGCTGCCCACAATGGGAAAAACCATTGGCCGGCTGGTGGGACGGAGAATCCCACTGTCGGCGGCGGCACGCCGCACTATAAAACTGGTGCGGCGAGGTGAAGAATCCTGCCCAACCTTGTTTTTCCACTGTTTTTAATCTCACAATGTGATGTAATTCAGATACACAACTCGGGTGACAGAAATAAACTATGTGAGTCAGGATCCAAAACCTTGCATTGCTTGTGGTCTCTGTGTTTTTCAGTAAACCATCAGTTCTTGTTGTATATACTTCACTGTTCCAACATTCTAGCTCACTATGCAATCTTAGCGACATTGTCCAAGCCCTCATTGATTTGGGTTGTTTAGATTTGGTGCCACCCAGTTAGCAGCAATGAGCAGTGAGTTAAAAGTGTCATACCGTGCAATTTAAACATGTAATTCCAAAGCACTTTCCAGTTCAACTTTTAACATTGAGGTTTGCTTTGGTCTTCCGCCCAAACCCAGTTTTGCCAATTTTCTCAAACATTTATATTCAATCATCTTTCATTATCCTTAATGACCATTAAAAAAAAAACCAAATAGTGCCAAAGGACTAAAAGCAGCATTATATTGTGACCACCAGCCTACAAGATTGATTTTCAACAGGTTTATATTCTCTGGCTGCAAAACGGTGTATTGTGGCCAAGAGAGAACCCCTTACATACGCACTGAGATGTACATTCAGAGCACAACACCTGGCCGATAAATTATAAATGTGTTGAGAAGTTGGCGGCAGTGTCCATCATTTCAAAACTCTACAAAAGTACTCAGTGCTAAATGTATAAAAGTATCCAGAGGTCCAGAGCATCTTTAAACCCAGTTCAACACTGCACTAGAATGGCATTCCTTGCGCTGTGAGGCCCAAGAAGGGAGGAATGGCCTGCCTAGGAGTTGTAATGATATCTAGTATATCATCTTTGTATGTATGAATGATCATGTAGGATAGTGTGTAATTACAGCATCCAGCCACTAGATGCAGTGTGAGCACATCTCACGTGCCACAAGGTGGTCCACCTGATCTTGGGAAGTGAGTTAGTAGAGAGGGTTAGAGACAGTTGTGTTTTCAGTTGCTCTGTGTATTGCAATTATTTAATCTAATACTTAGCATTCTTGGCATACTTAAGAATTCACAATTTATAGTGTGGTGTAAATAAATTAGCTTTGATTTAGTACAAAGTCTGTATGTTCTTTGTAGCAACACTACAACCTTAATAATATTAATCGAAGCAACCAAAGAACATCACACGGTGGATGTCAGAAAGAAAGGAGTATTTAGATCTAGCAATTCGACTGAAAACATCGAAGAAAGGAAACGTGCGAAAATCGAAACATCCAAAGGCCGACTGAGAAGAAAATAAAGTACCTCGTGGCAGATAAAAGACGGAAGGCTTGAAGACTCCACAATATCTGCACACATGGGGTAACGTAGATGTGAACTGGCATCTTTTTAAACAGCAGATCACGATGTATGTACAGGCTCTTGGCTTACTAGATGCCTCGGACAAGAGAACAATTGCACTTTTTCTAACCATAGCGGGTCCCCAGGCAATTGAATTTTTTAACTCATTTCAATTTGACACGGAGGAGGATAAAAAGAGCTATAAGAAGGTAATAGTGCAATTTGATCGTCATTGTAACCCTCAGACGAACGAGGCTTTGAAAGGTATATTTTTCGAATGGGTGTGCCAAAATCGGGCGAAACAATTGATAGCTTCGTCATGGATTTGAAGTTAAAAGCGCAGACCTGCAACTTCACAGAGCTACATGATTCCTTAATAAGAGACCAGATTGTGTTTGGCCTCCAGAACGATAAACTTCTTGAGCGCATGTTAAGAGAATCCGAATTAAAGCTCTCTGATGCGAGTAAAACATGCAAAGCAAGTGAAGTAGCATTGAAAAGAATAACGGAGATTCGTCTCTGTGAAAATGCTGGGAAAACGGCAGCTTCCAGAGATGACATTAATGTTGTGTCGCCGTTCAACCAAAAACATGGTCCAAGTGGCCATTTTTGAAAAAATGTTGAAGCCACCATTTCGAGTAGGAGTGGAAAGACTGACCCTCTACAAAAATGTCCTGCATATGGAAAAATATGTGCCAAATGTGGCAAAACAAACCACACCTCCGAAGTCACCTGAGAAAGACAAAATAACAAATGCAACCATACGCAACACCAGAAGAAAATGCAAAAGAAATGCTATGATAGGTCGAGTAAAGAATTACCTAAATTGGAGTCAGATGATATAGTAAGAGTTAATACACCAACTGGATGGTCAAAGATTGCTAAAGTCATTCGGCAAGCAGTTCCACAATCTTACATAGTCCTGACAGAGCAAGGGAGAAGAGCCTTGTACTCCAAGTCAAGACAACTGAACCTTTTCGATATCAACCAATTGTAAATGAGGAAGACATTCGTCATAAAGCAAAAGAAACTACGAATACGGATACACATGAAGAGATGACAACAAATCTTAAAGAAGATGTGCAGGCTGAGACACCGATTCCACAGCAATCTATGTCAAGTCCAACTAGAGAACTGAGAAAATCGCAACGAATTAGGAAGAAGCCTGATCAGCTAAATCAGGGGCTGGTTTAGCACAGGGCTAAATCGCTGGCTTTGAAAGCAGACCAAGGCAGGCCAGCAGCACGGTTCAATTCCCTTACCAGCCTCCCCGAACAGGCGCCGGAATGTGGTGACTAGGGGCTTTTCACAGTAACTTCATTTGAAGCCTACTTGTGACAATAAGCGATTTTCATTTCATTTTACATTTCATTAAATCTTTGAACATTTTGCATGTGTATTGAAACATAATCATCATCGAAGTAAATGTAATTGCAAATATACATTTTGAATGTAATGTAAACTTTAAAATTTGCAAAGAAAGGGGGATGTAATGATATCTGGTATATCATCTTTATATATATGAATGATCATGTAGAATAGTGTGTGATTACAGCATCCAACCACTAGATGTAGCAAGAGCACACCTCACGTGCCACACTATGGCCCACGTGATATTGGGAAGTGAGTTAGTGGAGAGGGTTGGAGACAGTTGTGGTTTTTAGTAGCTCTGTGATTGTAATTATTTAGTCTGATAAGCTTTTTTGGCATACTTAAGAATTCACAATTTATAGTGTAGTATAATTAAACTAGCTTTGATTTAGTACAAAGTCTGCATGTTCTTTGTAGCAACACTACAACCTTAATAATAATTTAAACAACCAAAGAACATCACAGGAGTCTCATCCAAACCCTCCATTCCAAGAGATGGCCGGGTTGCATTGTTATTTTTGCTTATGTACAGGAGAAGCTGTTGCAGTCTAATGCAGAAGTGACAGTGAAAATGAAATGAAAATGAAAATCGCTTATTGTCACAAGTAGGCTTCAAATGAAGTTACTGTGAAAAGACCCTAGTCGCCACATTCCGGCGCCTGTTCGGGGAGGCTGGTACGGGAATTGAACCTGTGCTGCTGGCCTTGGTCTGCTTTACAAGCCAGCTATTTAGCCCACTGTGCTAAACCTGCCCCATGTATAGCCCACTGTGCTAAACCAGCCCCATTACCAGTGTAATGATACCCAGAGATTAATATTGATGTTCTTTTGTTTAGTTCCATTACTGTCTAACAATATTTGTTTAAATCAGGAGTACAGTAACACCATCAGATTCTGGCTTGAATAACTATGTCAGGTAACAAACAGCGTTAGGAGCTTCAGCGAGATGGTCATCTCGGATATGAACTAATTCAGCTGCCTTGCACCATCAGCTCAATTTTCAATCCAATATTTCCAATGCTAGCATTGGCATTTACTGTTTAAAAAAGTTTATATTCAGAATGAAAACAAATCAAAGTAGATTGGACAAATGATATTCATGTTAGTTGATTCTTTATGACTCTGGTCTGAAAATTCTGCTAAACCATATTACCTTGTAAACACTTGAAATATGGAAAAGTAATTCTACATTAAACATAGGCATTAACCCATTTATATTCATAATCTGATATGGCTCAGCACACTTTCTGTAGTCTTTATTGGGTTTCTTTAGTATGAATGAGACGGTCTCTAATATAATTACTCTGGGTTACCATAGTTTTTAAACCATTTCATGCAAACAGTCCACTGTAACTCTTATTCATGGTTGATAAATGCGTTGTGAGCTCCAAGAAACACTTTATGCTTGGATCAGGATTTCTATAAAGTGCAAATAAACATAAGCAGTTTGTAAATCTTTGTAGCATGGCCCATTGAATCATCCATTCAGTCACTGCGCCTGAATCTAAACAAAAAATACTGAACAAACTCTATTTTACACCAAAGCAATTAGACAGCTAATGGGGTCTCTTGGGGAAACTTGGCAGTAGACTGGGCTATATTTATTGTGCTGAGAATTTTTTAACAAGTAGATAATTGAGAGATGCTTTAAATATTTGGATCAAGAAATCTATACCGCGGGAACTAATAAAAAGTAATTTAGTACATTGGAATTTCACACAAAGATCGGGGTGCATACGCTGGAGCTATATGCGGATATTGGTTTTGAGTAGTTCACTGGAGTAACGTATAGAATTCGGAATGATTTCTGGTGGTGCTGATGATGATGATACGCTGCTTACAAGCTGATAAGAATGTGCAATTAACGTTACAGAGGTTCTGGCTCTGAATGTGCTTTAAATGACTGGCCCCTGTAAAAGAGAAGGGCCTTTACACCTCATTATTCCTCCTGACTCTTGTTTGCTTATAATTGTACATGGGCAGCATATCAAGCAGTAGTATAATAGTCCAAAACACACAACGTCTTGCTGATGGGACTGTCTTGTACTCATCGAGTAACAACTCAGCTTACATTCTTGATCCCTTAATTACATATCAAAGCAACAGCAAACTGGCGAATTGCTAGCTATCCTGGGCGGGATTCCCTAATCCCGCGGCAGAGTGTCCACACCGTCGTAAACGGCGTCACGTTTTACAACGGCGTAAAGGGGCCGACCCGACGACCAAGTGCGGTCACACCGCAGGCTCAGACTCCGCAGGCAGGAAGGGAATGGGTGACCACCAGACAGAGCAAGAGAGCGAGGCAGGTAGTGCAGGAATCTCCTGTGGCCATTCCCCTGCAGAACAGATACACCACTTTGGATACTGTTGAGGGGAATGGCCTCTCAGGGGAAAACAGCAACAACCAAACTCGTGGCATCACGGTTGGTTCTGCTGCAGAGGGGAGGGGTGATAAGTGTGACAGTGCAATAGTTATAGGGGATTCAATTGTAAGAGGAATAGAAATGCGTTTCTGTGGCCACAAACAAGACTCCAGGATGGTATGTTGCCTCCCTGATGCAAGGGTCAAGGATGTCTCGGAGCGGGTACAGGACATTCTGGAGGGGGAGGGTGAACAGCCAGTGGGTGTGGTGCACATCGGTACAAACGACATAGGTTACAAAAAAAGGGATGATGTCCTAAAAGCAGAATACAGTGAGATAGGAAGGAAGTTAAGAAATCGGTCCTCGATGGTAGTGATCTCAGAATTACTACCAGTGTCAGAGTATAAATGACAGGATATATGGGATGAATACGTGGCTGAAGGGATGGTGTCAGGGGGAGGGTTTCAGAGTCCTGGGGCATTGGGACCGGTTCTGGGGGAGGTGGGACCTGTACAAACTGGACGGGTTACACCTGGGCAGGACTGGAACGGATGTCCTCGGGGGGCTATTTTCAGTTGGGGAGTGTTTAAACTAATGTGGCAGGGGGATGGGAACCGATGCAGGAAGTCGGAAGGTAGTAAAACAGGGATAGAAACAAAAGGCAGTCGGGGTATGCGTAAGGCAGAGAAGCCATCATCAAAAATCAAAAGGGCAACAGTACAAGGTACAGTGACTGAGGGGAGCTCAGTGACTAGACCCAGTAATACTAAAAGGAATAAAACGGGAAGTAAAAACATAAATGGAAAGCCATGCGACAGGTTGTTACATGAAGATATGGGTTCAACCTTCCGCCGGCACGGTACTCCACCAGCCCGATAGTGGTGGCGGCTCTACGGATCTGGGGCCAGTGGAGGAGGCATGTAGGAGAGGTAAGAGCATCGGTGTGGACCCCAGTCTGCGGCACCCACCGATTTGGTCCGGGGAACATGGACGGGGGGTATCGACTGTGGAGGAGGGCGTGGATTGTGAAGATGGGGGATCTGTTCCTTGAAGGGAGCTTTCCGAGCATGAGGGCACTGGAGAGGAGAAGTTTGGGCTGGCGAGAGGGAACGACTTTAGATACTTACAGGTGCGGGATTTTGTACACAGACTGGTGCCGTCCTTCCCACGTCTCCCGCCGAAGGGGAGGCAGGACAGGGTAGTTTCTAGGGGAGAGGTGGGAGAAGGTAGAGTCTCAGACGTCTACAAGGAACTAATGGGAGCTGAGGATACGCAGACCGAGGACCTGAAGCTTAAGTGGGAAGAGGAGCTCAGAGGGGGGGTGGGGGAGATGGAGGATGGTGTTTGGGCAGAATCCCTGAGCAGAGTAAACACGACCGCAACATGCGCCAGGCTCAGCCTGATCCAGTTTAAGGTCGTGCACCAGGCCCACATGACGATGGCCCAGATGAGCAAATTCTTCGGGCTGGAGAAGTGTGCTAGATGCGCCGGAGGGCCGGCTAAGCATGTACACATGTTCTGGTCATGCCCTAAACTCAGGGGGTATTGGCAGGGACTCGCAGATGTCATGTCCCGGGTATTGAAAATTGAGGTGGTAATGAGCCCTGAGGTGGCAATCTTTGGGGTTTCGGATGACCCGGGAGTCCAGGAAGAGATAGAGGCCGACGTTCTGGCCTTTGCTTCCCTGGTAGCCCGGCGACGAATAAAGTTAGCATGGAGGGACTCAAAGCCCCCGAGGGCTGAGGTGTGGCTATCGGACATGGCGAGCTTTCTTGGCCTAGAGAAAGTCAAGTTCGCCATGAGAGGTTCGCTACCAGGGTTCGCCCGAAGGTGGCACCCATTTATTGACTTCTTCGCAGAGGATTAAGCGTCAGCAGGGTGGGGGGGGTTGCTAGGGTAAAGTAGGGGGATATTGAGGCAGGTCCTTGCATGAACAGAGCCGTGGTTTGCACTATGTTTAATCTGTGTCTTGACTTTTTTTTTGTATTGTACAATGTCACTTTTACTATATGTCTAAAATACCTCAATAAAATTGTTTGTTAAAAAAAAAGAAGATATAGGTTCAACGACAAGGAAAATTAGGAGAAAAGTTAAGAGGAAAAATAACTTATGAGAAGTTACTGATCAAGGTGTTAAGATTCAAAACAGAGGTACAAAAGCCAACATAAGTGTACTTTACCTGAATGCTCGTAGTATTCGGAATAAGGTAAATGAGTTGATGGCGCAAATCATCGTGAATGACTATGATTTAATGGCTATTACTGAAACATGGTTTAACTCCCAGAGGGGAGTTAAATATCCAAGGGTATCAAACTATTTGGAAGGACAGAGTGGATGGTAAGGGAGGTGGTGTAGCTCTGTTATTTAAGGATGACATACAGGTAATAGTAAGGGATGACATCGGCGCTATGAAGGATAAGGTTGAATCCATTTGGGTAGAAATCAGGAATAATAAGGCGCAAAAGTCACTGATAGGAGTAGTCTATAGGCCACCAAATAGTAACATTATGGTGGGACAGGCAATAAAGAAAGAAATAACTGATGCATGTAGAAATGGTATAGCGGTTATCATGGGGGATTTTAATCTACATGTCGATTGGTTTAACCAGGTTGGTCAAGGCAGCCTTGAGGAGGAGTTTATAGAATATACCCGCGATAGTTTCCTAGAACAGTATGTAATGGAACCTACGAGGGAACAAGGGGTCCTAGATCTGGTCCTGTGTAATGAGACCGGATTGATTAATGATCTCATAGTTAGGGATCCTCTCGGAAGGAGCGATCACAATATGGTGGAATTCAAAATACAGATGGAGGGTGAGAAGATAAAATCAAACACTAGTGTTTTGTGCTTAAACAAAGGAGATTACAATGGGATGAGAGAAGAGCTAGCTAAGGTAGACTGGGAGCAAAGATTTTATGGTGAAACAGTTGAGGAACAGTGGAGAACCTTCCAAGCGATTTTTCACAGTGCTCAGCAAAGGTTTATACCAACAAAAAGGAAGGATAGCAGAAAGAGCGAAAATCGACTGTGGATATCTAAGGAAATAAGGGAGAGTATCAAATTGAAGGAAAAAGCATACAAAGTGGCAAAGATTAGTGGGAGACTGGAGGACTGGGAAATCTTTCGGGGGCAACAGAAAGCTACTAAAAAAGCTATAAAGAAGAGTAAGATAGATTATGAGAGTAAACTTGCTCAGAATATAAAAACAGATAGTAAAAGTTTCTGCAAAAATATAAAACAAAAAAGAGTGCTAAGATAAATATTGGTCCTTTAGAGGGTGAGAAGGGAGATTTAACAATGGGAGATGAGGAACTGAACAAGTTTTTTGGGTCGGTCTTCACAGTGGAAGACACAAATAACATGGCAGTGACTGATGGAAATGAGGCATGGGTGTTTAGCAATGTACCTTTAAGAAAACAGTGATGTCAGAGAGTGGGTGGGGCTGAGCTCAGGTCAGCCATTTTGCAGTTTAGCTTTGCAGTTGGAAAAAGCTTAAATGCTGTTTATAAAAGTTTGTGTGTGTCTGGGTTTGTCTAGAGAGCTGCAGGAAGAAAGCAAGGTGCTGGAGCTGAAGTCAACCAAGCTAACATATCTCTGCCATTCTACAGAAAATATATATATCCTTTAACCTGATGTGATACTGTTTAAAGGTGTTAAGTCTCTTGGAAGGTTGAAGGAACATTTTAAGGAGTTATTTACTGTTGCAATATTTTCTGAGTTATCTTTGAAGTAAGGGGTGTTAAGAGATCCAATGTTTATTTAAGATGTTAAGTTCAGTTCATGGAATAAACAGTGTTTTGTGTTTAAAAACCCACGTGTCCATAATTGTCATCCCACACCTAGGGAACAAGCCGTGTGCTAGGAAATGCAACAAATCCATTAAAGGGAGAGGTTGGTTGAACTCCATGATACATTTTGGGGTTTTGAAAACGCCTCGCCCATAACAGTATGCTGATCTGGAAAGTCTCCATAGAATGCGGAAAATCCATAGAATCCCAACAGTGCTGAAGGAGACCATTCGGTCCATCGAGCCTGCACCGACCCTCTGAAAGAGCACCCTACCTCGGCCCACTGCCCTGCCCTATTCCTGTAACCCCACCTAATCTACACATCTTTGGACTGTGGGAAGAAGTCGGAGAATCCGGATTAAACCCACGCAGACGCGGGGAGAATATGCAAACGCCACACAGTCACCCAAGGTCACAATTGAAACCGGGTCCCGGCGCTGTGAGGCAGCACTGTGCCACCATGTTGCCTTTACTGCCTGCTATCAGGTGTATTGGAAGGTTTACAGGCAGATAATCAACCTGTTTGGCCACGTTATGAATGCAGCTTCTGGTGCCATCAGGTCCCAGACCTGAACCTGGAGTTTCTGGTCCCGAGGTAAGGGCACTATAAGTGCTCCTCAAACCACCTCCAAAAGCTATCTTAGACATTAAATCATTCGGAAAGTATATAAAAGCTGATCTCCCATACACTTTTGCAGCTGCTGCAAAGTTGACAGAGTTTCAATGGCTATGGCATGAAGAGAGAGAGACTGTATTTCTTTACCAGGAGCATTCGATTGAAAGAGGTCTTCAGAAGGGAGACCCTACTTTCTTAGTTTCATGTTTAACGTGTTTGTCCCATTTAAGTTAATCTTAACACTAAAATGGTTTAAGGTCAGAGTACTTGTGGTTTACAATGAAGAAAGTCGATGAGATTTTATAAACAGCATTTAAGATTTGCTACGTGAAATACAGGGGGCGGGATTCTCTCAGCCCTGGGCCGGAGAAACCCCGCGACCGGCGCGAATCGCACCACGCTGGCACGCGATTCTCCGCAGAGCGGATAATCTGCGCCATTGGCGCCGGTGTGGTTGGCACGTCTCCGGTGGGGGGCCGCTCTACTCAGCCGGCCGGCCGATTCTCGGCCTGGGATGGGCCAAGCAACCATTGTTAAAACGGCGAGTCCCGCCGCCGCCATCCACACCTGCTCTCAGCCGGCAGGACTTCAGCGTGGAAGGGTCGGGTGGCGGCCTGTGGAGGGGGGGGGGGTTCGACCCCGGGGGAGTCCTCCGATGTGGCTGGCCTGCGATCAGGGTCCACCGATCGGCGGGACGGCCTCTCTGGCTGGGGGCCTCTTTTTCTCCGCGCCGGCCCCTGTAGTCCTGCGCCATGTTGCGTCGGGGCCAACGCGTTGAAGGAAGCCAGACAGTAGTCTGGCTTCAACGGTCCGGCACCAACGCAAGTGTGCGTTGGTGCCGGTGCCACTGCACATGCGAATTTCCGTCTCTACGTCCTTCCCCACCTCTGCGCGGCGACACTCATGGTTTAGACTTCCAGTGTAACCTTCAAAGTCTGACCTTCCAATTCGGCGGCCCTATACCCCCCCTTACTGTCTGCGGCTTCGTGACCCATCAGGTCGACCCGCCTTCCCTGTTTGCGAACCTCACCCTGGATTGCAAACCCGTTGCCACCAGGAGCAGACGCGAAAGTGCCCAGGACCGGATCTTTATTAGGTCAGCGGTCCAAAGACTACTGAGGGAAGGGGTCATTGAAGCCAGTAACAGCCCCTGGAGAGCTCAAGTCTTGGTGGTAAAGACCGGGGAGAAGCATAGGATGGTCATCGACTACAGTCAGACCATCAACAGGTTTACGCAGCTGGACGCGTACACTCTCCCCCGCATATCCGACCTGGTAAACAGGATCGCGCATTATAAGGTCTTCTCCACGGTGGATCTCAAGTCCGCCTACCACCAGCTCCCCATCCGCACTAGTGACCGCAAATACTCTGCCTTCGAGGCAGACGGGCGGCTCTATCACTTCTAAAGGGTTCCCTTTGGTGTCACCAACGGGGTCTCGGTCTTCCAGCGAGAGATGGACCGAATGGTTGACCGGTATGGTTTACGGGCAACATTCCCGTATCGCGATAATGTCACCATCTGTGGCCACGACCAGCAGGACCACTACACCAACTTCCGAAAGTTTCTCCAGACCGCTAAAATCCTTAACCTAACATACAATAAGGGTAAATGCGTGTTTAGCATCGACCGTCTAGCCATTCTCGGCTACGTAGTGCGAAATGGAGTTATAGGCCCCGACCCTGAACGCATGCGCCCCCTTATGGAGTTCCCCCTCCCTCACTGCTCTATGGCCCTGAAACGCTGCCTCGGGTTTTTTAGCTACTACGCCCAGTGGGTCCCCAACTATGTGGACAAGGCCTGTCCCCTGATCCAATCCACAGCTTTTCCCCTGTCGATAGAGGCCCGCCAGGCCTTCAACCGCATCGAAGTAGACATTGCAAAGGCCATGATGCACGCCATCGACGAGTCCCTCCCCTTCCAGGTCGAGAGCGATGCGTCCGATGTAGCTCTGGCGGCCACCCTCAACCAAGTGGGCAGACCCGTGGCCTTCTTCTCCCGTACCCTCCATGCTTCCGAAATCCACCACTCCTCAGTCGAAAAGGAGGCCCAGGCCATAGTAGAAGCTGTGCGACATTGGAGGCATTACCTGGCCGGCACAGCGGGGCAAGATAAAAAATGACAAGATCTTGCGGTGGAGGATTGAACTCTCCACCTACAACTACGAGATCTTCTATCATCCTGGGAAGCTAAACGAGCCTCCTGACGCCCTGTCCCGCGGCACATGTGCCACCGCACAAGTGGACCGCCTCCGAGCCCTCCACGAGGACCTTTGCCACCCAGGGGTCACTCGCTTTTTCCATTTAGTCAATACCCGCAACCTGTCCTACTCCATCGAGGAGGTCAGGACTGCCACCAGGAACTGCCAAATCTGCGCGGAGTGCAAACCGCACTTCTACCGGCCAGAGAGAGCGCACCTGATAAAGGCTTCCCGTCCCTTTGAACGCCTCAGCATGGACTTCAAAGGCCCCCTCCCCTCCACCGACCGCAACACGTACTTCCTGAACGTGATTGACAAGTACTCCCGGTTACCATTCGCCATCCCCTGCCCCGACATGACCACCACCACCGTCATCAAGGCCTTCCATAGCATCTTTGCACTGTTCGGGTTCCCCGCTTACATACACAGCGATATGGGGTACTCCTTTATGAGCGACGAACTGTGTCAATTCTTGCTCAGCAAGGGCATCGCCTCGAGCAGGACGACCAGTTACAACCCCCGGGGTAACGGACAGGTAGAGAGGGAGAACGGAACGGTCTGGAAGACCATCCTACTGGCCCTACGGTCCAGGAACCTCCCAGTCTCCCGCTGGCAATAAGTCCTCCCGGATGCCCTCCACTCCATCCGGTCACTACTTTGTACAACCACCAATCAGACACCTCACGAACGTCTCCTTGTCTTCCCTAGGAGGTCCTCCTCTGGGACCTCGCTCCCGACCTGGCTGGCAGTACCCGGAGCCATCCTGCTCCGAAAACACGTGCGGGCGCACAAGTCGGACTCGTTGGTCGAGATGGTCCATCTGCTCCATGCTAACCCCCAGTACGCCTACGTGGCGTACCCCGACGGCCAACAAGATACGGTCTCCCTACGGGACCTGGCGCCCGCCGGAACCGCACGCACATTCCAGCCACCAGTCCCACGCTCCCCTACACCGCAGCACCTTACAGGAGGTTCGGTCCTTACGCCGCCCCCGTCTAGGCCCCCCACCCACCGACGCCCCCCGCAGGCGCTCCCTTCCCAGGTCAGTCGTTTTCCCCACCAGCGCCGTCTAGGGGTGACAAAGCTGCCATGGAGATCGAAGCCACGCTCCCGGAGTCACAGACGCCCGAGCCTCCACCGGAGTCACCACCGAGGCTCCGACGATCACAGAGGACGACCAGGGCCCCCGATCGACTGATTGCTTCATTTTAACTGTAATCTGTAAATATAAACCACCAAATGTACATTGCTACCAGACCTGTAAATAGTTACTAAACACTGTACGGAGGTATTACGGTACCTCCATAACTAATTATACCATGTTGTTATGTTTTGTAGTTTCTGGCCACCACCCCTGCCGGACTCTTTTTTAACAGGGGGTGAATGTGGTATTAGAGGTATTACAGTATCTGAGAGGCTGAAGTACCATTGGTAGAACCTGTATGCTTGCTATTGGCTAGAGTGTATAATAGCTCCGCCCTGATAGGCGGGGTATAAGAACCCGTGCCGCCCCAGCTGCCCTCATTCTGTTCCTGAGCTGCTGGGGGAAACATCTAGCTTATTAAAGCCTTCAGTTGGACTACAACCTCGCTTTAGTGGTCATTGATCGTGCATCAGGCTGTAACAACAAACTCCAGCGAATCAGCCTTGCATTGTTATTCTGGAATCGCTCCAAAAACGTCAATGGATTATGATCCGTATATATAATGGTGTCAGAAGGATTGCTGGTCACATAAATGTGAAAATGTTGCAAAGCCAGCACCAAACGCAAAGTCTCCTTCTCAATCGTCGAATACTTTTTCTGGTGAGAATTCAATTTCTTTGTAAAATAACCATCAGGCCGCTCTAGCCCTTCGCCGTCGTCTTGTAGAAGCACCGCACCTACGCTCACATCGCTCGCATCAACAACTTTGACGGGTTTGGTATAATTTGGGATGACTAACACAGGAGCAGTGGTTAACACAGCCTTCAGGCCGTCAAATGCCAGTTGACACTCCGCTGTCCACTGGAATTTGTTATGCTTCTTGAGCAAGTCCGTCAGTGGAGTGACCACACTGCTAAAATGTGGTACAAACTTACGGCAAAATCTACTCATACCAAGAAATCGCATTATTTCCCGTCGTGTCGAGGGGATCGGAAACTCCCCAATAACGTTTGTTTTCCCATCCTGTGGGACCAGTCGACCCTGTCCGATTGTATGGCCAAGGAAAGTGACTTGGGCTTTTCCAAATTCACTTTTGGCTAGGTTTATCACCAAACCCGCCTCCTGAAGTCGATCAAATAACTCCCTCAGATGTTTTAAATGTTCTTTCCATGTCTGGTTGAAAACTACCAGATCGTCGATGTATACCGCACAATTGGGTAATCCTGAAACGACTGTATAAGTTAACCGTTGAAATGTTGCTGGGGCGTTTTTCATGCCAAATGGCATAACTTTGAATTGGTATATACCATCTGGAGTCACAAAAGCTGAAATCTCCTTCGCCCTTTCAGATAAAGGTACTTGCCAGTAACCTTTCAGTAAATCCAATTTGGAAATAAAAGCAGATTGTCCCACTTTCTCAATGCAATCCTCCAAACGTGGGATAGGATAAGAGTCCGTTCTTGTAACTGCATTCACCTTTCGATAGTCCACACACAACCATTGGGTACCGTCTGGTTTAGGTACCATCACTATGGGTGAGCTCCATGGGCTGCAACCCACTTCAATTATGATATTTATAAGCATACTCTCAATCTCTTTGTTAACCAGTGCCAATTTTAAAGGATTAAGTCTATATGGAAGTTGTTTGATAGGAACAGCATTTCCCATATCTACATCATGTATAGCCATTTTAGTACTTCCCAATTTATCTCTACAAACCTGCCCATGTGATATGAATAAATCTTTCAGGTCAGTTCGTTTTTCCTCTGGAAGGTAACTTAACAATTCATCCCAATTTTTAAGAACATCCTCATTTTCCAATTTAATTTGAGGTATGTCAAATTCACAGTCATCTGGATTTGGTTTGTCACTTTGAGTTAGAATCATTAAAACCTCCTTTTTCTCTCCTTCACTTTCAATGTACCTTTTAAGCATATTCACATGACACACTCGGTGAGTCTTCCTTCTGTCTGGTGTTTTTAACCACATAATTCACCTCACTTAATTTCCTTTCAATCTGATACGGTCCACAAAACCTAGCTTTTAAAGGCTCTCCTACCACTGGTAATAACACTAAAACTTCCCCACTGGCAAAACTACGAACTTTGGATTTTTTGTCCGCTACCTGTTTCATCACATTTTGTGCAACTTTCAAATGTTGTCTAGCCAATTCACCTGATGTATTTAATCGTTCCCAAAAATTTGACACGTAGTCCAATAGTATAATTTCCGATTTCTCACCCACCAATTTTTCCTCAATCAATTTAAGTGGTCCTCTTCCCTCAAGACCAAAAATTAGTTCAAAAGGACTACATTTGGTAGACTCATTAGGTGCATCTCTAATTGCAAACAATACGAATGGGATTCCTTTATCCCAATCCTCTGGATAATCGTGACAATACGCTCTCAACATTGTCTTTAATGTCTGATGCCACCTTTCTAATGCTCCCTGCGATTCGGGATGGTATGTAGTTGATTTAAATTGTTTTATTCCTAAGCTATCCATAACTTCTTTGAATAACTTTGAAGTAAAATTCGGTCCTTGATCCGATTTAATTTCTGTGAGTGGTCCATATCTAGTAAAGAATTTAAGTAACTCCTCCACAATCCTTTTAGCTGTAATATTATGGACTGGAATGGCCTCTGGAAAGCTAGTAGACACATCCATTACAGTCAAAAGATATTGATTCCCACTTTTTGTTTTAGGAAGCGGTCCGACAGAATCGATTAGGACCCTTGTAAAAGGTTCCTCAAATGCTGGAATGGGTATTAAGGGCGCTGCTTTTATCACTGCTTGAGGTTTCCCTATCACTTGACATGTGTGACATGATTGACAAAATTTAACTATATCTTTATGTAGTCCAGGCCAATAAAAATGTTTCTGGATTTTAGCTTGAGTTTTCCTTATTCCCAAATGACCTCCCACTGGTACCTCATGTGCAACTCGCAACACCTACTTTCTATACCCTACCGGCAATACTACTTGATGAACTTCTGCCCACTTTTCATCCGCCTGCATATGCACAGGTCTCCATTTTCTCATCAAGACATCATTTGTACGGTAATAACACTCTGGTATACTCTCAGATTCCTCTTCCGTATATGCTTTCTGATATATCCGTTTTATTTCTACATCTTTCTGTTGTAACTCCGCCAATTTTCCTGAACTAAAAATATCCGCCTCATCCTCCACCTGTTCGTGTTCTTTTTCGACCATCTGATCAAACGTCGTTTCTGATAATTGCACTTCAACTTCATCTTCACTCTTTGATTTCTCCTCTTGTCTTAACCTGTGACTTTGCGACCTTGTTACTACACAATCAGGAAAAATCCCAGGATGTTTGTCCTTCAACACTTCAGTTGACTGATTTTCCACTGGCTTATCAACCACAGTAGGCATCACTCCCACCTGCGATCCAGCTATATCATTACCCAAGATAAACTGTATTTCTGGACAAGATAGTTTATCTATTACTCCTACTACCACTTCACCACTCTTCACTGGACTTTCCAACCTTACCTTATATAATGGAACGCTACTCCTCTTATCCTGAATTCCACATATCACCACCTTTTCTGGCAATATTCTTCCCAAACTACATAATTCCTCGTCTCTTACCATTAAAGATTGCCTAGCCCCTGTATCTCTTGAAATTGTGACTTCTTTACCTGCTCCTCCTGATACACGTGAGTAAACTTTACCCACACAAGTAAATTCTTTAAAGACATCTGGCACCTTCTTAACAATTACTTATTGAACAGGCTGTACAACCGTTTGCACCTCCTTCGCTTCCCTTGGGCCTTCCTTTACCACTCTAACAAACCCCACTGTCTTATACTGGTTTACCACATCAGCCTTCCCAGTGCTTTTCTTCAAGCACCAACACTGTGACTACATGGCCTAGTTTATTACAGTGAAAACATCTGAAACTTTTCATTTCTTTTCCACCCTCCTGGATTTCTATTTTAATATGAGGTACACTCTCTTTATTATCTCCCATCAGATCACCTTTACCTTTACCACTTGAGTATTTCTCATGTCCCCAGTTTCTATCCCTCACCGGCTGAAACTGATGTCGGAAACCAATCTTTGATTTATGAACTAATTCATAATCATCTGCCATTTCCGCTGCTAATCTGGCAGTTTTAACCCTCTGTTCTTCCGCATGAGTTCTCACTACATCAGGAATTGAATTTTTAAACTCCTCCAAAAGTATAATTTCTCTGAGAGCTTCATATGTTTGGTCTATTTTCAAAGCCCTTATCCACCTATCAAAATTATTCTGTTTGAGCCTTTCAAACTCCATGTATGTTTGACCAAATTCTTTCCTTAAATTTCGAAACTTTTGTAAGCTTCAGGCATTAGCTCATATGCACTTAAGATGGATTTCTTCATACGTTCCAGATACCTCCTCCGGTAGTGATGGAAACACTTCACTAGCTCTACCTACCAGCTTTGTTTGATCAGTAACACCCACATGTCCTGTGGCCATTTCATTTGTTTAGCTACCTTCTCAAATGAAATGAAAAAGGCTTCCACTTCCTTCTCGTCAAACCTGGGCAATGCTTGGACCTATTTAAATAAATTCCCACCAAGCCTTCGACTATGACACTCTTTCTCACTATCCTCATCACTATCATCCAACTGTACGTTTCCCTTTACGTCTGCCAATTTTAACTGATTGTCATGTTTAATGGCCATTTTCATAAGTTCAAACTCCCTCTCTTTATCTTTTTCCCTGATCTGTATCTCCCTTTCTTTTTCTTTTTGTTCTGCTAGGGCTATTCTTTCTTTTCTCCTTTCTTCTCTCTCCTTTTATTTTTCCTCTCTTTCTCTCTTTCTCTTTCTTTTTCCTCTCTCGCTCTCGTATGCAAGCCGCTTTAATTCTTTCTCATGTTCCATTTGTTTAATTTGAAACTGAATTTTTGCCATTTCCAATGAGTCAAACTCTATCTCAGGCAACTTTAAATGCTTAACCACCGCCATAATTACCTCATCTTTTCACATTTTGTCAGGTAATGTTAACTGCAATGTTCTTGCCAAATCTAACAGTCTGCTTTTCGTTTCTGTCCGTAAAGTACTATGTGTAACGTTCTCCACCCCCAAAAACTTCTGAGCCTCTGAAAGAGCCATTGTTCACAACACTCTCCCCACTTAAACTAAAATACCACACCAGAAAAGCAACAATCCTTTAAGTTCACAAAAGCCAATCCAATAGATAGACTTCTATCCCCCTCGAGCCCCCAATTGTTATGGGCGAGACGTTTTCAAAACCTCAATATGTATCATGGAGTTCAACCAACCTCTCCCTTTAATGGATTTGTTGCTTTTCCGAGCACACGGCTTTTTCCTTAGGTGTGGGATTACAATTATGGACACGTGGGTTTTTAAACACAAAACACTGTTTATTCCATGAACTCAACTTAACATCTTAAATAAACATTGGATCTCTTAACACCCTTACTTCAAAGTTAACTCAGAAAATATTGCAACAGTAAATAACTCCTTAAAATGTTCCTTCAAACTTCCAAGAGACTTAACACCTTTAAACAGTATCACACCAGGTTAAAGGATATATATTTTTTCTGTAGAATGGCAGAAATATATTAACTTGGTTGACTTCAGCTCCAGCACCTTGCTTTCTTCCTGCAGCTCTCTGGACACACACAGACACACACAAACTGCTTTTTCCATCTGCAAAACTAAACTGTAAAATGGCTGACCTGAGCTCAGCCCCACCCACTCTCTGACATCACTGTTTTCTTAAAGGTACATTACTTAAACATCCATGTCTTAAAGGTACCCTCACATGGCAATACTACAGAATGCAATGGCAAACCACAGTAATATTTTACCACACGTAATCATATGAACATATGAAATAGCAGCAGAAGTACCTATATACTAATGTTTTGTGACTCATGCACTAGATCCTCCTACACTTGGAATTCTGTAGTCGTTCTCCATTTAAGTAATACTCTGCTTTTTATTCTTGCTGCCAAAGTGAACAAGTTCACATTTAGCGACATTATGCTCCGCCTGCTGGATTGTTGCCTACTCACTCAACCCATCTTTATCGCCTGGAAACTCCTGAAGTATGCTTCACAACATACTCTCTTATTTCTCTTGTGATGTCTGCAAATTTAGCTACCAGGCCCTTCGCTCCGCTCGTCGAAGTCAATGATATAACTTTTGAAAAGTTGAGACTCCAGCACAGACCGCTGCAGGGCTCCACTCGTCATATCCTGCCAATCAGACAAACACACATTTATGCATACTCTCTTTTTTTGCCAGCCAGCCAATTTTCTCACCATGGTAATGTGTACCCACTACATCATGAGCTTTTATTTTTTTGTCAAAATCTTTGATGTGGCCCTTTATTAAATGCTTTCTGGAAATCCAAATATCTCCAGATTTTGGAGTTTGGATATGAGCTTGGTTGGGATTATGGTGCTGAAGGCGGATCTGTAGTCAATCAACAGGAGTCTGACGTAGGTGGCCTTGTTATCGAGATGCTCCGGGGATGAGTGTTTTATTCGTCAAAGTATACAATCTGTTACCAAAAATGGAGCAAGCCAATAGAGAATAGAAAACCAGAAAGTGAAGGAAATGTTTTGACCTCTTGGGCGGCATTCTCCAATCCCGCGGGAGAGTGTCCACGTCGTCGTAAACACCGTCTCGTTTTATGACTGCTTGAACGGGCCACTCCCAGTACTAATTCTGGCCCCTACAGGGGCCAGCACGGCACTGGGGCGGTTCGCGCCACTCCAGCTGCCGATCCTGGTGCGAGCTGTGCGCCACGGGATCCGCGCATGCGCAGTTGCGCCGGCACCAATGAGGCCATCTGCAGTGGCGCCGCTCCAACGCGCGCATGTGCAGTGGCCTCCTTCCACGCGCAGGCTCCAATGCAACATGGCGCAGGACTAACAGGGTCCGGCACGTAGGAAAGGAGGCTACCAGCCACAGAGGCCAGCCTGCTGATCGATGGGCCCCGATCACGGGCCAGGCCACATCGGAGGCCCTTCCCGGGGTCAGCCCCCCCCTCCTACCCACAGGCCGCCACTCAACCCTTCCACGCCGAGGTCCCGCCGGCTCAGAGCAGGTTAGAACCGCGCTGGTGGGACTTGGCTCTTTTCTTTCGGCCCATTCGGGCCAGAGAATCGGCCGGCCTGCCGCGTAGAGCGGCCCGCGACTGGCGCCGCACCAACCACGCCGGCGCCAATGGCGCCGATTCTCCGCTCTGCGAAGAATTGCGTGCCGCCGTCGGGGCGGCGTGGCCCGTTTGCGGGGATTCTCCGGCCCGGCCCAGGGCTCGGAGAATCCCGTCCCTTACTCTACCTAGAACCTGTTGGCTATCAGATTGTCGCGGGCTTGTCTGCCACGTCCAACCCTTGCAGTTGCCTCTGCATGTTCCTCCGTGACATTCTGACCCTCTTCATCCTGTTCACTATCCTTTTCATTGGATGAGACATCTTGGTGCTGACATTCCTCTTTTGTGCAGGATACAGCAGACAATGGTGATCTGGATACTCTCTGTGGTGAATATAGGAGAGCCCCGTTTGAGGAGTCCAAACATCTGAACCTCATCTTTAGGAGGTTTTCTAAGGCCACCAAGGGGTAGTTCAATTAAACTTTGTTTATTTACAATAACTAGTCTATACATACACGGTAGATCCCAACTGGGCCTTGCCGGTTTAACTGGCCGGCTTTATATACCCTACAACTCTACATTATTCAGAGGCCCCCCCGCCCACTTAACGGGGGAATTCATATTGTTCAAGGTTCACGGGGAAGTTAATTGTTCCCACCCTGTAAGATACTTGCAGGTTATAAAGGAGGCCTAACATCTGTTCAATCGTGTGTGTTGTGGAGGCAGATGCGGTGTTATAGCTCTCCTCAGCAGTACTGTGCACAGGACGAACTGGCATCATCAGCCAGGTCTTCTGAGGGTATTTTTTGTCTCCAAGGATCCAACCCTGCAATCGCTGAGGTCCATCAAAACCTTGTGGCACCTGGGAGTGGTTCAGAATGTAGGCCGTGTGAGTGGTTCCTGGGAACCAAACACAAACATGCAGGATTTGTCTTCTGTGATCAAATATCAGCTTCACATTTAAAGAGCCTTTCCAATTGATGAATGTGACTTGAGGGAAACTTGTGATTGCCGCAAATCCCAATGCCCTTGCAGCGTGCCTTTCGGGATCCAGGTGGAATTGGACAAGTCTGTGCACTCCCCTGAACAGGGCTTTTGTTACCTCCTGAATGCACTTGTGCGTTGCTGACTGGGAGATGCTGCACAGGTCCCCAGTGGAGCCCCGGAAGGAGCCACTGACAAAGAAGATTAAGACAGCGGTGAACTTTAATGCCGCCAGCAAGTTATTGCCTTGAACTCCTTAAAGCACAAGTCATCGTGGAGAAGGTAGCAGATGTGAACGACCACATTCCAGCACATTCAAAGGTACCTCCGGCCTTGCCCATAGCTCATCTGTAGATAGCTGCACATTCTGCGATATCCCCATTGTTAGGCCAATGCTCGCCAACAGACTGGCCCTTGGTCACCAGAATCCGGACCTTAAGGCCTTACTACCTCTTCTTGCTCAGGCCTTTGCTTCTCCTGACTCTGTGACAACCTCCATTAGTCCCTCTTCCTCCTCAACTGGACAAGAGCCCGTAGAAAGGTTTGGTTGTCTGAAGCCTGCATTATCTAGGCCTCGGTGGATCTGGGAAGGAATTACAGGAATAGATTTAGATTTATTGTCACATGTATCGAGGTACAGTGAAAAATATTGTTCTGCGTACAATCCAGTCCAGGCAGAACGTTCCATACATGTAAAACATAGGATAAATACGCAATGTTAATGTATAGACATGTGGAGGCCAAATCACTGCGTGTCTTTAAGACAGAGATAGATAGGTTCCTGATTAATAACGGGATCAGGGATTATGGGAGAAGGCAGGAGAAAGGGGATGAGAAACATATCGGCCATGATTGAATGGTGGAGCAGACTCGATGGGCCGAATGGCCAAATTCTGTTCCTATGTCTTATGGTCTTGTGGACATAGACATCGGGTGAAGCACACAGAGTGTAGTGCTACAACAAGAGAGAAGATGCGTAGCGATCAGTTCAGTCCATAAGAGGATCATTCAGGAGTCTGGTAACAGCGGGGAAGGAACTATTTTTGAATGTTGGTCTGTTCTCAGACTTTTGTATCATCTGCCTGATGGAAGAGGTTGGAAGACAGAATAACCTGGGTGGGAGGTGTCTTTGATAATGCTGCCTGCTTTCCTAAGGCAGTGGGAGGTGTAGACAGAGACAATGGATGGGAGGCGGGTTATGATAATAAATATACTGAGCATTTTCTTTTCAGTTTTGCCTCTATCTTAGAGCTACCAGGCCAGTGTTAAGCCCTGTACCTGGCTTCTGACAAGAAATGGCAGCCCTGCCACATCCCTTCCAGGTGAAAGACATCCTGGAGGAACCGAGATCTTTGTCCTACCCATTCATACATGACTGTGCTTCACGACATTGCTCTTTGACCAGGGTGATGGGAGCCATCTGCGAGAACCCTACCTCCAACATTATTCAGCTTGTCTCCATTAACCTGGAGACTCTATAGAGAGACGATTAGCTGCATAGAAAGACTTAGCAAAGGAGTCTCTTTCAGCCATTCACCCAGGAGGATGCAGATTTGGAGCCAGATATTTGCTGCTGTCACTACCAGCAATGCCCCTTGGGGCACCCACCACCCTCCCTCCCTTCATCCCAGCCTTTGACAGCAGCAGATGGTAAATCACACATAACGAACGGCAGCTCCCGACCTCGATGTCAAAGAGCATACCTGCTTCCGTGTGGGCTTCACCTTGAAGAGGAGAAAACAACTGAACATGGTTCTCATCCAGATACCATCCAGATATTTGAGTGTCTCTTGAGTCGGCCAGTTGTACTGACCTTGAACTCTACCCACCCAAAAAGACCCTCCTCCCACTTCACAGGACCACGGTTCAGAGCAACAGCATTGCACAGCTGAGAAAACTAAAATGGTCCATGTCACATTCAAGACTTGCTCCACCACCTTCTACTCTCCCCATGTCACCCACCAACTTCCCCCAACACCCTTAACCCACACAATATAGATCCTCTTCTCTATGTCAACCCATTAACCTTGCACTCACAGCCATCACCCCCACATGCTTCTGTCCCTTCTGAACCGATACCCATTACCATCCTCATGCCTGCTTGACCCTGACCTCTCCCGTTTTCCGAGCCACCTGTTTCATCCAGTTCTGCAACTCCCACCATGAACCTTCCTCTACCCGACTATCACCTACCACCCGACAGTATCACACTCCCCCCTCTCACTCTCCATGGTCCACAGGACCTCGCCCTCTACCACCATCCTTTACAAGAAACTCCCCTCCCATCCGATCACAGGATCTCCTAGACCCAAGATACAAAGCCCTTCCATCCATCCTACATCCTCGCATTCCCTCGCTGCCTCTCTTCCTTCTCCAGACAGCCTCCCTCCCTGCAGTGTCTTTTCTACCCAAGTGAGAGTTCCTCCCTCCCACCCTTAGCCTGTCTCCCATGTCCAGCCTCTTTCGCCTGTCTCCCATGTCCAGCCTCTTTAACCTGTCTCCGGTGTCCAGCCTCTTTAACCTGTCTCCAGTGTCCAGCCTCTTTTGCCTGTCTCCCGTGTCCAGCCTCTTTCGCCTGTCTCCCGTGTCCAGCCTCTTTAGCCTGTCTCCCGTGTCCAGCCTCTTTAGCCTGCCTCTCGTGTCCAGCCTCTTTCGCCTGCCTCTCGTGTACAGCCTCTTTCGCCTGTCTCCCATGTCCAGCCTCTTTAGCCTGTCTCCCATGTCCAGCCTCTTTAGCCTGTCTCCCATGTCCAGCCTCTTTAGCCTGTCTCCTGTGTCCAGCCTCTTTAGCCTGCCTCTCGTGTCCAGCCTCTTTAGCCTGTCTCCCGTGTCCAGCCTCTTTAACCTGTCTCCCGTGTCCTGCCTCTTTAGCCTGTCTCCGGTGTCCAGCCTCTTTAGACTGTCTCCCGTGGCCAGCCTCTTTAGCCTGTCTTCCATGTCCAGCCTCTTTAGCCTGCCTCCCGTGTCCAGCCTCAACTCCATCTTTCCACTCTTAGTCTGCTTTCCCTGTTCAGCTTTTTTTCAGCTTAACGCCATTGCCCTGTGCCACATTAAGTTTTCCCATCTGCCAAGCTTCCCGCTGTGAAGATTTAACCCTATGTTACAGTTGCCTTTCATCTCAATCCTAATTTATTCACTGTAATATAAGGATCTGGCATGTACAGAGTTAATGTGGATAGAGTACCACCCACACAGTGATGAGCTGCACCTAGGGGTCAGTCTAATGTTGGACAGAGCCATGTGCACAAGCAAGCATGGAGACAGCTTGAACCCTTTACTGTATATTATATATATACTTATGATGTGATGCCGGTGTTGGACTGGAGTGGGCACAGTAAAAAGTAAGTCCAACAGGTTTATTTGGAATCATGAGCTTTCGGAGTGTAGCTCCTTCATCAGGTACTTCATTCTTGTACTTAGTTCTTGCAGTTAACAAATACATACAGTTAACCTATTTAAGACTGTGAAGACTTCAGTAAGACCTACCAAACGGTGTCCAGCACCCTACAACATTTGCCTGCTCATTTCATTATGGTAACAACATTCAAAAATTTGTTTAATGACATTAGAATGTAACACCATGAGAACACTACATTATTAGAAGTGCCACCCTTCAGAAGGATAGGTAAAACAAAGCTTCATGTTTGGACCAATGGTGACAATCCCTATGTAATGAAGGGGAGGCAGTTCTCCCGGTAACCTGACCAGTAATTCTCCCTCAACCAAAGCTGATTTATTGGTGCGTAATCTCATTGTGTGTGATTGCCACAGAATGATTGCCACATTTGTCCACATAATAACAGTCACTGACTCCAAAACATTCATTATGTAAAGTGCTTTGAGTCATTTTGACAATATAATAAGGTGTTAAATAAATGTAAGCATTTCATTTTCTTTCTACGTGGATGAGATAATGTGAAAAACAAATGTTTTGTTTGAGCTTGCAGCAATTGCTGTTCACAGATTTTTCTCTTGCCAATTCTATCCCTTTTCCTCCTGTAAGATGTTGACGACCTGTTTGTTGGAAACAGTTGCCCAGGTACCAGTCAGACTCCAATACCTCAGCCAAGCTATCATTCTTCATGTGTGAGAATTGTCATTGAAAGCTGACAAGGCAAATCCCTATCCTTTCCTCACTCAATTTGCACTGCCAATGTGAAGTAATGATCCAGATTGGGAATCCTAAGGAGGGACAGAGTGAGCAATTATCACATTCTACAGTCATCTGAGCTGAAATCAGCTAAATCAGCAAAATTATTCAGTCTGTCATAATCCTCTTCCAACCATCTCTGTGCTCTACATTTATTCATTTCATTGGACATATTCATAGAGATTCAATAATGAAAATTCGCTTATTGTCACAAGTAGGCTTCAAATGAAGTTATTGTGAAAAGCCAATTCTATCCCTTTCTATCCTTCTATCCCTAGTCGCCACATTCCGGCGCCTGTTCGGGGAGGCTGGTACGGGAATTGAACCGTGCTGCAGGCCTGCCTTGGTCTGCTTTCAAAGCCAGCGATTTAGCCCTGTGCTAAACAGCCCCTATAAAAATAGATGCGTGCATCATTGTATAAATACTCACAGTCTGTGCATACTTTCAAAACAAGTGGCAGGATTTTCCCATGTAATTAAGCAAGTTTACCACCCCCAGATTAGCAAAGTGCAACCAAACCTAAATGAATAGTTCCAACACCTGAGCTGCCCACAGTTTGCATTAATGTATCACCTTGAAGGTACTGAAACATCACATGGTGCTTAACAGGAGGGATGTCAAACAAAATTTGTCATTGAGCTGCATAAGGAGATATTAGACCAGATGATCAAAATCTTGATCAAAGAGTTAAGTATTAAGGAGCGACGTAAAGGAGCAGAGTGTGACGGAGAGGGTTAAGGAGGGAATTGTAGAACTTAGACTGCTGACGGTATGACCACCAATGGTCGAGCGAATGAAATCGGTGAGATGCGAGATGTAGTGCTGGAGAATGGTTGAGGCTGTGAGGATTTGAACACAGAGGTGAGAATTTTTAAATTGAGGGGCTGGCTGACTGGGAGTGTAGATCAGCAAGCAGTGGATTGATGGGGGAATGAGACTTGGTGCAGGTTAGAATACAGGCAGCAGATTTTTGGATCAGCTCAAGTTTATGAAGGGTTGTAGGTGGGATGCCAACCAGGAGGTCATTGGTATCTGGAAGTAGCAAAAGCAGGGACAGAGTTCAGCAGCAAAAGGACACAGGCAACGGCAAAGACTGGCAATGTTACAGAGGTGGAAACAGTCAGTCTTGCTGATGGAGAGGACATGCAGTTGGCAGCTTAGCCATGAATTAAAAAGGATGTCGAGATTGCAATCAGTCTGAAAAGTCTCAGAACTTAATTGTATTAACACCCTCTCAAATCCCAATTAGTAGCCCTAATTGATTTTCATGCAGCACATTGTTATGATTTTCTACATAATAGCCACTCAGGATCATACATTTTTTTTTCATGAAAGTTTTGTACATCTTTTTATTTACAGGAAAAACGCAATTGCATGTTTTATTATTCTGGTTTCATAGGTCGCGGGGGCTGGGGTCTGGTCATAACCGAATATAGGGGATCTGATCCGATATACCGGGGTTCGAGCGCGGTACGCTCTCCTTCTTCACTTGCGGAGGCGCATAGTCTGTACTGCACAGCAGAGTATGGCCAACGCTAATAGTGCCTCAATAACGTACGACAGGGAGTACCAAGTTATGAACTTGGCACACCAGGATAATGCAGCGTGGCTGGTGACTGGGCCCTCGGTACTCAGGGGCAGTGAAACATTAACGGCAGGGGGGTTTGGAGTAATGGGGTCCGCGTTCCCGCGCAACCAAATGTCCAAATAAAAGATGTTGAGCACGATGAAAGAAGTCCTCATGGCTGTCCTCTTTCTTTTCTTTCTTTGTGTTCTCTGTTTTCTCCGGTCCTCGAGCTTCTGGAGTTCTGTAAAACAAGCATAGTATCTGTAACTACCTTGGTATAATATCCGGTATGTTAGTGTGTCTGATCTGCGGGGCCAATTATTCCCTTATAATTGGTCACTATATGTGACTCCTCATTTTTTTTTTCTCCAAAACAAATGTTAGGACACGGCACATTTCCCAATGGTGGACCAGTGCTGATTTATCATCCAAATGTTCCAGGATGTAAATAACATTTGGCAGCAACCCAAAGGTTGCCTAAATAAATAAAACTGTTTTTGAAAGGAAAAGGTCGAATGAGGTGTGTATGGGCCGCGACGGGTAAGATTTGGATGGAGTCCCCGGGTAGGACGGCTACCAATACCGTATGTCCCCTACCCGAGCGTTTTTGACCAGCGGGGTGTCCCCAGGCAGGGCGGGTCTCACGCCGTTTCTCCACTGCCTGAGCAACCGACAAGAACGGGCAAAAATGTAGTCATCATGGTGGGGTTGCTACAGTGATTCTAACCTCGAATCACAAGAGCAGCTACGATCGGGCGTCTGATACCCGAACCAGTATCAGCTGAAAAGCTAGTTCCTCTGAACGAGCGTCTGGTCTGTTGACCAGGTATCTGCAGATAAGTTGGTACCACTGAACAAGCGTCTGGCCACGGTGGGTGTCGGTGGGAAAAGCTAAAAAGTTCAGGTGATTGGGTGTGTGGCGGTGAGAAAATTCTCCTGTTGGACGAACAACATTTAAACAAACATACGAACAACGTAAAACATCCTGCAGGTTCCATCAGGAAGGACAACACTTTTCCCCAAGTGTCTCCTTTAAATCATCATGTGGACACCTCAGTTCTCTGTTGCGAACAGGGTTGCAAAGGGGTTGGCGAATTGGGGGTCTGACTCGGGGTCGTCCCCTTCTCCCGGGTGCCAAATTCTGGAGTGAATTAATGTTGAGAGGGCTGCGTGGTATGAGTTGGGGTTGCTCGCGTCGTTGCGGACGAGTCTGTAGGAGTTGTCGCGGTGCCAATGGCGTTCGTCAAGTTGAGTGGGGATAAAGTCGGGGTCGTCCGTGTGGTTCGGTGGTCGGAGGTTTGGTTTGTTTAAGAAAGTGATGAGGAAGGGGTCCCTGGAGTCGAACTCGGAGTCGCTGGGTGTGGGACCCGGATAGTAGGGAGACGTGCTGTGGCTGTCGTCAGAGTCACAGTCACTGTCTCTGCTGCTACAGTCTGTGGGCGTTCCGGGGCGGAGTGTAAAGTTTGTGGGTGGAGTCGGGGGTGAGTCCGTGTCTGGGCTGCACGTGGAGGGGGTGGGTGTGGTCACGTTGGCTGTGGGCGGGGTTTGGTCTGCTGCGTCAAGCATGACGTGGTGGGTGTGGTTTGACTGTGCTCCATAAGCCTTTAGCTGGTTTATGTGAAACCACGCAGTCTTACCATTTTGGTATTTGATTTTGTATACCGATGGGCTTACTTTATCCGTAATGGAGTACGGACCCGAGTATTTCGGAGACAGAAATGTGCTGGGGTTATAGACAGACAGCATCACTTGTTATCCTATATTATACTCCGTAGCATGTACTGCCTTATCAAAACTGGCCTTGCTCTGTTTTCTTTAAGTACCCAGTTTAACAGCGGCTGCTAACTGAGCCGTTTTTACATTTGCAAGTAATTGTTCAACGGCTTTCTCATGGGTGAGGGCCGTAACTTCAGGGCTGGTCAGGTCTAAACCCAACAAGTACTCTGTCCCTTTCATGGGGCGTCCGGTCATGAGGGTGTGTGGGGTGTAACCTGTGGAGGTGGAAACAGTGTTACGCAAAAACATCAGCGCAAAGGGGAGGACCGAATCCCAAGTGGTGTTATTCTGCTGGACCATTTTTCTAAGGGTGGTTTTTAGGGTCCGATTCATGCGCTCCACTATACCACTCGACTGAGGGTGGTACGCAGTGTGAAATTTTTGGGTGATGCCAAATATCGTGAGGACGTTCTGCATGACCCGTCCCGTAAAGTGAGAACCTTGGTCCGATTCAATACTGCGAGGGAGTCCCCACCTTGTAAAGATGTGGTGGGTTAGGATCTTGGCGGTGGTTTTCCCGGTTTTGGTGCGGGCTGGAAATGCTTCCACCCACTTTGTAAAAGTGTCTATGACCACCAGAACATATTTATAGCCATTCCTGCAAGGGGACAATGGACCTATAAAATCGATCTGGAGGTTAGTCCAGGGGCCGTGAACGGGTCGGGTGTGGCTGAGATGTGCCTTTTTGGCATATCTATCTGGGTTGTTCTGAGCGCAGATGAGGCAATTCTCAATGTAATGGGATACATCCTCTTTGAGATTAGGCCACCAACAAAGTTGTTTGAGGTGGGCTGCGGTGGGTTCGATTCCCTGGTGTCCATGACCATCATGGAATAAACAGATCATTTGGTTCCTATCCTGCTCAGGAACTACATAAAGGGTGTCCTTTAGCACCACACCGTCATGTGTGGTTATGGTATTTCTGTACCTCTCGTATGAGGCTGGAAACTTCCCTTTCACGATTTCAGTGAGAGCGCTATCCCTCTTCTGGGCCTCTACTAGATCTTCGATCCTAGTCTGCGCGACCTGAACTGCACTCACTGGCGCACTCACTGGGGCGCTCTTGGGGGGCTTCCAAAAGTACCCATGCCTGGATCCTGCCTTAGCCAGTGCGTCGGCTTTTACATTTCCAGGGGGGGGAGGAACGATGGTGGCTGCGGACTTTTATAATGCCAAAAGTCCTGTTCTTGGCTTTTTTCAGAATATGGCGGAGTAATGGGGCTGAGGGGAGGGGTTTCCCATCCGTGGAAACAAATCCTCTTGTTTCCCAGAGGGGCAGAAATTCAGTGAGGCTGTTGCAAACGTATAGACTGTCTGAATACATGTCTGCTGGGCTGGGGAAGGAATCTGGGTGCTCTACTATGTACGCGATGGCCGCAAGCTCTGCTGCCTGCGCGCCTAAGTGTCCGGGTAATTTTAATGCGATTTCCTCCAGGGCGCGTCCCTGCGCATCCTCCACATAAATCCCACAACCTGTTATGCGTTGCCCATCCAGGACTGTGGAAGATCCATCCACATAGATCCTAATGGGATAACACGTGTCCGGGTGAGGGGGGTTCTGAGATGGAGTGGCTAGTTTTCTGGGGGGTGTTTTGGCTATAAAGGGGCCTGTATTATGGTGGGGCGAGATGATTTCACACTCATGGGGGGTTTCGGGGTAATGTAGATTGTCCGCTAAGTATGTGTGTGTTTTGGTCCGTTTGACTGATGTCCCGTCCTTGTAAGAGAAGGGTCCACCTAGCAGCGCGGATTTGGCTGACGGTACCGTCTTTAAGTCGTCCGTCTAGTAAAAGTTCGGTGGGGGTGTGCTCGGTCAAAATGGTGATGGGGTTCAGTCCGGTAATGTATGAGAAGTACTGGACTGCCCAGAAAACTGCGAGCAGGTGCCTCTCACAGGCTGAGAATCCCTGCTCCACAGCATCTAAAATTCGGGAGGCATAAGCCACGGGTCTTAGCTGGTCGTGCCGTTCCTGCAGGAGCACGGCTGAAAGGGTGCGGTCTGTGGTCGCTACCTCTATGGCGTAAGGGGAAAGCGGGTCGGGAACTTGTAGTGCGGGGGTGGCTATGAGCGCCTGTTTTAATGATTCCACAGCATCCGTATGCTGCGGAAGCCATTCCCAGGGGGCTCCCTTCTTTAGGAGGTCTGAGAGGGGCGCCGCCTTGCTGGCGAAACCGTCAATGTGGTTTCGGCAGTAGCCAACCAGTCCTAAAAACGACCGGAGGGCTGAAACGTGTTGGGGAAGGGGCAATTTAGCGATCAAGTCAATTCTTTTGTGCTCGATCTCGCGTTTGCCGTGTGTGATAATAGTACCCAAATATACCACTTTTTCTTCCAATATCTGGGCCTTTTGGGGTTTACGTTACAGCCAATGGAATGTAGTAATTCCAGGAGTTCGGACAGAAGCTCAATGTGCTCTTCCTTCGTGTCTGTCTGCAGTAGTAGATCGTCTACATACTGTACCAGACATTCGGGGCGAGAAAACGTTGCTAGGCCATTTGCCAGTTCTCGGTGGAAAATGGAGGGGGAGTTGCGGAAGCCTTGTGGCAGGTATGTCCACGTGTACTGCTGCGCTCTGAAAGTGAAGGCAAATTTATACTGGCACGCCTTTGCCAATGGAATGGACCAGAACCCATTACTGACGTCCCAAACCGTGAAATATCGGGCATGGAGTCCCTGTTTGAGCATGGTCTCGGGACTTGTTGCAACGGTGAGGGCTGCTACGGGGGTGACTTTATTGAGTTCCCGATAATCAATGGTCAAGCGCCATGATCCGTCGGGCTTCCTGACTGGCCAAATCGGGGCATTATTAGTTGAGGCTACCGATCTTAGGACGCCCTGCTCTAATAAACTTTCTATAACCTTTAAGATTTCTCCCTCTGCTTCTAGGGGGAATCCGTACTGCTTTCGGGGTCTAGGGTCCGGTCCTGTTATTTGTACGGAACCGGTCATCCGTCCACAGTCGTGTTTGTGGGTTGCGAATGCTGCCCTGTTCTTTTGCAGGACTGCCCTAACCTGTCGGACCGTGCTGAGTGTGGTGGGGTTGAACCAAAACTCGCCTACTGCGCTAATTTTGTTCATATAATCCCCTATATTGAGCGTTGCGGGGGCTCTAGCGGATTTCGCCATCTTCCAGACATACTGGTTGACTGGATCGAAAGAGAGGTGGTGAGAATTCATGAAGTCGATCCCCAAAATGTGCTCTGCTGTTGGGGGCAGGTCGACTAACACTACGGGGTGTTTTGTATTGATGGTTCCGATCTGGATGGGTACAGGGGTTGTGATATGTCCCTGCTGTGAGTGGCCTGTGAAGCCGCTGAGGGTGTTAGTGGCAGTGGTGGGCCACGTGTCCTTACCAAGGGTGGAGGAATTTAAGGTTGTGCGGGACCCTCCTTTGTCCCAGAGAAGCTCGATCGGCTGTCCCCTAACCTTTGCTGCGACTATGGGTCGTCCTGACCTATCCCAAAGGGTATCGCAGACCCAGCTGGGGGAGCCTGTACACCGTCGGTCCGTTCCGGTCAAGTCTGTCTGATCGGACTGGGCGCTAACACTATGTATGGGCTCTGCCTTTTTCTTATTGAGAGTGCCTGTCTGTTGGGCTTTCTGTGGCTTTTTAGGGCCATTGCATTCTTTGGCAAAATGTCCCAATTGTCTGCAATTGTAGCATTCTTGCGGTTTTGCTGGGGGGCTGCTCTTTCCCTCGTTTACCCAGGCGGGGTTGTGGAGAGTGGTTCTTACTGCCTGCACGTCTTCGGCGGCTTGTTTTTCCTCAGGGGTTCTAGCTGCGGGTTTACCGTGAGCCGCTTGTTCCCAAACGCGGGACAATCTTTTGACCACCCACTTCTCATTATGAGCCTCCTCCGAGGGGTCATAATTACTACAGGCATTCTGTCCTGCTTCCGTGGCATGGGAGATAAGGGTGCGGGTCCATTTGGCCATATTGTCTGCGGACAAATGGGCCTGGTCTACATTTCCGAAAACGGCTTCAAAGTGAATCCACAAGCATCCTGCGAACGCTGTGGGGTGTTCAGACTTTTTCTGTCTGCACTTATTTAGACCGTCTACGGGGTCGCCCCGGTTATACCCGATCGCATCCAGGATCGCGGTATGCATTTCTGCAAGGGTACCTCTTCCTACATTCTGTGGGTCGGGAAAGGCTGCTGCGACGGATGGGTCTAAGCTGAGGACCGTGAGCTTTACCTGCTCTTTCTCATCCAGGCCGTACATGGTCGCCTGGTGTTTGACGGTGGCAAAGAAATGGTGTGGGTCTGAAGCGGGGAGGAACGGTGTGATTTTAGCACACGCGTCCCGTAATTGGATCACTGTGAGGGGGGTGGAATATAAGACTTCCGCCTCGTCTGCTGTGGCGGTGCGGTGGGTTGTTACAGGGTTCATGGGAGCCTGTATTCCCTGCTGTGTGGGGGGTGGGGGTGCTCTCCTCCTTTGGGGTTTTCCCTGCGCACGTGTTCCCTGAACATATCTCTGCGCTGTCTCTTGCAGTTCTTCCCAATCAGGGCCGTCTTCCTGGTCTAAACTTTCCCCAAAGGTGTCTTGGAATCCCTTTTGGACAGAAAGCATTGATTGCAGGTCTGCAATTTGCTTTCGGCACTTTGCATGGTCTAAGGTACTCTGCCTTTGTTCCGTGGCTGCAGCGTGGAGCGCTCTCAAGGCTGCCTTGAGATCACTACATTGCTTCTGTAGTGTCTCCACCTGCTTCTCCGTCTCTTTCTTAACCAGGACGGGACGCTGCGTGTCCTGATAAGCCTTCTCATACTGGGATTGAAAACTGATTAAATGCGCCAGACAAGACTGGTGACCCCGTTTGGCGTCAGCCACCTCTTCGTCCTTGGCTTCTAACTGCCTTTTCAATTCCAGGTTCTCTTTTTCCATCTCACATACATCGATTTTACTCATCCGATGTATGCCTTCTATTTCTTTTCGGAGCGACCTGACGACCTCCTCTGTGCCTCGCAATTGTGCCATGCAGGACACGATTGCCATCGGCTTGCGCCCTTTTGTGAAGCTTTTCTTATGGATTTCACTCATGTTCTCCCACCAAGTATGCCCTATACTTCCGGGACCTGAGTCATTATTACAGAAACCGCTCCACACGGGCCATCCTTTGCCCTGCAGAAATTTGCGAATTTCCATTTCCCAAATGGGACACTGTCCCACTTTAATGCTGCTGATTGGTGCAACCGCAAATTCTTCGGGGTTCATGAGGCGTTGCATTGCCTGCATGGCCATCTCTCTTATCTGCTCGCTACGTTCAAATTTGGAACAGGGGGCTAAGGTGGTGTCGTAGATGCGGGTACGGCTTGCGCTAATTTCCGAAAATACAGACTTCCGACAGTTTTGACGCAACATAAATCTATCAGTTTTACCTTATAACCCTGTTAGTTACGCATGCATACACACACTTCCGAATTGTGAATTATTAACCAGTTGTGGGTTTTTTTTTTTGTTTCCGATTGGATTCTATTCAAATTGTTGGGGTTCTCCCGGAGTGGTTTTCCACTTCTATGTCGGGTCCCGGCGGAGTCGCCAATTATGTTGCTCTTTTTAGCCTTAGTTCCATTAGCTCTGATTATGTCACCTTTGCTCACGAGTCGCCAGGTATCTTTCTGATACCGCCATGTGGTTCAAGCTCGAGTTATGATTAATAAGTCAGCACACCGCTTAGTAAGATTGAAATCAACGGTCATTTATTATATACAACAAGTAATGCTTACACAATAATCCTACTATCTATATAGAAACCTACCACTACTGGCCAATACTTAACTTTAGGAAGGGCCCACCAGGTCAGGGAAACAAATGGCTTATCGAATCGGATCTGGCCCGCGGGATTCAAAAAGGCTGATACGGGTCGATGGCTAGGAATCTCTATCGGGTAGCGATCGCTGGAGTCAGACTTACTGTTTCTGGTCGATGTTCTTGCAAAGGTCTCGAGCAGGAGAAGAAGGGAGAGAGAGAGAGATCTGAACTTGACCCCTCACTTTATAGGGCCCAGGGGCTTTTCGCCTCTCGGGGCGGCCCTTGACCCTGAGTCCCAAGTGATTGGACTTGTTCCCAATCACTGGGTTCGATACGTCAAATAACGGGGCGATTCCTCGATCGGGGGGTGGTTGTTCACCTGTCTTTGTTTCGGCCACTGCAGGCGCCGGCAGGTCTGGCCCGGCATTCAATTGCTAATATGTTGCAATTGTTCCCGGGGATAGCCGATTAAACTGCAGATGTCTGGGTTGATGTGCTGCTAATAGTCTTGAGTATCGATCTGGGCCGACTTCCCCAGAGCCGAATACGCTATTCTGTCTGCAGCTGTCCGTTTGTGTCCTGTTGGCTGCTTTTCCCATCAGCCTTTTCGGTTAGTCATTTTAAATCGGGTTTTGGCCAAATTAATAGGGAATCAGCCATTTTAGGTGGCTACACTGCGATACGCCCAATCCGATGGGCCAAGTTCCCGACGGCGCGGGCCACGCGTGGCCTCAGCAGTCTGAGCCTGGCATGGCGGCTGCGGAGAGAGAGAGGGCAAGCGGACAGTGTCCAGCACTGCCATACTCCGTCGAGAGCTGTGCCGCTGGCCGGAGGGTTTCTGCCAGGGCTGGGGGGAGTAGTGGGGGGGGGTGGCCGGGTACGCAGTACAGCACAACCGGCGCCATCTTTTCTGGCACGATCGGTGGGGGTGTGTCGGTGTGTAGCCCTGCGCATGTCTAGCACGGACCCGGTGATTCTCCCACTGTTGTCTGCGTGTTCCGTGGGTGTTTCATGCAACGCCGGTGCTAGCCCTCACTGTTACCGGAATCGGTGAGGGTTTTGCGCCGATCTTCCTGTTGTGAAACAACACGGATCCTCCGTTGGCGTCAGCACTTAGACACAGGAACGGAGAATCCAGCCCAAGGCTTTTAAGAGACGTAAGGTGCAACATGAATATTTTTCCCATTATAATCAATCTTTAGTGGAACTCCTGATAAGATCACATTCTTGAAATTTCTGTTGTATGTCTGGAATTTAAAAAAATAATTTGTGTACTTGACATCGGAACTTAAAGTAATCTTATATTTTATAATCTCTATAGTGATTAGAAAGCATGATTTAAATGGTTAACTATTGATGATTTAAATATGCTGCTATTGACTGAATTAGACACGCTTTAAAAACTGCTGTCTATAGCTAGTGATCATTTAGACAGGTAAGGTTCTACTCAGCATTGAGTCATTGATTTTGTGGTTTGTTGAGCAGTATTATAGCATGGTCTGTATATTGAATCTGACCATCTTAATTGACTTTTACTTGTACAATATTAATGAGCTATAGTTATTAGGTGTTAAGTTGCGAACAAGGATGATAGGAACAGGAGTAGGTCATTCAGCCCCTCGAGCCTGTCCCACCATTCAATGAGATCATGGGGCTGATCTGTATCTACATAGAAAAGTAAAACCAGTTTGACAGCATTTTTGAAGAGATGTCCATCGATGTTGTGGCAACACTAAAGGCCGGAGCATGGTTTAACTCTGACATGGTATCCGAAGCAGAGTTGCAGTGATGTTATAAGAATCATAAAAGCACCAGGCTCAGCCTGATACAATTTAAGGTTGACAGCGGCCCGGATGAGCAGATTCTTTGGGGTGGAGGACAGGTGCACAAAATGTGTGGGAGGAGCAGCGAACCATGTCCACATGTTCTGGGCATGTCCGAAGCTTCGGGGATTTTGGCAGGGGTTTGCAGATGTCATGTCCAAGGTTTTAAAAACAAGGGTGGCGCTGAGTCCAGAGGTGGCGATTTTCGGGTTGTCAGAAGACCCGGGAATCCAGGAGGAGAAAGAGGCAGACGTTCTGGCCTTTGCTTCCCTGGTAGCCCGGAGATGGATACTATTAGCATGGATGGACTCAAAGCCCCCGAAGTCGGAGACCTGGCTATCGGACATGGCAAGCTTTCTCTGTGGAGAAAATTAAGTGACCTTGAGAGAGTCACTGTTCGGGTTCACCCAGAGGTGGCAACCGTTCATCGACTTCTTCGTGGAAAATTAATCATCGGCAGATGGGGGGGTTGGGCGTAGTTTAGGTTAGAGTAGGAGGGTAATAAGGGTGGGACCTGTAAGAAAGGTAAACGGCTTTTGCACTATGTTTATAGTTTCATGTATATTGTTTATTTTGTTGTTGTTACTATACCAAAAATACCTCAATAAAATGTTTATTAAAAAAAAAGAATCATAAAGCAGAATACTACAGATGCGGGAAATTGGAGATGAAAACAGAAAATGCTGGAAATACTCAGCAGGTCAGGCAATATCGGTGAAGAGAAATCCCGATAATTTGAATATGCTGGCATAGACTGAATTCGACAGTCTTTTACAAACTTTTCAGGTTGATGACCTTTCTGCTCTTTCTCCAGAGATGCTGCCATCCTGCTGAGTATTTCCAGAACTGTCTGTATTTATTATGGAAGCATCGTATAAGCTTTAAAAAAAATATTGAAAGTTAATATCAGTAATGTGCAGCAGTCCGAGAGGATGGGAATGTTCTCCTTAGAGCAGAATAGGTTAAGGGAGCAATAATAGTGATGTTCAAAATGATGCGGCCTTTTGATAGAGTCGATGAGGAAAAGCCGCTTCCCATAACAGGAGGGTGGGTAATCAGGAAGCACAGATTTGAGAGAATTGGCAAAAAAAAACAAAGAACAAGAACAAAGAACAAAGGAAAAAACAGCACAGGAACAGGCCCTTCGGCCCTCCAAGCCTGCGCCGACCATGCTGCCCGTATAAACTAAAATCTTCTACATGTCTGGGGTCCGTATCCCTCTATTCCCATCCTATTCATGTATTTGGCAAGATGCCCCTTAAACGTCACTATCGTCCCTGCTTCCACCACCTCCTCCGGCAGTGAATTCCAGTCACCCACTACCCTCTGTGTAAAAAAACTTGCCTTGTGCACCTCCTCTAAACCTTGCCCCTCGCACCTTAAACCTATGCCCCCTAGTAATTGACCCCTCTACCTTGAGAAAAAGACTCTGGCTATCCACTCTGTCCATGCCCCTTATAATTTTGTAGACCTCTATCAGGTCGCCCCTCAAACTCCTTCGTTCCAGTGAGAAGAAACCAAGTTTATTCAACCGCTCCTCATAGCTAATGCCCTCCATACCAGGCAACATTCTGGTAAATCTCTTCTGCATCCTTTCTAAAGCCTCCACATCCTTCTGGTAGTGTGGCACCCAGAATTGAACACTATACTCCAAGTGTGGCCTAACTAAGGTTCTATACAGCTGCAACATGACTTGCCAATGTTTATACTCAATGCCCCGGCCAATGAAGGCAAGCATGCCGTATGCCTTCTTGACTACCTTCTCCGCCTGTGTTGCCCCTTTCAGTGACCTGTGGATCTGTGCACCTAGATCTCTGACTGTCAATACTTTTGAGGGTTCTACCATTCACTGTATATTCCCTACCTGTCTTAGACCTTCCAAAATACCTCACATTTAGCTCACAAGGGGCTGTTTAGCACAGGGCTAAATCGCTGGCTTTGAAAGCAGGCAAGACAGGCCAGCAGCACGGTTCAATTCCTGTACCAGCCTCCCCGAACAGGCGCCGGAATGTGGCGACTGGGGGCTTTTCACAGTAACTTCATTTGAAGCCTACTTGTGACAATAAGCGATTTTCTTTTTTTTTTCATTTGTCCGGATTAAACTCCATCTCTTTCCGCCCAAGTCTCCAAACGATCTAAATCCTGCTGTACCCTCTGACAGTCCTCATCGCTATCCGCAATTCCACCAACCTTTGTGTCGTCCGCAAACTTACTAATCAGACCAGTTACATTTTCCTCCAAATCATTTATATATACTACGAACAGCAACGGTCCGAGCACTGAACCCTGCGAAACAGAGGAGAAATGAGGGGCAAATTCTTATGATCTGAAATGCACTATCTGCAAGGATATTGGAAAAAGATTCAACAATAACTTCAAAAAGAAGTATAAATACTTGACAAGGAAAAACTTGTAGGGGTATGGGGATGAGCAGAGTTGTGTGGCTAATTGGATAGTTCTTGCAAAGAGCTGGCACGAGTTGAATGGCCTCCATCTGTGATTCTAACATAAATAGAACATAACATCACAAAGTGCTTTATGAATGGAGTAATCAACAGCGAGCAAGAAACATGAGTACTGTTTATCCAAGGAGTAGGTTTTGCGGATGGAAAAGTAGTGACATGAAGAGGTTTAGAGTTCTGGAGTCCAGGTTTGTGTGGTGGCTGAAGGTCCACAGATGAAAGAGTAGCGGAGAGGGAAATGAGTCGTAATCCGGAGTTAGACAAGCAGAGATTTTATGCAGAATTGTACCCAGAAAGGCCGAGTTAAAAGCGATGTGACGATGACCGGATAATCTAATTTTTAGATCATAAGGCCATACAGGAGCAGAAGTGGGCAATGCGACCCATCGAGTCTGCTCCACCATTCAATGAGACCATGACTGATTTTTAGCTGTTACTTGAGAGATAAATGCCAGAACATTGGGATGAAGTTACCTGCTGTTCTTCAAAATAGTGCCCTGGGATCTTTACGAGCTTTATTTCTACAATCTTTAGAAATGCTGGCTTACCCATTGATGCCCACACCCCATAAAATAATTTTTAAAAGCACCTGAAAGGGGTAGATCAGGATTTGGTTTAACATTTCTTCTGAAAGACATCACCCCTGATAGTGTAGTTTTCCCTTAGCGCTGTGCTGCTGGAGGACTGTAAGACTTCAGAAAAAGAGCGGAACTTTATATGTGGAGGCTTCACAGGGTGGGGCTGAATTCATTGGGTATCCAGGAAAATGGGACAATGAGACACAGCATCATGTTTGTTACGAGGCAGAAAGGATGGCTTTGTTCTTGTTAATGCTAAACGGTTCCAGCTAATTTGTGACTTGATGTCGGACAGCACAGTGAGAGTTGTGAAGTGCAGGTAGAAAATGGTCAATCACAATCAACAACTTGCATTTAAATTGTGCCATCAGCGTAGAAAGAAATTGTAAGATGCTTCAGAAGTAACCATGCAGAAAATGGACACCAGGTCAAGAAAGGAGAAATTCGAGGATGACCAAAGCCTGGCTTGAAGAGTTATTAAAGGTGGAGATCCGACGACTGGGACCTCATATACCTCTGTCTTTGTATATGATTTACTGTGACCTTTGCTGCATGTACCTTTTGGGTGTGATTTAACATGCAAAAAACAGAGTCCTGTTTTGGGTTTGTATAGCGGGGTGTTTCCCGGAGCCAGTCGTGCCGAGAATGAACCCGCTGTTTAACAGTCTGTTTTTTGGCCTCGGTGAGGAATGGCCCGCTGAGGGTGCACTTATCTAATTTCCTGCACTGACGAGCTCAGTTCGCCCGTGCACGAAAATGTCTTGCTGCTCAGGGCGCCATTTTAAAATGCTGCCCTGATCCTGTGACCGTCCCTCTGCTCCTCCACCGAGGCTTCCGGACCACCCTCCCAGCCCACTGCTCTAACTTTCCTCGTGAGGATCCTCGTGCCCCCCGCTCACCCGACCTCTTAAGGAAGGGGACCCCAGGCCCATTTCCTGGCACAGGCAACCTGGCACCTGGGCACCTGGCATGCTTACAGTGTCCCCGTCAGCCTGGTAGTGCCAGTGGGCGTGCCAGGGTACCACCCCACACAGAACCCGACCACTCGTGGGGTCTCCAATGGCCTGGGAGATGTCCTTGGGTGCCGTTTGCGTGGAAACCAGTGCTAAACAGCGCCATGGCGAGGTTTCCCAGGCGAGGCCGTTAGTTCTCGGGCCTCGCGAGATTCTGGCGTAGGCATATTTAAATGATCCTAATGGCCTCATTTATGTATGTATATCTGGATCTCATCCTCACTGAGCAAGATTCAGATTGTGACGTCCCGCAAGATCTCACGAGGCATCTCTTGTGAGATTTAATAGCCTCGCCCCATCACCGAGTCAGGCACAATGAGGCCATTAGGTCGCTCCCTTTATACTTGATGATGTGTCCCTCTTTATGATTTAGTGAAAAGAAGAACTTGCATTTGTATAGCACCTTTAATGACCTCAAGATATTTCACAGCACTTTACAGCTAATGAAGTACTTTTAAGGTGAAATCACTATTGTAATGTTAGATCTTTGTGTGTTCAAATGGTGCTGAGCCCTGTAGTTAGATGATCCAAGTGCGTGTTGCTCTTCTGCAGACACTCAATGTTTCAGTGTTGTACCTGTGACCATCCTGTTATTTTTCATTGCTAACAGTGTGTGAAGATGTTTTTGGGTTGTTTTGCCAAAGTGGCTGAGTATGTGCAGAAATCAATCATCAGCATGTGTTCAGCACCAACATTATCCTCTTATGAATACGACTCGTTCTGTTCTGTGTAGTTTTACTGTATTGAACTATGGCTTTAAGAAGTAAGTACGGCAAATATAAAACAATTTTGCAAAAAAAAAATTTATACATTGGAGATTTAATTGTGAGTTTGGATCTAGGAGATTAAACCATTGTATTTTCAACTGGATCATAAATTTTTATAACCTTCTTTGAACCAGGAAGTGATTCCCCAGATATGGCTGCTACAGTTGGATTGATGGCAGTTTATGAGTCGATGTTTATCTAGCTCTTTGATTGCTTGCTGTGGTGCCTCGTCTTATCAGACTTTATCGCCATGTCTAACCTGAAAAACATCAAGTCGACCTGTATGTTAATTTTATGGATGATTATAATTAGGGCTGAACCATTAGGGCCTTTGATGCTTCCTTCCCCAGAAATGGCTTTCAAGGTAATTGTTTAACTATTAATCTCCTGCAGTGGTGTCACTGAAATCTGACATCTGGTTTCTTTGACTTTTCAAATCACCTGGATATCCTCACTAACGAATGCCCAGAATCGGAGTTTGTGCTGGGGGGGGGGGGGGGGGGGGGGTGCTATTCATTGCCCTGCACAACTCCTCCACTGGTTGGGAATGGAGTGAATAGTTTAATCAGGAGCAGCACCGTATCCTGCTGCCCTCTCATCCAAGCTCTACTTCTAGCTCTGCAGGTTTTGCTGATACGAATATGTGAAATAGGAGCAAAAGTAGGCCATTCCTCAAGCCTGCTCTGCCATTCAATAATATTGTGGCTCATTTCTTGGGTTTTTAATCCATTTCCATCTACCACACAAACTCTGATTCCCTTGCGTAACAAGAATCTCTCCACTAAACTTAAAGCAAATTACTGCGAAAGCTGGAATCTGAAACAAAAACAGAAAATGCTGGACAATCACAGCAGGTCTGGCAGCGTCTGTGAAGAGAGAACGGGGCTAATGTTTCGAGCCTGGATCACTCTCTGTCAAAGTTTTAACAAAGAGTTACCCAGATTCAAAACATTAGCTCCTTTCTCCCTTCAAAGAATCTATCTACCTCTATCTTCAAAACATTCAATGACTCCTCCTTCACCGCCTTCTGAAGCAGAGAGTTCCAAAGACACAGGACCCTCTGAGAGAGAAACAAAATCTCCTCATCTCTATCCGAAAACCCCGGCCTACTTTCTGGCACAGCAGGTCCCTGAACACCGACTTCATCTTGAGTTGGGGCCGGCGCGCTAAAGAAGTCCCCCACACATGCGCAGGATGGCGCGGCCCAACTGTGCATGTGCAGGATTGAGCTGGCCCAACTACGCATGCGCGGGTTGGCGCGGCGCTCATTTGGCGCCGCAAAAGGACGCTGGAGCGGCATGAAGCACTCCAGCGCCGTGCTGGCCTCCTGTGGGGGCCAGAATCGTACGTAACCGGGCCCGGTTCGCGCCGGGTGAACTCTTGGGCCCAATATTGGAGAATCGGCCACGATATACTTCAATCAAGTCACCCCTCACTCTTCTAAACTCCAATGGAAACAAGCCCAGCCTGCCTAACCTTTCCTCATAAGACAACCTGCTTATTCCAGGTATCAATCTAATAGACTTCCTCCGAAGGCTTCCATCACATTTATATCCTAAGGAGACCAAAACTGCACACACTAGGAAAATCACACTTGGAAGTCCTCCTCCAAGCCACATACCATCTTGACTTGGAAATATAGTGCTGTGCCTTTGCTGTCGCTGGGTAAAAATCATGGAACTCCCTCCCTAACAGCACTGTGGGTAAACCTACACCATATGGACTGCAGCAGTTGAAGGAAGCAGCTCGACACCCACCACCTTCTCAAGGGCAATTAGGGATGGGCAATAAATGCTGGTTTAGTCAGCGAAGCCCACATTCCTTGAATTAATTATTTAAAACACAGTATTCGAGATGTGGTCTCACCAATGCCAGTCGCCAGTGTGTGCCCGCTGAACTTGCACTGGATCCTTGTACAGAAATGGTAATTAGCATTCTGCATGTGATTACTAGTAGGGGAACTGGCCACAGCTCTCCCAGCAGGCTGAAGCTGTTTGACAGCTGGTGGGAAGGATCAGGAGAATCCTCAAAGTTAAGTAAAAGATTTTTCCTTTGAAGGATCAGATGGGGAGGAGTTGAAGCATCGGCCCCTCGATGAAAGTTGAGGTCTCTCGTGCCCTGGACTCCTCTATTTCCCTGTGTGAGACCCACCAGAAACTTCCTCCCTGTCCCTCCTCCACATTTACCTGTTTATCCCCATGTTCTCCGCATAATTGTTTTACAAATTCTGGGCAGAAAGTGCACTGACAACATTTAAATAAGATCTAAAGATTAATCCGTCCTTACCCTCAAGTCAGTGAGTGCATTTTGCATGCACCCCACCCCCACAACTATCGCCCCTAAATCTGCTCAGCCCCTAGAATCTGCTGGTTACTGACAGGTTTCCCCAAATTTACACCAGTCCAACATCTGGGGGAAGCAGCAAAGGCTGATAAATGTGTATCTCTGCAGTGAGTGAATTTGCTTTCTGCTGGACAGAACCTGAATTAAGTTGTAGAAAAGCCCGTGACTCGTTTATCCACTCAGCTGATGATTGCTGAGGCAAGCTAAAAGCCTGTGATAAGCGGAACAGACAGAAAACTGCGATTTAATCATCAGTCGTACTGTAAATGCAGTGTCAAATTATTGATGCTTTCCTGTTTATTGGAATGCGAGAAATTTAGGAAGTAAAGGTGTTTGTGAAATCATTTCGAGAGTGGAACAGAATGTGATGCTCACAAGTCGCTTTTGAAAAAAGAAAGTATACAGAGTCTAAGGCAGATCTCCCCAGTGCCACAGGCTAGAACTGATAAGGCTGACTGGTCACCGGTTTCCAGTTACCAGCATTGAGAGTTCTGAGAAGGCCTGGCGTCTCGTGTACTTAAAAGCTGTCCGTGCCTGAGTGGAGACGGCCTGTGCTTGGGGGTCGTCAGTGCAGCGAAGTGTAATCGATATGGTCTGGAGTCCTTGACCTGGGCCTGTAATTACCTCGGGAGGGATAAAGGCAGTTTGTTGTGGCAAATAGTGGCCGCATTCAGGTCCAATGAGCATGGCTGTGCTCTGGGAATGCAGATCGGAGGCAGGGAAACCCTGCCCTTTGGTATCGTTGACAGCAGTCAGGATGGATTTAATAAAACAAATAAGAAGAGGTTTTCTCACGAGACAACACCTGTCCGAGGGCAGACTGCAACCCTGAGCAAATAATAGGACGTCTGGATAGATAGAGCACCAGTCAGCCTATATACACCAACCCAGAGTGCTGCTGAAATAATAAATTGCCAGGCAAAAGCTTTACACAAATTATTAACAGCTCAACATTGTGTTCCAGCCCAGAATGCATTCCAGCCCAGATCCCACTACATACTGGGACTTCCTACTTTTTTGTGAGCTGGTTGGAAGTGTTGCTGAGTCAAAAGACTCACTGCTGCTGTCCCAATACTAATGGGAATGGGGATGAACATAACAGCAGCTTATATATCCAGCAACCATTTCCTTGACGTATTCACTAGAGAAGACTAAATGCCCTGCATTACTGAAGATAATCCATGAAGAATTATGGACTCCAACATCAACATGTCACCATTAGTGCTTAAAATCAGCAATACTCCAGAGATGGAGAGCATCTATCTCCGGGATGAAGAAAACTAGGGACAGCATTTATGATGTGCTCAGAATCGTGAGAGTCACTGGCTACTGTGGTGCCCCACGTGTTTAGAAACAAGATAATGTCCAAAAAAGGTGACAAATCACATCTGAGCAACTATAGATATTTTCCATTAACAATAATTGATGTAGATTATCAGAAGCAATCTTGAGGACTACCTTTATAAAGAAAAATAGTCAATGTTGCGTGAGAAAAAAAATTCTGCCAAAACAGGTCCTAGATACTGTTGCACTTCTTAAATTTTCTCCACTGAATGTAAAAACTCTGGAAATTCAAGATAAAGCACGGATCATGATTAAGAAGTTGGCTGAAGGATTGGGTTGGTGATGTGATGACAGGTCAAAGGCTGAATAGATATTTTTTATCTGACATGGGCCTGATGGGCCAAATGCCTTCCTAGTACAGTGGTTAGCACTGTTGCTTCACAGCGCCAGGGTCCCAGGTTCGATTCTCAGCTTGGGTCACTGTCTGTGCGGAATCTGCACGTTCTTCCTATGTCTGCGTGGGTTTCATCCGGGCGCTCCAGTTTCCTGCCACAAGTCCCGAAAGACGTGCTTGTTAGGTAATTTGGACATTCTGAATTCTTCCTTCGTGTATCCGAACAGGCGCCGGACTGTGGCGACTAGGGGCTTTCATTGCAGTATTAATGTAAGCCTACTTACGACAATAAAGATTATTATAATAATAATATTATTATGTCATAACTCTCTATAATTTTGTGAGAATTGTTTGGTAGACTGACATTCCGACTGTTCATAATATTCATTGATCACTTCATTTATAGATTTTAATTCATTTTAGTTGACTGCATGAGAAGGGACTTGAGTTTTGTCACATCTGGAAGAGTATGAAACTACCCTGGTAGGTTTCCATAACAACAAGATCTATTTAGTTAGTATGATTTGAAACTTGTTCATAGAAAAGAGCAAAGCTGAATAATCAGTATATCAACAGATTTATTGGAGGTAAGGGTTCAGATCCACACAAATCTCTTCTAGCTTGAGTCCATTTTTGTGCAGCCAATTGCAGTTAATGATTAAAAACAATTGTCAGTTCGGTACAGCCTGCTTTATTAACTTACATACTTACCTCTCTTCTCCACGGGTGGCACAGTGGTTAGCACTGCTGTCTTACGGAGGCAAGGATCCGGGTTCGATCCCAGCCCCGGGTCACTGTCCATGTAGAGTTTGCACATTCTCCCCGTGACTGCGTGGGTCTTACCCCCACAACACAAAAATATGTGCAGGGTAGATGGATTGGCCATGCTAAATTGCCGTTTAATTGGAAAATGTAATGACTTAGACCAGGCCTTTGTGATTGGCCAATTGGAATAAGAGTTCACTGAGTAGTGGGCCAATCAGGGAACCTCTTCTTCGTATGTAACAGGGAGTGTCTCTGCACTCCCAGTGTAGATAGCAAGTTGAGATAGAGCACCCAGCTCTAGCTGCCGAGACGGCCCGGAGAATTGCCGGTTCCGTGGCCACGCATGCACATGGCGGCGGCCTGCAGCATCCGTGGCATGCACCATTGCGGAGGCAGTTCGCGGAACCAGCCCGCGAAATAGCCCCCCCCTTCGGCCGGCTTGCATGCCCCGGACCACCGCTTCCCACAACGCCCCCAGCTACTGATAATGTCCCCCCCCTGCCCGCGGATCGGCCCTTTCCCAACTGTGGCTGCGCTGGACAGAGTCCGCAGCCGCCATGCTGAGTTCTCGACGGATGAGACCACATGCGATCCACGCCGTTGGGATCTCGACCGGTCAGGGCAGAGCATCGGGGGTCGGGCTTCAGGCAATATCCTGAGGCCGTTGATACGCGGCGCAGCGTACTCCTAGAGTACGCCGCTTTGGAGGGGGCGGAGCATCGCGAAAGCGGCGCCGCCTCCGATTTGGTCAGAATCGGGTATTCTCCAGCCGGTTGCCGAACGTGATTTCCACGTCGGCCACTGAGCAGGGCCAGCCTCCCAAAATATGGCTGTCGTGACCTCCCCATTTTGATTGAGCTCCACATACTTCCTGATCGACCCTGCCATCTTATCATAGAACTCCATATCTGCCACCGGCCCCGAATCCGACCTCCAACCCGATCCCTGCGTCCACCCCAACCACGTTGGGTATGCGGTACGAAATCATGATCCCCGCATCTTCCACCCCCAACAACACTGCTTTGCCCACCAGGCAAAAGTAAATACGGAAACATGCAAGAAGAAGGAGTACTCCCTCTCCCCCTGGTGCCTAATCCTCCACAGGTCCATCATCCCCATCTGATCTATAAATGCCCCCAGCTCCCTCGCCACTCCCGACCTCCCCCCTTGACTTGGAACTCGAGCTCTCCATCCCAGGCTCCATTGCACAATTAAAATCCCCACCCATAATCAATTGGCGAGAGTCCAGATCCAGAATCGCTCCTAACAACTTCTTCACAAATTCATCATTGTCCCAGTTGGGCGCATACACCTTCACCAGCACCCCACTCATTATCTTAAACCTACCTCCCGGGTCCCACACCTCCCTCGCCATCACAAACACTGTTTTCTTGCTGATCATCGCAGCCTCCCTCAACTTCGACTCACACCCCTAGTGCAACGTTTGCCCCACCCACCCCTTCCTCAGCCGCATCTGATACTTCACCCGCAAGTGGGCCTCCTGCAGGAAAACCTTTTAGATACGCAAACAACCGGGACCGTTTGACTGGCCCATTCAACCCACGGACGTTTCACGTCACAAATCTTGCTGAAGGCTTCTGCCCGCCTGCTCCCCTAAAATCTGCCATCATCAACCAACTCAGACTCTACTAAGTTCCCCTTCCCCTCCCAAGATGGCTATCCTATCGCCTCCCTCCCCCCCCCTCTGTTCTCACCCAAATTCGGCCACCATACCAACCATGTTGCATCCCCCCCCCCCCCACGCTGCTTCCCCTCCCATGCTGCAACCCCCCCCCACGCTGGCTAACCACAGCAGCCCCCACCCCCCACTCCTACTTCGCTTCCGTTCACTGGCATTGCCTGCTAGCGTGGCAACTCCCACCTGGAGGTCCAAACAAAGGAACCCACTTACCCTTTCCTACTCACTCATTTCCTCCTCTCTTACCTACTCCACCGCCTCCCCTCCTCTACCCACCCCCAGCCCCTCCACCACCTCCCCTCCTCTTCCCACCCCCGCAGCCCCTCCCCCAGTGTCCCAAACCCATAACTATGAAAAAGAAGAAAGCACACCAAAGCAACCTCCAGACAGTACATTTCCAATTCCCCAAGGACCCACACAAACACGAGCATAACCAACCATAAACTGTGCCAAGGGTACAGGAAGTACAAAAAGATACAAAAACTTTACACAGTAGACACCTGGCACAGAGAGGACCGGAAGGCATTGTGACTTCTGCCAGTTACAAAAGGGTACAGCTAATATATAACATACAAATTTCCTCAAATGAGTGAGAGAACATGTGAAAATATATACAACTGGCACCAAAGTCCATCATTCAGTCCTCCCCCAACCCTTGCTCCTTCATGAAGTCATTCGCCTCTTCCGGCATCGCAAAATAATGTTCTTAGCCCTCAGAATTTATCTAAAGTTTGGAGGGGTACAGTACCCCAAAGTGGATCTTGTGCCAATACAGAACTGCTTTGGCCTTATTAAACCCCGCCTGTCTCTTGGCCAGGTCTACACCAATGTCCTGGTATATCCGGACCCAATTTCCTTCCCAGCTGCAGTCCTGACTCACCCTGGCCCACCTCAAAATCTTTTTTTTGTCTTGAAACCTGTGCATATGCACAATCACCGCCCATGGCGTCTCCCCCGCTCTTGGCTTCTGCCTCAAGGACCTGTAGGCCCGATCCACCTCCAAGGCCATGTCTAGAACTTTCTCCTACACAAACCCCGTCAACATTCTCACGATGTAGCTCACGGTACCCATTCCTTTAACTCCCTCCGGTAGGCCCACAATACGAAGATTCTGCCGCCGACATCGATTCTCTTGGTCCTCCATCCTCGCAAGCAGCATCCTGCAAACATCCCCCAGGAGTGTCATCTCCACTTCCAGCTACACGATCCGGTCACTCTGGTCAGACACTACCTCCTGCACCTCTTGGATCGTTGCTCCTTGCACCCTCAATCGCTTCTCCACCTGATTCAAGGTCCCACGAAAAGGTGCAACTGCCCCTTTAATCGCCTTCGACCAGTCCCCCTACATCTCCTTCCATTGCTGCCAAAATTCCTCCTTGATGAACTCATCAACTGTTCCGTTGGCAGCTTCGCCATCGACGACGACCCTTCCCCCTCTGCCATTTTCTCAGCTTGTGCTGCGCCACATGTCCCCTCCAACTCTTGGGCCAAGGCTCTCACCATCTTTAACCGGGTCTGATATCCCATAGACATCCCGGTCCAGGGGAGAAACTAATCACCCTCCACTCTCCTCACAGCTTTCCACCAAATTCCCCCGAAAATCAGGTAAACAGATCCAAAACACACGGTATGCGACCAATCACACCATGGCCGCCACTTATCATAACCTGAATGTGTGCTGCATTCATTAATTGCTACCAATCATTTTTCTTACAGAACAAAGATGCTGGTTTTATTTTGTTAAGATCTGTATCAATATTATATATGATGTATAAGTAATGCAGATAGTTGTACTTAGCATAATAATTTACTGTGTCACCTGAGCCCCAATGGTGTTTCCTGCTGTAAATTCCTCAACCTCAGTGGTGACACTCTGTTGGTTTTAAATTAATTTAATTTCAGGAGTGAGTTTTGTTTTGTTTTAACCTCTTTCACAGATGATTAATGAAGCTGAACAAGTAACTGAAACTTCAAGCAGTCCAGCAACAGCCTCTCGGTTCATGAGCAGGAAAATCAGTGTATCATAAAACGCTTATTTAAGAGTAAGGACCATATAATGAAACCTCAGCAGATCCAAAACAGTAGATGATGAACAGATTCTAAAAAAAATTTCCCTCAACTCTGGTGCCTTTTGACAATGTTCCATTCAGCTGCTAATGAATTTGTCCCAGTAAGCAGGCTGAGCTGTGTCCTGTCAGGTGGCTATGGATTGCCAGCTGGAGCTGGGAACTGAAGCCATTTGCATCCCATTGTAAAGTTTGGAAGTTTGATAACTTGACCACTTCCAACTGACCCTGTGTCATGACAGAACTGTCCCATTGTGAAGGTAAAAGCAACGGTGTTTAAATGTTGGCAACCTCCTTCACCCAGTTTTCCCTTTAATTCACCATGTACAATGCTGGTTCAAATCTCAGCCATCAAAATTATATTTTCTACTTGCCTATTCTCCAGAATTGCATCAACACATATTACGGTCCCAGGCTAGACACCAACAATGGCTAGGATACTGGACCAAAACCCTAATATTTCAGTTTATTTTAAAACTGAAAAGAAAGATTCATTCCAGGAGTGATTGTATAAAAAATAGGGCTTTGATATTTCTAAAATAAAACTTTGCTATGGATACAATATTAAATTTTTAACTTCACACCCGAAAATAATAGCCTGACACAATTTCCCATTAAACAAGAAAATAAGCCATACAGCTGTTAATCCAGATTAAAATTAGTGGGGCATAGAGTAATACTTGCTTTATAAAGCAGATTTGGCTCCGGTTGGAATCCCTTCAGACTCTGGCTGAATGTCTTTAAATAGCTGCTTTAACTGGGTTGTTTCAGCCTCTTCCTTGTCTTCAGCCAAGACTGCTCTGCTTTAAAATATTATTAATCTTTTTTTAAAACTATCCTACTTGGAAAGAATTGTGGACTCAGAGGCAGGCAGATCAGAACACAGCTCCTCTCTCTCTCAAAGCTTCTCCAAAAAGCACTGCCTCTCTGCCTTTCTGGGCTCCACCCAGCAAAGATCGCGGGTGGGATTCTCCCAACGGGAGTCTAAGTGCCGACGACGGAGTAAAAACCGGAGTGTTTTACTCCGGCGTCGGCGCCCGTTCCCAGACCCCTATTCTCCCCCCTCTGTGGGGCTAGCAGGGGCGTTGCGCGATTTACGGGGTGGGGCCTCGGCGCCTTGGGTCCCGCGCATGCGCAGTTGGGCCGGCGGCGACTAGCGCATGCGCGGGGCGGGTGGAGAATACCGCCCTGCATCTCCCCAAGCTGAAAGACAAATGATCTATGTTCTATTGGGCTTTAGAGTGGTTTCACAGGTCGGCGCAACATCGAGGGCCGAAGGGCCTGTACTGCGCTGTAATGTTCTATGTTCTATCTGTGCAGGCTGCAAAGCACATCAACTCTCTAGGGACCTCTCCAGTCAAACCACAGTCCATTAGCCTGGACTGAAAAACACATTCCTTGTCAATTTCACCCTCTATTTCCAGAAGCAAAACAAAGGGCGGGATTCTCCACTCCCGCGCCAAAGTGGGCGCGCCGTCGTGAACGCCGTCGAGGTTCACGACGGCACGAAACGGCCCCGATCCCAACCGATTCAGGCCCTGACAATGGGCTAGGATCGGGGCCGCGTCGTCTACATGCGCCAGGCCTTGTCGCCCGCATAAAGGCGGCGCCACATAGATGACACGGCCGGCGCCGCATAACTGGCATCATCCGCGCATGCGCGGGTTGGCCGGCGCCAACCCGCGCATGCGTGGTTGCCGTCCTCTCTATGTCCTCCCCGCAAGAAGATGGCAGACGGATCTTGCGGGGCCGCGGAAGGAAGGAGGTCCTCCTTCAGAGAGGACGGCCCAACGATCGGTGGGCACCGATCGCGGGCCATGCCACATTTAAGGTACCCCCCGGTGCAGGATCCCCCCCCCCCCCCCTGCAGGCCACCCCCCCCCCCCCCCCCCCCCCCAGCGTTCTCGCACCGTTTACGACGGCAGCGACTAGGTGTGGACGGCGCCGGGGGGAACCCACCGTTTTGGCCTGGCCGCTCGGCCCATCCGGGCCTGAGAATAGCGGGGTGCCGGAGAATCGCCATTTTGGGTGTCTCCGGCGATTCTCCGGCCCGCGGAACTCGACGGAGCCGTTCCCGCCACTTGGGAGAATCACGGGAGGGCGTCGGACCGGCGATCCGGGAAATTTTGGCGGCCCAGGCGATTCTCCCAACCGGCGCGGGAGTGGAGAATCTCGCCCCAAATCTTTTTTAAACACACGATACCCCCAGGTTTTAATTTTTAACTTGTCCCAATATTCAGAAGTCAAAATTCCTGAAATCCTCCAATCATCACACAAAGGGCTCAGATATGTTACGTTGCACGCATTCATTGGCAAGTTTTAATTAATTGCAACTTTAGAACTTTGGGGCGATGGTAGCTAAGTGGTAATATCACTGGACTAGTAATCCGGAGCCCGGCTGATACTCTGGAACATGGGTTCAAATCCCTCCATGGCACCTAATGGAGTTTCAATTCAATTCATAAAATTTGGAATGTAAAGCTAGTCTCAGTGATGGTGACCATGAAACCATCACGAGATATTTTAACGTGCAGCATGGTGGCACAGTGTTTAATACAGCTGCCTCACCAGGTGCCTGCCAGGGACCCGGGTTCAATTCCAGCCTTCAGTGACTGTCTACGTGGAGTTTTCATTATCTCCCTATGTCTGTGTTTCTCCTGGGTCCCACAGTCCAAAGATGTGCAGGTTTGGTGGATTGGCCATGCTAAATTGCCCCTTAGTGTCCAAAGATGTGCAGGTTTGGGCAGCACGGTAGCATAGTGATTAGCACAATTGCTTCACAGCTCCAGGGTCCCAGGTTCGATTCCGGCTTGGGTCAATATCTGTGCGGAGTCTGCACATCCTCCCCGTGTGTGCGTGGGTTTCCTCCGGGTGCTCCGGTTTCCTCCCACAGTCCAAAGATGTGCAGGTTAGGTGGATTGGCCATGATAAATTGCCCTTAGTGTCCTAAATTGCCCTTAGTGTTAGGTGGGGTTGCTGGGTTATGGGGATCGGGTGGAGGTGTTGACCTTGGGTAGGGTGCTCTTTCCAAGAGCCGGTGCAGTCTCGATGGGCCGAATGGCCTCCTTCTGCACTGTAAATTCTATGTTAATCTATGTTAATCTATGTTAGGTGGGGTTATAGGATTACAGGGATGGGGTGGCGGAGTGGGCCTAGGTAGGGTGCTCTTTCAGAGGGTCAGTGTAGACACTATGGGCCGAATGGTCTCTTCCTGCACTGGAGAATTCTATGGTTCTAACTGATAACTATAATTACCAACTTGTCTTTAAAACAGCTGGAAAAACCTAAGACAGTCCTGTATAATAATAATAACAATCGCTTATTGTCACAAGTAGGCTTCAATTAAGTTACTGTGAAAAGCCCCTAGTCGCCACATTCCGGCACCTGTTCGGGGAGGCCGGTACGGGAATTGAACCTGCATTGCTGGCCTTGTTCGGCATTACAAGCCAGCTGTTTAGCCCACTTTGCTTTTTTGATCTGCAAGAGTCTGCAACCCTGATTTCAGAAAACAAGTGCCCACTGACATTTATTTAGCAATGGAATTGACGTGCGATATTTGTTGAGAGATGTGTTCTAAACACGCTGATTGGAGCATGGCAACTGTGTTTTAACATATAAGTCATCACACTTAATTGTTGTAATTTGATATCCTATTCAATGTATCAATCCTTAAAATAATTAATAAAATATTCAGTGAGTAAAACAAAAGGAAAAAACTGTGGATGCTGGAAATCTTAAAAAACAACAGAAACGACTTGAAATGCTCATCGTGAGCGATGCACGCGCCAGCTTGCAGAACCTTTCTTGTCTATTGTGTGTAACACACTCACTTTTTATTTTTATTTATGTCTTTAATATCCATGTTCAAAGACTTATGCACCAGAAAAGAAAAAAAACATAGCTAGGATTGTAGGTGTCTCACAAATGGTCAGTAATAATATTTAGAAGGCTTGTACAAAAGAACTTAGTGATAAACATGCTCAGGTGAAATCAAGGTTGGTCCAAAATGAGGTGAGACATTGGACAATGGTGTAGTTTTCTATGATTTGAATCAGTTCTTTTGTTTTATTCATTCATGGGATGTGGGCATCGCTGGCTAGGTCAGCATTTATTGCCCACCCCTAATTGCACTTCAGAAGGTGGTGATGAGCTGCCGCCTTAAAACGCTGCAGTCCATGGGGTGTAGGAACACCCACAGTGCTGTTAAGGAGGGAGTTCCACTATTTTAACCGAGCGACAGTGAAAGAACGGCCGATATATTTCCAAGTCAGGAAGGTAAGTGGCTTGGTGGGCAACTTCCAGGTTGTGGTGTTCCCATGTGCCTCCTACCCTTGTCCTCCTAGATGGTCATGGCCCTGGAAGGTGCTGCCCTAAGGAGCCTTGGTGAGTTCCTGAAATGCATCTTGTAGATGGCGCACACGGCTGCCACTGTGCATTGGTGGTGGAAGGAGTGAATGTTTATGGACAGGATGTCAAGCTTTCTCCTGAATGGTGTTGAACTTCTAGAGTATTGTTGGAGCTGCACTCATCCAAGCAAGTGGAGAGTATTCCATCACACTCCTGACTTGTGCCTTTTAGACAGGTTTGGGGAGACAGAAGGTGAGTTACTTGCTGCAGGGTTCCTAGCCTGTGACCTGCTCTTGAGTCACAGTATTTATATAACTGGTCCAGTTCAGTTTCCAGTCAACTGTAACCCCTAGGACGTTGAAAGTAGGGGATTCAATGATGGTAATGCCATTGAATATCAAGGAACGATGGTTAAATTCTCTCTTGTGAATAGACTATAAGACTAACATTGGGAGCTGCGCAGTCTGACAATATCATACAACGCCTAATGTGTTCAAATTGAATGTTACCTTATTTATTTTGAATTTGTTAACACCTGTGGTAAGTAAAGAACGAGGAGTTTGTTAGGAATGTTCTAAAGCATGTATCTGATAGGACAACACTCCAATTTCTGTGCACTGGAAAGAATTGCCATTTATACAGCACCTCATCACATCTCTCAGATACATTCCAGAACGCTTCACGCACTTTTTGAATTGCAATTACAGTTGTGAAATGAGTAAACATGGCAGTCATTTCTCACACAGCAATGGGGTGAATGACCACTTAATTTGTGTTATATGGGAGAGGAATGTTGGGCAGGGGAACTGGTTTATATCAATGATCATCATGCACACTGCACTGCAGACAGGAGCTCCTGTATGTTCGTTCCATGAAAGGTTTTCCTTCCCTTTGTACTGCTTCCAATGATCTTGTCTGTTTAAAGTTTGAGCAATGACGTGGGAGATCTGCTACATATTTGTGGCAAGTTATAAATATCAGTTGTTTTGAATTATAAATCAGCATGTTGCTGAATTGAAGCCTGTTCTTAAAGAGTTAAAGGCAATCTGTTATTTGGATTATTATAACAGAAATTTATGGGGGAAAAGAGGAGGTGGGATTTGTGAATATTGACAGGATTGAAGTTGCTGCTTCAGCTAAGTTTCTTTTTACTTTCTCTTGAGGTGTGGATGACACAAGCAAGGCAGAATCTATTGCTCGCATTAAATATTAAAAGTTAACCATGTAAATGTGGGAATGGAGTTGTATGTGGGTTTGGCCAGTAACCTTCCCTCAAGACTTAGTGAACAGTTGGGTTTTTATGACAATCCAGCAGCTTTTTAATGGCTATTTTCTGCTGCTATTGTACAAATGACCAGATTTATTGACTTAAGCTTCATAAATTGCCTTGGTTAGATTTGAACTTTGGTTTGTGTTACCCTCTTGTTGTATTATTTAACAAACTGGCGCTATCTGCAGCATTTTGTTTCCAATCCTGGTGTCACTACGAGCACAGGAGCAGAAACAACGGTTTGTGGAATATGCTCCATCAGACCGCAAGTGCTGTTAGTTCTGAAACTGAGGGCCTTGGATCCTTTTGACTATGATCTAATCTGTGAGCAGCTGATTCATACAAGAGGACCCCGTGTTTGACCTCTCTGTCCAGAGATAGTTAACCTGAGCTAGTTTGCGAATAGTAAAACTAACATAGGCCTCCCTATCCACAATGTTGGAAGGGATAATCGGGACTTTTAGGTTGGACATGATAGATGTATTGAACCTGTGGAAAAAGCCTTGCCAATATTCACTGCCACCAAGTAATAGTTACTAGGAGCAGTTCAGCTGAAGAGAGAAAACTGACAAGTAAAGGTTCTGCTCAGTAGCTCTTTGCTGGCTTAACGGGCGGGATTCTCCGACCCCCTGCCGGGTCGGAGAATGACCGGGGGTTGGCATGAATCCCGCCCCCGCCGGTTGCCGAATTCTCCGGCACCGGATATTCGGCAGGGGCGGGAATCGCACCGCGCTGGTCGGCAAGCCCCCCCCCCCCCCCCGCCCCGGCGATTCTCCGCCCTGCGATGGGCCGAAGTCTCGCTGCTGGAATGCCTGCCCCGCCGGCGAGGATCAAACCACCTCTCTCCCCGGCGGGACTAGGTGGCGCGGGCGGGCTCCGGGGTCCTGGGGGGGGGCACGGGGCAACCTGGCCCCGGGGGGTGCCCCCACGGTGGCCTGGCCCACGATCCGCGGGCGGGCCTGTGCCCTGGGGGCTCTCTTATCCCTCCGCCTCGGCCACAGTCTTCACCATGGCTGACGCGGAAGAGACACCCTCCCCTGCGCATGCGCGAGGATGACGCTCTCGCGCATGCACGGACTTCCGCCGCCCGGCAAAGTCCTTTCGGCCCCAGCTGGCGTGGCGCCAAAGGCCTTTCCCGCCGGCTGGCGGCGTGCCAACCACTCCGGCGCGGGGCTAGCCCCTCAAGGTGAGGGCTTGGCCCCTAAAGGTGCGGAGAAATCTGCACCTTTGGGGCGACCCAACGCCGGAGTGGTTCACGCCACTCCATCCCGCCGGGACCTCCCGCCGCTCCGGGTAGGGGAGAATCCCGCTCAATGTTTCTGTGGGTTCTCAGAACATAGGAACTGGAGGAAGCCACTCGGCCCCGAGTGACTGTTCTGCCATCCAGTGCGATGATGGCTGATCTGTACCTTCATTCCATCTCCCTGCCTTGGTCCCATCTCCCTTAATGCCCTTGCCTTACGATCCATCTCCGTTTTGTAATGACTTTCTGTGCTTTGGTGGGAAAGTTCCAGATTCCCAGCGCAGTGTTTCCTGACATCACCCCTGAGTGGCCCAACTCTTACTAAAGGTTATGCCCCCTTGTACTGGACTCCCTCAACAGAAGAATAGTTTCTCCCTATCAACCATATCAAATCCTTTAATTATCTTAAACACCTCAATTAGATCAGCCCTTAATCTTCTATATTCAAAGGAATGCAAACCTAATCTAAGCAACCTGTTCTCATAAACTAACCCTTTTAACCCTGATATCGTTCTGGTAAATCTGTGCTGCACACAAACCAAGGTCAGCATATCCTTCCCGAGGTACACAGAACTAACTAACTAAATGTAGGTCTACTGCACCATGTAACTCGCAAGAGGTAGTTCGCTACCCACTTGTAACTCAAGTACTTGTGTAATATAAAGCTAATTATGCTAATAGTCTTTCACAGCATTGTCATAACCATTTCTGAGAAGCACGCAGGTGGATTATTTAAATAAACAAAGGCTGCAAATGTTATTGCTGTGTTGATAATATGTTGCATTTGTGCGCCGTGTTTAATGAGCTAGTGTTTCCTGACTGCGTGTCCTGAGATAGTTCCAGGTTCACTCTTGCAGCAGGTAATTTCCTGCACAAATTAATTTCTCTGTTATTGGATCATTTCTGCTCACCTGTCCGACAGCAACAGAGGGAAGCTTTGTTTATTCTTGTATCAGGAAGATTAACCTTAATCGCAATTACTTCCTGGTAACAGATACATGTGACAATGGGAAGGAGGAGGGGGTGAGGGGTGAAAAGACAGGAAAGGTGTTATTCTCATCAATGAAAGAAAGGCCCCTTTGATAGGCGTTTTGGGAATGGAATGCAAGAAATATGTGAGCCTTTTTCTTCTGTGTATTTTATATCCATTTTCTCTTCTTTGTACTCGGTAGGCCGTACACCCTAGACCCAAGCTGAAAGGATGGGTAGTTGACATTTCCATGACCTTCGATCTCTGGCAAACCAGTAGTAGAGACTGAAGAGCAATTCCTGCTGATTTCTTCCCTTGCTACCTTTTGGTTAGACAGCTCACCTCGGTGTGGTGTTGCTCCTGATGGTAGAGGGTGAGGGGTTTATATTGAGTTAATATATTGTCTGTGAATTACATGAATAAGAGAACTGTGAGACAGAAAAAGCTTCCTTTGTGTCGTTTAGGATTATGTGAGTCTTCCTACGAGATCACGTCTCCTTTGAGAATAGTTTCCTGATTCAGGCCCAGGCTCCATTTCCTTCCTCCTGCCCATTTGGGCTTATCTATTTGTCCAATGACTGTGGCCACTCAGCCCCACCAGAAGATGCAAATTAATTTCACAAAATGATAGCAATTGATTATTCAGTTATATGCATGTTAACCTTGTTACCACTCCACTCAGCAATTTCAACTGTGAGATTTAAATAAAATTGTAACATTGAGAAACACAGAGAATGGGAATCAGCAAGATTGTGTTTTCAAACCTGGTCGAAAATTAGTCAAACACGGTGCTCCAAGGAATAAAGTTATGCTGAGGAAATAAATGTCTGCACTCTCCTGGGAGTACTGTATAAATTATCCTGATAAAATCTGGAAAAGTTTGGTTGGAAGGTCAGGGATTTCACTGTCTATGTCTCTCAGTACACTCTAATCGTGGGAGCAACATATTTTGGGCTGTTTTTATCTCCTACAACTTCCTCTACAGAAGAAATCTGTGGAATTTGAGGATTAATCTGCTTGGCAGTTTCGTTCTCTGTTCCTGGGCCCAACAATGGGACAGACAGATATTTCCCACCTACATTGATTTTTTTTCTCCGTTGCATCTGCAACACATAAAATCCAACTGGAATTTAATTACCTCAATATATCTTCAAATTAAACTTGCGTGAAACACTGGGGCTTTGATGTAGGCTTAGTGCTTTTATATATAGTTATTTGAATTTTTTGTCATTTCCCCTATTTTGTAGTTTTGCATCAAGAAATTCTCCCAAGGCTCTGCTTCAAAAAACGTTAATTAATCCTCAGGAATTTTTGGAATTGACAAAACAATTAAATATCAGGCATTTAAACCCCAAGTGATCTGCTTTCAGAACTGTGTTGCTCTGAAGCTGGAACAAGTCATTTTTTAAAAATAGAACAAACACCTGTCATTCTAAGTGATTATTTTTCATTATTTGCAATACTTGTGTTCAGAATTTTCTGCCACACAAATAAAAAGCACTGAATGGCCTCTTAAGGCTGGATTTGATAGAGGCGACAGGGGTCGTCCCCACTGGCAGGAGGGCTAAGGTCTGCCAAATTAAGTGTCGTTCAGGCAATCCCCAGGATCAAAGACCCTGATGCTCGAGTGAATTGTAGCACCACCAGGGAGGCAGTGGCTGCCACTGGTACAACACCCACCCGAGGTTGAATATCACCACTGGATTGCAGGCCACAGGTGGCTCTCAGTAGGGCCTCCCCTTCCTGATCACGCACTGAGTGCCTCTGAATGAGGGGCCTCCTCTTGCCCCCACCCCCGTCGCAAGTAACCCACACATGGCAAGCTCCCTGCCACTGCTGGGTTGATATCAGCAATGACGGAAAGAAGCCCTTAAGTGGAGGCGAGAAGGCAACAGTGTCACAATTCTAACTTTACAGTTACGCTGTAGCGCTAGTCTGAGATCAGTGTTACAGAATCAGTTCCCTGCTAGCATCAGCTGATTTACACTTTGGCTCAAATCGACCAGTTGCATTTGTATTGTGATTCTCACACAAGGAAAAAGTTCCAAATTGCTTTGCAGGAATGTAATCTGACAAAAATTGATAACCGAACCAAAGAAGGAGATATTAGGGATAGCTAAAAGTTTGGTCAGAGAAGGTTTTAAGGAGGAGAGGCAGAGATGTTTAGGAGAAATTGTAGAGCTCAGGACTTGTACAGCTGAAGGCATGTCACCAATGGTGTCAGAAGATGAATGAGCAGTGCATATGAAAGAGAATTCTCAGAGCATTGTTGGAATGGAGGATGTTAACAGCAATACAAAGGGATGACGCGCGATAGGATTTGGAGTTGAAAATTAAAATTTAGGTTTCAGCCGCTGGTGGATTGGAAACAAACATAGATCAGCGCGTGCAAGGATGGTGGAAGAGCGGGACTTGATACAGGCTGGGATTTAAGGGCGGAAGCTGGGACCAGCCAGGGGCGCGTTGAACTAGTCAAGAGCCTGGATGTAACAAAAGTATGCAGGAAAGTTTCAACAGCAGGTGATGAAGGCAGAGGGAGAAAAGAAGATGGTCAAAGTCATGGAAGTGAAAGATAGCAGTCATGGAGATATTGAATTGGATGCTAAGCTTAACACTAGCAGCATGGAGAGAGGTATTTTAACATGTGAAAACCTCTGTTGTCTCCAAATGTGCATGAGAAAAATAATAAGGGTTGAGCAAGATGCTGCAGTCCACAAAGACAAGCTCGACATGGGGATCATAGAATTTACAGTGCAGAAGGAGGCCATTCAGCCCATCGAATCTGCATCGGCCCTTGGAAAGAGCACCCCACTTAAGCCCACACCTCCACCCTATTCCTGTAACCCAGTAACCCCACCTAATCTTTTTGGTCACTAAGGGCAATTTATCATGGTCAATCCACCTAACCTGCATATCTTTGGACTGTGGGAGGAAACCGGACCACCCGGAGGAAACCCACGCAGACACGGGGAGAACGTGCAAACTCCACACAGACAGTGACCCAAGCCGGGAATCGAACCTGGGACCCTGGAGCATGAAGCAACTATGCTAACCACGATGCTACTGTGCTGCCCATAAAGGATGGAGGGCAGGAAATCGTCTGCCCCAGCAGAGTGGTGGGGAGTGCATTAAGAGCAGCGCAGCGCTCTGGCAGAAAGCTTTGTTGCAATCACCTAAAGTCTCTTGCCAATTAAGGGCCGTCTTGTGCACATCGCTCTTTAGCAACCGAGTTTAGCGCCAACATGACTACCCGCTGGTGTGATGCAAGATTGGAAGGCCTGACGAAACACTGATGGGCAGCTGTTTTAATGAGCATTCATGGCATGCAATTGAAGGCAAATAGAATTTGTGCCACCTGTCAATGGGATGACTGACCAGCCAAAGGGAAAATTGAGACATAATTTGACACTGGTAGGTTTCCAACTTTTTGGCTCCGCCAGATTCTCCGCCCGCCACCAATCCCGCCACGGACGGGTTGGGAGAATTCCTGCCTCTCTGTGGAAGAACAGGACGTTTTCTATTATCTATTTCTATGGTAACATTGCTCCTTAAACCTGCACTGCCATCCATTTTTTAGTTGAGATATTAAACCAACACTATGTCTACCCTTCACGGATAATGTAAAAAATCTCAGAGATTAAAAATTCCAACGGCACTCTTCAAAGAAAAGCAGGGGATGTTTATTCTGGTGTCCTGGCCAATATGTATTCTGAAATCAACACCACTAAAAATCTCTGTCATTATCGCTTTACTGTTTGTGGGGGCTTTTTGTCCACAAACTGAATGCTACATTTCCTACATTCTAACAAGATCTACATTTTTAAACAGTACTTTAGCTTCAATATCCTCAAGTACTTCATGCAAAACACTTTGGGACTTCCTGAGATACAAGTTTTCATGAATAAATTAAATTAATAATTTATTCATTTTATTTTTGTTTGTGGGACCTTTCCATGTTCAAAACGACTGAGACAAAATGTCAACTCGTCACTGCACTTCAGAAATAAATTCATTGTTTTTAAAAGAAATTTCATAGCCAATGTTTATTGTTCAACCTTAACTGTAGTCAGCAATATTTCAGTGTGACAACTGCTAAATAAATGCAGGTATTATTTTAGAAGTGGATAGACAGCACTGTTTACCCCAAGTGTTTCAACAGCCTTACTGTTCAACATGTTAAATTAGCTCCTTCACAATATCAAGAAAAGCAGCAACCCCAAGCCAGTCCCTGATGATATGGATAGAAAGCAACATATAAACAAAGATTTTGTTTAAAAATCCATGGCAGGACATAATAAATGGCAACTACAATTTTAAAAGGAATGTCCCTTTAATAAGTCTGTTCATTACCAAAATTATCTGTTTACTGTCAGTCTTAACTGAATAAATGTATCTAGTAATATTACATAACCAATAGGATGAAATTCCCATTAATGTATCATATCACATGCAATTGGAACCCTATTCCACACAAAATGCTACTATTTCAGTCACAGTGTAAACAGAATCCAAGTGATACGATGTATGATACTACTTCTATTAAATACGATCTTGGACAAAGCACACATTCCTGCCCAGCCCCATAAAAGTATGAGTTCCATTGCTTCAATTAGGCTGTGACAGGGGAGACGTCCGGTGGCAACATGTAGGTGGAGGTCGAAGGTTAGGTGGGTCCAGCTAGAGTCTCTGGTTTTTAGACTTTTATGCCCGGTTTTAGGGGTAGCTTGTGAATGAGTTGGTGTAGGATGTTATAAGGAAGGTCTGAGATGTGGAAGACCCAGAAGAAGGGCACTGGAAAGAAGGGGGCGAGCGAAAGCTCGCCGTCGAGTGAGTTGGTGCAGAGGCTGGGTCGCTATGTGGGGCCACTCCCCTCACAGTGGGAACTCTGACCAAGGTGATGGTGGGGGAGTTTGAGAGGCAGATCGCCAAGCATGGGGACAAGGCAGGACGTATGTTGTCTGGTCAGCTTCGGAGGGAGGCTGCAGCGAGAGAGATAGTTCGGGTACGAGATAAGGAGGGGGTGTTGGTGATGGCTCCGGAGTAGATTAATAAAGTATTCAAGGAACTTTATAGGGGCCTGTATAGGTTGGTGCCACCAGAGGATGAGCGGGAGATGATGGGGTTTCTAGATGGGCTGGTACGTCCAAGGTTGGGAGAGGTAGAGAGGGCAGTGTTGGAGGTGGGGGAGCAGAAAGTGAAGGTGATTGAGAGGATGCAGGCAGGGAAGGTGGCAGGGTCCGATGGGTTCCCAGTCGAATTTCCTGAAGACTTTAAGGACAAGTTGACTCCGTTGATGGTGGGAATATTCAAGGACACGGCGGGTTGGGGTGTTTTGCCGCAATCAATGGGGCAGGCATTCATCTTGCTGTTGTTAAAGAAAGATAAAGATCCGGTGGAGTGTGGGTCGTATAGACCAATATCTCTGCTGAATGTGATGCCAAGATACTGGCAAAGGTGTTGGCGTTAAAGCTGGAAAGGCGCCTCCCAAGGTAATTGGGAAGGGCCGGACCGGCTTCTTAAAGGGAAGACAGTTGTTCTCAAGCGTGAGGAGATTGCTGAATGTGGTGCTTTCTCCGGCAGAGGGGATGGAGACAGATATGGTGGTGGCGTTGGATGCGGAGAAGGCATTTTATTGGGTAGAGTGGAGTTATTGGATCGCAGTACTGGAGTGATTCGGGATTAGGCCGAGGTTTTTGGCATGGCTGCGGTGCTATATAAGGAGCCGATGGCGAGCGTGTGCACAAACAGTACGAATTCAGGATATTTTGCATTACACCGAGGTACGAGGCAGTGATGCCCCACGCCTCCCCCCCTTCTGAGTGCACTGGCTCAGAGCCCTTGGCCATTGTGCTGAGGAGTTTGGGGTTGGGGAAGGGGCTAATGTGTGGGGGGGGGGGGGTGGAAACATTGGGCGTCCTGATATGTAGATGATCTGTTGCCGTATATTTCAGAGCTGAGCACGTCCATGGAGGCATAATGGGGTTGCTCCAGAGATTCGGGATGTTTTCGGGGAGGCTGTGGGGGGATTTCTGCTTGGGGTTGCTTTGTATTGTAAAATTGTTGAAAATTTTATTGAATTAAAAATACTTTCAAAAACATTAGGCTGGGACAAGACGACTAACCCTTTCCTTTTCAAACTCACTCAAACTGGTTGTTGACTTTGCAACTTCCGGGAGTTTGTGACAGATATTTGGTTCGTAAGTATCGGGCAGGGACAATGACCTCACACATGTACCTCACAGTTTCCAGGGCCATGGGAAAAGGGGATGGAAAGCCCAGATGGAAATAGCCATGTGTAATGTATGAGGACTTCTGTAGAGAGGTATTATCCAGATTTTAGGAAGCAATTTGGTTGTGGTTTTGTCCCCAGAACTGCACAGTTTTAAAAGAAATGCGACAATACAAACCAGGAATTACATGTAATCGCCTAGAAACGTCAGATGAGCTGGTAAACCAAAGGCAGCGGTGTCTGTTCAGATGAAGATTAAAGGTATAATGGCACCTTCTGAAATGGAGCAGAGAATTTCCCCAGTTACATATTTGTTGTTGCCGCAGAGAGAAGTAGAGGAGCCATGCTTTAAGTTTGTTAGAACATAGTGCTGGGTTTATTCAGAGATGTTGCTTCTATAGGGTAAGATGGTGAACTCCTAAAAGCCCGTGAAATTCTCCACTGATGTCACTTCATAGCACGTGACATTTCACCAGCCCAATAGTGTTACTTGAATACATAACACCGCTTCCCCTTTACTCCTTTAGTGCCAACTTCTTTTCTTTTGAACACTTAAACAACAGAACCAACACAATATTCTTATCATTAGTGCAGTAGTGGCAGATTCAGTAATTCTGCAGTAGTAGGTCTCAGTTCTGTGGTGTCCATACATTCCGACGTGAATATTTCTGGTGAAGACCCTGTACATTCACTTTGTGAAGCTAATAACTGGTCAGCTTGCCGATGCCAAACTCGTTCATCGCCTGTTGGAACTGTCTAAGGTATCGCACCTGTCTTGGCTCGAATGATGGCTGGAGTCCATTTTTTACTCGTGATATAATTTCTAGCTAAAACACATTCTCCAGCCTGAAAGACTCTAATCTTCGAGTTTTGATCCCTTCTAACCATTTGTGTTTGATGCTGTTGCCTGACAATTTCCGAAGTTGTGGGTGGTGTCAAGAGATTGAATTGCGTTCTCAATTTCCTCTTGAATAGTAGCATCGTCGGTGAGCATTGCATTGTTGAATGCGTGGAATTCTGTATGACATTAGAAAGTTGTTAACAAATCTGGGTAAAGAACCTTGATCTCTGGATGCTTTTACTGCATGTTTGAGTGATTGCACAAAGTGTTTGGCCAACCTGTTGGTTGCTGGGTGATATGGAGCAGATTTAATATGGTGGATACCAAACCCCTTCAAGTAATCTTCAAACTCTATTGATGTAAATTCAGTTCCAGTATCACTTACGAGTCTTCTGAACACCGCATCTAGTCTCTCAATTGTCTGTTGTGGACTTCATGATTGTGACTACTGGCCATTTTGAGTGTGCGTCAACCATCATTTGTAACATATGCCCCTCAATTGGACCAACAGAGTCAATATGAATTCTCTACCATAGCTGCGTTGGCCATTCCCTCGGATGAAATGGTTGCAGGGTTGAAGTATTCCTTAATGTAGCGCAGGATTGGCACAGCCTCAATTTGGACATCTAATCCCGCCCATCAGAAGTAGCTACGTGCTAACTTTGATGCTCAAAGCTTTTTCTAATTGAACATTGTTTGCATCAGCGCTAGTTAATGTTGTGGTGGCAAATGCTGTTGATCGTTCCCCTCCTGAATGCATTCTGTGAAAGACAACTGCGCCAACCCTATAGGGTAATACGTCGCAAGCATGCTGTAACCTCAGCTTTGAATTGTGATGGACCGATGACGCCGGCTTTCTTAAAACTTCTTTGACACTTTGATAAGCATTTTCACATTCTTTGGTCCAGTGCCAAGCTTGTTTGACACAAAGCAAAGCATGTAATGGCTTCAGCCTCGTTCCTAAGTTAGGAGCGAATTTGCCATAATAATTGAGCAACCCTAAAAATGAGTTCAATTGCATCACATTTTGTGGCTGTGGAGCTTCTAGGATCTCAGCCACCTTCTTTGGTTCTTTATGTAAACCATCTTTGTCCATGATATGACCCAGATGGTTGATAGAAGACTTTAAAAATTCACACTGTTCTTTCTAGACTCTATGATTTTGAAAATGTGCAACAGTAACTTCAAAATTCTTACCTGTTTGTGAATGTCATCTAGTTTACATTATACACCAGATAGCCCCCTCAGATTTTGATCCACGAATCTCTGAAAAAGAGCAGGTGCCAAAGTCATCCCAAATGCAAGTCTCCAATAACGAAAAAGACCCTAATGTGTTCACTATGCTAAATAACAATTGTGATTCTGCAGCCACATTCATCTGTAGATGTGCTTGAGAAAGATCTATTTTGCTAAATGTTTGGCTTCATGAGAATCCAGCGAATTAACCTTCGATAAGTGGTAAAGGATTATGGTCAACATACTGATTGTGGTTTTGAAATTCCCACATATTCTTACTGAACCATCCCTGTTTAGCACAGGGATGATTGGTGGTAACAGGCTAAATGACTCCTGCCTCAATTAACCTCTCAAGTTATTATTCCACTTTTGGCCAAATGGCATAGGGTACAGTATGTGCTTTCAGACACTTAGACACATTGTCTGCCTTGATCTTGCGTTTCGCTTCCACTGCAGTCATGGATTCAATTGACTCTTTAAATATCTTGGCATATTTATTCAGAAGAGATTGTCGATCATTCATAAAATCACGATGGCCCAGTTGAGCTTTATCTTCATCAACCATGATCTACCAAACAATGCTGATAAGTTTCCTTGGACAATGTGAAGAGGCAATTCCGCTTTTTGACCGTTAACTTACACAATTCCCTTGATGCATCCCTTCAGTGGCACGACCTCTTTGGTGTATATTCTCAGGACAACATCTGATGGTTGTAATGGTAGATGTTTTAGCTTCTGACTGTATATTGCCTCAAGTATGAGTGATATTGCAGCGCCTGTATCCACTTCCATCTTGATGATGTTTCCATTAAGTTTTGGATAAAGCAAAAGTGTTACTGATCTCCTTTTACTGATAAGATACCAAACTTGAACTTTTCAAGCTAACTTGACACACAATCCCCTCGTGAGTCTTTAGTTCTGTCATCTAACTAGTGAACTCGTCCAGCAGACTTGTCTGTGTTTTTCTTGGTAAACCTCTTTTGTGCTGATGAAGATTAGCGTGACCAACATACCTTAGCACTGTGGCTTACTTTACCACAATTTACAGTGTCACGTGCACGGTCTCTGCAGCTGCTACCCACTACAAGCAGTTGGAACCATGAAACATCAATTCTTTTATTTAAAAGATATGCTCCAGTAACTCATTGTTGTGCCCCGATTATTTGTGGGTCACTGTCTGTGCAGAGTCTGCACGTTCTCCCCGTGTCTGCGTGGGTTTCCTTCGGGTGCTCCGGTTTCCTCCCACAAGTCCTGAAAGACGTGCTTGTTAGGTGAATTGGACATTCTGAATTCTCCCTCAGTGTACCCGAACAGGTGCCGGAGTGTGGCGACTAGGGAATTTTCACAGTAACTTCATTGCAGTGTTAATGTTAGCCTACTTGTGACACTAATAAAGATGATTATTGTTATTATATTATTTTGCACTAGTGGCTGGCGCGATCGATCCATTGAGTCGCTGACACCTTTCTATGATCTGAAAGGTTTTCTTTACTTACCACAAACTGGTTGATGATTTTCAGCCAAGTGACAACGATGGTTTTCTTCAGACCTTCAAATCTTCATCCATGTTTATTTATGGCCCAAATCTCCGACGATGATTTTTTTCTTGTCCCAAATCTTTGTCGATGGTTGTTTATGACACAAATCCCCGTCACCAGTTTCTCTTCTGTTTTATATTTGTTGTCGCCACAAAGAGAAAGAGAAGTAGAGATGCCACACTTTAAGTTTGTAAAAAAAACATAGTGCAGGGTTTATGCAGAGATGTTGCTTCTACAGGATAAAATGGTGAACCCCCAAAAGACTGCAAAGTGGTCCGCTGGCATCACTTTTGTATCACATGACATTTCATCAGCAACAGTGTTACTTGAATACCTAAAACCAGCAGGTTAGGTGGATTGGTCATGCTTAGTGTCCCAAGATGTGCAGGTCAGGTGGGATTACAGGGGTAGAGCGAGAGAGTGGGCCTAGGTAGGGTTCTCTTTCGGAGGATCAGTGCAGACTCGATAGGCCAAATGGCCTCCTTCTGCACTGTAGGAATCCTATGGATTCTTTGTGATCAGTAAAAAGAATAAGCTGCTTTACTTTATGAGCTATCACAGCGAGATGTGGGAAGGAGATAATCTCTAGTCTCTAATCAAAAAGATGCATTCGGGAGTCTTCTACGGATTCCGGGAGATTTATTCCGGCATGGCCACGGGGAAGAAGAATCATCAGCAAAGGCTTTACTGCTGGTGGTGGATTTAAGAAACACACCAAAACTGAGAAAATGCCTGGAGACAGTCTCTCGAAGTTACTACTCAGCGAAGCAGGAATACGGGAACCCATGGGAAGTTGGGAGCAGCTGGGAACTGTTTGTTCGATGAACTAATTCTGTGGAGAGTGCCATTGTGAGAAGTATAAATGTCAATGTTCCTCTCTGTAGTCTAATGTATAAGTTGCATACAAAAACAAAATCGTCTGCTTTGCAGTATTGCTTTGAGCCATTTGTTACTGTAACATTTTAATCTTGCCATGTAATTTTTTCAGCTGGTAACTGGAAGTTTGAATCTCCTTTGAAATGCTACTGGGCTGTCCAGAGATCGTAACAACAGCAATATTCTCATAAATAAAAGCAAATTACTGCAGATGTTGGAATCTGAAACAAAAACAGAAAATACTGGACAATCTCAGCAGGCCTGACAGTATCTGTGCATAGAAAAGGGAGCTAACATTTCGGGTCTGGATGACTTTGGCTTTGATTAGAACCCAGGTCCCCAGAGCATTGTCCTGGATCTTTGAATTACTCGTCCAGTGACAATGCCACTATGCCACCACTGGAATAGTACCATCTTAGCTAAGAGCAGACCAGGGATTGTATATCAGGCTTTGCTGGTCTGGATGACTCAAACGCATTTACCCATTTAACTATTACTAGTACCTGTCCAGTTTGTTGTAGGGGTGGGAGGCTGGGGTTGTGGGTGGTTGGTGGTGGTTTGAGTGTTTTTAACTATTGCTTTTCAAAACTCTTGCCTTTTACATCATCACTCAGTGCACACTGAGTTCTGTTTCTCATCTCTTCCTTCTCTTATTTTTAATTTAGTGCTGGATATAGTTTTGATGGTTTTCTGTTGTGAATATCTCCTCCCATATTGTTTTTTGCCAAACCCCAACAGGAAACTGAAGATTATATTTGTCTGGCCCCTTTGAGAAAGTGTATGTCTGATGTGAAACAGGATGCAAAAAACATGTTTTTATCTTCTTAATGAATGTGACAACATCCACATTTTTCCACCACGAGACACAGTGCAGAAACGTTTCTGTTAACTGCGCAAATGGTTTTTTGATGTCTTTTGAATGAGTTCAGCACAGCACTTTTGTGCAAGATGCACACGAATTTTTAACCTGTAACAATAGTTCTTGATTTTGTAGATCTCTCCTTGCCTTGCCTAATCTACCTCCTTACAACCTCCACTCATGATAATAATCTTTATTGTCACAAGTAGGCTTAAATTAACACTGCAATGAAATTACTGTGAAAAGCCCCTAGTCGCCACATTCCGGCGCCTGTTCGGGTACACAGAGGGAGAAGTCAGAATGTCCAATTCACCTAACCAGCACATCTTTCGGGACTTCTGGGAGGAAACCGGAGCACCCGGAGGAAACCCACGCAGACACGGGGAGAACGTGCAGACTCCGCACAGACAGTGACCCAAGCCGGGAATCGAACCTGGGACCCTAGCGCTGTGAAGCAACAGTGCTAACCACTGCTACCGTGCTGCCCATATTTGTGCCTGAAACACTTTGTCAGACTTTGGTAACGCAACATTTGGCCATCATAACTATGAAAACAAGGTTGTCTTCCTGACCCCCTCTAACTTTGTTCCATATCTCCCCACCTTCTGGAAAACCTTAAAACTCATCACTTCAACCACATCCTTCATTCCCTCATTTCCCCTCAGGTTTGGCGCCTGCTGCTGCTTAGTGTCCATTTTCCTTTCAGTCCCTTACTTTTTGTATAGTGGCTTTGTATATTCCACTAACTTAGAGGCATTTCTTAGATGTTCCTGCAAGATCTGATAGTCATTAAACAGGAATTCCTTGTTGATAAAGGCAGACTCATTTTAAAGATCAACACAAACTGGTTAATGCTATTCAAAATATAACTTAAAAAATAAGGAAGTAAGGCTAACCTTAAATGAGAGCCGAGATTTCAAAATGACCTCGAAAGAAAATAGTAATCGTCCTAATAATGTTTCCGCCACAATCTCTAATTGTACAGATTTGCACAAGTAACAGTTTATGTTTCTGTGAACCACAGTTATTTGACGACACCAATCAAAAGCTCTTGTTTGCAAACCAAGATTTTCTGACCACCCATGAAGCAGGTGGTTAGACCTGAAATTCCAAAATCTTTCTGTTCCCATTAACCCTACAAACACTGAATGCCATTTGCAACGGTCTTCACTAACATCTGAAAAAGTTATATATGTCCATGCATAGTATGTATATAAAAAATTAGTGGGAAATGTAGTTAGAAAATGTACTGTGAGCTTATATCTGTTGCTTCAGAGCGCCAGGGTCCCATGTTCAGTTCCAGCTTGGATCACTGTCTGTGCGGAGTCTGCACGTTATCCCCGTGTCTGCATGGGTTAGCTCCGGGTGCTCCGGTTTCCTCCCACAAGTCCCGAAAGACATGCTTGTTCGGTGAATTGGACATTCTGAATTCTCCCTCTATGTATCTGAACAGGCAGTGGAGTGTGGCGACTAGGGGATTTTCACAGTAACTTCATTGCAGTGTTAATGTAAACCTACTTTTATTGTCATCAGAATTGTCATTTTGTACTGTTCTTCATATGAACTAAAAGCAAAGTTTGTCTCTTGAGTCACAAGGTGATAAGTTCAAGCACCTGCGCAAAGATTTGAGTACATGACCTCTGTTGGAAGAGAACGACAATCTCATGAAGCCATGAATGAATCATTGAACTGAGGTCCCTGTCTGCCTATTATGATTGTTCAGGATGTGTTACAAATCCCATCACACCATTCAATGATCCAGGAGTTCTTCCATTGTCTTGGCCAACATTTATCCCACAACAAAACAAACAACTGGTCATTCATTTAATTGCTGTTTGCCAAATTCTCAAGTGTAAGATGGCTGCTACATTAGTCTACATAATCACTGCACACAACTAGTTTCTTGTAGGTGTGGTGCACCTTGAGACTTTTCTAAGTTATGTGACAAAGTTTTAAGAAAAGCAGTTGCTATTGATTGTGTCAACAATGATTCGGTCATCAAATAATTAAAGAACTGAAATTATTTCATGCAGCCTATTCAGAGTTAACAGGTCTCTTGCTGAAATCCAGTCAAAAAGGGCCCTCTTCTTAATTAACCCTTTGTCTTCAATAAACTTTTCCTTTAACCAAAAGGGCAATTATTTGAGATGACATCTATAAGGAGAAGATTTTAGTGAGGGCAAAGGATTAATCCTAGTGATTCATGGTTGACAGGCAAGAGGATCATATGGCTAAGAATAGTCTGGGATTATACTAAAGCCTCCACTAATGTTTAGTTAACATAATGACAGAGTGCAGAAATGCTACTGTGAAGCCTGCACAATGTACCTAAATCCAAGCTGTGACATTTCTCAGTGTGAGGTTCCCAAATGCATATGTTACTTCCCATTTCACATACTGTGTTTATAGGGAGGGGATCAATTTACTTTGAGTCAGTTTCAACATGAGTGAGAATGCCTCTGTCCAAAAGAATTGTAAAGAGTCCCAACTTAATGCCACCCATATAGCAATTTATTGAAAATTATTTACATGACATTGGTTTTGCTGGTACAGAACAGCTAACCATCAAATTATGGAAAGTTATGGTTTCTGAATTTAATCTCTTGGAAAGAATATTTTACCAATTCCCAGTATTAGCATATTTTGAAGTAAGTATTGAAATGTGCAGAATCCTTCAGTGTCTCAGACTACATTGACTGAGTGAAGATCTGAGTTATACAGTCAAGGACTTTTCCCATTTCGATCCCAAGCCAGTGCTCGCTTCAGCTTGGGTCCGGTCAGTTTTCCCGTCGGCAGCGCATCCCAGCCAGTGCATTTCCCGGCGGGGTGGGGTGATTACAATGAGAAAGCCCATTGACAACCAATAGACTGGAAGGGGTAAATTAACCACGGGACTCACTCCTGATCATTGTCAAATGACAGTTGCATGGAAAGATATTCATCTGGGAAAGATGGAAGCATGTTTGTTCGTGCTGCCAACATGTCAAAGCTCACTGATCCAAGAAAGCATTCAGGAGAACCTTCCTGACATAGAGAATGGTTAGAATGTGGAACTTGCTATGATATGGACCAATTAAGAAGAAAGCATGGTCTGCACGTTCTCCCCGTGTGTGTGTGGGTTTCCTCCGGGTGCTCCGGTTTCCTCCCACAGTCCAAAGATGTGCAGGTTAGGTGGATTGGCCGTGATAAATTGCCCTTAGTGTAAAAAAAAGAAGAAAAGCATGGATGTCTTTAGGAGGAAGCTAGATAAGCACATTAAAGAGGGAGGCATTGCAGGATGTACTGATAGAGTGAGATAAAGTAGAGTGCGAGGAGGCTTGTGTGGAGCATAAACCAGTTGGGTCAAATAGCCTGTTACTATATTTTAAATTCCAAATAGTTCCATGTATGTGACGCACTAAGTGACATTTTTAAGGGTTAATGCACAGTATAAATATGCATCTTTTGTGCGTGCATAATGACGATTTGATTGATATTTGAAAGGACTATCTTCATACACAGCTGTACTCCGACACTAGTTGGTACATTCCAGATGTAGGCAGGAGCGCCTGTCAAACAAAACACTTTTACAGTGATCTTTAATTAGTGTGATGATGATTATGACAATCGTGTTGCTTCTTTTTAACCTTAAATTTAGCGAATCACATACCTTTCTGACTTGGATCTATGGTTTCGCTCTTTCATTGTAACTGAGTCAAAATCCTGGAACGCTCAACCTAACAGCACGGTGGGTGTACCTACACCACATGGACTACAGCAGTTCAAGAAGGGGGCTCACCCACCACCTTCTCAAGGGCAACTAGAGATAAGCAAAAATGCTGGCCGAGCCTCACATTCCATGAATAGATTTTTTTTTAAGCTATCAGTCAGTGACATTAAGTGTTTAAAACTGAGTGTCAACTTCTTTCATGTGTTTCTCAACATACCGGGCGCGATTCTCCCAAAGGGAGACAAAGTCCCGACGACGGAGTGAAAACCGGAGTGTTTCACTCCGGCGTCTGACCCCGCTCCTAGCCCACTATTCTCCCGCCCCCGGGAGGCTAGGAGCGGGGTCGCGTATTTTACGCGTGCTGGGCCTTGGCGCAGCGTAAAAAGCGGCACCGCGTAAATGAAGTCACCCGCGCATGCGCGGTTGCCGTCCTCCCCGAGGCCGCCCCACAAGAAGATGGCGGATGGATCTTGCAGGGTGGCGGAAGAAAGGAGGTCCTCCATTAGAGAGTTCGGTCCGCGATCAGTGGGCCCCGATCGCGGGCCAGACCCCATCGGAGGGCCCCCCCCCGGTGAAGGAACCCCCCCCCCCCCACAGGCCGCATCCCCCAGCCTTCCCGCACAGTTCCCACCGGCAGCGACCAGGTGTGGACGGCGCCGGCGGGAACCTGTCATGTCGGAGCGGCCGCTCGGCCCATCCGGGCCGGAGAACAGCGGGGGGTACCGGAGAATCGCCGTTGTGAGTGTCTCGGGCGATTCTCCGACTGGCGCGGTGCAGAACTAGATGGGGCCGTTCTCGCCGGTTGGGAGAATGGCAGGACGGCGTCGGACCGGCGTCGCACGATATAATGGTGCGGCCGCCGATTCTCCCAACCGGCGCAGCCTCGGAGAATCGCGCCCATCATCTTTTAAGCCACCAACAGTGCTTCTGAATATTAAATAACCAAATAGTTCTGGTGAAACCTAAAAACTTGTATTTCAAAATATCATGCAGAAATGGGAATTACTCGGTCCAGTCTTAAAGCAGTTACTGTAGTTGAAGAAGAAAAGCATTTTTAAGACCACTGACGAAGCATTGCTGTTTTAATAGTGTTTGTCTCGTCAGGAGCAGCAAGATTGCAGAAGTTATTGCTGGTAAAAGTAAACCAGAGCAGGAAAACAAGGATACAATTTGGCACTTATCAAGACTAAATGATTTCCTTTTTAGCTGCTGATTTCTACTGGGAAATGTATCCTTGGACTAAAAATTGCATCCGGAAAAATGTTTATGTAATGTTTTTCAAACAAGTGATTGTTCACAGCAACCTTTAACTTGCACTGAGGGTGCTGTGCTTTTACTTATTAACCCTTCACCAACAGGGCCACACTGTTCCCAGCAAACCTCTCAACAGTGCAAGAACTTGTAACTGGCAGGGATATTGGGTTTGACATTTGTGTTTTTTGTATTGATAACAATAGGGAGCAGGCAGCAAGGAAACTGGAACAAGAGAGAAATTATTGCTTTGTGTATTGTCTTACAGAATCACAGAAAGATACCATACAGAGGAGGCCATTCAGCCCATTGCACAACATATACGTTATAACACACAAGGAACAATAAGATGACTAACCAGTTGAACTACTTTTGGAGATAGTGCTTTGGGGAGGGATGTTGGCCTGCTTTCTTCTAATGATGCCACGGGATCTCTAAAATCTGCTGTCAGGGCTTTGGCTTAACTTCGCATTTGAAAGGCTGAACTTCTGAAAATGCAACATTCCCTCAATATTGCACTGAATTATGAATTCTCAGTGTTCTGTGACCTTGGAGTCTCCCAAGTTTCATCACAAAGCTATCAACCGAACAACATTAACTGGCCATTTGTTTGCTGTCGATGGACCTTGCTGGGTGAAAATTGAATTATGAGTTTGCTTCCATAACAATGAAGAAAGTACTTTAATTCATTGATTATGTGACATTTGGGTTATTGGTTATGTTAGATGACACAAAGTTGGATGGAGGGTGAGCTGTGAGGAGGATGCAGAGATCCTTCAATGTGATTTGGACAAGGTGAGTGTGTGGGCAAATGAATGGCAGATGCAGTATAATTTGGATAAAGGTGAGGTTATTTATTTTGGCCATAAATTAGGAGAGGGGAATATGCAACAAGACCTGGGTGCCCTTGTGCACCAGTCGCTGAATTTAAGCATGCAGGTGCAGCAGGCGGTAAAGAAAGCAAATGGTATGTTGCTTAATAATAAGAGGATTAAAGTACAGGTGCATGGATGCCTTTATTATATAGGACCTTGGTGAGGCCACATCTGGAATATTGTGTGCAGTTTTGGTCTCCTTATCTGAGGAAGGATGTTTTTGCGACAGAGGGAGTGCAGAGAAGGTTACCAGACTGAATCCTGGGATGACAGGACTGACATCTTATCCTCTTATTATTAAGGACAGTAAGAAGTTTTACAACACCAGGTTAAAATCCAACAGGTTTGTTTCGATGTCACTAGCTTTCGGAGCGCTGCTCCTTCCTCAGGTGAATGAAGAGGTATGTTCCAGAAACATATATATAGACAGATTCAAAGATACCAGACAATGCTTGGAATGCGAGCATTAACAGGTGATTAAATCTTTACAGATGCAGAGATGTCCTGTCCTGGCTTGACACAATTCACACCTCTTTAACCTGGGGTTACCCCATCTCTGGATCTGTAAAGATTTAATCACTTGCTAATGCTCGCATTGCAAGCATTGTCTGGCATCTTTGAATCTGTCTATATATATGTTTCTGGAACAGACCTCTTCATTCACCTGAGGAAGGAGCAGCACTCCGAAAGCTAGTGACATCAAAATAAACCTGTTGGATTTTAACTTGGTGTTGTAAAACTTCTTACTGTGCTCACCCCAGTCCAACGCCGGCATCTCCACGTCATTATTATTAAGCAACATACTATTTGCCTTCTTTACCGCTTGCTGCACCTGCATGCTTAAACTCAGCGACTGGTGCACAAGGGCACCCAGGTCTTGTTGCACCCAGGACTGACATATGAGGAGAGATTGAGTCGATTAGCATTGTATTCACTGGCGCTCAGCAGAATCAGGGGGATCTCATAGAAACCTATAAAATTCGAACAAGAATGGACAGGGTAGATGCCAGAAGATGTTCGCAATGGTGGGGGCGTCCAGAACCGGGGGCAAAGTCTAAGAATACGGGATAGACCATTTTGGACAGAGATGAGGAGACGTTTCTTCACTCAGAGTGGTCAGCCAGTGGAATTCACTACCACAATAAATAGTTGAGGCCAAACCCTGTGGGCGCGAATTGATGGGCACACTGCGCCTGCAAGTCAGCTCTCTGCGTCGCAGCGTGGCCGATGAAAGCGGGAGACTCCGCTCCCGGGATCTACGTAGCTCGCAACGCCTCGCGAGGTCCAACGCAAGACATGGCGATCACTTTTTGGCAAATCTGTATATTAGAGTGTGACAGGTAGTCTCACTCTAATGTGCATATTCCCGAGGTACCTGAGGGTTTGTGCTTCATGCCCTTCGCTCGGAGGCCTTGGGCGAGCGCCATTCAGCACTGATCTCCACAAACGGGGACCAGACGGACCGGCATTCATGGGGTCTCCCAAGGGATAGGAGGCCTCAGCTGCATGCCCTTTGGGCAGGGTGATGCCCTGGCATTGCTGGTATCACCTGGGCACCATGGCACTGCAAGCCTGACACCTTGGCAATGCCAGATTGGCACCCTAACAGTGTCAACTAGGTGCCAGCCTGGCACTACCAAGATGCCCAGGTTGCATTGCCAGCTGGCATGGGCACTGCCAGGGTGCCAGTTTGGCGCTGCGAACGTGCCAAGCTGGCACTTTTTCCACACGCGCGATAGGGCCAGGGGTGCCCTGTGTGGGTGTTGGGGGGGAGGGGTGGCGGGGACCCTCTCACCGTGCATTCGGGCTGCAGAGGGGAGAGTCAGGGATCACCTCAGGGGCCTCGGAGATTGGGGTGCCATCTCTCACTATACTGGGTAATTCAGGCCAGCGGAGCTTCTCCGTGTACAAAATGCGGTTATATGCAGCCTCGGCAGCGCGCTCCTCACTGAGGCCCCTTATACAACGCATGTGGCCATGTGTTTCTCGGCACGGTGAGCGCCGGGAAATACGCGGCTAAACGCGCTCACTATGGAACTTTGTTCCCACTTAGTTGAATCGAGCCCGGTATGTTTTCAAGAAGAAGTTAGATGTAGCACTTGGGATGAAGGGCATCAAAGGATATGGGGGAAGGTTGGATCAGGCTCTTGAGTTGGATGATCAGCCATGGTGATAGTGAATGGTGGAGCAGGCTCGAGGAACTGAGTGCCCTCCTTGCTCCTATTTTCTATGTAACATGAAAATTGTTGCACCATATATTTTCTTTACAATTGATGTTGGGGCATCACAGTAGCATAGTGGGTAGCACAGTTACTTCACAGCACCAGGATCCTGGGTTCGATTCCTGGCTGGGTCACTGTCTGTGGGTTTCCTCCGGGTGCTCCGGTTTCCTCCCACAATCCAAAGATGTGCGGGTTAGGTGGATTGGCCACGATAAATTGCCCTTAGTGTCCAAAAAATGTTAAGTAGGGGTTACTGGGTTACAGGGATAGGGTAGATACATGTAGGGTAGATACGTGGGCTTCAGTAGGGTGCTCTTTGTATGGGCCGGTGCAGACTCGATGGGCCGAATGGCCTACTTCTGCACGGTAGATTCTATGATTCAGTAAGTTCTTTATATTTGGAAAAAAATAGATCAGTGGTGGCACACAGGCCAGGAATTAGGAAAAAAGTAGTGCGTGAGTTGTACTCTAAGACAGTGAAGTGTTGAAGACTTTATCGATTAGCTTAAATTGCCCAGCAGCTTACTGTAGTAAGGATACAACAGACATGTTTAAAGTGTGATATGTTCAATGTGTTAGACTTTTATTATATTATTTTATGGGCACTGCATTTGCTGCCCTTACCTATTTTTCAGTGTCCAGTTGTTCCCCCAACACTGTCCTTTGACTTCTGTCAATGTAATCTGAGGTATGTGCTAGCAGCCATTGATTACTTTTCTGTCTCTTTCCCTTGGGGACAACACCTTGTTGCTTCAGCAAACTTCCTCCAACTCGATCAGGAATGCCGAGTGTTGCTAACAGAAGTGTACGTTTTATAGACTTTATACACCAAAACTGTTTTAGCATCAGGTACAGTCAGCGGCAAATGGTAGGGGATTTGATTTCTTGAGTTGCTGCCTGTGATTGTCTTCCTCAGTGAGTCCAACCTTAATCCTGACATCTTCGCCAGTATTAGATCCAAGCATGCAGACTCTTCGAATTCTGGACTCATGGGCATCTTTACGGATTAACATCACCACCATTGTCAGAACATCCACTCAAATGCCCCTGCATTCTGATTTCTCGCCTTAAACATCCTTGACTTGCTACCACTCTCTCACCTTCAAAAGCTTCTTCAAAATGTACCCCTTTAAGTGAAACTCATTCACCTTCCCCAACTCTCTCCTACATCTTGCAAAACAGCGAGATATTTCATTGATTGAAAGGTTTTGTATAAATGCAACAGTTTTGATTTCATAGGTGCAGTGCTGGTGTTGAACAGCGAAAGATCTTGGGCGCAATTCTCACTTCGGGAGACTAAGTCCCGACGCCGGAGTGAAAACCGGAGTGTTTCACTCCGGCGTTGGAGGCCGTTCCCAGCCCCCTATTCTCCTGCCCCCCCAGGAGGCTAGGAGCGGCGCCGCGTCATTTACGTGCACCGGGCCTTGGCGCCGCATAAAAGTGGCGCCGCGTAAATGACGCGACCGGCGCCGCATAAATGACGTCATCTACGCATGCGCGGTTGCCATCCTCTCCGCAGCCACCCCGCAAGAAGATGTCGGATGGATCTTGCGGGGCAGCGGAGGAAAGGAGGTCCTCCTTCAGAGAGGCCGGCTCGCCGATCGGTGGGCACCAATCGCAGGCCAGACCCCTTTTTGAGGCCCCCCCCCTCCCATCCCCAATGTAGGAACCTCCCTCGCCGCCCCCCCACAGCGTTCCCGCGCTGTTCCCGCCGGCAGCGACCAGGTGTGGATGGCACCGGCGGGAACCTGTCGTGTTGGGCAGGCCGCTCGGCCTATCCGGGCCGGAGAATTGCCGCTCGTCCATTACCAACGGCAAGCTGTGTTTCTCACAGCGGCCAGCCGTGATTCGCGCCGCGCCGGTTTGGGGGGATGGGAGAATCGCGTTGGGGCGGCATGGTGGGACTCATGCGGCGCCCGAGCGATTCTCCCACCCGGCGTGGGGGGGGGGGGGAGAATTCCGCCCCTTGTCTTATTTTCAATAGTTCTCAACCTCCGTGTGATTTAATGGAACAAAAAGAGTCCCGTTTTGAGCGAATTAAGAGGGGTGTTTCCCTGCGGTGCAGTGGCGAGAACGACCTTGCTATTAAATAGTACTCTGCTTCTTTTTTGGGCCTCAGCGAGGATGCCCCGTAAAGGCCACACTAAGACTCATTTGCTGCACTAACGAGCTCAGCTCTCCAAATGGTGCCCGATCTCTCGACCCCCCCACCCGGCCTCCCGAGGCAGGCACTGCCAAGATGTCTGGGTGGCATCGGGAATGCCAGAGTACCACCCTGCCTAGAGCCCGACCACCCGGAGGCCTCCAGTCACCTGGGAGACGCCCCCCCCCCCCAAAAGTGCCGTTACGCCTGATCCAGGTTTGTGGAAATCAGTGCTAAATGGCGCCACGGCAAGGTCTCCGAGGCTCTGTCGTTCAATCCCGCACCTTGGGTAACTCCGGCGTAGAAATATTAAAGTGAGACGAACTACTCACTTGAATATGCAAATCTGGATCCTGCCCATTGAGAGTGGGTTCCAGATCGCAATGCGATGCGAGGCACAACAAGTATTGTAAATCGCGCACGAGGCCTCTCATGAGATTTAATGGCCTTGTCACATTGCCGGTTTGGGCGTAGCAAGGCCGGTCGATCACACCCTACCTTTATGTTCTTAATTTAAGCTTAGTTAATACATGAAACCAATTAGTTTTAAATTTGATCTATTCCATGTGATATTTATGAAAACTTTACAAATATAGGTCTGGAACCACATGAATAGAGAAAAAGTCAGCTTATTGGTTCAGGTGCAGGCCCTTCATTGGAACTACCCACAACTCACTGCTCTGTGACAAGTATGTTTGAGGCAGTATCCTTCCTTTCCCTTTCCAGATCCTGAATTTCTTTTCAAATTTCAGTTTTCAAAACGTTTGTTGGCAATCCTTAAAAGTAGAGGTTTTTGTCACCCGTCATCTGTTTTACTCTGATTTTTTTTCTCTGACTTTCTGTTTTTCTGTCTCTCTCACTCTCTGCATTTCGCTCTCAGGGTTCAGTTAGTATTTTTCTGGAATCAGGTGTTCCAGTGTCCTCTGTAAAATTGATAATATAACAGGGAAAACTTCCATGTAAAGCAAAATAAGAAATAAAAAGAAAATGCAGAAAGAAGGCATTTCTATAGTGCCTTTCATGACCCTAGGACATCCCAAAATATTTTCAGAACCAAAAATGAAAATTTTGATAGAATCAGAACATAGTGCAGGAGGGAATTAAAGAGGAAAGGAAGCATTGGTGGAATAATCTGTAGCCCACTTAAAAGATAAACAAGATTATCAGGTGCTGAGACGATCTTTAGATCAGATAATAGACGGGAAGCATTAAACAAATCAAAAACCTTTGAGAATAGCAAAGGCAGTGGCACGCAACTCAAAGAACAGGCTAAAAAACAAATTGAAATCCCAAAGGTCAGGTTTGAAATTAAAGCAAGAAGTCAGCTAAATAGGGTAGGGGCTGTTTGCCCTGAAAAGGGAGGCAAAACAGGCCAACACAACAGGCTCCGAGCTCCCCTCCAGCAGTGAAGAGTGTAAATTGCTTGAGGGGAAAACAGAAATCTCTGACCATGTTCATGGATGAAGATGTTATTGGCCACCTATTAAACACCTCTCCCATTGACTTTAATGGCACCGAAAATAATCAGCGTTATCTCATCGTTAGCCAAGCCAGTATCACATACTTTGCACTATCATCTAAAAGCAAAACCCGCCCCCCCCCCCCCCCCCCCCCCCCCCCCCCCCCCCCCACTTGTCACTGTGATAGAGCCAGTTGCTGCACCCATGCAAATATCAGCATCATCCCCCCCCAGTTCAATGTATAACTGCTTTGGTCAAACAGCAGATAAGTGTGCACTTTAGAGTATTCTATGGATGGATTATTTTTTCATCTCAATAACCAACAATGATTTTAATGTTTCAGTGGTGAATGCAATTACAAATACCCGAATATTTTTTCCACATGAAAATGGCGTAGTGTTATGGATGGAGGCATGTGTCCTCGCTGATCATTTGTAACTGAACCGGAGAGTTTGGCTTCAACGATTATATTTTACAGAGTTGAGGCCAAGTCGGTAAATGTTTGGTTTTTCTGAAGCCAAATTTGGCTCTGTGGCTCCAGTTTGGCTGTCTCATATAATTCTCAGAGGAAGCGATCCCAAAAGAAGAGCCTATGAAGGGGGAAATACTCCTGAAAAAGATAACCTCTCCATTGGCTGAAATCTATTGATTGAACTACTTTATATAGTAGACAGGAAGAATTATATAGACAACCATTATAAACACAAGTGAAGGGTAAAGAAAAGCCTTCAGACTTCTACATTAAAGGACCTGAGCATCCACTCAACATAAGTAGCATATAAGAGTTTTAGGAAGTTGAGCATGTGGGTTTCTGTGTTGACATGGCAACAGCCACTCAAAGACTTTGACCTGCCAATAAATCCATTCTATTTAATTTAAACACTTTAAATAAAAAAAACAAAGTTCAAACACATCGTCAGCAAGAGAGAGGTTTGTGTCGTGCCAGCGAGCCCACACACTTCACTAATTTCAGCCTAACTGGGCCTTGGGATTCAAGCTGTTCTGTCAGTCTCCTGTGTCACGCCAAGCTGACCACACATGCCACAAACAGCTCAGCCAGACTTTGAATGGAGCAATCGCTTATTATTCCCTGCCTTCTGTTCCATGTAGACTGAAGCTAGAGAGATAATAAGTAGGAGCGACCTGATGCAGCAGATAGCAGCATGTGTTGTCCGCAATAGCATCAATTGTTTGTACTCAGTAGCTCTCATTTTCCAGTGTGCTGCTACTTTGCACGTTTTCTCCAGTTGTTCCCACAGTTTACCAAGCAATGCAGGTATTTGTATACATGATTCCTGATATGTAACAATAAGGCAAGGTGGGACGTTTAGAAAGTCTACTGCTGATGGATTTTATGCTCTTAACATTTTTAACAGCTTTTTAAATCGCAACAGAATCAATTGGTAGACGTCATTGAGCATTTCCTCAATCAATGCACAGAAGTGTGCACATGTTTGCATATTTTTGGACTCATCAAAGTGTAGGATGACATGTATTTATGAAGCTGCTTAAAATATCTTTAAAAAAACATTTTGTGCAGGTAAATGTGGCATCAGAGCAGAATTATCCAAAGACGTATGAGATTAATCAGCAGTTGATTGATTTTTGCATTTGGTTAATGAAGGGTTGTTGTCTGGGACATCAGGAGAACTTCCCACTCTTCTTCAAGAACTGCCAAACAATTTTCCATTTGAATCTTCAGCATAAGCAAGTTGGATTCAATCTGAGATGCCCTCTCAAGGACAGCACCAACAATACTGCATTCTTCAGTACTGCAGTGTACTTGATTTGTGTACTTAAAATCAGATGTCACAATTTTGCACTCGCGATCGCCGCAAGCGCAAACGGTGACGTGGGCGCAAAATCTCACGAAGCCCGTAAAATGAGATCCTTGCCGGCGAGAACTCATTTTCCACCGGTGAGTTCTCATTTTCCGATTCTCCCTGCCCCCTGGCGGTGACACAACGAGGCTACCACCTATGAAGATCGGGAACCTCGGGCGAAATTCTCCGTTATCGGCGGAAAGTCCGCCGATCGGCGCAAAAAACGGCGCAAATCCGACTTGCGTCACATCGGAAAAATGGGTCGATAGTCTCCGGCCCGAAATGGGTTGGAGCGACGTAACGGGATCCGCGCTTGCGCAGTGGTTCACGCCGTGCAGCGCCATACGCGCTGCACGGCGTGACGGCTCATAAGGCCGCGCTGCTCCCCCCCACCCGACCGGAACACCCGACCGCAACACCCGACTGGATGGCTGGCCGTCGCTCAGCCCCGAGGTTCGAGTCACGCGATGTGGAGACGCTCCTGGACGCGGTGGAGCAGAGGAGGGACGCCCTGTATCCTGGGCACGGCCGCAGAGTTGCCCCACGCCACAGCCGGCGTCTGTGGAGGGAAGTGGCAGAGGCCGTCACCGCTGTGGCCCTGACACCACGGACAGGCACCCAGTGCCACAAGAAGGTGAACAACCTCGTCAGAGCAGGCAGGGTGAGCCTCCCCCATATCCCCCCTCCCCATATCCCCCCCTCCCCCATATCCCCCTCCCCCATATCCCCCCTCCCCCATATCCCCCCTCCCCATACCCCCCCTCCCCCATATCCCTCCTCCCCATATCCCCCCCTCCCCCATATCCCCCATATCCCCCCTCCCCCATATCCCCCCTCCCCATATCCCCCCTCCCCCATATCCCCCCTCCCCATATCCCCCCTCCCCCATATCCCCCCTCCCCCATATCCCCCCTCCCCCATATCCCCCTCCCCCATATCCCCCTCCCCATATCACCCATATCCCCCCCTCCCCATATCCCCCCTCCCACATATCCCCCCTCCCCATATCCCCCCTCCCCCATATCCCTCCTCCCCATATCCCCCTCCCCATATCCCCCATATCCCCCCTCCCCATATCCCCCCTCCCCATATCCCCCCTCCCCCATATCCCCCCCATATCCCCCCTCCCCCATATCCCCCCTCCCCCATATCCCCCCTCCCCCATATCCCCCCTCCCCATACCCCCCTCCCCCATATCCCTCCTCCCCCATATCCCCCCCTCCCCCATATCCCCCATATCCCCCCTCCCCCATATCCCCCCTCCCCATATCCCCCCTCCCCCATATCCCCCCTCCCCATATCCCCCCTCCCCCATATCCCCCCTCCCCCATATCCCCCCTCCCCCATATCCCCCTCCCCATATCACCCATATCCCCCCCTCCCCATATCCCCCCTCCCACATATCCCCCCTCCCCATATCCCCCCTCCCCCATATCCCTCCTCCCCATATCCCCCTCCCCATATCCCCCATATCCCCCCTCCCCATATCCCCCCTCCCCATATCCCCCCTCCCCCATATCCCCCCCATATCCCCCCTCCCCATATCCCCCCTCCCCCATATCCCCCCTCCCCCATATCCCCCCTCCCCCATATCCCCCCTCCCCCATATCCCCCCTTCCCCATATCCCCCCTCCCCCATATCCCCCTCTCCCCCATATCCCCCTCTACCCCATATCCCCCCTCCCCATATCCCTCCCTCCCCCATATCCCCCCTCCCCCTTATCCCCATATCCCCCCTCCCCCTTATCCCCCATATCCCCCTCCCCCATATCCCCCCTCTCCCATATCCCCCCTCCCCCATATCCCCCTCCCCCATATCCCCCTCCCCCATATCCCCCCTCCCCATATACCCCCTCCCCCATATCCCCCCTCCCCCATATCCCCCCTCCCCATACCCCCCTCCCCCATATCCCTCCTCCCCCATATCCCCCCCTCCCCCATATCCCCCATATCCCCCCTCCCCCATATCCCCCCTCCCCATATCCCCCCTCCCCCATATCCCCCCTCCCCATATCCCCCCTCCCCCATATCCCCCCTCCCCCATATCCCCCCTCCCCCATATCCCCCTCCCCATATCACCCATATCCCCCCCTCCCCATATCCCCCCTCCCACATATCCCCCCTCCCCATATCCCCCCTCCCCCATATCCCTCCTCCCCATATCCCCCTCCCCATATCCCCCATATCCCCCCTCCCCATATCCCCCCTCCCCATATCCCCCCTCCCCCATATCCCCCCCCATATCCCCCCTCCCCCATATCCCCCCTCCCCCATATCCCCCCTCCCCCATATCCCCCCTCCCCCATATCCCCCCTCCCCCATATCCCCCCTTCCCCATATCCCCCCTCCCCCATATCCCCCTCTCCCCCATATCCCCTCTACCCCATATCCCCCCTCCCCATATCCCTCCCTCCCCCATATCCCCCCTCCCCCTTATCCCCATATCCCCCCTCCCCCTTATCCCCCATATCCCCCTCCCCCATATCCCCCCTCTCCCATATCCCCCCTCCCCATATCCCCCTCCCCCATATCCCCCTCCCCCATATCCCCCCTCCCCATATACCCCCTCCCCCATATCCCCCCTCCCCCATATCCCCCCTCCCCCATATCCCCCCCACCCCCATATCCCCCATATCCCCCATATCCCCAAGTGAATCCAGCCCTAACCTTAACCTCTGCAATGCACGCGCAACCGATGGCGTGCATTCATATACCTGCCTAACACTGTTGCCTTTTACCCCTGCCCCCCCCCCCCCCCACAGGAGAAGTGCGCACACAACAATAGGGAGCATGTGAGGACTGGAGGAGGGCCCGCTGATATCCACTGACCGTACACGAGGAAAGGGCCCTGGAACTGGCTGGCGGACCTGAGGACCGGGAGGTTGCTGATGCAGAGGTCGGGGGCGTACTAGCGAGTGAGCCACCGACAGCCAGTCCCCATATCCCCCCTCCCCTATATCCCCCTCCCCCGTATCACCTGATCACTGCCTGATGTCTAACCATGCATGCTTCATTGTGTATCGCAGGACCAAACGTCCAGGCACCCATCCCCGCAGATGCAGACCGCCCACAGGATGCCCCTCGGAGACCACAGGGGACGGAGAGACCCGCACCCTCCAGCATGCGACGCCCGCAGGATGCCCCTCGGAGACCACAGGAGACGGAGAGACCCGCACCCTCCAGCATGCGACGCCCGCAGGATGTCCCTCGGAGACCACAGGAGACGGAGAGACCCGCACCCTGCAGCATGCGACGCCCGCAGGATGCCCCTCGGGAGACCACGGGAGACGGAGAGACCCGGACCCTCCAGCATGCGACGCCCGCAGGATTGAAGTCATAAATAGGAAAGGAGCAGTCACCTTGTTAGGAGTTTTCTATAGGCCCCCCAATAGTAGCAGAGATGTGGAGGAACAGATTGGGAAACAGATTTTGGAAAGGTGCAGAAGTCATAGGGTAGTAGTCATGGGCGACTTTAACTTCCCAAATATTGAGTGGAAACTCTTTTGATCAAATAGTTTGGATGGGGTGGTGTTTGTGCAGTGTGTCCAGGAAGCTTTTCTAACACAGTATGTAGATTGTCCGACCAGAGGAGGGGCAATATTGGATTTAGTACTTGGTAATGAACCAGGGCAAGTGATAGATTTGTTAGTGGGGGAGCATTTTGGAGATAGTGACCACAATTCTGTGACTTTCACTTTAGTAATGGAGAGGGATAGGTACGTGCAACAGGGCAAGGTTTACAATTGGGGGAAGGGTAAATACGATGTTGTCAGACAAGAATTGAAGTGCATAAGTTGGGAACATAGGCTGGCAGGGAAGGACACAAGTGAAATGTGGAACTTGTTCAAGGAACAGGTGCTACGTGTCCTTGATATGTATGTCCCTGTCAGGCAGGGAAGAGATGGTCGAGTGAGGGAACCATGGTTGACAAGAGAGGTTGAATGTCTTGTTAAGAGGAAAAAGGTGACTTATGTAAGGCTGAGGAAACAAGGTTCAGACAGGGCATTGGAGGGATACAAGATAGCCAGGAGGGAACTGAAGAAAGGGATTAGGAGAGCTAAGAGAGGGCATGAACAATCTTTGGCGGGTAGGATCAAGGAAAACCCCAAGGCCTTTTACACATATGTGAGAAATATGAGAATGACTAGAGCGAGGGTAGGTCCGATCAAGGACAGTAGCGGGAGATTGTGTATTGAGTCTGAAGAGATAGGAGAGGTCTTGAATGAGTACTTTTCTTCTGTATTTACAAATGAGAGGGGCGATATTGTTGGAGAGGACAGTGTGAAACAGATTGGTAAGCTCGAGGAAATACTTGTTAGGAAGGAAGATGTGTTGGGCATTTTGAAAAACTTGAGGATAGACAAGTCCCCCGGGCCTGACGGGATATATCCAAGGATTCTATGGGAAACAAGAGATGAAATTGCAGAGCCGTTGGCAATGATCTTTTCGTCCTCACTGTCAACAGGGGTGGTACCAGGGGATTGGAGAGTGGCGAATGTCGTGCCCCTGTTCAAAAAAGGGACTAGGGATAACCCTGGGAATTACAGGCCAGTTAGTCTTACTTTGGTGGTAGGCAAAGTAATGGAAAGGGTACTGAAGGATAGGATTTCTGAGCATCTGGAAAGACACTGCTTGATTAGGGATAGTCAGCACGGATTTGTGAGGGGTAGGTCTTGCCTTACAAATCTTATTGAATTCTTTGAGGAGGTGACCAAGCATGTGGATGAAGGTAAAGCAGTGGATGTAGTGTACATGGATTTTAGTAAGGCATTTGATAAGGTTCCCCATGGTAGACTTATGCAGAAAGTAAGGAGGCATGGGATAGTGGGAAATTTGGCCAGTTGGATAACGAACTGGCTAACCGATAGAAGTCAGAGAGTGGTGGTGGATGGCAAATATTCAGCCTGGATCCCAGTTACCAGTGGCGTACCGCAGGGATCAGTTCTGGGTCCTCTGCTGTTTGTGATTTTCATTAATGACTTGGATGAGGGAGTTGAAGGGTGGGTCAGTAAATTTGCAGACGATACGAAGATTGGTGGAGTTGTGGATAGTAAGGAGGGCTGTTGTCGGCTGCAAAGAAACATAGGATGCAGAGCTGGGCTGAGAAGTGGCAGATGGAATTTAACCCTGAAAAGTGTGAGGTTGTCCATTTTGGAAGGACAAATATGAATGCGGAATACAGGGTTAACGGTAGAGTTCTTGGCAATGTGGAGGAGCAGAGAGATCTTGGGGTCGATGTTCATACATCTTTGAAAGTTGCCACTCAAGTGGATAGAGCTGTGAAGAAGGCCTATGGTGTGCTCGCGTTTATTAACAGAGGGATTGAATTTAAGAGCCGTGAGGTGATGATGCAGCTGTACAAAACTTTGGTAAGGCCACATTTGGAGTACTGTGTACAGTTCTGGTCGCCTCATTTTAGGAACGATGTGGAAGCTTTGGAAAAGGTGCAAAGAAGATTTACCAGGATGTTGCCTGGAATGGAGAGTAGGTCTTACGAGGAAAGGTTGAGGGTGCTAGGCCTTTTCTCATTAGAACGGAGAAGGATGAGGGGCGACTTGATAGAGGTTTATAAGGTGATCAGGGGAATAGATAGAGTAGACAGTCAGAGACTTTTTCCCCGGGTGGAACAAACCATTACAAGGGGACATAAATTTAAGGTGAAAGGTGGAAGATATAGGAGGGATATCAGAGGTAGGTTCTTTACCCAGAGATTAGTGGGGGCATGGAATGCACTGCCTATGGAAGTAGTTGAGTCGGAAACATTAGGGACCTTCAAGCAGCTATTGGATAGGTACATGGATTACGGTTAAATGATATAGTGTAGATTTATTTGTTCTCAAGGGCAGCACGGTAGCATTGTGGATAGCACAATTGCTTCACAGCTCCAGGGTCCCAGGTTCGATTCCGGCTTGGGTCACTGTCTGTGCGGAGTCTGCACGTCCTCCCCGTGTCTGCGTGGGTTTCCTCCGGGTGCTCCGGTTTCCTCCCACAATCCAAAGATGTGCGGGTTAGGTGAATTGGCCAATGATAAATTGCCCTTAATGTCCAAATTGCCCTTGGTGTTGGGTGGAGGTGTTGAGTTTGGGTAGGGTGCTCTTTCCAAGAGCCGGTGCAGACTCAAAGGGCCAAATGGCCTCCTTCTGCACTGTAAATTCAATGATAATCTATGATTAATCTAGGACAAAGGTTCGGCTCAACATCGTGGGCCGAAGGGCCTGTTCTGTGCTGTATTTTCTATGTTCTATGTTCTATGCCCCTCGCACACCACGGGAGACGGAGAGACCTGGAGCAACAGGGAGACGACACCCCCGTCACGTGCGGGAGCGACCACCCAGCGACGAGGGGGGCAGCCACAGGCCCCCGTCACATCCGAGCCAGGACACTACTACCCAGGACACCACTACCCAGGACACCACTACCCAGGACACCACTACCCAGGACACCCCTACCCGGGACAGCACTACCCAGGACACCCCTACCCGGGACAGCACTACCCAGGAAGACGAAATACCGGACAGTGACTCAGAGTGGATGGGTGGAGACGAACCCCCACCCCAAAGTGCCATGGACTCAGAGTGGGACGAAGAGCACGACACAACGCCACTGCTGTCACCAACACCCTCCACCATCGCAGAAACACTCACCACGGTTGGGCACTTTAGTGATGAGGCGTCTGCTACACTCACTGGTGCGCACAACACAGCCGTCCCGGTACAGCAGGTGGAGGTAGGAGCAGCAGAGGGACCGGGCGGTCGGAGGGCAGCCCAGCCCAAGCGAACATCTGCCGCCCAGATGGATCCCGGGTTCCTGCAGTTACCACACCCACACATAGATCCGATGCAACCACCGACCCGGAGACGAGCGAAGAGGGTGACGGGCGGCTTGCGGCGGCTGCGGTCGCAGGTGGAGGAGTCCACCCGCGTCCAGGAGCTGGGAGTGGTGCCGGTCATGCGTGCCACCCAGGCTGACACTGCACGGGTGGCGTCCGCGGTGGAGGCAATGGGTGCGACGGTGTCAGACATGGGGAACGGTTTGCGAGGCCTGGGGCCTTCCGTGCAGGCGGCGTCTGTGGCCCAGGAAATGGCTGCCCTCTCACAGGAGGCCATGAGCCAGTGCCAGCGCCAGATGGCAGAGGCGCTCAACGCCATAGCCCAGTCTCTGCAGGCCATGGCCCAGTCTCAGCAGGCCATGGCCCAGTCTCTGCAGGCCATCGCTGAGGGCATCGGCGCCAGTGGCCATGTGCGAGCCGGCGTCGCACTGTCACAGACAGGGTTTGCCAACCCCCTGGGCTCCATGGCTGCAAACCTGCAGACCCCTGTCGATACCAGCACGGTCCTCCAGGACTGGCAGCGCCAGATGTCGGGGGGGCGTCGGATGGCCAGTCCGTTCGCATCCCCCACCCATGTAGAGGCCTGGGGGCCATCGGGCACCCCGAGGGAGGAGGAGGTGGTGTGGTCCGTCCCGGCTCCCTCTGTAGGGGAGGTCCCGGTACACCGCGACACCTCGGACTTCCCCCCCTTCCGTCCCAGGTGCATCGGGTGGGCAACGGGCAGGACAGGCTGGCAGTTCGCCATCCCAGTCGCCCGGGCCGCAGCCTGGCCCATCTAGGCCAGGACGCCCCAGGAAACGGTCGCCAAAGGGATCCAGTGTCAGAGGGCAGGAATCACAGGAGTCCACCTCCAGTTCTGCTGTACCGTCTGGGGAACCACGTAGACGTAGTCAAAGGGCCCGTAAGGCCAAACAATTAGACACTGAGTAAGTTGGCATGGGTGCAGGGCACAGATGAGTTTAGGGGCTAGGGCACGTGCATGAACTCCTTTGGTTATTAAAGCCAATGTTACACCTACCGAAGCTGCCTTTGTGCTCTGTCCAAAGTGTGCGGGGGTGTCATGTACGTTGAGCGCAAGTGTGTGTGTGAGGGGTGGTCTTACCTCAGCCCCAGGTGAGTCTACCCCCTTCCCCCTGGGCCGCCATCAACATCCCCCGGGCAGAGGACGGGACCGTGCGCTGCAGTGTCACAGCCGCATGCAGGGATGGTCCGGGTGGATGGTGGTACTGTGGCCATGGGTCAGAAATAGTCCAACGATGTAGTGCCAGGAGCTCATCGCAGGGCGGGTTGTCATCATCCTCCATGGCCTGCGATAGACACGCGTCCACCCGCAATTGTGTGAGCCCGGCCCGTTGTGCCGCAGGTGAATCGGCAATGGGGGGGAGGGGGTGTGTGCATGCGGGTGGGGTGGGTGGGGTTGGGGAGGGGGGTGAGGGTGCTGGGTGGGTGGATGGGTGGGGGGTGTGGGTGGTCGGCTGTTGCCATGGTGTGCGGTCTGTGGCCATACTACCCGATTCCCACGCCCATCTAGTCAGTGAAGCGGGCGTCTTATCAGTCTGTCCCGTGCCTGCTGGGCCAGCCGGTAACGGTGGACAGCCACCCGCCTGTGTCTACCCCGTCTGCCCTGACCATTGCCCCCATCCCCCTCATCTGGGGAGGACTGGGCCTCTTCCAGCTGCTCCTCCACTCTGCCCTCCTCTGCCTGCGGCACATCGCCCCTCTGCTGGGCTATGTTGTGCAGGACGCAGCACACCACAATGATGCGGCCGACCCTATCTGACCGATACTGGAGGGCGCCCCCAGAGAGGTCCAGGCACCTGAAACGCATCTTCAGCACGCCAAAGCACCTCTCGATCACGCCCCTTGTCGCTACATGGGCATCATTGTAGCGGTTCTCCGCCTCATTGCGTGGCCTCCGTATAGGCGTCATCAGCCACGATCGCAATGGGTAGCCCCTGTCGCCCAGCAACCAGCCCCTCAGCCGGGGATGGCGTCCCTTGTACATGCCGGGGATGGATGACCGCGACAACACGAATGAGTCGTGTACACTGCCTGGGTGACGGGCGCAGACGTGCAGGATCATCATGCGGTGGTCGCAGACCACCTGTACGTTCATCGAATAGGTCCCCTTCCTATTAGTGAACACGGCCCTGTTATCTGCAGGTGGCCGCACGGCGACGTGCATCCCATCGATCGCGCCCTGGACCATGGGGAACCCGGCCACGGCAGAGAAGCCCACGGCCCGGGCATCTTGGCTGGCTCGGTCCACGGGGAAGCGGATGTAGCGGTGCACCATGGCATATAGGGCATCTGTCACTGCCCGGAGGCACCGGTGCACCGATGTCTGCGATATGCCGGACAGGTCCCCACTCGGTGCCTGGAATGACCCCGTTGCATAAAGGTTCAGGGCCACCGTAACCTTGACGGACACGGGGAGAGGGTGTCCCCCGCCAGTGCCACGCGGTGACAGGTGTGCCAGCAGGTGGCAGATGTGTGCCACGGTTTCCCGGCTCATCCGGAGTCTCCTCCTGCATTCCCGGTCCGTGAGGTCCTGGTATGACTGCCGGGGCCGGTACACACGGGGCGCCCTCAGGTGCCTCCGTTGCCGTGGGGCCGTGACGTCCTCCTCCCCCTCCTCGTCCTGTCGGTCAGGTGCCCCTCCAGCCTGGGCGGCTGCCGCCTGCCCCTGCGGCAGCCTGCGCCGCCTCTCTGGCACGCTCCTCCTCCTCCTCCTCATCCAGGGAAACATAGACATGAGCGGCTGCCACCACGGCGGCCAACATCGCTGGATGATCTGAAAACATGACGGCCTGGTGGGGGGGGGAGGGGAACGACGACATGTCATCATTGCCCATATCCCCTCCTCCCCCCAGCCAGGTGGCATGGACCGCATGGGTCCAACTGTTGGAGGCTGGCACCTGGCCAGGTGGACCAACTCACTTGCCCTCCCATCCCCCTCCTCGGCACGGACCCCCCCCCCAACCTTCACCCCAGCACGGACCCCCCCCAACCTCCACCCCGGCACGGACCCCCCCCAACCTCCACCCCAGCTCGGACCAACCCCCAACCTCCACCCCGGCACGGCACGGACCCCCCCCCCAACCTCCACCCCAGCACGGACCCCCCCCCCAACCTCCACCCCGGCACGGCACGGACCGCCCCCAACCTCCACCCCGGAACGGCACGAACCCCCCCCAACCTCCACCCCGGCACGGCACGGACCCCCCCCCAACCTCCACCCCAGCACGGACCCCCCCCCCCAACCTCCACCCCAGCACGGACCCCCCCCAACCTCCACCCCGGCACGGCACGGACCCCCCCCAACCTCCACCCCAGCACGGACCCCCCCCCAACCTCCACCCCAGCACGGACCCCCCCAACCTCCACCCCGGCACGGCACGGACCCCCCCCAACCTCCACCCCAGCACGGACCCCCCCCCCAACCTCCACCCCGGCACGGCACGGACCTCCCCCAACCTCCACCCCGGCACGGCACGGACCCTCCCCCAACCTCCACCCCAGAACGGAGCCCCCCCCAACCTCCACCCCAGCACGGAACCCCCCCCCCCAACCTCCAACCCCGCACGGCACGGACCACCCCCAACCTCCACCCCAGCACGGACCCCCCCCCCCCCCAACCTCCACCCCAGCACGGACCCCCCCCAACCTCCACCCCGGCACGGCACGGACCCTCCCCCAACCTCCACCCCAGAACGGAGCCCCCCCCCAACCTCCACCCCAGCACGGACCCCCCCCCCCCCCCAACCTCCACCCCAGCACGGACCCCCCCAAACTCCACCCCGGCACGGACACACACACACACACAACCCGAGACACACCTCTCCTCACGAAATCAGACTGCGGCCACGCCACTGCCTGCCCAGAGCCAACCCCCCAGGCCGTCACTCACCTCCACGCTGGTCGGCGTGAGCCTGGAGCACCGGGTCACGCCGATGAAAAGGAGGTTTGATTCACGTCGACGTGAACGGTCATCACGTCGACGGGACTTCGGCCCATCCGGAAGGGAGAATATCGGCAGGCCGAAAATCGGCTGCCTTGCGCAGACCCGTGACATTCTCCGCGGCAGCGGCGACATTAACGCCCCGCCGACTTTTCTCCCTTCGGAGACTTCGGCAACCGGCGGGGGCGGGATTCACGGCGGCCAACGGCCATTCTCCGACCCTCTGGGGGGTCGGAGAATGACGCCCCTCATTTCAATACATTTTAATATAATTAGCGTGCTTCCCTGCCATATAACTTCCCCCCCCCTACAACTGGTTTTCAAAAATGGGAACCAGATGAAGGGAAACCATTGGGGGCACACAGTTAAGTATAGGCCCGGGGAGAGAGATACATGCCTGGGCAGTGCATTGCATTGCCCTCTGACACCCTGACACTGCCCTTGAAACCGTGGCACTGCAAGGGGACACTTCCAGGAAGCTGAGGGGGGCGGGGGGCGTCAATGCCAGGGGAGCTGTTGGGGGGGGTGGGGTCCCCCTTGTTTCCATTATTGGTTGGGGAGTTTTCCTACTGTATGTGGGGTAGGGTTCCCCCTTGTGTATGTGGGGGAGTCCCCGTGTCCGTGGGGGGTTCCTTTGTTTTATATCGGACATCGGGCTACCCTTTAAAAGGGACGCCCTGATCTTGGAATTCCTGGCTGCCAGTGTTTTCTGGCCCGCCTCGCCGGTGTGGCGGTGTGGGTCATGCCTCCAGATTTTGTCGGCACAGAGTGCTAGATTATCTGGCGAGGAAAGCCAACTGTGCAGCCTGTGAGCTTCACTCTGGTGTTCTCACCGCAGGCAGCAATCTGTGAGGAGGATGGAAAATCCCACCCACTGTCCTGAAACAAATGAGATGGAATTCTCCGCTCGTTGCGATGCACCTTTCCTGCCAGCAGTGTAAGGTGGTCACAATGGGAAATCCCATTAACAAGCAACGGGAAGATCCAATCCCACTGCCAACGAACGGCGCACGACCGAGGTACATGCAGCTGGGAAAACAGAGAATCCCGACCATGGTCTATGTAATTTGTGGGAATGGCTATCTCGTGTTTTGTCAGTGCCGGAGGGCACCAGCTACTTGTCTCTGTCAATTCCCACCATCCATTCATATTTTACAGAACAGAGTCAATTTATTTTTCTCCCTTCTTTGCTGTCGTGATTCCCATTCCAAATCTTTGACCAAGGATGTGACACAGGTGTATTTCCCATGCTGATCTGTGCAAAATCGTGCAGTACATCTTGGGATTGCTTCAACCTTAGTTATGTCTCTCATATAAAGATCCCACACACAAATTAAAGATTGGGCAGACAAATCTTTGCTAAGCTCTAACTCATATTTTTGTTGCAATGCCAAAGATTCCTCCTCAGAAATCCAAGAACACTGTTTGCTTTGGCTGAATGTGGAATCCCCATTGAAGATTGTGTATGGTATGGTCCCCAGGTATGTTTGCATATCTACCTGTTGGAGAATTTGACAGTAGAATTTAAAGCCATCTGTTGATGGATCCCTTTGTTGGTGATGACAGTTTTTTGGCCTTGAATGCCATCACCCATTGTAATTCGAAAAGATCATCTTAAAGTGGATTTGAGCTTTCCTTCATGTGTAAACCAAGCCATCATCAGGTAATAGTCACACCCTGTTTTATAGCTTGTTGGGAAGATCATTTATGTGTTTCACGGAGAGTAAAAGTCCCAAGACAGCTCCCTGGGACACCTGGAGAGGACATCTCTCAAAGAAGATGGTTCCTATCACTTCCTACTCTCCATCTTCTGTTGATAAGGAAGTGCCAGATCCAGTTTAATATTGCTCCCAATTCCATATTCGTGAGGAATTTTGTCAAAGACTTTGAGAAATCTAGTATTGCTGTGTGAAAAGTTTAATCTTTTCCGAGATTTGAAGCTAAGTCATCAACAGTCCGCGAGAGCTGTGTTTCGGTAGATCTTTTCTTTTTTTTCTCTTTCTAAAAACTTTTTCCCAATTAAGGGGCAATTTAGCGTGGTCAATCCACCTATTCGGCACATTTTTGGGTTGTGGGGGTGAGACCCACACAGACACGAGGAGAATGTGCAAACTCCACACGGACAGTGACCCAGAGCCGGGATCGAACCTGGGACCTCGGCACAGTGAGGCAGCAGTGCTAACTACTGCATACCGTGCCGCCCTTTTCGATAGATCTTTTCAACTGAAAATCATGCTGAATATCTACCAGGATATTGTGAGCTTTAGAGTGTTTCAGGACATTAAAATGAACAGTACACTCGAGCAATATGCAAATGGCGCAGGTGAGAGATACCAGTCTTTAGTTTCTGGCTGTTCTTTATTCTCTTTTGAATATGGCACATATATTGTCTTGTCTCCACTGGTCTGCCAAGAGGTCTGTTGTTGATTGACTCTTGAAAGATATTGGACAATATCAGAGCCTGTTCATCAGGAGTGTTTTCATCTGGACCCAGGCTTTATTTCTAGCAATAATTTCAAAACCCCCTTTACTTATAGTACACCTTATTACTTTGAATTTTTCCCTTTTTTTCTGCTTTTCCCTCTGTCCATAGACAGCATCAAAGCATTGTCTGTGAGTTAGGTGTAATGCAGAGCTTGACTCATACGACCATGTTCCACACCTACTGCTTTCGAGGCATTGTCATTCTGCTTGACTGCTATCCGTGTAAGTGGTTCATTTAACAACAAATTAAGTTGTTTGTGGTGAACACAATGTGCCCTGAGAACATGAGTTAAATCTGTCTAAACCTGTATCACTTGGTAACCTTACATTCATTAGTGAGAAAAAAAAACTTCCCCGCTTCCTGACTTGGATTCAAATTCAGGTCACAGAAATGCTAAGATTGCATCCTACGCATCCACGGTAGCACAGTGGATAGCACTGTTGCTTCACAGCTCCAGGGTCCCAGGTTCGATTCCCGGCTTGGGTCACTGTCTGTGTGGAGTCTGCACGTTCTCCCCGTGTCTACGTGGGTTTCCTCCAGGTGCTCCGGTTTCCTCCCACAAGTCCCAAAAGACATGCTGTTAGGTGGATTGGACATTCTGAATTCTCCCTCTGTGTACCCGAACAGGCGCCGGAGTATGGCGACTAGGGGCTTTTCACAGTAACTTCATTGCAGTGTTACTTGTGACAATAAAGATTATTATTATTATTAGTGTTATAACTCAAAGTAAACTCTTCAGTAGTACCTAGGAAGCAGAGTTCACTGACCTTCCTACTGCACCCCAAGGTGCTCAGAGTAGGATGTGATGGGACTCTTAATCATGGTTATATTTTGGCATTGAGTTCCTATTATTAACAGTGATGTATGTGAGAGGTACACAGAGGGGACCAGATACTGTTCCATAAGGCTGCAGTGTAAAATCATAGAGCAAGCTAACTCATAAAGCAGTGAAAAGTCAGAAATCTGGTATCAAGACAATGCCAATGCTGAGGAGAAATGGAGAATAAACATCAAATAGACCTTAATCTTCAGAGCACGTTTTGATTGCTTACATACACATCTGGAAGTTAAACGCTGAACCAGTTTATTTCTAGTGTACAAAGTTTTAATGATTTGAGCAGTAAAACAGGCAATATCATGAGTGCTTTACAGCGTCTGGTAATACCAGGTGTGTTTCTACAGTCTGCATAGGTATTAACAGGCATAGTTTTGCAGTGTGTGTAACCAAGACTGGGAGTGTGATGGAGTTCCCAGGAAAGGTTCGTGTGCATGAGGCATTCAAGAGGGTATTAAATGATTATTTGAATAGAAACAATGTACAGGGGTATGGGGAAAAGGCTGGGGAATGGGACTCCATAATGATGCTTGTTTGAAGAGCCGGTGCATACATAATGGGCCGAATGGCTTCCTTCCCCACCCGTAACAATTCTATGATGAATGGGATTACCAGCGTGGGTCCTCTTGCCAAATGAATGGGAGCTGCCAGGGAAGATTTACTTAATTGTCATCATTCCACCCTTGAGAGCATCGTCAGTGCAGATGCAGTCCAAGTGTAGGGCAAAGCTGAAATGCCCAGCTGCAGTAGGTGCCATGTGATTTTATTAAAGAGCAAAAGTTGGGTTGAGTGGAGGTAGGAATGACAGTGCAGTGACGGAATTGATGCGAGTGCTGTGAAATGTTGGCAAAATCTAATCGTGGGATACATACATATAATATGGCAGTCGCTGGCCTCATGCCATAGACTTCTGTTTTCCTCCATGTCCGTCCTCCCTTAAGTTTCTATTTATGTCCTTTGTGTAACTAAGCAAACTGTAGGAGTTGGAAGGGGAAACAAAATGCCAATTTTGATTAACAACTCGAAAAAGGTTCTATTTTTAAAGGCCAAGTATTGCCTTTAAAGTAAGGTTGATAAGTGACCTTAAAAGTAAGGGAATGCATTTCACAACATGTGTAGAATTTAAAAAACCTAACCTGTAAATTACCATGTGTAGCATTGTCATATGGAGGCTTCATTTGTTTGAGTTAAATTCCCGTGATCATTATTTTACATTAGGTCCAGCCATTTATTTTAAAACTATGGGACTCCTTCCCACCCTCAGTCCAACTTCCTGCTCCACTCCACAGACTTTTAAAGAGCAAGCTTGGCAGTACCTAATCATTACTTTGTGATATATCTGTTATCAATAGAATCCCTACAGTGCAGAAGGAGGCCATTCGGCCCATCTGAACCTCTGAAAGAGAGCCCTACCTAGGCCCACTCCCCCACCCTATCCATGTAACTCCACCTAATCTGGACATCTTTGGACACTAAGGGGCAATTAGTACGGCCAATCCACCTAACCTGCATATCCTTGGGCTGTGGAAGGAAACCGGAGCACCCGGAGGAAACCCATGCAGAGATGCGGAGGACATGCGTACTCCACACAGTCACCCAAGGTTGAAATCAAACCTGTGTCCCTGCCGCTGTGAGGCAGCAATGCTAACCATTGTGACCACCGTGCCTATCTTCTACTCTTCTCAAGCTTGCTGGTGCTTTACAATGTGGGCCTTAGCCCTTCTCTTTTCAATTTAAACAAAAAATGTGCTGATTATATATAATTTGCAAACTTGAGTTATGCAGCTTTTGACATTGAGAGTATAATACTTCTGCTGCTGCAGTAACCTTCTATTGACTTCTGCTAATTAGATCTAATTTGCCGATCTGAGTTAGGTTAATTACAGCATTAACTTCTCGTGTAACTCTGAGCCAATCTTCATGAAATGTGGAGGATATAGGTAAGGATATTGTTGACCAAACATGAAGGAGAAATGTGCTGCAATACATCATGGAAAACAAGCCTTCAGTGGTGCATAAACCATAGCTTATTAAATTAAATATATCCTTTACATAACGCTCTGTCAAACAGGAAGAATGCTGTTTAAATGCTTGTTATGCAGGCAGAATACGATGGCATTGCTATTTATAAATGCCAGAACCATTCAATCTTGAAAACCTCATAGCTTAACTCAGTATTTCAGAGGCAAAGAGTTCTGTAACTTGTACCTTTATTCAAATTCTTGTTTTCTCCTCTCTGTCTACCACACTATTTAAGCTGTATCTCCAGTGCAATATTGAGTGCTGTGTTTTCAGAAGTGCGCCTTTGGGTGAGACATTAAACAGATCCCATTAAACTCCATGCATCGGGTTGGGAATTGTCCCAGTCGCCTGGTTGATATACTTTCTTCAACTAACACCATTTAAATTGTAGTGATTTGTTTCTTTTGTGGGATCTTTCCATGTGCAAAATGTCTGCCTCATTTACCTACATAACAACAGTGTACTGCAAAGTAACTTCCAGTTGGTAAAGTACTTGAGAAGTTTCTGCAGGAAATGATAAACCATATAATTGGTTAGCACTGCTACCTCACAGCTCCAGGGTCCCGGTTTCAATTCCGGCCTCGGGTGACTGTCTATGTGGAGTTTGCACTTTCTCCCCGTGTCTGCGTGGGTTTCCTCCAGGTGCTCTGGTTTCCTCCCACAGTTCAAAGATCTGCAAGTTAGATGGATTGACCATGATAAATTGCCCCTTGGTGTTCAAAAGGTTATGTGGAATTATGGGGTTACGGGGATAGGGTGAGGTGTGGCCTTAAATAGGGTGCCCTTTCCAAGGGCTGGTGCAGACTTGATGGGCTGAATGGCCTCTTCCTTCAGGGTAAATTCTATGTTATAAAAAATAATTCTATAACATGTTGTTTCTTAACAATCAATATATATATTGTTTGCTTAGCTCAGTTGGTGGCACAGTTGTTTCTGGGTCAGTACGTTATGGTTAGAAGCCCCAGTTCAAGGTTCACGCACAAAGCCTTGGATAATATTACAGCGCAGTGCTAGATAATGCATTTTTGGAGGTGCTGTTCTTTGGATGAGACATTAATCTGAGGTGTTGTTTGAATGTTCCATGGAACTATTTGAGGAATGGCAGGGAATTCTCCTAGTGTCCTGACGAACATTCCTCTCCCAACAGATACCACCAAAAACAAATTAGCCAATCGGTTGTCTTGTTATTTTGGTGGGTTTTTCACAAAATGGCGAAGAAATTCTTTGCGGGTGGGGTGCTCTAAAGTGTTTCTGGGAGGCAATATTTATATATTTTAAAAAGACAGGGATAGACTGTTTGGGTCGTCAATATTCATCCTGTTTACTAGACACTCAATGTCACATACCACTCTCATCAATCCCCGGCAGTCCTATCTCCTGGGAAGGAGAGAAGATTGCACCCATTTTTATGGAAAATCTCTGAACATTCCTCATTGAGTATATTAAGGCAATAAAGCAAGCTCCATAAATTATTGTTACCCATGATACTTTACGAGACAATTAATATTATAACCCACAAAATCCAAGCTCCAGATTCCCAAGAAGATATGACGATATAGGGTTGAAGCAACAGGTCGCCCCAATCAGACCAGCCCCAAGGCTTCTCATTACATTTTCTTCTACTACACTTCAGTCACTTTGTTGAAAATATCCATCATCCTCAAGGGGTTTATAACATCACACACTTTCACTGCCTCCCATGGTAGACTTTGTCACCCCTTGTGTAAAAAATGTTCTGCTTTAACATACAGTTCAGTCTTTATTTATATCAAAATACAGATGATTGGGATTGAGCAGTGCACCGCACCTAAAGGGTGAAGTTCTCGTCACTGAGAAACATCCTTAGTGACACACTGCAACAAGAAATGTAGTTTTCATAGACTCACAGAATCCCTACAGTGCAGAAGGAGGCCATTTGGCCCATCGAATCTGCACTGACCCTCTGAAAGAGCACCCTACTGAGACCCAATCCCCCACCCTATCCTCGTAACCCCATCTAGGGGCAATTTAGCACCAAATCTGCACATGGTCTGTGGGAGGAAACCAGAGCACCCGGAGGAGTCACAGGTAGAATGTGCAAACTCCACACAGTCACCCAAGGACGGCATTGAACCTGGTCCCAGGCGCTGTGAAGCAGCAGTGCTAACTAATTTGCCACCCCCCCCCCCCTTTTTGTTAAGTTTCCCACACAGTCAGTCCCTCATAGAAATGAGAGCTTCCAGGAACACTTGGAGTGGACTGAGTGAGGTACCCTCAATAACGACGCTTAGAGTGTAAACGGTAAAGAAGGCTTTATTAGACTAAGAACTAGGCTAGAGCCGAGACATGTGCTGACTGCTGTACAGCCCACAAGGCAGCCCTTTATATATGGCTCACAGATGGGCGGAGCCAGAGGCGGAGTCCCCAGGGTTCCAAGCCCGGTCTTAAAGGGGACATCACCTTACATGATAAGGCAGTAACCGTTCATCACAGAGTAAAGGATATTCAGAGGAGTTGGCAAATGCCACTTTCCTGCATCTTTTGAACAGCTAATTCAGGTCATCTTTGGGAATCATGCTGTATTCCACAGTCAAAATCAGTAAACGGCAACAGCAGAAAATTATGGATGGGAGAAATAATCAAATATATGTTGCCGAGATTGAGGGCAACCGATCACGACTGACCACTTTCCTTTTGGATAACAGAAGTTGTATTTGGAATTTTAAGTTCAATTGTGACCAGTTTTGACAAACTTTCTATGCTTGTTTATTTTTGCCCATTTTCATGAATACTCCTGCAGCTCTAAGCCAGCCTCCAGAGAGGGCATTGTTGTCTTCTGTGGCATTCTTGAAACTTTTTTCCAGAGATAGATTTAAAGGAAGCTCCATAAGCTGTTCCCTTTATAAAACTCCTGGCTATAACCAGGATTCAATGAAGTGAAAAGATAGCTAGCGCTACACCGTTCCAGCCCAACATATCTGTAAAACAGTTGTTCTTTTACCTCTAGCTACAGCACTTAGAGGAAGCCTTAAAAAAGGAGTAATTTACACCAGTTCTTTAATGTAGAGAGATAGCTGTAAGTTATGCTTCCTGGATCAGAATCTGCAATATATCGGAGAGCCAAATAAAGATTTATTGTACATTTATGAAAACAGGCGAGTTTCTTGGAAAATGACAGTGTCACCTTAACAAAGATTATGTACTGAGGTGAGCAAACAGCCTTTGTGCAAAATCGTGCAAATTTAAAGGAATTAAAAAAGAAATGAAAACCGACTCATTCATTCCTCCAATTTCAACTGTGGCATTTTATTCCTTTAATTTCTCTTGTCTCTCCCCCCCCCCCCCCCCCCCCCCCCCCCCCCCATCCTCCTTTTCTTTCTAAATAGTTTGACAGCTGCATAGAATCCCAATGCTTGTGAGAGGTCTTGTGTTTTTTTTTCTTGCCAGGAACCCCACAGAGCCGTGACGGAAACCGTTGACCCCGGCTTGCAATGTTTCTGTAGCAGTTTGTCAAACATCTGGAAATCAGCGTGCTCACATCTCCCCTCGGTCTACTCATGCTTTTGCTCATTTATATTAACTGGTTAAGTTTGTGGTTTTCTGAAAATTTGTGACCCCCCCCCCTGCTCTCTCACAAGGTCAAGTGGCGATTGCCAATGTTGTCTGCTTTTAACACATGTTTAGTTCAGCAAAGCCAAAACAGTTCCCAAAAGTTTGGTAACCATTAAGGTACTTCCTCAGCTAGTTCCGGCTGTCAGGCCTGGGATGTATTGGGCTGGGGGAAATGGGACAGTAATGAATTTTTTTTTGTAGTTTTCCATGATAGGGATTAGGGCTGGCAGCTGATGTAACTAAGGACTAACTCACGCAAGGCAGCCCCAGACAGGAAGCAGTTCTTCAGCTGGTGTTTTGATATAGGATCAAGAGATCAGGCGAGGAGTTGTGAACTTTACATGTAATAAAGACCTGCATAGCTGTGCTGCAGGGTCCCGGGTTCAATTCCCGCTTGGGTCACTGTCTGTGCGGAGTTTGCACGTTCTCCCTGCGTCTGCGTGGGTTTCCTCCGGGTGCTCCAGTTTCCTCCCACAAGTCCCGAAAGCTTGTTAGTTCATTTTGACTTTCTAAATACTCCCTCAGTGTACCCGAACAGGCGCCAGAATGTGGCGACTAAGAGCTTTTCACAGTAACTTCATTGCAGTGTTAATGTAAGCCTACCTGTGACAATGAAGATTATTATCATCTCTATCCAGTCTCCTAATGTTTGTTCTGTCACTGTGAGCAATGTTAACAATTGAACATGTGAAGCACCGAGTGTAAGCATCATGTGGACGAAGGTCTGATGTTGCTTGCGTTAAATGCAGAAGCAAAAGTCCCTCTACTCTGGCCCTAAAAGAAGGGCAACACCCACCCAAACCCCAACCACCCCTCCCCCTCATTATTGCATCAAGGTAGTATGGGCGGGATTCTCCACTCCCGGGACTAAGTGCCCGCGCCGTCGTGAACAGCACGGCGCCGGAGCTGTTCACGCCGCTCCAGCCTTAATTTGGCGCCGCGCCAACCTGCGCATGCGCAGTTGGGGCAACTCATTCCTGCGCATGCGCAGTTGGGCCGCGCCATCCTGCGCATGAGCGGGGAACTTCTTACACGCGCCAGACCCTCACCAACATGGCGCCGGGGTTCTGGGGACGGCCGCGGAAGGGGGTGGGGGGGGGGGGCCGGCCCGCCGATTGGTGGGCCCTGATCGCGGGCCAGACCCCATTGGAGGCCCCACCTCCCGGTGAAGGAGCCCCCCCCCACAGGCCACCCCCCCAGCGTTCCCACACAGTTCCCGCCGGCAGCAACCAGGGGTGAACGGCACCGGTTGGACTGTCATTTTTTCGCCGGCGGCTCGGGCCGGAGAATTGCCACTCGCCGTTTGTGGCGATTCTCCGAGCGGCCCGATTCTCGCGCTGGTTTCGGGAGGTGGGAGAATCACGTGCGGATGTCGGGGCGGCGTGGTGTGACTCGCGCGGCACCCTGGCGATTCTCCCACCCGGCGTGGCGGGGGGGAGAATACCGCCCTATGTCTCCATTACGTGTGCAACCACCACTGAGTAAAGTTGCCAGTTTACTGCTGGGTTAGGGGGCAATTTTATACAATGGAACTAAAGGACTGAAACTGCCCAAACACATTCTGCTTCGAAATCTTACAGCCAGCGGCCATGAACTTGATTTATTTGATCACCCGGGCTAGAATTAAATCCAGGGGCGAGATTCTCCGACCCCCGCCGGGCCGGAGAATAGCCGGGGGCTGGCGTGAATCCCGCCCCCGCCGGTTGCCGAATTCTCCGGCACCAGATATTCGGCGGGGGCGGGAATGGCGCCGCGCCGGTTGGAGGCCCCCCCCCCCACGCGATTCTCTGGCCCGGATGGGCCGAAGTCCCGCTGCTAGAATGGCTGTCCCGCCGGCGTAGATTAAACCACCTACCTTACCAGCGGGCGGGCTCTGGGGTCCTGGGGGGGGGCGATCTGGCCCCAGGGGGTGTCCCCACGGTGGCCTGGCCCGCAATCGGGGCCTACCGATCCGCAGGCGGGCCTATGCCATGGGGGCACTCTTTTCCTTCCGCCTTCGCCACGGTCTCCACCATGGCGGAGGCCGAAGAGACTCCCTCCATAGCGCATGCGCGGGAATGCCGTGAGCGGCCGCTAACGCTCCCGCGCATGCGCCGCCCGGAGATGTCATTTCCGCGCCAGCTGGCGGGGCACCAAAGGCCTTTTTCGCCAGCTGGCGGGGCGGAAATTAGTCCGGCGCGGGCCTAGCCCTTTAAGGTTGGGGCTCCGCCCCCCAAGATGCGGAGAATGCCCGACTGATTTACGTTGTTTTGGGCGCCGGTCGGCGGACATCGTGCCGATACCGGAGAATTTCGCTTCAGGTCTCAGAATGAAAGGGCAATGTTTAATGAACACTGCACCACCAGTTTCCCCCTTCCAGAGTTTCAATTTTAAATGAGCTGATCTCCACCGGCATTGCATTTGAGTCGGAAGATATGCAAAGGTGTAGAAACTAAATCCAGCCATGAAGTAAGTGTGGTGCTTCTGGAAAGTGGATACCATGGGGAAAATACTTGTCCCAATTTAGGCCCAGGTCCAACACTGTGCAGCCAGTGCCAAAATTGGGCTTTCACATCTTATTAACATTTTACATGTGAGCTGCCATCACATGCTGCACATCCACAAACAACTTGTGCATTTGAAGGTAACAAATGATGTGTTGCTTGTTTCACCTGCAGGAAGCCTCCAACGCGTCTTAACATAAGTGAGGGGTAGAATCTCAATGACTGAGGAATCTGGACTGGTGGAGGACACTCCTGCTTTGTCGTGTGCCATTGTAGCTTTTTAAAGACTTTGGATTAAAAGCAATTGTATCTGTCACTGAGGGGTGCTCCTTAGGTTAACGAAAACTCCTGAGAGGAGTATGCCTGAATCCTGCCCCACTGTGCAATTTCTGACAGGGATCCAAAGCAGTCACTAGGCCCTTATCTTACATATTTAAGGGACTCAACATCGGGTTTACCAGATGCCAAAGAAACCTGAAAGTGACCTGACGCAATTTGGATGCTTTCCAGGTGTCCTGAAGTGCAAAATGTTGGTCCCCAATATTGAATCAAATTACGCCAATTTTGCCACAGCAAAACAAGTCCAATGTGGCCCAATTTCTATCTCTTAATGTGTAATATTGAGAGCTTCCCTGCACTGCCTGGACAGGGATCCGGTTACCTGAACTCTGAGTAATTCATCAGCACACTGCTGATCGAGTACTTCAACCCTTGTTATGTGTTCACAGATGTCATTCCCAACACGTGATATTTTCAATTACAGCCACTTTGAAAGCCTAGCGCAGATCAAGGCACTTTCCAACATGAAACCAGTTCAATTAGGAACAGCAAATCCTGGAATTATTAAGCACGTCAGGCACACGCGTGGATAAAGAAACAGAGTTAACGTCTCAGGTCAATGACCTTTCATGGGCTCTGACGAAAGATTATCGGCCTGAAACATGAAACTCTCTTTCTCTCTCCACACCTGCTGTCTGACCTGCTGAGTATTTCCAACATTTTCAGTTTTTATTCCAGATTTCAAGCATTTGCAGAATTTTGCTTTTCATTCAGGAACAGATCTTTAATTGCCTTCCCAACCAGGCATGATGTGGGGCCCAGGAGACCAAATGCACACATCTCCAATTCTGGTCTCTTGCGCATCCCTGATTTTAATCGCTCCAATATTTGGCAGCCTTGCCTTAAGCCAAACACCTGAAAATACCTCTGTAAACTTGTTTGTCTCTCTCTCCTTTTGAAGATGCTCCTTGAAAAGTAAGTCTGACCAATTTTTTGGTCACCTGTCTTAATGAGATTCGGTGTCAGATTTTGTTTGATACTCCTCCTGTGAAACGCCTTGGGATGTTTTGCTATATTAAAGCTACGATATAACTTTATGTTAATTTTTAGAGCCTGGTATACTTTTGTGTCATTTCGAACAGAGAGTCTCAACTTATACTCATAGTCGGTGCGGAGTTAGCCAGTGATAGTGTGGACCAAGTGCCGAACATTGACTGGATCAGGGAGGTCCCTGCATTCAGCCACAGTTTTCATTTCTGATTGCTAACCACTGACACCTGCTGGAAAGTATGTGAAAGTAACATGAACCGTGATTGGGCGACACTGAAATGCTCACTGTCTGGCCTTAAGCATCAATTTAACCAGTGGCTTCTTGAGCAGGTACTGACAACAAACGAATATAGAAATTAGAAGCAGGGGTCGGCCATTTTAATTTGATAAGATCTTGGCTGATCTGATGGTGGCCTCTATTTCCTGCCTACCTCATATACCCTTTGACTCCTTTGTCAATCAAGAATCCAACTAACTTGGTCTTAAGCATATTCAATGACCCTGCTCCACTGGTCACTGGACAAGAGAATGCTGCAGACTAATTACTCGCTAATAAACAAAAATTCGCCTTATCTCTGGCTTAAATGGATGGCTCCAAGTTTTAAACTGTGGCCCCTAGTTGTAGTCTCTCCCATAAGGGGAAATATCTTCTCAGTATCCACCGTATCATAGAACATAGAACATAGAACGATACAGCGCAGTACAGGCCCTTCGGCCCACGATGTTGCACCAAAACAAAAGCCATCTAACCTACACTATGCCATTATCATCCATATGTTTATCCAATAAACTTTTAACTGCCCTCAATGTTGGCAAATTCACTACTGTTGCAGGTAGGTCATTCCACGGCCTCACTACCCTTTGCGTAAAGAACCTACCTCTGACCTCTATCTATTACCCCTCAGTTTAAAGCTATGTCCCCTCGTGCCAGCCATTTACATCCGCGGGAGAAGGCTCTCACTGTCCACCCTATCTAACCCCCTGATCATTTTGTATGCCTCTATTAAGTCTCCTCTTAACCGTCTTCTCTCCAACGAAAACAACCTCAAGTCCATCAGCCTTTCCTCATAAGATTTTCCCTCCATACCAGGCAACATCCTGGTAAATCTCCTCTGCACCCGCTCCAAAGCCTCCACGTCCTTCCTATAATGCGGTGACCAGAACTGTACGCAATACTCCAAATGCGGCCGAACCAGAGTTTTGTACAGCTGCAACATGACCTCCTGACTCCGGAACTCAATCCCTCTACCAATAAAGACCAACACTCCATAGGCCTTCTTCACAACCCTATCAACCTGGGTGGCAACTTTCAGGTATCTATGTACATGGACACCTAGATCCCTCTGCTCATCCACACTTCCAAGAACTTTACCATTAGCCAAATATTCCGCATTCCTGTTATTCCTTCCAAAGTGAATCACCTCACACTTCTCTACATTAAACTCCATTTGCCACCTCTCAGCCCAGCTCTGCAGCTTATCTATATCCCTCTGTAACCTGCTACATCCTTCCACACTGTCGACAACACCACCGACTTTAGTGTCGTCTGTAAATTTACTCACCCACCCTTCTGCGCCTTCCTCTAGGTCATTGATAAAAATGACAAACAGCAACAGCCCCAGAACAGATCCTTGTGGTACGCCACTTGTAACTGAACTCCATTCTGAACATTTCCCATCAACCACCACCCTCTGTCTTCTTTCAGCTAGCCAATTTCTGATCCACGTCTCTAAATCACCTCAATCCCCAGCCTCCGTATCAAGTCCCTTCAGCATCTTGTATGTTTCAGAAAGATTTTCTCTCATTAATTTAAGCTCCAATGAATACAGGACCACCATAATCTTTTCTCATAAGACAACACCTTCATCCTAGGAGTCAATCGAATAAACTTTGTCTGCACATCTTCGAATGCAATTCATTCCTTCCTCAAATAAGGAGACCAAAACTGCATACAGTATTCGAGATGTGGTTTAACAGGAAAAAAACAGGGTCCAGTTTTTGATGTCTCTAGCAGGATGTTTCTGGGTACCTATAGCGCCGAGGCCAACCCCGCTATCAAACGGGACAGTTTTCTTTTACCTCGGAGAGGAATGCCAAGGTCACACTTACCTTCATTTCCTGCACTGACCAGCTCAGCTGAGCCCATTCGTGCAGGAAGAGATCGGGCGCCATTGCCGCCCCTATCTCTTGACGCTCCCCTCAGCATCCCCACCCCGGCCTCCGAATCCCCCAACTCTTCAACTTCTTGGGGGTCCTCGGGTCCCCCTCACCCCACCGCATAAGGGCAGGGCACCCTCAGGCCCGATCCCTGGCATGGGAAATTTGGCTGCCAGACACCTTGCCAGGATGGCACTGCCAGGGTGCCTAGGTGGCAGCGGCAGTGCCAGGTTACCACCGTGCCCAGACCCGACCACGTGGGGACTTCCGACGGCTTGGGAGAACCCACCCAAGGTGCCGTGGCACCTGGCCCACGTTTGTGTTGACCAGTACTAAACGGCATCATGACAAGGTCTCCCCGGCGCGGCCGTTCGTTCCTACCCTCAGGAGCATTGGGCGCTGACATATTTAAGTGAGCCTAACTGCTCGGAAAGCCTCGCGCGATCTAACAAGATTTCATGAGACATTCCGAGCGTCGCAAATCTCGGAGATTTAACAGCCTCGTCACGCCACCGAGTCGGGTACGACGAAGCTGTTCGATCGCGACCGTGCCTTATATAATTTGTCGCGAAACGTCCCTACTTTGATATTCCATTCCCCTCACAATAAATTATGGGCGGGACGGTAGCACAGTGGTTAGCACTGTTGCTTCACAGTGCCAGGGACCTGGGTTTGATTCCCAGCTTGGGTCACTGTCTGTGCGGAGTCTGCGCGTTCTTACCATGTCTGCGTGGGTTTCCTCCGGGAGCTCCGGTTTCCTCCCACAAGTCCCGTAAGACGTGCTTGTTAGGTGAATTGGACATTCTGAATTCTCCCTCAGTATACCCGGACAGGCGCCGGAGTGTGACGCCTAGGGGATTTTCACAGTATTCTTCATTGCAGTGGTAATGTAAGCCTACTTGTGACACTTTAAAGATTATTATTATTAATTGACAACATCCCATTTGCCTTCTTAATCACTTGCTGTACTTGTATACTATACTAACTTTTTATGATTCATGCACCGAGACACCAGAAATCCCTCTGAAATCTCTCCCCATTGAAATAATTTGCTGCTTTTCTATTCTTCTAGTTAACGTGAACAAGTTGGCATTTTCCCACATTATACTCCATCTATCAAATATTTGCCCTGTAACTTGACCCATCTATATCCCGTTGCAGGTCCTTTATGTCCTCTTCACGACTCACTATCCTATCTATCTTTGTGTCATCAGCAAATTTAGCAACCATACATTCAGTCCCTTCATTCAAATCACTGCTTTAGATTGCAAATAATTGAGGCCCTAGCACTGGTCCCTGTGACACTCCACTTGTCATATCTTGCCAACCCAAAATCGACCCATTTATACCTGTTTCCTGTTAGATAACCAATCCTTTGGCCATGCTAATATGTCACTCCCTACATCATGAGTTCTTATTTTGTGAAGTAACCTTTAATGTGGCACCTTATTAAATACCTTTTGGAAATCCAAGTGCATCACATCTCCATCTACGTTGCTTGTTAATTTCTCAAAGAACTCTAATAAATTAGTCAAGCACGATTTCCGCTTTACAAAACCATGTTGACTCTGTCTGATTGCATTAAGATTTTCTAAGTGCCCCGCTATAACCTCCCTAATAATAGATTCCAGAATTTTCTCCATGACAGATGTTAGCCGAACTGGCTTGTAGTTTCCTGCTTTCTGTCTTGAAGAGGAGTTCCATATGCTATTTTCCAATCTGATGGCACCTTCCCAGAATCTGGGAAATTTTGAAAAATTAAAAGCAATGCACCTTCTACCTCAGCAGCCACTTCTTTTAAGACTCTAGGATGAAGTCCATCAAGCTTTCAATCGAACAATTTTCTCAGTTCCCTTTCCCTGGTGATTGCAATTGTTTTAAGTTCCTCCCTTCCTTTCACCCCTTGATTTACAATTATTTCTGGGACGTTATTGGTGTCGTCTACAGTGAAGACAGACAGACAGTGCATCCGCAATTTCATTATTTCTCATCAATAATTTTCCAGACTCGTTTTCTAGAGGACCAATGCTCATTCGAGGTACGTTTTCTTTTTTTAAATACCTGTAGAAACTCTTGACCATCTGTTTCTATATTTCTAGTTTGCTTTCTTTCATATTCTAATTTCTCCCTTTTTTGTAGTCATTCTTTTCTGATTCTTAAAATCTGTCCAATATCCTGCCCTGCCACAATTCTTTGTGGAATTGTACACTTTTCCTTTCAATTTGATTTATCTTCAGCTTCTTTAGTTATCCACAAATGATTAATCCTTTTCCTTAGTCTTTCTTTCTCACTGGAATATATCTTTGCTGAGGATTATGAAATAACTCCATAAATCTCTGCCACTGTATTTCTGCTGACCTACCCCTCAACCTAACTTCCCAGATCACTGCAGCCAGCTCTGTCTTCATACTCTTATAATTGACATTATTTAAGTTCAGAACATTCATCTTAGACCCACTATTCTCTCCCTCAAACTGAATGCGAAATCCAATCATGTTATGATCACTGCTACCTAGGGGCTCCTTTCCTCTGAGGTCATTCATCCTGTCTCTTTGCTGTTATGAACTGGTAATTGCCATGCAAACCAAATCCCAAAGGGAAACTTAGCAAGCTGTCACGAATATTTTCTGTTTGTATTTTAGCATGAGAAGACACGTGCCCTGAAGTCAGGAGCCAAAAATTCCAGTGACACTTTTGGAGATTTAAAATATTAAATTTAAACATTTATTAACAAAAGAAAACTTAAACACACAAGATTAGATTTACACCCTCAAAATTAGTCTTGCAGAACATTTTCCCCAAAATAGTCTTACTTGGTTAGAGTCACAAATAAACACCTTTAGGCAACAGTCTTTATAGATATTTAATCTATAATAAAATCAAAGTAATATTACCACAAGGCACCCACTGTTGCTATAGGGAAAAGATGTTCCAAGGCTTCTCTCACTTCCACTCTGCTGTGGAAAATTCTTATTTTTTCAATCAAAACTCTGCTTTCTCAAAAATAAAAGACTTTTCTGGCATGTCTGAAAGTCTGCCTCAATTTGCTTCTTTTCACAGCTCTCTCCCATGACTGGGCACACTCCAGGGGGTCTTACATAGCATCTCCCAATACAGCTCCCAACCTCTCTCTAAATATGTTTCTTCACTGACCTTTTTTCCAGCGGTAAATCCCTTTTTCCTTCCCTTGAAATTTAACAACCGTACCCAACAAACTTTCTTTATCTCCTAATGCAAATTAATGCAGTTGAACTAAATTAGTCGCATACACACACGCACAAACCCACAGCCTCCACAATCCTGCTTCACAGAATAACACAACAAGCCCAAAACATATTAAAGTAACATTTTCTTCACATTGGATATCAACAGGTCTAATATAGCCTGCTCTCTGGTTGGCTGTATAACAGGCCACACTAAGAAACTGCCCCCAAAACATTCTATGAACCCTTCTTCCAGGCTATATTTGTCATTGACTGGATTCATCCAGTCTATATGTCGATTAAAATCACCGATGATTATTGCTGTAACTTCTCATAAGCCTATATTATTTCTTACCCTATCCTCTGTCCGACAGTACAGTTACTGTTCGGGGACCTGCAAACTACCACAACCAGTGACATTGTAGCTCTGCTATTTCTCTTTTCTACCCAAATTGATTCTCAAGGTGGAATTTTCGAGTCCTTCCTGCCGGCAGGCTCTTCAGTCCTGACAAAGGAGACCCCCCCCCGCCCTTGTGGTGGGTTCCTCGGCGGCACAACCGGTGACTTTGGTGGGACTGGCCATGCTCGATTATTACCCTAATGGTACCTTTCTCTCATTCCTTGACCTCCCTCTTTAAGTTCTCACAGCTTCCCTCACTAGCTCCCTCACCCCCATTATTTAGTTTTACTTTTGGAACTTTACCTTGTTAAGTGTTAGAACGTGCAAAATAGAGGAGTGGAGACTATATGGGACAGTGTGTTAACTGCAGAAATAATAGGAGATATGATGGCTGCAACAAACTGCCTCTCCAGCTCACCTCCTCCTAATACACAGTCAAACTTATCAAACCATGCCTCAGATGTTATTGTGACTGATGTAAAACATCAATTGAAATACATTGGAGCAGCACGGTAGCACAGTGGCTCGCACTGTGGCTTCTCAGCACCAGGTTCCCAGGTTCGATTCCCCACTGGGTCACTGTCTGTGCGGAGTCTGCACGTTCTCCCCGTGTCGGCGTGAGTTTCCTCCCACAGTCCAAAGACGTTCAGGTTAGGCGGATTGGCCATTCTAAATTGCCCTTAGTGTCCAAAAAGGTTAGGAGGGGTTATTGGATTATGGGGATAGGGTGGAAGTGAGGGCTCAAGTGGGTCGGTGCATACCCGATGGGCTGAATGACCTCCTTCTGCACTATATGTTCTATGTTCTAAATAAAAAGGCTGCAGAACTTTGCAGTGCTTCAGAGTGATTTTTTAAAAACTCAGGCTGGGATTTTGCGCTCCTGTTCGCATTGGGCATGAACGATGGGAGTGCAAAATCTGGCGAGAGGCCCAAATCACGTGGTATGTCGTAGGAAGGTTTAATCGCGATTGTCCCTGCCAGTAACCTATCAGGATTCCCGACAACTCCATTAAAATAAATTTTAATCACATTATCAGGTCTCCACTCCTGATAATCTCCCCCTCCCCTCACTGTGTTTATGCCAACGTGAATTACGTCGCCTACTGCATGTACCTGGTGGACAAACCCGCCGGTGGATCTCAGGTAAGTGCATTGCACAGGGGGCAGGGCCATGCCCAGGAATACCCTGGCATTCCCCCGGCACTGCCTGGGCAGTGCCATGGGAGGGGGAGGGTTGCATTGAGGGTGGCGTTCTACTTTTACTTTTTTGTATCAGAGCGGCCTTAGCAAATGGCGCCCCAATCTTTAACAAAGTTGTTGGTGGGGCAGGCCTCCGGTGTGATGTCGTGGGCCCCACCCCTTGGAGTTTATTTTTCTATCACCCAAACAATATGATGGAGAAAGCCACTGGTCAACGTCGCTTATCCTGCCCGCTACCACACTCTGCATTACAATTCCATCCTTTATATAAAGTCCTTACATTCAGATAAACAAACTTCTAACAATACACGCACACTACTGAAATTATAGAAAATTTGGAAGACAACAAATGGAACCATATCAAAAACTCTTGCACCCTTAAAGCACCAGAGTGAATTTTAGAAGTGCTATATTCTCAAATTCCCATGATAGCAACTTCATTAGAAGCCAGTACTTCCGACATAAATCATATTGTGTTGATGGCCCATACAGGAGATTTATTAACTTCAGTAAATTGGCAGATGCATTCGTACATTACTTGATCTCTAGCCCATTGTATGCAATAAATCCTGTCTGTACTGTTAAAGATATTCCAAGTTAAGTTTTTGTCCTATTTAATCTGACAAACTTTCTGCTTTAAACAATGACAGCAACTTTTAAAGGGAACTACAGAGTCTGCACTGTGGTGAGATCTTTGATTTCCAGGCTGTGCCCCGGAGCGTAATGTTGTCATCATTTGGGAAAGTGATGAAGAGAGTTTTAGAGCCGGATACTTGAGAGATGTGAAGATGTGTTTGACAGCTCTCACCAGAGGATTTCAAATATTTTTTAAGCCAACGGCAAGAGAAAGTACAACTGTTCAAAGGGTTAGTGGCTTTTCCCAGTTTAACAGAGCGTCCTTGGTCATTTATGCAAGTTAGGCCCAGTTCATTATGTGATCATTTGAGTCAATGCAAAAAAAAAAAATCAAGATTTAAACACAGCTTCTCACCAGGCTTAATGGCATCAGAATAAATTAAATTTGGTTTAATACATGGGATTTCAAAATCTCAACCACCATAGAGTCATGGGGCGGGATTCTCCCAGACCCGCGCCGGGCCGGAGAATCCGCGCGAACGGGCCACGCCGCCCCGACGCCAGCATGCGATTCTCCGCAGTGCGCCGGCGTAGTTGGCACGGCGCCAGTCACGGACTGCTCTACGTGGCCAGCCCGCCGATTCTCCGGCCAGGATTGGTTAAGCAGCCGTAGGAAAAGAGCCGAGTCCGGCCGGCACCGTTCTAACCTGCTCTGAGCCGACAGGACCTCGGCGTGTAAGGGTCGGGTGGCGGCCTGTGGGAGAGGACGGGGGGGTCCGACCCCGGGGGGCCTCCGATGTGGCCTGGCCCACGATCAGGGCCCACCGATCGGCAGGCCAGCCTCTGTGGCTGGGGGCCACCTTTCCTACGCGCCGGCCCCTGTAGCCCTGCGCCATGTTGCATTGGGGCTGGCGCATTGAAGGAGGCCACTGTGCATGCGCGCGTTGGCGCCGGTGCAGCTGGCTGACCCCCTGTAGGGGCCAGAATTAGACGTGGGAGCGGCCCGTTTACGCCGTCGTAAAACGCGACGCGTGGACACTCTGCCGCGGGATTGGAGAATCCCACCCACGGAGTCGTCACTGCATCAATCAACCCAATGAGTCAACTTTAGGATCACAATTCACTTCCTTTTCTGTTTTTTAGAAAGTAACTGAACGGTTTTGCTTCTAATATGTCGTTAAACTGAGAGTGCAGTGAGAGTTGAGTAAGTGTAGTTATACCTAATAGCCCTGTGCGCTAGCCACATTATTCAGGGAGGTTGACAGCTCTCATGCAACGATCAATGTAGGCCAGTTACCAGGCAACTATTTAATGATGACTGAATAAGTTCAATTTTGGTATATATTGATGCTCCCTCAGTCAAACATTGGAATGTTGGCTCAGCCGAGAAAACAAGTGTGAAGTTTGCCGGCTTCACGGCCGTTTTATTCTCACCATATTGAACAACGCTCTGTGCATTTCTTTTCAATTTAAAGTGCCCAATCCTTTTTTTCCCCCCAACTAAGGGGCAATTTAGTGTGGCCAATCCACCTAACCTGCACATAAGAACTCGGAACAGGAGTAGGCCATCTGGCCCCTCGAGCCTGCTCCGCCATTCAATGAGATCATGGCTGATCTTTGTGGACTCAGCTCCACTCTCCAGCCCGTACACCATACCCCGAATCCCTTTATTCTTTAGAAAGGTATCTATCTTTTTCTTAAAAACGTTTAAAGAAGGATCCTCAACTGCTTCACTGGGCAAGGAATTCCAGAGATTCACAACCCTTTGGGTGAAGAAGTTCCTCCTAAACTCGGTCCTAAATCTATTTCCCCTTATTTTGAGGCTATGCCCCCTAGTTCTGCTTTCCCCCACCAGTGGAAACAATCTGCCCGCATCTATCCTATCTATTCCCTTCATAATTTTATATGTTTCAATAAGATCCCCCCCGCATCCTTCTAAACTCCAGTGAGTACAGTCCATGTCTACTCAACCTCTCGTCATAATCTAATCCCCTCAACTCTGGGATCAACCTAGTGAATCTCCTCTGCACTCCCTCCAGTGCCAATATGTCCTTTCTCAGGTAAGGAGACCAAAACTGAACACAATACTCCAGATGTGGCCTCACCAACACCTTATACAATTGCAGCATAACCTCCCTAGTCTTGAACTCCATCCCTCTAGCAATGAAAGACAAAACTCGATTAGCCTTCTTAATCACCTGTTGCACCTGCACACCAACTTTTTGCGACTCGTGCACCAGCACACCCAGGTCCCTCTGCACAGCAGCATGTTTTAACATCTTACCGTTTAAATAATAATCCATTCTGCTGTTATTCCTCCCAAAATGGATAGCCTCACACTTGGCAACATTGAATTCCATCTGCCAGACCTTAGCCCATTCACCTAACCTATCCAAATCCTTCTGCAGACTTCCGGTATCCTCTGCACTTTTTGCTTTACCACTCATCTTAATGTCGTCTGCAAACCTTGCCACATTGCACTTGGTCCCCAACTCCAAATCATCTCTGTAAATTGTGAACAACTGCGGGCCCAACACTGATCCTTAAGGGACCCCACTAGTTACAGGTTGCCAACCAGAGAAACACCCATTTATCCCCACTCTCTGCTTTCTGTTAGTTAACTAATCCTCTACCCATGCTACCACTTTACCCTCAATGCCATGCATCTTTAGTTTATGCAACAACCTTTTGTGTGGCACCTTGTCAAAAGCTTTCTGGAAATCCAGATATACCACATCCATTGGCTCCCCATTATCTACTGCACTGGTAACGTCCTCAAAAAATTCTACCAAATTAGTCAGACACGACCTACCCTTTATGAACCCTTGCTGCGTCTGCCCAATGGGACAATTTCCCTCCAGGTGCCTCGCTATTTCTTCCTTGATGATAGATTCCAGCATTTTCCCTACTACCGAAGTTAAGCTTACCGGCCTATAATTACCCGCTTTCTGCCAACCTCCTTTTTTAAACAGTGGTGTCACGTTTGCTAATTTCCAATCTGCCGGGACTACCCCAGAGTCTAGTGAATTTTGGTAAATTATCACTAGTGCGTTTAAAATTTCCCTAGGCATCTCTTTTAACACTCTGGGATGCATCCCATCAGGGCCAGGAGACTTGTCTACCTTTAGCTCCATTAGCTTGCCCAATACTGCCTCCTTAATGATTACAATCATCTCAAGGTCCTCACCTATCATATCTTTATTTCCATCAGTCACTGGCATGTTATTTGTGTCTTCCACTGTGAAGACTGACCCAAAAAACCTGTTCAGCTCCTCAGCCATTTCCCCGTCTCCTACTATTAAATCTCCCTTCTCATCTTCCAAAGGACCAATATTTACCTTAGCCACTCTTTTTTGTCTTATATATTTGTAGAAGCTTTTACTATCTGCTTTTATATTCTGAGCAAGTTTACTTTCATAGTCTACCTTACTCTTTATAGCTTTTTTTAGTAGCTTTCTGTTGTCCCCTAAAGACTTCCCAGTCCTCTAGTCTCCCACTAATTTTTGCCACTTTGTATGTTTTTTCCTTCAATTTGATACTCTCCCTCACCTCCTTAGATATCCAAGGTAGATTTTTCCCCTTTCTACCGTCTTTCTTTTTTGTCGGTATGAACCTTTCCTGAACACTGTGAAAGATCGCTCGGAAGTTTCTCCACTGTTCCTCAACTGCTTCACCATGAAGTCTTTGCTCCCAGTCTACCTTAGCTCGTTCTTCTCTCATCCCATTGTAATCGCCTTTGTTTAAGCACAAAACACTAGTGTTTGATTTTACCTTGTCATCCTCCAACTGTATTTTAAATTCCACCATATTGTGGTCGCTCCTTCCAAGAGGATCCCGAACTATGAGATCCTGAATCAATCCTGCCTCATTACACAGGACCAGATCTAGGACCGCTTGTTCCCTTGTAGGTTCCATTAAATACTGTTCCAGGAAATTATCCCGGACACATTCTATAAACTCCTCCTCAAGGCTGCCTTTACCAACCTGGTTAAACCAATCGACATGCAGATTAAAATCGCCCATGATAACCGCTGTACCATTTCTACATGCATCCGTTATTTCTTTGCTTATTGCTTGCCCTACCATCCTGTTACTATTTGGTGGCCTATAGACTACTCCTATCAGTGACCTTTTTGCCTTACTATTCCTGATTTCCACCCAAATTGATTCAACCTTGTCCTCCATAGCACCGATGTCATCCCTTACTGTTGCCCGGATGTCATCCTTAAATAACAGAGCTACACCACCTCCCTTACCATCCACTCTGTTCTTCCGAAAAGTTTGATACCCTCGGATATTTAACTCCCAGTCGTGACCATCCTTTAACCATGTTTCAGTAATGGCCACTAAATCATAGTCATTCACGATGATTTGCGCCATCAACTCATTTACCTTGTTCCGTATACTACGAGCATTCAGGTAAAGTACACTTATGCTGTTTTTTATGTCTTTGTTATGAATCCTAACACCTTGATCAATAACTTTTCGCAAATTATTTTTCCTCTTACCCTTTCTCTAATTTTCCTTGTCTTTGAACCCATATCTCTACATAATAACCTGTCACGTAACCTGCTGCCTTGCTCTCCATTAACCATTATACTGTCCATAGCTTTACCCTTCCCTTCCCCCCAACTTGCTAGTTTAAAGTCCTTGCGACCAACCTATTTATCCTATTCGCTAGAACACTGGTCCCAGAATGGTTCAGGTGAAGACCGTCCCGACGGTACAGGTCCCTCCTGCCCCAGTACTGATGCCAATGCCCCATGAAATGGAATCCCTCTTTCCTACACCACTCCTTTAGCCACGTGTTAACTTCCCTAATTTTCTCAACCCTATGCCAATTGGCATGTGGCTCGGGTAGTAATCCACAGATTATAACCCTGGAGGACCTGTTCTTTAATTTAGTCCCTAGTGTTTGATAATCTCCAAACAGGTCCTCTTTCCTAGTCTTACCTATGTTGTTAGTCCCAACGTGGACCACAACAACTGGATCCTCCCCCTCCCTCTCCAAAATCCTTTCAAGCCGATCAGAGATGTCCCTCACCCTGGCACCGGGCAGGTAACATACCATGCGGGACTCACGATCTGGCTTACAAAGGATGCCATCAATCCCCCTAATTATAGAATCCCCTACAACTGCCACTTGTCTTTTTGCTCCCCCCTCTTGAATGGCTTCCTGTACCACGGTGCAGTGGTCAGTCAATGCGTCCTCCCTACAGCCCTCTTCCTCATCCACACAGGGAGCAAGTACCTCATACCTGTTGGACAAGGTCAAGGGCTGAGGCTCCTCCACTCCTGAACTCAGGATCCCCCTACCTGCCTCCCTTGCAGTCACACCACTCTGTCCCTGACCACTGTCCGAATTAACAGTACTTATTCTACCGGGTGTGACTGCCTCCTGAAACAAAGCGTCCAGGTAATTTTCCCCCTCCCTGATGTGCCGCAGTGTGTGCAGCTTGGTCTCCAGCTCATCAATTCTGAGCCGAAGTTCCTCGCCCAGCCAACACTTGCTGCAGATGTGGTCACTGACGGTCTCAATGGGATCCACCAGTTCCATCATCATACAGCAACAGCACATCACCTGTCCATCTCTGGATTGCGGGGGTGAGACCCACGCAGAAACGGGGAGAATGTGCAAACTCCACACGGACAGGGATCCAGGGTTGGGATTGAACCCGGGTCCTTGGCCACTCACTCTGTGCATTTTAAAAGGGGAAGCGAGATTCACACAAACAGCTGGAGGGGCAGGGCCTAAAGACGCCTGAGTTCTAGGCACAATTTTTGAAGGATGCCCTGATCACAACCGCACCCCCCCAACATTGGAGCAACCACAATTCCAACATCGGCCCTCTCCATCCCCTCACAGAAATCGGAGCTCCCCCACTCCCCACAAGCATCGGACTTCCCAAAGGGCCTGGCCCGAGCACTCCTGGCCATGTCCCACACCAATCGGGGGCTACACCTCGCCCTTGGAGTGGTCATCACGACTGGCTTTTAGTTTTGGAAACCAGTGCTGATTCGCGCGGTGTGATGTCATGCCGACTGGGTGGGAAGATAAGGCATAGGCGGACATTAAGATGACAAGGCCAGTAAGTACATGTTAATTTATTAAAATGTTTGGAAAACAGGTTCACGTCCTTTCCGGGCATGAACCTGATCACATCAGTGGTGGGAGGAGGGGCGGGAAGATCTCAAAGCGAGATATCGCCAGCACAAAACCTGCTTTGACCCTCTCGCAAGATTTAGCAACCATTACGGGATTTGCACCCATTACTAGCGCGCCCACTAATCGCATCCTTTGTGTTTACAAATGGAGTTAAATATATAACATAGAGATTCAGGATACCTCTTGGTGAATTAATCCAATCGATAGGTTCAGGTACACTATTGCATGAGTACAACTTTCAGGAATCACCATGTAAAAGTCCAAACAAGGGGTCAGGATGAAATTCTAAACTGCAGGAAAGAAGGTTGATTTTTTAAGTCAGTAGAATTGTCAGATGCTTCAGTTGTTTCCCGGAGAAGTATTCATTAGTTTCCCGAAGCCTGGCATGGTTTGTAATGGCAGTAATGGTACATCCTGAGAAACAGTCAACTGCCACCCACCATTGAGGTCAGATCGGGAGGCATCCCAGCAGGAGCGAGATGAGGAGGAAGCACATTGGTGATCAAGAATATCATATTGTCTTCTTAACCACGGAATGCAGCTTTTTAATGAAAAGGAAATGAAAGAAAAGTTTGCATTTATACTGCACCTTTCACCACCTCAGGATGCTCCAGGTCTCTTTAGCACCAGTGAATATTACTGTTGTAATGGAGGACGTTGAAGCCCAGAAGGGTAATTTTCTGACTCTGTGCTACCTGGCCTTGTCTGCTGGTGACACATATGGATGATATCAGGAAATATTGAATATACTATGGGTCTTTTCTTTCGAAAAGAGAAGGCTAAGAAGTTCATTGTTATGAAGGGTTGAATAGGTTAGATGTGGTTAACCAGGGCAGAGGCGGAGTTCAGTTGGGGGGGCCTGTGCTGACCTTGATTTCTGCAATCTCCTCCTACCCTCACACCTCCTCACAACCCCTCAAGCTCTCTCTCCCTGCACCCCCCCCCCCCCATAATCTCTCCCCACTACCCTCACACTCCCCCTCTTTACCAGCCCCCTCACATGCTCCATCTCTCCCACCCCCTCAAATTCTCTCCCCCCTCCCAATCCCTTATATGCTCCCTCCCACCCCCTCATACGTTCTCTGCCACTCCCGCATACGTTCCCCTCCACCCCCTCACACTCTCACATCACCTGGGATCCTGCGTCCACTGCCTCACCTGGAGTCCTCCATGCATTCTGCTGCCTTGTCTGGGGTCCTCCATCCGCTGATTTTCCTGGGGTCCTTCCACTCTACTGGGGTCCTTCCACTCTCCTGCCTTGTCTGGGGTCCTCCTTTAATTCTGCTGCCTTGTTGGGGTCCTCCGACCACTCTCCAGCTCCGTCTGAGACATTCCACCCACTGCCTCGTCTGCAGTTCGCTACCTTGCCTGGGGTACGCCTGCTGCCTTGGTCGTCAGGAGCTCACTGCCTCTCTCTTGCCTGCGGCTGGGGTCCGCTGCTTCACCCACATTTGGTGCTCATCCCCTCTCCCTCGAGGCCTCGCCTGCCAACCGTTTGAATTTTCCTTCTTGGTAACTTACCTACCCTCACAATCTTTGCTTCTCATCCAATCACAGGTAGGTTCCTCCCTGCATTTGCTGTTGATGGGCTCATCCTATCGGCAGCAAATGCAGGGAGGAATCAGCCTGTGATTGGATGAGCAGTGTTCTGGGACGATCCTGCGTTTTGGGGCCCCCATCCGTCACCTGGGGTCCTGTGCCTTAACACGGCGTGTTTCACTGTAAATCCCCCCCTGACCACGGGACCATAAATATAAGACAGTCACAAATAAATACTTTAGGGAAGTCAGGAGAATTTTGTTTTTACTGGGGGACTGGTTAGAACATGGAACTCCTACCGTAATGAGTGGTTGAAGTGAATAGAATAGAATAGATGCATTTCAGGTGAAACTAAACACACGAGGAAGAAAGAAATAGAAAAAAGTGTTTGCATTTATATCATGCTTTTCACAACCACCAGATGTCTCAAAGTGCTTTACTGCCAGTGGAGTACGTCTGAAGTCTAATCACTGTTGTAACATAGTAAACACGGCAGACAGTTTACACACAGTAAGCTCCCACAAACAGCAAGGTGATAATGACCAGGTAATCTGTTTTTCAGTGATGTTGATTGAAGGATAAATATTGGCCTGGATACCTGGAACATACTGACAGAGTGAGATGAAGACGAGGCTTGTGTGGAGTTTAAGGACCAGCACAGACCCGTTGGGCCGCACGGCCTGTTTCTGGGCTGTAGTTCTTTGTAACTTTGGGCACACATGGCACAGAATCTTGTGTCCATTCATTTGGACGACAACTCTGGATTGACAATATTTGGTACTGCTGGACGTGCTTCCCTCTGCCTTCCCCTCAGCCCTCACCATTAAGGTTTTCAGGGTAACTGTGTCACTGCCACTGCAACCTCACCATTTGGAAATGCAATGTGATTTTAGCCCTCATCAATGTTTCCTAAATGGTGAACTTTAAAGGAGCGTTACTTCACTCAGAAATTGTCAGAGCTGAGCATTTCAGAAAATATCTGGTAAATCCAGTGCTGCGAAACAGTTCATTTAGCAGCGAAAATGTACAGCAGTGTACTTGGTAAAAGAATGAGAGTTCAATAGAAAGGGGGTTTCGGAATTTGCGCCATTCTACGAGTTTCTATTGGATTACATTGACTGTATTTCCCCACTGATATTTTGTGAAAGATGCAGCAATATTCATGTGGTGCAATTCTTTAACGTTAACTAATATTCACTCATGCAGTGTACCAGAGAGGGGCAGATTAAGCTTAATTTAAAAAATTGATTTACTCCAATTGCAAATGGCTCCAAAATGCATAGATACATAAAAACTGACAAACTGTATCTGTATCAAAGCATATATCTGACTAATTCTGCTCAGTTCTCAATGCTTTCTCTCGAGCACCCTTGGCCTTTCTATTCATGGTTGAGAGTTTCTGGGTCGGAAACCTGTAAGGATTCCATCGTTCCTTCAGAGGCAGGGGAATGGCTGTTGTTTTTCTTGAGTGCACTGATTAGCAACTTGTGAAGTGGAAGGTGATTTATCACAGCTGAGATTCACCCCAGGCTGAGCAGAAACCATGGCACAAATGAGCTCGTGATTTTAAAAAAATAGGATTACAATGCCCACAAATGTTGGAGAGGCAGTGCGTACAGAGCAAGCTGGGCCTTGGCATTCCCACTGCTCCTCTGAGCTTTAAGTCAGGAGGTAGCGGCGGCCAAAGGAAATAATTCCCAACCTTTGTTTATTTCTCATGGCACGTAGGAATCCGTCCTCTTGGGTGTTCTTCACTTTTACTTGTTACCACTTTCCGGCAGGGTCACAATTAACCCTAACAATCACCCAGTATGTTGACTTTACTGCATCTGAAACCAGCATTAGCTACTGAACAATTGACCAGCAATTGATTTCAATTCTCAAGATGTGTTTACATTCTGGCAAACAGATTACCCAAATAAGGAATGGGATCCTTCTTGGAAGTGAAACAAGTGTATATTTTTTCTGCAAATTAGAGCAGAGAAGTCACCAAGAAACAGAAGTGAATAAGTTCACAGGAAAGGTTTGGGAAAAGAGCCTTCTTGGTAATCCTGAGCTTTCCCATTGCCTCTTTCTCAGTCACAAATTCTCCTGGTGTGCTTTTTGGGAATAATGTGGATTACCAGAAGCAAAGTTCATCAGGAAGCAGTCCAACAGAGTTTTGCAGAGTTGTTGATATATTTCTATGTTATTGTTAATATAGATTTCATATGATATCTTCTCTGTATCTTTATAAATAGCAAGATGGGTTATTACTCCCCCACAACTTCTGACAGCATGAATGCTCCTCATTATTCCATCCCATAATGATGCTTAGTCCTTTATGTAATCACATTTCCTTAAAGTTTATCATTTGCGCTAAGTGTGTAGACAAAACCATATTGCAGTATCAACAAGAAAAGTTTGAATTTGGCATCAAATAGCATTCTTAAAACCTCAACAGCAAAACATTGGCAGAGCAACCAAACCTCAAATATTGATTAAATATTAAAATAACGTGACTGAAGAGGATTTCAATTTCAGACTGCTGATCTTCCATATGGGGTGATTAAGTGCCTGTTTCTGGACCCATGTGTCAGAACTATGTTGTTACCTCATTTAATTTTTGAAGGATTTATTGTGTTTCTGCCTGCCTCTAGATGATTATAACAATCTGTTAAGTAGCAGAGGAAAGACAGTGATTTTCTTTTTTCAAAAATGTACTTTATTCATAAAGTATCGAAAAGAACATTACGAAATATTTCAAAATGACCATCACAGAAAGTAGAAGGTAAGAGAGTGATTAGTAGGTACCGTGGACTATGGGGATAAAGTCCCGCCCCTCCCCCCATTAACTTGGATGAACCTTGGTCTTGAGTTGACAGTATTGTCTGCTGACCCACCACACCTCCAATTGCCCCAATTCCAATGTTTGCAACAAAAAATATATTCTTCAAATCTGTTGCATTCATCATAGTCATTCAGTGTTGATGCGTGAGTCATGGGAGCCAACTACAGGAACACACAGCTAAGGAGTAGCCCCGTACTCCTCGGTGATGTACCTCTGATCGCTTCTTATTTTGTCTTATAAGATGCATATTGGGTGGGGCAAGGAGGTGGGAACATTTAACTCCCTAGCGGGAAGCAGTTGGAACATATGGTCCACCCTCCCTCCCCTTGGGGACTGCACTGAAGGGTCCCAGTCCATTACACTGGCTAGACCTCTTAACAACCCATTGGTCACCTCACCACCCGAAATAGGGTTCCAACTGGGAGTTCTAGTCTTAGTCAGTGTTCAGTTAAATAGGCTCTGCTGTCTAATAGTATGTGACCTTTTATCTTATCTACAATTCTAATGAGGGTGGAGTTGGCCTTTTAAAAAGTTAAAATCATTGTAGGAATCATGTGATTTTTAAGGACGTTGGTAGTGTATTAGTCAGATTGCATCATTGTCAATCGCCCAGTAATTATCAGTAAATTTATAGCCGAATTAGGTAAATGTCACTTCACCACAGTAGCCTGGCTTCAGCTGTGCTTATGCTTTGAGTCAGTACAGTACTATCGGCACATTTCAGCACACGCCTAACCAGCTGAGCCCAGGGCTCAATAAAATCCAGAGGCATGTAAATATTTACAGAATAATACCTTTTTTTCCTGTTAATTGAAAACATTTATTAATTGTGAATATGAGAAAACATTATTGAAAGATTTCAAATCAAAGAAAAGAATGCACAAAATTATCAGATTTGAATGTTGGATGAATCTCTATCACTTTGCGCAAATAAATTACCCAGCTAAACCATTTTATTTCCACTTTTGCATCATATTTTGGATATTGATGGTACTTGGCTGAAATGCATCCTCAAAGCTACAGACCATTCCAGCTGATGGATTCATTTAGAAGGCCGGTGGAAACGAGATGTGTATCAAAAGTGGTCTTCAGCTTGGCACCGTGTCCAAGCACTTAACAAAATGCCCTTCTAACAGTGTGCATCCATGAGCATCCTACTGCAATCATTGTCTCATCTTGTTGTCACTTCAGTTTATATCAAACTGTATGCATATTAAAAAATTAGACTGCTTTCTGCCACTGAGAGCATTCTGTATAAGTATGGACTGAGAAGCTCATTCAACAACCACCACAGATCCAAAATACCAAGACAGGTTAAACTTCCAGCACTTAACCAAAGTTTGAGTCCTAGTTAATACATTAATCCATGCCAGAACCTAAAGAAGCCTGACTACGTGTGGGCAGCATTTACCGACAACCCCAAAAATCATTTGAGACTTGTTTCATTTTACACAATTTAAATGATGTTTTAAGACATACTTACTGAGAGAAAAAGGAAAGAGTTGATCTGTGGAAGGGGACCAAAATCCTCATAACTAGGATGTGGGGTCAGATATATTCCAAGTTAGTGGAATGAACTGTGGCTATGGGGACACTTACATGAAATAAATTTTGGCACTCATCCATTTCCAAGCAAATCTAACTACAGTATGCGAAACTGTTTGAAACTCTGCACTAAATTAGCGTTTTCATTCAGAGAAACATGAGCTTTCATTTTTCAGATGGCAGAGGTTCGCCTCCCGCCACCCAAAGAGGCAGTGGGTAACACATCCCTGCCGACTCCAACTGCCCCCCAGCCAATGTTGATTGGCTGAAGGGAGGGCCTCCACCCCTCAATCAGATTGGGCGCCAGCTCTCCAGCGCCTGTAGCGACACCACTGCAGTGAACAGAAACTACAACAGCCTGCCCGAGCCTCAGTGCCGGAGCCAGAGGACAAGATTTGTAAGGGATCCCAGGGCAGGAGGGTCAGGAAATGAAATGAAAATCGCTTATTGTCACAAGTAGGCTTCAAATGAAGTTACTGTGAAAAGCCCCAGTCGCCACGTTCCGGCGCTGATTCGGGGAGGCTGGTACGGGAATTGAACCGTGCTGCTGGCCTGCCTTGGTCTGCTTTCAAAGCCAGCGATTTAGCCCTGTGCTAAACCAGCTCCCTGGAAGGCCTGGGGGGTTGCAAGAGGGCGATCAGGGTCCTGGGGGAAAAGCAGTGGGAAGGTCCCAGAAGTCTCAAACCTTAAGGGGAGGGCACCCCCAATCAGAGATCTAACTTTGATTCTTTCCCGCCTTCTCTCACAGAGGTTCATTGTTCCTGCCAGCCTTCAAAACTGATGCTGGGCAGGAAACAGCCCTTAAGTGGCCATAATGGCTGGTTGGGGCGGGAGGGAACCCTGAAGGAATCCCAACTGCAACTTCACACTCCCCCCTCCCCGTCTGCCATCTAAAAGCCCGCCAGTGAGGGAGAGTAAAATTCAGGCTATGGTTCTCTTGGGCATTTGGGGAAGGATAAAATGGCCCAATCTGAATCTGTATAGTTAGGTTAAATGAATTGGCATGACAAAATTATTAAAGGTCACAAAGCAATTAGTATATGAAACAAATCAAAAGTATTCACCTTTAACACTGCTTACATACACAATTCCAACAAAATACAGATCTCAGGAGAATAAAAGGTTCAATCTGACAGGTCAGCTGAATGAGGCAAACGGAAATGTTGAAATTTCATTGGCCAACTATCCATTGCAGGAACTAAACGCTGAAATCAAAGACAGGTGCAGACATAACCAACAGGATGGGAGTCCTTGAAATCTCAGGAGAAATGGTAAGAAACTTCAGAGTGGACAAGGAGGAGTGCAAACAGGCACCTTTACTGGTTGTGACAAATTTGCTGCCACATGTTTGGTAATGCAATAGCTTTGTGTGCTCTGCAAAATGTTTGAGCACCTAGTCTATGCAACATCAGATTTGGGACAATATTGTATCTTCTGGCATTGCTCCAATCGATAATGTAAAATTCATCACAAGCACTTTTTGGACAAAACAGAAAAGTTAAGTTTCATTAAAAAAATATTCATATAAATTACTTAAAGCTTACACAAAAGCGCTTTAGAACCACAGTCTTCCAACAGTGCAGAAAGAGGCCATTTGGCCCATTGAGTCTGTACTGACCCTCTGAAATTGCACCGTACCTGGGCCCACTCCCCACCCTAACTCTAGCTAACCTACACATCCTTGGACCCCAAAGGGCAAATTTAGCATGGCCAATCCACCTAACCTACACTTTTTTGGTCTGTAGGAGGAAGCAGATGCACCCAGAGGAAACCCAGGCAGACATGGGGAGAAAGTGCAAACTCCACACAGTCACCCAAGTCCAGAGTTGAACCCAGGAGTCTGGTGCTGTGAGGCAGCAGTGCTAGCTGCTGTGCCACCGTGCCACCCCTTATAATTATCTGTTCGAAAGCTTTGCTTAATTATAAAACAATTTGTTACTTTTCTTATTAGGATTAATATAGAAGCAGACTTAAAGCGTTTCTTTAAGTATATAAAAACGAAGAGAGAGGCCAAAGTGAACATCGGTCCCTGAGGAATGAGACTGGGGAAATCACAATGGGGAACTAGGAAATGGCAAAGGAGTTAAACAAAATCTTCACAGTGGAAGACATTAATAACATTCCAAAAATAAATGTTCAAGGGGCAGAAGGGGGGGGGAAAAGATAAATACATTAGCTGCTTGGCTAAAAGAGAGTGCTTTTGGAGTTAGGTGAAGACAGGGAGTTCAATGGGTAAGTTGTAAGGGGTAAGTAGTAATTAAACATAATTTCAGGGTTAATTTCAAAATAAATTAGTTCTTTAATCCAGTAACTAAAAGCTGCTCTTTTGATTGGGTATAGTTTAGTTACATTCCTGAAACATGAGTCACCCTCAGCTGTAGCTGGTTAACTGTGCAACTAGTTTAATGTACCTCCCAAAGCACAGTGGTTAGCACTGCGGCCCCACAGCGCCAGGGACCTGGGTTCAATTCCGACCTCGGGTGTCTGTCTGTGTGGAGTTTGCACATTCTCCCCGTGTCTCCATGGGTTTACTCCGGGTGCTCCGGTTTCCTCCCACAGTTCAAAGATGTGCAGGTTAGGTGGATTGGCCATACTAATTTGCCCCCAAGTGTCCAAAGGTTAGAAACTGCAAGAGTTTCTTTAAATATATAAAAACGAAGAGAGAGGCCAAAGTGAACATAGGTCCTTGAGAGAATGAGACTGGGGAAAACAAAATGGGAAACCAGGAAATGGCAGAGGATTATGTGGACAAAGTGAGGGATTGGGTCTAGGTAAGGTGCTCTTTCGGAGGGTCAGTGCAGACTCGATGGGCCAAATAGCCTCCCCTATGATTGTTTTGGATGCCTATAAAAGGGAGGTCACCTCAGTGCTGCCTGTGCTGCACGGTGAGTGCTGCCTGGCTAAATGAGAGTACTTTTGAAAACAGGGAAAAGGTGAAGCTAAAAAGATTGAATGCAGAGCTCAATCTCAGTCAAGGCAGGAGCGGAGTTCAGTCTCAATACGGGCAGGGGCGGAGCTCAGTCTCAGTCCGGGCAGGAGCGGAACTCAGTCTCAGTCCGGGCAGGAGCGGAGCTCAGTCTCAGACTGGGCAGGAGCGGAGCTCAGTCTCAGTCCGGGCAGGAGCGGAGCACAGTCTCAGTCCGGGCAGGAGCGGAGCTCAGTCTCAGTCGGGGCAGGAGAGGAGCTCAGTCTCAGTCGGGGCAGGAGCGGAGCTCAGTCCGGGCAGGAGCGGAGCACAGTCTCAGTCCGTGCAGGAGCGGAGTTCAGTCTCAGTCTGGGCAGGAGCGGAGCTCAGTCTCAGTCCGGGCAGGAGCGGAGCTCAATCTCGATCAAGGCAGGAACGGAGTTCAGTCTCAATCCGGGCAGGGGCGGAGCTCAGTCTCAGTCCGGGCACGAGCGGTGTTCAATCTTGGTCAAGGCAGGAGCAGAGCTCAGTCTCAGTCCGGGCAGGAGCGGAGCTCCGTCTCAGTCCGGGCAGGAGCGGGTCTCAGTCCGGGCAGGAGCGGAGCTCAGTCTCAGTCGGTGCAGGAGCGGTGCTCAGTCCGGGCAGGAGCGGAGCTCAGACTCAGTCCGGGCAGGAGCGGGCTCAGTCTCAGTCCGGGCAGGAGCGGAGCTCAATCTCGGTCAAGGCAGGAGCGGAGTTCAGTCTCAGCCCGGGCAGGAGCGGAGCTCAGTCTCAGTCGGGGCAGGAGCGGAGCTCAGTCCGGGCAGGAGCGGAGCTCAGTCTCAGTCGGGGCAGGAGCGGAGCTCAGTCTCAGTCCGGGCAGGAGCGGAATCAATCTCGATCAAGGCAGGAGCGGAGCTCAGTCTCAGTCGGGGCAGGAGCGGAGCTCAGTCTCAGTCCGGGCAGGAGCGGAGCTCAATCTCGGTCAAGGCAGGAGCGGAGCTCAGTCTCAGTCCGGGCAGGAGCGGAGCTCCGTCTCAGTCGGGGCAGGAGCGGAGCTCAATCTCGGTCAAGGCTGGAGCGGAGCTCAGTCTCAGTCCGGGCAGGAGCGGAGCTCAGTCTCAGTCCGGGCAGGAGCGAATCTCAGTCTCAGTCGGGGCAGGAGCGGAGCTCAGTCTCAGTCGGGGTAGGAGCGGAGCTCAGTTTCAGTCCGGTCAGGAGCGGTGCTCCGTCTCAGTCCGGGCAGGAGCGGAGCTCAGTCTCAGTCTGGGCAGGAGCGGAGCTCAGTCTCAGTCCGGGCTGGAGCGGAGCTCAGTCTCAGTCCGGGCAGGAGCGGAGCTCAGTCTCAGTCGGGGCAGGAATGGAGCTCAGTCTCTGTCGGGGCAGGAGCGGAGCTCAGTCTCAGTCGGGGCAGGAGCGGAGCTCAGTCTCAGTCTTGGCAGGAGCGGAGCTCAGTCTCAGTCCGGGCAGGAGCGGAGCTCAGTCTCAGTCCGGGCAGGAGCGGAGCTCAGTCTCAGTCCGGGCAGGAGCGGAGCTCAGTCTCAGTCCGGGCAGGAGCGGAGCTCAGTCTCAGTCTGGGCAGGAGCGGAGCTCAGTCTCAGTCCGGGCAGGAGCGGAGCTCAATCTCGATCAAGGCAGGAACGGAGTTCAGTCTCAATCCGGGCAGGGGCGGAGCTCAGTCTCAGTCCGGGCACGAGCGGTGTTCAATCTTGGTCAAGGCAGGAGCAGAGCTCAGTCTCAGTCCGGGCAGGAGCGGAGCTCCGTCTCAGTCCGGGCAGGAGCGGGTCTCAGTCCGGGCAGGAGCGGAGCTCAGTCTCAGTCGGTGCAGGAGCGGAGCTCAGTCCGGGCAGGAGCGGAGCTCAGACTCAGTCCGGGCAGGAGCGGGCTCAGTCTCAGTCCGGGCAGGAGCGGAGCTCAATCTCGGTCAAGGCAGGAGCGGAGTTCAGTCTCAGCCCGGGCAGGAGCGGAGCTCAGTCTCAGTCGGGGCAGGAGCGGAGCTCAGTCCGGGCAGGAGCGGAGCTCAGTCTCAGTCGGGGCAGGAGCGGAGCACAGTCTCAGTCCGGGCAGGAGCGGAATCAATCTCGATCAAGGCAGGAGCGGAGCTCAGTCTCAGTCGGGGCAGGAGCGGAGCTCAGTCTCAGTCGGGGCAGGAGCGGAGCTCAGTCTCAGTCCGGGCAGGAGCGGAGCTCAATCTCGGTCAAGGCAGGAGCGGAGCTCAGTCTCAGTCCGGGCAGGAGCGGAGCTCAGTCTCAGTCCGGGCAGGAGCGGAGCTCCGTCTCAGTCGGGGCAGGAGCGGAGCTCAATCTCGGTCAAGGCAGGAGCGGAGCTCAGTCTCAGTCCGGGCAGGAGCGAATCTCAGTCTCAGTCGGGGCAGGAGCGGAGCTCAGTCTCAGTCGGGGTAGGAGCGGAGCTCAGTTTCAGTCCGGTCAGGAGCGGTGCTCCGTCTCAGTCCGGGCAGGAGCGGAGCTCAGTCTCAGTCTGGGCAGGAGCGGAGCTCAGTCTCAGTCCGGGCTGGAGCGGAGCTCAGTCTCAGTCCGGGCAGGAGCGGAGCTCAGTCTCAGTCGGGGCAGGAATGGAGCTCAGTCTCTGTCGGGGCAGGAGCGGAGCTCAGTCTCAGTCGGGGCAGGAGCGGAGCTCAGTCTCAGTCTTGGCAGGAGCGGAGCTCAGTCTCAGTCCGGGCAGGAGCGGAGCTCAGTCTCAGTCCGGGCAGGAGCGGAGCTCAGTCTCAGTCCGGGCAGGAGCGGAGCTCAGTCTCAGTCCGGGCAGGAGCGGAGCTCAGTCTCAGTCCGGGCAGGAGCGGAGCTCAGTCTCAGTCCGGGCAGGAGCGGAGCTCAGTCTCAGTCCGGGCAGGAGCGGAGCTCAGTCTCAGTCTGGGCAGGAGCGGGGCTCAGTCTCAGTCCGGGCAGGAGCGGAGCTCAGTCTCAGTCCGGGCAGGAGCGGAGCTCAGTCTCAGTCCGGGCAGGAGCGGAGCTCAGTCTCAGTCCGGGCAGGAGCGGAGCTCAGTCTCAGTCTGGGCAGGAGCGGAGCTCAGTCTCCGTCTGGGCAGGAGCGGAGCTCAGTCTCAGTCTGGGCAGGAGAGGAGCTCAGTCTCAGTCGGGGCAGGAGCGGAGCTCAGTCCGGGCAGGAGCGGAGCACAGTCTCAGTCTGGGCAGGAGCGGAGCTCAGTCTCAGTCTGGGCAGGAGCGGAGCTCTGTCTCAGTCCGGGCAGGAGCGGAGCTCAATCTCGATCAAGGCAGGAACGGAGTTCAGTCTCAATCCGGGCAGGGGCGGAGCTCAGTCTCAGTCCGGGCACGAGCGGTGTTCAATCTTGGTCAAGGCAGGAGCAGAGCTCAGTCTCAGTCCGGGCAGGAGCGGAGCTCCGTCTCAGTCCGGGCAGGAGCGGAGCTCAGTCTCAGTCCGGGCAGGAGCGGAGCTCAGTCTCAGTCGGTGCAGGAGCGGAGCTCAGTCCGGGCAGGAGCGGAGCTCAGACTCAGTCCGGGCAGGAGCGGGCTCAGTCTCAGTCCGGGCAGGAGCGGAGCTCAATCTCGGTCAAGGCAGGAGCGGAGTTCAGTCTCAGCCCGGGCAGGAGCGGAGCTCAGTCTCAGTCGGGGCAGGAGCGGAGCTCAGTCCGGGCAGGAGCGGAGCTCAGTCTCAGTCGGGGCAGGAGCGTAGCTCAGTCTCAGTCCGGGCAGGAGCGGAATCAATCTCGATCAAGGCAGGAGCGGAGCTCAGTCTCAGTCGGGGCAGGAGCGGAGCTCAATCTCGGTCAAGGCAGGAGCGGAGCTCAGTCTCAGTCCGGGCAGGAGCGGAGCTCAGTCTCAGTCCGGGCAGGAGCGGAGCTCCGTCTCAGTCGGGGCAGGAGCGGAGCTCAATCTCGGTCAAGGCTGGAGCGGAGCTCAGTCTCAGTCCGGGCAGGAGCGGAGCTCAGTCTCAGTCCGGGCAGGAGCGAATCTCAGTCTCAGTCGGGGCAGGAGCGGAGCTCAGTCTCAGTCGGGGTAGGAGCGGAGCTCAGTTTCAGTCCGGTCAGGAGCGGTGCTCCGTCTCAGTCCGGGCAGGAGCGGAGCTCAGTCTCAGTCTGGGCAGGAGCGGAGCTCAGTCTCAGTCCGGGCAGGAGCGGAGCTCAGTCTCAGTCCGGGCAGGAGCGGAGCTCAGTCTCAGTCGGGGCAGGAATGGAGCTCAGTCTCTGTCGGGGCAGGAGCGGAGCTCAGTCTCAGTCGGGGCAGGAGCGGAGCTCAGTCTCAGTCTTGGCAGGAGCGGAGCTCAGTCTCAGTCCGGGCAGGAGCGGAGCTCAGTCTCAGTCGGGGCAGGAGCGGAGCTCAGTCCGGGCAGGAGCGGAGCTCAGTCTCAGTCGGGGCAGGAGCGTAGCTCAGTCTCAGTCCGGGCAGGAGCGGAATCAATCTCGATCAAGGCAGGAGCGGAGCTCAGTCTCAGTCGGGGCAGGAGCGGAGCTCAATCTCGGTCAAGGCAGGAGCGGAGCTCAGTCTCAGTCCGGGCAGGAGCGGAGCTCAGTCTCAGTCCGGGCAGGAGCGGAGCTCCGTCTCAGTCGGGGCAGGAGCGGAGCTCAATCTCGGTCAAGGCTGGAGCGGAGCTCAGTCTCAGTCCGGGCAGGAGCGGAGCTCAGTCTCAGTCCGGGCAGGAGCGAATCTCAGTCTCAGTCGGGGCAGGAGCGGAGCTCAGTCTCAGTCGGGGTAGGAGCGGAGCTCAGTTTCAGTCCGGTCAGGAGCGGTGCTCCGTCTCAGTCCGGGCAGGAGCGGAGCTCAGTCTCAGTCTGGGCAGGAGCGGAGCTCAGTCTCAGTCCGGGCAGGAGCGGAGCTCAGTCTCAGTCCGGGCAGGAGCGGAGCTCAGTCTCAGTCGGGGCAGGAATGGAGCTCAGTCTCTGTCGGGGCAGGAGCGGAGCTCAGTCTCAGTCGGGGCAGGAGCGGAGCTCAGTCTCAGTCTTGGCAGGAGCGGAGCTCAGTCTCAGTCCGGGCAGGAGCGGAGCTCAGTCTCAGTCCGGGCAGGAGCGGAGCTCAGTCTCAGTCCGGGCAGGAGCGGAGCTCAGTCTCAGTCCGGGCAGGAGCGGAGCTCAGTCTCAGTCCGGGCAGGAGCGGAGCTCAGTCTCAGTCCGGGCAGGAGCGGAGCTCAGTCTCAGTCTGGGCAGGAGCGGGGCTCAGTCTCAGTCCGGGCAGGAGCGGAGCTCACTCTCAGTCCGGGCAGCAGCGGAGCTCAGTCTCAGTCCGGGCAGGAGCGGAGCTCAGTCTCAGTCCGGGCAGGAGCGGAGCTCAGTCTCAGTCTGGGCAGGAGCGGAGCTCAGTCTCAGTCTGGGCAGGAGCGGAGCTCCGTCTCAGTCCGGGCACGAGCGGAGCTCAGTCTCAGTCTGGGCAGGAGCGGAGCTCAGTCTCAGTCCGGGCAGGAGCGGAGCTCAGTCTCAGTCCGGGCAGGAGCGGAGCTCAGTCTCAGTCGGTGCAGAAATGGAGCTCAGTCTCAGTCGGGGCAGCAGCGGAGCTCAGTCTCAGTCGGGGCAGGAGCGGTGCTCAGTCTCAGTCCGGGCAGGAGCGGGTCTTAGTCCGGGCAGGAGCGGAGCTCAGTCTCAATCTGGGCAGGAGCGGAGCTCAGTCTCGGTCTGGGCAGGAGCGGAGCTCCGTCTCAGTCCGGGCAGGAGCGGAGCTCAGTCTCAGTCCGGGCAGGAGCGGAGCTCAGTCTCAGTCCGGGCAGGAGCGGAGCTCAGTCTCAGTCCGGGCAGGAGCGGAGCTCAGTCTCAGTCCGGGCAGGAGCGGAGCTCAATCTCAGTCCGGGCAGGAGCGGAGCTCAGTCTCAGTCCGGGCAAGAGCGGAGCTCAGTCTCAGTCCGGGCAGGAGCGGAGCTCAGTCTCAGTCTGGGCAGGAGCGGAGCTCAGTCTCAGTCTGGGCAGGAGCGGAGCTCCGTCTCAGTCCGGGCACGAGCGGAGCTCAGTCTCAGTCTGGGCAGGAGCGGAGCTCAGTCTCAGTCCGGGCAGGAGCGGAGCTCAGTCTCAGTCCGGGCAGGAGCGGAGCTCAGTCTCAGTCGGGGCAGGAATGGAGCTCAGTCTCAGTCGGGGCAGCAGCGGAGCTCAGTCTCAGTCGGGGCAGGAGCGGTGCTCAGTCTCAGTCTGGGCAGGAGCGGGTCTCAGTCCGGGCAGGAGCGGAGCTCAGTCTCAATCTGGGCAGGAGCGGAGCTCAGTCTCGGTCTGGGCAGGAGCGGAGCTCCGTCTCAGTCCGGGCAGGAGCGGAGCTCAGTCTCAGTCCGGGCAGGAGCGGAGCTCAATCTCAGTCCGGGCAGCAGCGGAGCTCAGTCTCAGTCCGGGCAGGAGCGGAGCTCAATCTCGGTCAAGGCAGGAGCGGAGTTCAGTCTCAGCCCGGGCAGGAGCGGAGCTCAGTCTCAGTCGGGGCAGGAGCGGAGCTCAGTCCGGGCAGGAGCGGAGCTCAGTCTCAGTCGGGGCAGGAGCGTAGCTCAGTCTCAGTCCGGGCAGGAGCGGAATCAATCTCGATCAAGGCAGGAGCGGAGCTCAGTCTCAGTCGGGGCAGGAGCGGAGCTCAGTCTCAGTCCGGGCAGGAGCGGAGCTCAATCTCGGTCAAGGCAGGAGCGGAGCTCAGTCTCAGTCCGGGCAGGAGCGGAGCTCAGTCTCAGTCCGGGCAGGAGCGGAGCTCCGTCTCAGTCGGGGCAGGAGCGGAGCTCAATCTCGGTCAAGGCTGGAGCGGAGCTCAGTCTCAGTCCGGGCAGGAGCGGAGCTCAGTCTCAGTCCGGGCAGGAGCGAATCTCAGTCTCAGTCGGGGCAGGAGCGGAGCTCAGTCTCAGTCGGGGTAGGAGCGGAGCTCAGTTTCAGTCCGGTCAGGAGCGGTGCTCCGTCTCAGTCCGGGCAGGAGCGGAGCTCAGTCTCAGTCTGGGCAGGAGCGGAGCTCAGTCTCAGTCCGGGCAGGAGCGGAGCTCAGTCTCAGTCCGGGCAGGAGCGGAGCTCAGTCTCAGTCGGGGCAGGAATGGAGCTCAGTCTCTGTCGGGGCAGGAGCGGAGCTCAGTCTCAGTCGGGGCAGGAGCGGAGCTCAGTCTCAGTCTTGGCAGGAGCGGAGCTCAGTCTCAGTCCGGGCAGGAGCGGAGCTCAGTCTCAGTCCGGGCAGGAGCGGAGCTCAGTCTCAGTCCGGGCAGGAGCGGAGCTCAGTCTCAGTCCGGGCAGGAGCGGAGCTCAGTCTCAGTCCGGGCAGGAGCGGAGCTCAGTCTCAGTCCGGGCAGGAGCGGAGCTCAGTCTCAGTCTGGGCAGGAGCGGGGCTCAGTCTCAGTCCGGGCAGGAGCGGAGCTCACTCTCAGTCCGGGCAGCAGCGGAGCTCAGTCTCAGTCCGGGCAGGAGCGGAGCTCAGTCTCAGTCCGGGCAGGAGCGGAGCTCAGTCTCAGTCTGGGCAGGAGCGGAGCTCAGTCTCAGTCTGGGCAGGAGCGGAGCTCCGTCTCAGTCCGGGCACGAGCGGAGCTCAGTCTCAGTCTGGGCAGGAGCGGAGCTCAGTCTCAGTCCGGGCAGGAGCGGAGCTCAGTCTCAGTCCGGGCAGGAGCGGAGCTCAGTCTCAGTCGGTGCAGAAATGGAGCTCAGTCTCAGTCGGGGCAGCAGCGGAGCTCAGTCTCAGTCGGGGCAGGAGCGGTGCTCAGTCTCAGTCCGGGCAGGAGCGGGTCTTAGTCCGGGCAGGAGCGGAGCTCAGTCTCAATCTGGGCAGGAGCGGAGCTCAGTCTCGGTCTGGGCAGGAGCGGAGCTCCGTCTCAGTCCGGGCAGGAGCGGAGCTCAGTCTCAGTCCGGGCAGGAGCGGAGCTCAGTCTCAGTCCGGGCAGGAGCGGAGCTCAGTCTCAGTCCGGGCAGGAGCGGAGCTCAGTCTCAGTCCGGGCAGGAGCGGAGCTCAATCTCAGTCCGGGCAGGAGCGGAGCTCAGTCTCAGTCCGGGCAAGAGCGGAGCTCAGTCTCAGTCCGGGCAGGAGCGGAGCTCAGTCTCAGTCTGGGCAGGAGCGGAGCTCAGTCTCAGTCTGGGCAGGAGCGGAGCTCCGTCTCAGTCCGGGCACGAGCGGAGCTCAGTCTCAGTCTGGGCAGGAGCGGAGCTCAGTCTCAGTCCCGGCAGGAGCGGAGCTCAGTCTCAGTCCGGGCAGGAGCGGAGCTCAGTCTCAGTCGGGGCAGGAATGGAGCTCAGTCTCAGTCGGGGCAGCAGCGGAGCTCAGTCTCAGTCGGGGCAGGAGCGGTGCTCAGTCTCAGTCTGGGCAGGAGCGGGTCTCAGTCCGGGCAGGAGCGGAGCTCAGTCTCAATCTGGGCAGGAGCGGAGCTCAGTCTCGGTCTGGGCAGGAGCGGAGCTCCGTCTCAGTCCGGGCAGGAGCGGAGCTCAGTCTCAGTCCGGGCAGGAGCGGAGCTCAATCTCAGTCCGGGCAGCAGCGGAGCTCAGTCTCAGTCCGGGCAGGAGCGGAGCTCAGTCTCAGTCCGGGCAGGAGCGGAGCTCAGTCTCAGTCTGGGCAGGAGCGGAGCTCAGTCTCAGTCTGGGCAGGAGCGGAGCTCAGTCTCAGTCTGGGCAGGAGCGGAGCTCAGTCTCAGTCCGGGCAGGAGCGGAGCTCAGTCTCAGTCCGGGCAGGAGCGGAGCTCAGTCTCAGTCCGGGCAGGAGCGGGTCTCAGTCCGGGCAGGAGCGGAGCTCAGTCTCAATCTGGGCAGGAGCGGAGCTCAGTCTCGGTCTGGGCAGGAGCCGAGCTCCGTCTCAGTCCGGGCTGGAGCGGAGCTCAGTCTCAGTCCGGGCAGGAGCGGAGCTCAGTCTCAGTCCGGGCAGGAGCGGAGCTCAGTCTCAGTCCGGGCAGGAGCGGAGCTCAGTCTCAGTCCGGGCAGGAGCGGAGCTCAGTCTCAGTCTGGGCAGGAGCGGAGCTCAGTCTCAGTCTGGGCAGGAGCGGAGCTCCGTCTCAGTCCGGGCACGAGCGGAGCTCAGTCTCAGTCGGGGCAGGAGCGGTGCTCAGTCTCAGTCCGAGCAGGAGCGGGTCTCAGTCCGGGCAGGAGCGGAGCTCAGTCTCAATCTGGGCAGGAGCGGAGCTCAGTCTCTGTCTGGGCAGGAGCCGAGCTCCGTCTCAGTCCGGGCTGGAGCGGAGCTCAGTCTCAGTCCGGGCAGGAGCGGAGCTCAGTCTCAGTCCGGGCAGGAGCGGAGCTCAATCTCAGTCCGGGCAGGAGCGGAGCTCAGTCTCAGTCCGGGCAAGAGCGGAGCTCCGTCTCAGTCCGGGCAGGAGCGGAGCTCCGTCTCAGTCCGGGCAGGAGCGGAGCTCCGTCTCAGTCCGGGCAGGAGCGGAGCTCAGTCTCAGTCGGGTCAGGAGCGGAGCTCAGTCTCAGTCTGGGCAGGAGCGGAGCTCAGTCTCAGTCCGGGCAGGAGAGGACCTCAGTCTCAGTCGGGGCAGGAGCGGAGCTCAGTCCGGGCAGGAGCGGAGCACAGTCTCAGTCCGGGCAGGAGCGGGTCTCAGTCCGGGCAGGAGCGGAGCTCAGTCTCAATCTGGGCAGGAGCGGAGCTCAGTCTCTGTCTGGGCAGGAGCCGAGCTCCGTCTCAGTCCGGGCTGGAGCGGAGCTCAGTCTCAGTCCGGGCAGGAGCGGAGCTCAGTCTCAGTCCGGGCAGGAGCGGAGCTCAATCTCAGTCCGGGCAGGAGCGGAGCTCAGTCTCAGTCCGGGCAAGAGCGGAGCTCCGTCTCAGTCCGGGCAGGAGCGGAGCTCCGTCTCAGTCCGGGCAGGAGCGGAGCTCCGTCTCAGTCCGGGCAGGAGCGGAGCTCAGTCTCAGTCGGGTCAGGAGTGGAGCTCCGTCTCAGTCCGGGCACGAGCGGAGCTCAGTCTCAGTCGGGGCAGGAGCGGTGCTCAGTCTCAGTCCGAGCAGGAGCGGGTCTCAGTCCGGGCAGGAGCGGAGCTCAGTCTCAATCTGGGCAGGAGCGGAGCTCAGTCTCTGTCTGGGCAGGAGCCGAGCTCCGTCTCAGTCCGGGCTGGAGCGGAGCTCAGTCTCAGTCCGGGCAGGAGCGGAGCTCAGTCTCAGTCCGGGCAGGAGCGGAGCTCAATCTCAGTCCGGGCAGGAGCGGAGCTCAGTCTCAGTCCGGGCAAGAGCGGAGCTCCGTCTCAGTCCGGGCAGGAGCGGAGCTCCGTCTCAGTCCGGGCAGGAGCGGAGCTCCGTCTCAGTCCGGGCAGGAGCGGAGCTCAGTCTCAGTCGGGTCAGGAGCGGAGCTCAGTCTCAGTCTGGGCAGGAGCGGAGCTCAGTCTCAGTCCGGGCAGGAGAGGACCTCAGTCTCAGTCGGGGCAGGAGCGGAGCTCAGTCCGGGCAGGAGCGGAGCACAGTCTCAGTCCGGGCAGGAGCGGGTCTCAGTCCGGGCAGGAGCGGAGCTCAGTCTCAATCTGGGCAGGAGCGGAGCTCAGTCTCTGTCTGGGCAGGAGCCGAGCTCCGTCTCAGTCCGGGCTGGAGCGGAGCTCAGTCTCAGTCCGGGCAGGAGCGGAGCTCAGTCTCAGTCCGGGCAGGAGCGGAGCTCAATCTCAGTCCGGGCAGGAGCGGAGCTCAGTCTCAGTCCGGGCAAGAGCGGAGCTCCGTCTCAGTCCGGGCAGGAGCGGAGCTCCGTCTCAGTCCGGGCAGGAGCGGAGCTCCGTCTCAGTCCGGGCAGGAGCGGAGCTCAGTCTCAGTCGGGTCAGGAGTGGAGCTCCGTCTCAGTCCGGGCAGGAGCGGAGCTCAGTCTCAGTCCGGGCAGGAGCGGAGCTCAGTCTCAGTCGGTGCAGGAGCGGAGCTCAGTCCGGGCAGGAGCGGAGCTCAGACTCAGTCCGGGCAGGAGCGGGCTCAGTCTCAGTCCGGGCAGGAGCGGAGCTCAATCTCGGTCAAGGCAGGAGCGGAGTTCAGTCTCAGCCCGGGCAGGAGCGGAGCTCAGTCTCAGTCGGGGCAGGAGCGGAGCTCAGTCCGGGCAGGAGCGGAGCTCAGTCTCAGTCGGGGCAGGAGCGTAGCTCAGTCTCAGTCCGGGCAGGAGCGGAATCAATCTCGATCAAGGCAGGAGCGGAGCTCAGTCTCAGTCGGGGCAGGAGCGGAGCTCAGTCTCAGTCCGGGCAGGAGCGGAGCTCAATCTCGGTCAAGGCAGGAGCGGAGCTCAGTCTCAGTCCGGGCAGGAGCGGAGCTCAGTCTCAGTCCGGGCAGGAGCGGAGCTCCGTCTCAGTCGGGGCAGGAGCGGAGCTCAATCTCGGTCAAGGCTGGAGCGGAGCTCAGTCTCAGTCCGGGCAGGAGCGGAGCTCAGTCTCAGTCCGGGCAGGAGCGAATCTCAGTCTCAGTCGGGGCAGGAGCGGAGCTCAGTCTCAGTCGGGGTAGGAGCGGAGCTCAGTTTCAGTCCGGTCAGGAGCGGTGCTCCGTCTCAGTCCGGGCAGGAGCGGAGCTCAGTCTCAGTCTGGGCAGGAGCGGAGCTCAGTCTCAGTCCGGGCAGGAGCGGAGCTCAGTCTCAGTCCGGGCAGGAGCGGAGCTCAGTCTCAGTCGGGGCAGGAATGGAGCTCAGTCTCTGTCGGGGCAGGAGCGGAGCTCAGTCTCAGTCGGGGCAGGAGCGGAGCTCAGTCTCAGTCTTGGCAGGAGCGGAGCTCAGTCTCAGTCCGGGCAGGAGCGGAGCTCAGTCTCAGTCCGGGCAGGAGCGGAGCTCAGTCTCAGTCCGGGCAGGAGCGGAGCTCAGTCTCAGTCCGGGCAGGAGCGGAGCTCAGTCTCAGTCCGGGCAGGAGCGGAGCTCAGTCTCAGTCCGGGCAGGAGCGGAGCTCAGTCTCAGTCTGGGCAGGAGCGGGGCTCAGTCTCAGTCCGGGCAGGAGCGGAGCTCACTCTCAGTCCGGGCAGCAGCGGAGCTCAGTCTCAGTCCGGGCAGGAGCGGAGCTCAGTCTCAGTCCGGGCAGGAGCGGAGCTCAGTCTCAGTCTGGGCAGGAGCGGAGCTCAGTCTCAGTCTGGGCAGGAGCGGAGCTCCGTCTCAGTCCGGGCTCGAGCGGAGCTCAGTCTCAGTCTGGGCAGGAGCGGAGCTCAGTCTCAGTCCGGGCAGGAGCGGAGCTCAGTCTCAGTCCGGGCAGGAGCGGAGCTCAGTCTCAGTCGGTGCAGAAATGGAGCTCAGTCTCAGTCGGGGCAGCAGCGGAGCTCAGTCTCAGTCGGGGCAGGAGCGGTGCTCAGTCTCAGTCCGGGCAGGAGCGGGTCTTAGTCCGGGCAGGAGCGGAGCTCAGTCTCAATCTGGGCAGGAGCGGAGCTCAGTCTCGGTCTGGGCAGGAGCGGAGCTCCGTCTCAGTCCGGGCAGGAGCGGAGCTCAGTCTCAGTCCGGGCAGGAGCGGAGCTCAGTCTCAGTCCGGGCAGGAGCGGAGCTCAGTCTCAGTCCGGGCAGGAGCGGAGCTCAGTCTCAGTCCGGGCAGGAGCGGAGCTCAATCTTAGTCCGGGCAGGAGCGGAGCTCAGTCTCAGTCCGGGCAAGAGCGGAGCTCAGTCTCAGTCCGGGCAGGAGCGGAGCTCAGTCTCAGTCTGGGCAGGAGCGGAGCTCAGTCTCAGTCTGGGCAGGAGCGGAGCTCAATCTCAGTCCGGGCAGGAGCGGAGCTCAGTCTCAGTCCGGGCAAGAGCGGAGCTCCGTCTCAGTCCGGGCAGGAGCGGAGCTCCGTCTCAGTCCGGGCAGGAGCGGAGCTCCGTCTCAGTCCGGGCAGGAGCGGAGCTCAGTCTCAGTCGGGTCAGGAGTGGAGCTCAGTCTCAGTCTGGGCAGGAGCGGAGCTCAGTCTCAGTCCGGGCAGGAGAGGACCTCAGTCTCAGTCGGGGCAGGAGCGGAGCTCAGTCCGGGCAGGAGCGGAGCACAGTCTCAGTCCGGGCAGGAGCGGAGCTCGGTCTCAGTCTGGACAGGAGCGGAGCTCAGTCTCAGTCTGGGCAGGAGCGGAGCTCGGTCTCAGGCGGGGCAGGAACGGAGCTCGGTCTCAGTCGGGTCAGGAGCGGAGCTCAGTCTCAGTCGGGGCAGGAGCGGAGCTCAATCTCAGTCGGGGCAGGAGCGGAGCTCAGTCTCAGTCTGGGCAGGAGCGGAGCTCAGTCTCAGTCCGGGCAGGAGCGGAGCTCAGTCTCAGTCGGGGCAGGAGCGGAGCTCAGTCTCAGTCCGGGCAGGAGCGGAGCTCAGTCTCAGTCCGGGCAGGAGCGGTGCTCCGTCTCAGTCCGGGCAGGAGCGGAGCTCAGTCTCAGTCTGGGCAAGAGCGGAGCTCAGTCTCAGTCCGGTCAGGAGCGGAGCTCAGTCTCAGTCCGGGCAGGAGCGGAGCTCAGTCTCAGTCGGGGCAGGAATGGAGCTCAGTCTCAGTCGGGGCAGGAGCGGAGCTCAGTCTCTGTCGGGGCAGGAGCGGAGCTCAATCTCAGTCGGGGCAGGAGCGGAGCTCAGTCTCAGTCTGGGCAGGAGCGGAGCTCAGTCTCAGTCTGGGCAGGAGCGGAGCTCAGTCTCAGTCTGGGCAGGAGCGGAGCTCAGTCTCAGTCCGGGCAGGAGCGGAGCTCAGTCTCAGTCGGGGCAGGAACGGAGCTCAGTCTCAGTCGGGGCAGGAGAGGAGCTCAGTCTCAGTCGGGGCAGGAGCGGAGCTCCGTCTCAGTCCGGGCAGGAGCGGAGCTCAGTCTCAGTCCGGGCAGGAGCGGAGCTCAGTCTCAGTCTGGGCAGGAGCGGAGCTCCGTCTCAGTCCGGGCACGAGCGGAGCTCAGTCTCAGTCTGGGCAGGAGCGGAGCTCAGTCTCTTTCCGGGCAGGAGCGGAGCTCAGTCTCAGTCCGGGCAGGACCGGAGCTCAGTCTCAGTCGGTGCAGAAATGGAGCTCAGTCTCAGTCGGGGCAGCAGCGGAGCTCAGTCTCAGTCGGGGCAGGAGCGGAGATCAGTCTCAGTCCGGGCAGGAGCGGAGCTCAGTCTCAGTCCGGGCAGGAGCGGAGCTCAGTCTCAGTCCGGGCAGGACCGGAGCTCAGTCTCAGTCGGTGCAGAAATGGAGCTCAGTCTCAGTCGGGGCAGCAGCGGAGCTCAGTCTCAGTCTGGGCAGGAGCGGAGCTCAGTCTCAGTCCGGGCAGGAGCGGAGCTCAGTCTCAGTCCGGGCAGGAGCGGAGCTCAGTCTCAGTCGGGGCAGGAATGGAGCTCAGTCTCAGTCGGGGCAGCAGCGGAGCTCAGTCTCAGTCGGGGCAGGAGCGGTGCTCAGTCTCAGTCCGGGCAGGAGCGGGTCTCAGTCCGGGCAGGAGCGGAGCTCAGTCTCAATCTGGGCAGGAGCGGAGCTCAGTCTCGGTCTGGGCAGGAGCGGAGCTCCGTCTCAGTCCGGGCTGGAGCGGAGCTCAGTCTCAGTCCGGGCAGGAGCGGAGCTCAATCTCAGTCCGGGCAGGAGCGGAGCTCAGTCTCAGTCCGGGCAAGAGCGGAGCTCAGTCTCAGTCCGGGCAGGAGCGGTGCTCAGTCTCAGTCTGGGCAGGAGCGGGTCTCAGTCCGGGCAGGAGCGGAGCTCAGTCTCAATCTGGGCAGGAGCGGAGCTCAGTCTCGGTCTGGGCAGGAGCGGAGCTCCGTCTCAGTCCGGGCAGGAGCGGAGCTCAGTCTCAGTCCGGGCAGGAGCGGAGCTCAATCTCAGTCCGGGCAGCAGCGGAGCTCAGTCTCAGTCCGGGCAGGAGCGGAGCTCAGTCTCAGTCCGGGCAGGAGCGGAGCTCAGTCTCAGTCTGGGCAGGAGCGGAGCTCAGTCTCAGTCTGGGCAGGAGCGGAGCTCAGTCTCAGTCTGGGCAGGAGCGGAGCTCAGTCTCAGTCCGGGCAGGAGCGGAGCTCAGTCTCAGTCCGGGCAGGAGCGGAGCTCAGTCTCAGTCCGGGCAGGAGCGGGTCTCAGTCCGGGCAGGAGCGGAGCTCAGTCTCAATCTGGGCAGGAGCGGAGCTCAGTCTCGGTCTGGGCAGGAGCCGAGCTCCGTCTCAGTCCGGGCTGGAGCGGAGCTCAGTCTCAGTCCGGGCAGGAGCGGAGCTCAGTCTCAGTCCGGGCAGGAGCGGAGCTCAGTCTCAGTCCGGGCAGGAGCGGAGCTCAGTCTCAGTCCGGGCAGGAGCGGAGCTCAGTCTCAGTCTGGGCAGGAGCGGAGCTCAGTCTCAGTCTGGGCAGGAGCGGAGCTCCGTCTCAGTCCGGGCACGAGCGGAGCTCAGTCTCAGTCGGGGCAGGAGCGGTGCTCAGTCTCAGTCCGAGCAGGAGCGGGTCTCAGTCCGGGCAGGAGCGGAGCTCAGTCTCAATCTGGGCAGGAGCGGAGCTCAGTCTCTGTCTGGGCAGGAGCCGAGCTCCGTCTCAGTCCGGGCTGGAGCGGAGCTCAGTCTCAGTCCGGGCAGGAGCGGAGCTCAGTCTCAGTCCGGGCAGGAGCGGAGCTCAATCTCAGTCCGGGCAGGAGCGGAGCTCAGTCTCAGTCCGGGCAAGAGCGGAGCTCCGTCTCAGTCCGGGCAGGAGCGGAGCTCCGTCTCAGTCCGGGCAGGAGCGGAGCTCCGTCTCAGTCCGGGCAGGAGCGGAGCTCAGTCTCAGTCGGGTCAGGAGCGGAGCTCAGTCTCAGTCTGGGCAGGAGCGGAGCTCAGTCTCAGTCCGGGCAGGAGAGGACCTCAGTGTCAGTCGGGGCAGGAGCGGAGCTCAGTCCGGGCAGGAGCGGAGCACAGTCTCAGTCCGGGCAGGAGCGGGTCTCAGTCCGGGCAGGAGCGGAGCTCAGTCTCAATCTGGGCAGGAGCGGAGCTCAGTCTCTGTCTGGGCAGGAGCCGAGCTCCGTCTCAGTTCGGGCTGGAGCGGAGCTCAGTCTCAGTCCGGGCAGGAGCGGAGCTCAGTCTCAGTCCGGGCAGGAGCGGAGCTCAATCTCAGTCCGGGCAGGAGCGGAGCTCAGTCTCAGTCCGGGCAAGAGCGGAGCTCCGTCTCAGTCCGGGCAGGAGCGGAGCTCCGTCTCAGTCCGGGCAGGAGCGGAGCTCCGTCTCAGTCCGGGCAGGAGCGGAGCTCAGTCTCAGTCGGGTCAGGAGTGGAGCTCAGTCTCAGTCTGGGCAGGAGCGGAGCTCAGTCTCAGTCCGGGCAGGAGAGGACCTCAGTCTCAGTCGGGGCAGGAGCGGAGCTCAGTCCGGGCAGGAGCGGAGCACAGTCTCAGTCCGGGCAGGAGCGGAGCTCGGTCTCAGTCTGGACAGGAGCGGAGCTCAGTCTCAGTCTGGGCAGGAGCGGAGCTCGGTCTCAGGCGGGGCAGGAACGGAGCTCGGTCTCAGTCGGGTCAGGAGCGGAGCTCAGTCTCAGTCGGGGCAGGAGCGGAGCTCAATCTCAGTCGGGGCAGGAGCGGAGCTCAGTCTCAGTCTGGGCAGGAGCGGAGCTCAGTCTCAGTCCGGGCAGGAGCGGAGCTCAGTCTCAGTCGGGGCAGGAGCGGAGCTCAGTCTCAGTCCGGGCAGGAGCGGAGCTCAGTCTCAGTCCGGGCAGGAGCGGTGCTCCGTCTCAGTCCGGGCAGGAGCGGAGCTCAGTCTCAGTCTGGGCAAGAGCGGAGCTCAGTCTCAGTCCGGTCAGGAGCGGAGCTCAGTCTCAGTCCGGGCAGGAGCGGAGCTCAGTCTCAGTCGGGGCAGGAATGGAGCTCAGTCTCAGTCGGGGCAGGAGCGGAGCTCAGTCTCTGTCGGGGCAGGAGCGGAGCTCAATCTCAGTCGGGGCAGGAGCGGAGCTCAGTCTCAGTCTGGGCAGGAGCGGAGCTCAGTCTCAGTCTGGGCAGGAGCGGAGCTCAGTCTCAGTCTGGGCAGGAGCGGAGCTCAGTCTCAGTCCGGGCAGGAGCGGAGCTCAGTCTCAGTCGGGGCAGGAACGGAGCTCAGTCTCAGTCGGGGCAGGAGAGGAGCTCAGTCTCAGTCGGGGCAGGAGCGGAGCTCCGTCTCAGTCCGGGCAGGAGCGGAGCTCAGTCTCAGTCCGGGCAGGAGCGGAGCTCAGTCTCAGTCTGGGCAGGAGCGGAGCTCCGTCTCAGTCCGGGCACGAGCGGAGCTCAGTCTCAGTCTGGGCAGGAGCGGAGCTCAGTCTCTTTCCGGGCAGGAGCGGAGCTCAGTCTCAGTCCGGGCAGGACCGGAGCTCAGTCTCAGTCGGTGCAGAAATGGAGCTCAGTCTCAGTCGGGGCAGCAGCGGAGCTCAGTCTCAGTCGGGGCAGGAGCGGAGATCAGTCTCAGTCCGGGCAGGAGCGGAGCTCAGTCTCAGTCCGGGCAGGAGCGGAGCTCAGTCTCAGTCCGGGCAGGACCGGAGCTCAGTCTCAGTCGGTGCAGAAATGGAGCTCAGTCTCAGTCGGGGCAGCAGCGGAGCTCAGTCTCAGTCTGGGCAGGAGCGGAGCTCAGTCTCAGTCCGGGCAGGAGCGGAGCTCAGTCTCAGTCCGGGCAGGAGCGGAGCTCAGTCTCAGTCGGGGCAGGAATGGAGCTCAGTCTCAGTCGGGGCAGCAGCGGAGCTCAGTCTCAGTCGGGGCAGGAGCGGTGCTCAGTCTCAGTCCGGGCAGGAGCGGGTCTCAGTCCGGGCAGGAGCGGAGCTCAGTCTCAATCTGGGCAGGAGCGGAGCTCAGTCTCGGTCTGGGCAGGAGCGGAGCTCCGTCTCAGTCCGGGCTGGAGCGGAGCTCAGTCTCAGTCCGGGCAGGAGCGGAGCTCAGTCTCAGTCCGGGCAGGAGCGGAGCTCAATCTCAGTCCGGGCAGGAGCGGAGCTCAGTCTCAGTCCGGGCAAGAGCGGAGCTCAGTCTCAGTCCGGGCAGGAGCGGAGCTCCGTCTCAGTCCGGGCAGGAGCGGAGCTCCGTCTCAGTCCGGGCAGGAGCGGAGCTCAGTCTCAGTCGGGGCAGGAGCGGAGCTCAGTCTCAGTCTGGGCAGGAGCGGAGCTCAGTCTCAGTCCGGGCAGTAGCGGAGCTCGGTCTCAGTCTGGACAGGAGCGGAGCTCAGTCTCAGTCTGGGCAGGAGCGGAGCTCAGTCTCAGTCCGGGCAGGAGCGGAGCTCAGTCCGGGCAGGAGCGGAGCACAGTCTCAGTCCGGGCAGTAGCGGAGCTCGGTCTCAGTCTGGACAGGAGCGGAGCTCAGTCTCAGTCTGGGCAGGAGCGGAGCTCAGTCTCAGTCCGGGCAGGAGCGGAGCTCAGTCTCAGTCCGGACAGGAGCGGAGCTCAGTCTCAGTCGGGGCAGGAGCGGAGCTCAGTCTCTGTCGGGGCAGGAGCGGAGCTCAATCTCAGTCGGGGCAGGAGCGGAGCTCAGTCTCAGTCTGGGCAGGAGCGGAGCTCAGTCTCAGTCTGGGCAGGAGCGGAGCTCAGTCTCAGTCTGGGCAGGAGCGGAGCTCAGTCTCAGTCCGGGCAGGAGCGGAGCTCAGTCTCAGTCGGGGCAGGAACGGAGCTCAGTCTCAGTCGGGGCAGGAGAGGAGCTCAGTCTCAGTCGGGGCAGGAGCGGAGCTCCGTCTCAGTCCGGGCAGGAGCGGAGCTCAGTCTCAGTCCGGGCAGGAGCGGAGCTCAGTCTCAGTCTGGGCAGGAGCGGAGCTCCGTCTCAGTCCGGGCACGAGCGGAGCTCAGTCTCAGTCTGGGCAGGAGCGGAGCTCAGTCTCTTTCCGGGCAGGAGCGGAGCTCAGTCTCAGTCCGGGCAGGAGCGGAGCTCAGTCTCAGTCGGTGCAGAAATGGAGCTCAGTCTCAGTCGGGGCAGCAGCGGAGCTCAGTCTCAGTCGGGGCAGGAGCGGAGATCAGTCTCAGTCCGGGCAGGAGCGGAGCTCAGTCTCAGTCCGGGCAGGAGCGGAGCTCAGTCTCAGTCCGGGCAGGAGCGGAGCTCAGTCTCAGTCGGGGCAGGAGCGGAGCTCAGTCTCAGTCGGGGCAGGAGCGGAGCTCAGTCTCAGTCTGGGCAGGAGCGGAGCTCAATCTCAGTCTGGGCAGGAGCGGAGCTCAGTTTCAGTCTGGGCAGGAGCGGAGCTCCGTCTCAGTCTGGGCAGGAGCGGAGCTCAATCTCAGTCTGGGCAGGAGCGGAGTGAAGCTTAGTTTCATAAACACCAAGGTCAGATTCCTGTTCTCCTTGACCTCACAGTCAGCATCACAGTGAAGCAGTCGTGAGTTTAAAAAGTGTTTTGATTTTGGAGGAGGGGATTAACTGAGAAACAACACAAATAAGTGAAAGTCAGGGTCATTATAATAAAGTAAGACAAGTGAGCAAAGTAGGGAAAGGGATGTAAAGTTAGCATAAGGAGGGGTAAGATAATAGCATTCTTATGTAAGCTTAATTTTTTGTACAAACTTGAACATCTTTGGACTGTGGGAGGAAACCGGAGCACCCGGAGGAAACCCACGCACACACGGGGAGGACGTGCAGACTCTGCACAGGCAGTGACCCAGCCGGGAATCGAACCTGGGACCCTAGGGCTGTGAAGCAACTGTACTAACCACCATGCTACTGTGCTGCCTGCAGTGTCCACCTGTAGCTACTGGCTAACTGGTTTTTGGAGCTCAAGCTGAGGGTAGGTTCACTGTGGAGCATCCGCGTCGTTGAGCAAGTCTTGAATAGCACATTCAGTGAGTTGGTCACACCGCAGGTGAAGATCGAACAGACAGAATGGGTGACCACCAGGCAGAGTAGAGGAAGGCAGGTAGTGCAGAGTACCCTGTGGTCATCCCCCTTTCTAACACATACACCATTTTGGATACTGTTGGGGGAGATGACTGTGTCAGGGAAAGCAGTGACAGCCAACATCATGGTACCAGGGGTAGGCCTGCTGCACAAGGAGGGAGGAGGAAGAATGTCAGAGCTATCGCAGTAGGGGAGTCAATTGGAAGGGAAACAGGCAGATGTTTCTACCTCGCAAAAGAGACTCCAGGATGGTATGTTGCCTCCCTGGTGCTAGGGTTAGGGATGTTACTGAATGCCTACAGGGCATACTGAAGGGGGAGGGCAGACAGATATCGTAGTACCAGACTTACAGGCAAAAAAAGGATGAGGTTCTGCAAGCAGAATTTAGGGAGATATGAAGTAGATAAAAAAAGCAGGAGCCAGATGGTAGTAATCTCTGGATTATGTCCGGTGCTCCGTGCTAGTCAATTTAGAAATAGGAAAAGGTCCCTACTTCTGGTAATTGGGACCGTTTCTGGGCGGTGGGATCTGTATAAGGTGGATGGTTTGCACCTGAACCAACATATTACCAGCGTCCTTACAGGGAGGTTTGCTGGTGCTTTTGAGGAGGGTTTAAACTAACTTGGCAGGGGATGCACAGTCACAATTAGAAGAGACATCAAGTGAGTCAGGAAGGCATAGATTTTCTAGACCAATTAAGTCACAAGGGAGTTTGGATGGTATTTATTTTAATGCAAGGAGTCTGATGAACAAGGCAGATGAGTTGAGGGCACAAATTAAAACGTGGAGGTGTTATGTTATTGCTGTCACTGAGACATGGTTCAGAGAGGGGCAGGATTGGCAGGTTAATATTCCAGGATATGTGAATTTCAGGCGAAACAGGGAAGGAGGTAAAAAAGGAAAGGGTGTCGCAATTTTGATCAGGGAATCAATTACACCAGTAAGGAGTGACGACATCTTAGAAGGCTCTTCAAATGAAGCCATATGAGTAGAACTTAAAAACCAAAAAGGTTTAGAGGGAGTGGAATTCTTAAAATGCATCCAGGAGAACTTATCAAGCCAGTACATCGAAGGTCCTACAAGAGAGACGGTGGCCCTGGACTTAATTTTAGGTAACGAATCTGAGCAAGTGGTTGACGTATTAGTGGGGGAGTATTTTGCAGACAGTGATCATAGCTCCGTTAGATTCAAGATTGTTTTGGAAAAGGACAGGACAGGCCTGAAATCAAAGTTCTAAACTGGGGGAAGGCCAATTTTAATAAAATCAGATATGATTTGGCCAGAGTGGACTGGGAGCAGGTCCTTCTGTAAATCTGTGACAGAACAGTGGGGCATATTTAAGAAGGTAATAGGGAGAGTGCAGGGCCAACGTGTTCCAATCAAGAAAAAGGGTAGGACCAAAAATCCCATGAATCCTGGATATCGGGGGATATACAGCATTGAATAAAGAGAAAAAGGAAGGCTTATGGCAGATAACGAGGGCTCAAAACAGCAGACTTCCTAGAGGCATATAGAATGTGCAAGAGGGAACTTAAAAAGGACATTAGGAGAGCAAAAAGTGGACATGAAAGGCTGCTGGCAGGTAAAATAAAGGAAAATCCTAAATTGTTTTGCAAGTACATTAAGGGTAAAAAGATAACTAGGGAAAGAGTTTCTGCCCATTAAGCAGCGCAGTGGTAATTTGTTTGTGGAGCTGGAGGACATAAGCAGGGTTCTAAATAAATACTTTGTGTTGGTGTTCACTAGTGAAAGGACCAGTGTGGGTATAAAAATCAGGGAGAAGGACTGAGATAAAATTAAATAAATTAACATAGACAGAGAGGAGGTTCTGAGTGCCCTGTCATGCTTACAAGTAGACAAGCCTCCAGGGCCAGATAAACTGTACCCCAGGATGTGAGGCAAGGGAGGAAATAGCAGCTGACAATAATTTTCAATTCCTCTCTGGCTACAGAAGATGTGTCGGAGGGCTGTCAATGTGGTGCCATTATTCAAGAAGGGATGAAGGGATAGACCTGGAAACTACAGGCCAGTCAGTCCAGCCTAAGTGATGTGAAAACTTTTGGAAGCAATTCTGGGAGACCGAGTTAATGCATTTGAGGAGGCAGGGATTCATCAAGAACAGCATGGTTTTGTTAAGGGGAGGTCATGTCTGACCAACTTGATTGAATTTTTGAAAGAGGTGACCAGGTATGTAGATGAGGTCAATGCATTTGACATAGTCTACTTGGACCTGAGCAAGACTTTTGAGAAGGTCCTGATAGCAAAGAGCCCAGGGGGTGCAAGGAAATTTGCAACTTGGATCCAAAATTGACTGAGTAGCTGGAAGTAGCTGCCGATGGTCGAGAAGTATTTTTCTGACTAGAGGCCTGCGTCCAGTGGCATCCCACAGGCATTAGTGTTGGGGCCCTTCTGAATGTAGGACGGTTGATCAGTAGGTTCGCAGATGATACGGAAATTGGTGGGGTGGTAAATAGTGAGGAGGATTACATAGAACATACAGTGCAGAAGGAGGCCATTCAGCCCATCGAATCTGCACCGACCCACTTAAGCCCTCACTTTCACCCTATCCCCATAACCCAATAATTCCTCCTGACCTTTTTGGACACTAAGGGCAATTTAGCACGTCCAATCCACCTAACGTGCATGTCTTTAGACTGTGGGAGGAAACTGGAGCACCCGGAGGAAATCCACGCAGACACGGGGGGAACATGCAGACTCCACACAGGCAGTGACTCAGTGGGGAATGAAACCTGGGACCCTGGCGCTGTGAAGCCACAGTGCTAACCACTGTGCTACCGTGCTACGGGCTGGTCAGATGGGCTGATCAGTGGCAAATGGAATTCAATCCAGATAGGTGTGAGGTGATGCACTTGGGCAGGACAAACAAGGCAAGGGAATACATGATAAATAGCAAGACCCTGGGAAGCACCGAGGATCAGAGGGACCTTGGTGTGCATCTACACTGGTCCCTTAAGGTATCAGGGCAGGTAGATACAGTGGTTAAGAAGCCGTATGGTATACTTGCCTTTATTAACCGAGGCATAGAGTTTAAGAGCAGGGAGGTTATGCTGAAACAGTATAAAACATCGGTTGGGGGGGCGGCAAGATGGTGCAGTGGTTAGCACTGTTGCCTCACAACGCCAAGGTCCCAGGTTCGATCACGGCCCCAGGTCACTGTCCGTGTGGAGTTTGCACATTCTCCCCATGTCTGCTTGGGTCTCATCCCCACAACCCTAAGATGTGCAGGGTAGGTGGATTGGCCATGTTTAATTGCCCCTTAATTGGAAAAAAAGAATTGGGTACTTTAACTTTTAAAAAAAACATTGGTTAGGCCACAGCTAGAGTATCGTGTGCAGTTCTGGAATCCACATTATAGGAGGGATGCACTGGAAAGGGTGCAGAGGAGATTTACCAGGATGTTGACTGGGCTTGAGAGTTTTAGCTATGAAGAGAGATTGGATAAACTGGAGCTATTTGCCTTGAAGCAGGGATGTGGGCTTCGCTAATTTGTTGCCCATCCCTAATTGCCCTTGAAAAGCTGGTGGTGAGCTGCCTTCTTGAACTGCTGGATAGATACACCCACTGTGCTATTAGGGAGGGAGTTCCAGGATTTTGACCCACCGACAGTGAAGGAACGGTTATATATTTCCAAGTCAGGATGGTGAGTGACTTGGCTGAGATGAATAAAATTATGAGGGGCATAGATAGAGTAGACAGGAAGAAACTTTTCCCCTTAGTGGAGGGATCAATGACCAGGGGGCATAGATTTAAGGCAGGAGGTTTAGAGGTGATGTGAGGAAAAGCCTTTTCACCCAGAGGGGGGTGGGAGTCTGGAACTCACTGCCTGAAAGATGGAAGCAAAGACCCTCATAACATTTAAGAAGTATTTCGATGTGCACTTGCAATGTGAAGGCTATGGACCAGGTGCCGGAAAATGTAATTAAAATACTAAAGTGGTTGTTTTTGGCCAGCACAAACGTGATGGGCCAAAGGGTCTTTTCTGTAGACCTCTATGACAAAGGCAATAACAATCAGAAGGGGAAAATTACTAGGGAAACTAATGGGGCTATAGGCCAATAGGTCCCCTGGACCTGTAGGGTTGCATCCCAGGATATTAAAGGAAGTCGCTACAAAGATAGTGGATGTGCTGATCGTAATCTTCCAAGAATCCTTAAATTCTACAGAAGTCCCAGAGGATTGGAAAATGTAGCACCTTTGTTTAAAAAGGCAGGGACACAAAAACCAAACAACTATCGGCCAGTTAGCTTTACGTCTGTCATTGGGAAAATCTTAGAGTCCGTTATAAAGGATGTAATAGCAGAGCATTTAGAAATACATAATGTAATCAAGCAGAGTCAGCATGGCTTCATGAAGAGGAAATCATGTCTGACAAATTTATTAGAATCCTTTGTGGTGGTAACGAGCCGGGTAGATGAAGGGGAACCAGTAGATGTAATATACTTGGATTTCCAAAAAGTGTATAAGGTACCACACAAAAGGCTACTTAATAAAATTAGAGCCCGTGATGTTGGAGGTAGTATATTAGTATGGATAGAAGATTGGATAACTGATAGAAGACAGAGAGCTGGGATAAGCGGAGTATCTGGAGTGCCACAGGGATCTATGCTGGAGCCACAATTATTGATATACATATTATATATATATATCAATGACTTGGACGAGGGAAGTGTACTATTGCCAAGTTTGCGGATGACACTAGAATAGGCAGTAAGGCAAGTGGTGAGGATGTCATAAAAAGTCTACAGAGAGATGTAGAAAGGTTAGGTGAGTGGACAGAAACTTAGCAAATGGAATATAAAGTACAAGACTGTGAAGATATACACTTTGGTAGGAAGAATAAAGGAGCTAAATATTATTTAAATGGAAAAAGACTGCAGAAAACTGCTGCTCGGACGGATTTGGGGTCCTCATGCATAAATCATAAAAAGCTAGCATGCAATGTCAGCAGGTAATTGGGAAGGCAAATGGAATGTTGGCCTTTATTTCACAGGGGACGGATTATGAAAATAGGGAAGTCCTGCTAAAACTATACAAGGCACTTGTTAGACCACGCCTGGAATACTCTGAACAGTTTTGGTCACCTTATCTAAGGAAAGATAGATTGGCATTGGAGGTAGTCTAGACAATGTTCACTTGGTTGATCCCAGGTATGGAGGGATTTTTTAATGGGGAGAGGTTGAGTAGATTGGGCCTGTACCCATTGGAGTTTAGAAGACTGAGAAGTAACCTTATTACGTGGATGGCATGGTAGCACAGTGGTTAGCACCATTGTTTCACAGCTCCAGGGTCCTGGGTTCGATTCCCACTTGGGTCACTGTCTGTATGGAGTCTGCACATTCTCCCCGTGTCTACGTGGGTTTCCTCCGGGAGCTCCGGTTTCCTCCCACAAGTCCTGAAAGACGTGCTTGTTAGGTGAATTGGACATTCTGAATTCTCCCTCTGTGTACCCGAACAGGTGCTGGAGTGTGGCGACTAAGGGCTTTTCACAATAACTTCATTGCAGTGTTAATGTAAGCCTACTTATTATTATTATATTGCTGTTTGTGAGATCTTGTTGTGTTTGCCAACCTAACAACAGTGACTACTTCAGAGTCATTGTAAGTAATGTATTCTGGGGCTGCGATAAGCTGAAAAGTGTAGCTTTTTTTTTAAAAAAGCCTTTACGACAAACTCCTCTCCCATGATTCATATCAGAAATTGTTCTGATATTTTATCACATGAACTGTTCAAGGCATAATTTCATGTAAATTAACAGATCGTTGGAGCTGAATTGCAGACTCCATAACCAGTTCTGAACTGTGCTTCCCATAGGAACACAAACACAGTCAGTGACACCATAGCCATTTATAATTTCCCACTGGCTTATTTTCTGTAACCAAAGACACCATCCTACCTTACTCTCCATTTGTAAGAAATCACCGTCTAATTTTAGATTGTGTGCAAACTTGAAATATGAGAGAAATAGCAACTTAATGCAAGCTACAAATTGGTGTTGAGTAATGTTGAGGTTCTAACGTACAAAGCTGCCTAACGCAATGTAATATATGCCCAAGCTCACTCACATGGTAACATGCACACTGCCTAAACTTTTTAAACCCAAGGTTGATATCACTGGGGCTGTTTAGTACAGGGCTAAATCGCTGGCTTTGAAAGCAGACCAAGGCAGGCCAGCAGCATGGTTCGATTCCCGTAACAGCCTCCCCGAACAGGCGCCGGAATGTGGCGACTAGGGGCTTTTCACAGTAACTTCATTTGAAGGCTACTTGTGACAATAAGCGATTTTCATTTCATTCACTTAGTCATAAAACTGAAGAGAAAGCATTAGTTTGAAGCATTATTACAAATTATACTGTGACGGGTGGAGGTATTGTGGGCACAATGGTAAGGTCCCTATCTCTGGACCAGAAGCCCCGGATTCAAGTCCAACAGATGGACTTGTCGGTCACGGAAAGAGCATTCATAACACAGTTCAACGGGCTGATAACAAGCTCGGGAATCCTTCCACCACTTCCCCCACTATTCCCCAAAGGGAAAACAGTGTGGGTATGAAGATAAACTAAAAATAACTGTGACTGGTGATTTGGGGCAGGTTTGGTGGCCCAACATGGTCATTTCCTGACCATAGATAGAATTTACAGTGCAGAAGGAGGCCATTCGGCCCATCGAGTCTGCACCGGCTCTTGGAAAGAGCACCCTACCCAAGCCCACATCACCCTATCCCCATAACCCAGTAACCCCACTCAACCAACACTAAGGGCAATTTTGGACACTAAGGGCAATTTAGCACGGCCAATCCACCTAACCTGCACATCTTTGGACTGTGGGAGGAAACCGGAGCACCCGGAGGAAACCCACGCACACACGGGGAGAACGTGCAGACTCCGCACAGACAGTGACCCAGCTGGGAATCGAGCCTGGGACCCTGGAGCTGTGAAGCAATTGCGCTAACCGCTATGCTACCGTGCTGCCCATGGTTACATGTTTGTCAAGAACAGACTGACAAAGGTGCTGATAAAGGACACTTTCCTCATGCAAAGAGTTTAAATATCCGCGATGGTCTCTGGAGAGTAGAGGGGGAAATGTTAGTGGAATAATTCAAAGGATAGTTAAATTTTGAGATGGAGAATGGATAAATGACCTCCCTTACAACTTTGTAGATTACCTCTACTTATTTTCTGTTCTTTTGAAGGGTATTATTGTCATGTGATATGGCTCCAGTTCCATCACTAGCTTTATCAAGGATACATAAATGCTTTGCTAATGCCTATATGCCAAATCATTGATGGAGGCCAATCACAGAAAGAGAACGGGAATATCAGTTGATCAGCTGCAAAGTTGTAATGACAGAGTACTAGGGACATGCTCAGTTAGGTGTCTAAAACTATGTTAGTGTCAGGGATCGACTGTATGAATTATGGTATGATTTTTAAAACACTTACTACTAGCCGATCAGTTGGTAGAATTCTTGCTTCCAAGTCAAAAGATTGTGGGTCACTGTTTATAAATATGAAATGAAATGAAAATCGCTTATTGTCACAAGTAGGCTTCAATGAAGTTACTGTGAAAAGCCCCTAGTCGCCACATTCCGGCGCCTATTCGGGGAGGCTGTTACGGGAATTGAACCGTGCTGCTGGCCTGCCTTGGTCTGGTTTCAAAGCCAGCGATTTAGCCCTGTGCTAAACAGCCCCTAGAGAAAAGCCAATAAAAAGATTTTCCAAAAAAAAAGATGGTGGGTCAAGTTCCACCCCAGGCTGACACTCCAGTGCAGGACTGAATGCGTTTTGCACTGTTAGAGGAGCCGTGTTTCAGATGAGGAGACGATTTTCCATCCACGGCCACCACCGGGATCGTCCAGCCCGCCTAAAGTCAATAGACATATAAGTGGGTCGCCAATCTCTCGCAGCAGGTCAGGAAATACTGGCCGAAATATTAAACTGAGGCCCCATCTACCCTCTTGTATGGGTATCAAAGATCTCAGGACAAGAATTTGAAGATGAGCAGAGAAATTCTCCTATTATCTTGGCTACTTTCTCTCAACAAACAGCAGTAAGACAGATTATTTTGTTCTTGTTGCATTGCTGTTCGTGGGATCTTGCTGTGTGAACACTGCCTGCTATGTTTTCTACATTATGTAGCAGGCTACAAAAAGCTTTGGGATGTCCTGAGGTCATGATTAACACTGTATATATGCAAGTTCTTCTTAAAATGCACCCTAAACAGTTGAATTTATAAGCATAGAAAATAGGAGCAGGAGGAGACCATTCATTATGATCATGGCTGATCATCCAACTCAATAGCCTGATCCCGCTTTCCCCCCATATCCTTTGATCCCCTTTGCCCCAAGTGCTATATCTAACTATTTCTTGAAAACATACACGCCGCAATCTAACGGCCTCTTCGTGTCCCGAGTCAGATACAACGAGCCAGTATCTTGTGAGATTTACGACGCCCGTTACGCCTTGCGAGATCTAACACGAGGCGTTGCGATTTGGATCTTGCCCTCACTGGGTGTGAACCTGATTTGCACATTCAAGTGAGAAGTTAGGCTCACGAGTATATCTGCGCCGGTTACCCAAGGCATGGGATCGAGCAGCCACGCCTCGGACCCCACTAAACGCGCCCACAATGTTTTGGCTTCAACTATTTCCTGTGGTGACAGATTCCACAGGCCAACCACTCTCTGGGTGAAGAAATGTCTCCTCATCTCTGTCCTAAATGGTCTACCCCGTATCTTCAGACTGTGACCCCTGATTCTGGATATCTCCCACCATTGGGAACATCCTTTTTGCATTTACTGCTAAACCTTAATCAGTGCTGGAATTGTTGAGAATCTAATGTGGAGCGAAATAAGCTTATTGATGTCTGTTCCAGTTGATTAAGGTGGAGTCAGAGTGGAGTGAAAATCATGAAAACGACACAAAATGTGTAATGCCTGTGACAATCATACAGCCTTATATATCAATTTAATACCCTTTCCCATTAAAACTTGCATTTTATCAACAAGAGTAATATATCCCAGAAATCTTTGGAAAATCACCAGTGCCAACCCAATTCCTAATGACCAAAACAAAATACTGCAGAAGCTGGGAATCGGAAATAAAACAGAAAATGCTGGAAATACAGAGGAGGTCAGACAGATCAACAGAACAAAGGAGTTATGTTTTAAGGGTCAGCAATGATGCCCCTTTATCAGAACTCAACAATCCTCCAACAATCTGTTATTTCAAATGTTATTATACCATGAACAGTTATGAGCAGTTACTGTGAGAAAATAGCAGAGTTTTGATGGGTCAGGCAGACTTCTGACTGGTCCATGCAGAAGAGAAATGGAACAGTGCAGTTAATTGGTTTTCCTGGAGATATGCTATCACTGTTTGATCCAGGATCCTCCGGAATAGATAAGGTCACGAGTAGGTTTTATGCTAATGACAGCATTCTAGGGATTGAGGCAACTAATGAAATCAAACTCAGCCTTAAATTGGCCTGTTATCTATTCACTATTTTGAATATGTATCTTATTTTTCTGACCCTTTACTGCTGTCCGCCATTGTTTTCCAGTATCCAAAATGCTCAAAAAGCATCCCACACAGCCCCTGATGTGCAAAGCAAGCCGATTGCTCGTTGATTACTTATCTCTTGATACAATGGCTCCTGCAGTCTCCTCAGTCAGATGTAAACGTTCAATTTGGAGCCGCGTATACTTAAATGCTCTGACTAAGCTCATAGGAATTGTTGAAATACAATGGAGTCATGTGCCTTTCCATCCCAGAATGCCACTAAACTTTGAAATAGCACAGATTAGACAAACACTTGAAGTTATCAGGTATCAGAAACTCAACTGGCAGCTGAACGTCTCTGGGTATTGAGGTTTCAGGCATGATAGAGAGGGAGGTAAAAGAGGGGGGAGGGATTGCATTATTGATTATCGAGAATATCACGGCAGTACTCAGGGATGATATCTTTATAGGTTCCTCAAATGAAGCCACATGGGTAGAACTTAGGAACAAAAAGGGGGTGATCACATTGTTGGGAGCATACTCTAGGCCCCCAAACAGTCAGGGAGAGATGGAAGGGCAGATAAGTCGGCAACTCACTGAGAATTGTAAGAATAATTGGATAATAATAGTTGGATAATAACTTGTTCAATATTAACTGGGATAGTCAAAGTGTGAAAGGCTTAGAGGTGGCAGAATTTTTAACATGCATCCAGGAGAGTTTTTTATGCCAATATGTGGAAGATCCTACAAGGAATGGGGTGGTGCTGGATCTAGTTTTAGGGAAGGAAGCCGTGCAAATGGTTGAAGTTGCAGTGGGCGGGCATTTTCGAAACAGTGACCTGTAGAAGTTAAGGTAGTTATGGAAAGGGACAAAGATAAGGTACTGAATTGGGGTCGGCCAATTTTAATAAAATAAGACCGGATCTGTCCAAGGTTAACTGGGAGCAGCTGCTTGCATCGGAGCAGTAGGATTCATTCAGAAAAGAAATAGAGAGAGTACAGGGCCGACATGTTCCAGTAATAGTGAAGGGGGGAGCAGTAAGTCCAGAGAACCCTGAATACCAAGGGATATCCAGGGTTGGATAAAGAAAAAAAAGGAGGCTTATGCCAGATACTGAGGACTCAAAAAGTTGAAGCCCTTGAGGAGTATGGAAAGTGCAAGGGGTTACTTAAGAAAGAAATTAGGAGAGCGAAGCGGGGGCATGAAAAAGCACTGGTGGGTAAAATAAAGTAAAATCCAATGGTGTTTTATAGGCACATTAAGGGCAGGAGGTTAACCTGGGTAAGAGTAGGGCCTATTCGGGACCAACATGGCAATTTGTTTGTGGAACCGGAAGATACAGGTGAGATTTTAAGTCAGTACTTTGCATCTGTGCTCACTACAGAGAAGGATGATTTTGGTATAGAAATCAGGGAGGTGCATTGTGATTTACTTGAATGACTTAACATTGAGAGGGTGGAGGTATTAACAGTTGTAACGGGCCTAAAAGTGGATAAATCCCCGGGGCCAGATGAGATTTATCCCAGGTTGTTGTGGGAGGCAAGGGAGGAGATTGCAGCGGCTCTGACAAAATGTTTCAAAACTTCTCTGGCCACAGGAGAGATGCCAGAAGACTGGGGGACAGCTAATGTGGTGCCATTATTCAAGAAGGCAAGTAGGGACAAACCAGGAAACTAAAGGCCAGTGAGTCTAACATCAGTGGGGAACTACTGGGAAAAATTCTGAGACACAGAATTAATCTCCACTTGGAGAGGCGAGGATTAATCCAGGATAGTCCGCATGGTTTTGCCAAAGGGAGATCATGGGCAGAATTCTCCGACCCACAGCCGGGTTGGAGAATCGGCGTGGCGCCGCGCAAATCGTGCCACGACGCCGGGACGCGGAGAATCGGTGCGGGCGCGGTGCCGGTCGGGGTTTGGGCTGACTCTCCAGCCCGGCGCACCAACTCTCCGGCCCATATGGGCCGAGCGGCCGTCATCAAAAAGCCGTGTCCCGCCGGCGCCGTTCTAACATCCTCTGAGCGGGCGGGACCTTGGCGTTAAAGGGTCCGGGGGCGGCGTGGGGGGAGGGGGGGTCCGACCCCAGGGGGGCATCCGTAGTGGCCTGCCCGCGATCGGGGCCCACTGATCGGCGGGCCGGTCTGTCTGCCCCCCGGCCTCCTTTCCTCCGCGCCGGCTCCTGTAGCCCTGCGCCATTTGCTGTCAGGGCCGCCACGGGGAAGACGGCCACTGCGCATGCGCTAGTTGGCGCCGGCCCAACTGCGACTACGCGGACCCTGTGGCGCCGGGTTCAGGCCGGGATCGGCAGCTGGAGTGGCATAGGCCGCTCCAGCACCGTCCTAGCCCCCTGTGGGCTTCAGAATGGGGTCCCAGAACGGATGCCAGAGTAAAACACTCCTGTTTTTACTCCAGCCTTGGCACTTAGCCGCCCGTTGGGAGAATCCCGCCCCATGTATTACTAATTTGATTACATTTTTTGAGGAGGTGACTGTGTAGATGCGGGTATTGTGGTTGATATAGCCTACATGGACTTTAGTAAGGCTTTTGACAAGGTCCCACATGGGAGGCTGATGAAGAAGGTAAGAGCCCATGGGACCCTGGAGCAGATAAGGTTGAGGGGGGATTCTAATTGAAGTGTACAAAATTATGAAGGACATCGATAGGGTGGATAGGAAGTTGGTTTTCCCCATTGGGGAAGTGTCAGTAATCAGGGGGCTTAGATTTAAAGTAATGGGCAGGAGATTTAGAGGAGATGTTAGGAGAAAGCCTTTTCACCCAGTGGGCGATGGGAATCTGGAACCCGCTGCCTGAAAGGGTGGTCGTGGCGGGAACTCTCGCAACATTTAAGAATTATTTAGATGAGCACTTGAAATGCAATAGCATACAAGGCTACAGTTCAATTGCCGGAAAATGAGATGAGAACAGTTTGGTGCTTCATGGCTGGTGTGGGTGTGATGGGCCGAAGAGCCTCGTTCTGTGCTGTAAGACTCTATGATTCTAACTCAACAATGGTAACTTGCATTTATATAACGCTTAACATAGCAAAACATACCAAGGCGCTTCACAGGAGTGTTATGATACATTACAGTGCATTCTATTCAAAACTTTAAATGGGCCTGTGCTGATGAAAGCAGCTCTCTTAAAATCAGTTTCTTAGAAAGAAGGGTAAACATTCCCACTTTTATTCCCCAAACCAGTGTTTCAGAAGAGGTGGTCTTCCTCCTGTTGAAGACCCCGGACCCATTGCTGAAGGAATGACTTCCTCCCCTTGTTGTAGTTGGAGGTTTTCAAACTGGGAGATCATAAGGCACACCCAAGACCAACATATTAATTCCAACAAAATCCACATACTACAGCTGCTGGAAATATGAAATAAAATCAGAAAATGCTGGAAATAGAACATAGAAAATACAGCACAGAACAGGCCCTTCGGCCCACGATGTTGTGCCGAACCTTTGTCCTAGATTAATCATAGATTATCATTGAATTTACAGTGCAGAAGGAGGCCATTCGGCCCTTTGAGTCTGCACCGGCTCTTGGAAAGAGCACCCTACCCAAACTCAACACCTCCACCCAACACCAAGGGCAATTTGGACATTAAGGGCAATTTATCATTGGCCAATTCACCTAACCCGCACATCTTTGGACTGTGGGAGGAAACCGGAGCACCCGGAGGAAACCCACGCAGACACGGGGAGGACGTGCAGACTCCGCGCAGACAGTGACCCAAGCCGGAATCGAACCTGGGACCCTGGAGCTGTGAAGCAATTGTGCTATCCACAATGCTACCGTGCTGCCCAATACTCAACAGGTCAGGCAGAATCTGCGGAGAGCGAAACAGAGTGATTGATGTTTCAGGTCAAGGACCAAAACACTCTCTCCATAATGTTGCCAGACTGCCTGAACATTTCATTTTTTTTAAATAAACAATTTTATTAAGGTATTTTGGCATTGTAAACATTGTAATGTGCAAATATCAACCCAAAACAGAAACATAGTGCAAAAGACCAATCCTCTCTCGTAAACAGTACCCGCCTATTTATCCCTCCTATTCTACTCTAATTTACCCTCCCCTGCTGACGTTTAATTCCCCGCGAAGAAGTCGATGAATGGTTCAGGCGAACCCTAATACAGATCCTCTCATGGCGGTCATAATTTTCTCCAGCCCCAAAAACCTCGACATGTCCGAGAGCCATGCTTCGGTCTTCGGGGCTTTGAGTTCCTCCATGCCAGCAATATACGTCGCCGGGCTACCAGGGAAGCAAAAGCCAAGACGTCGGCCTCCCTCTCCTCCTGGACCCCCGGGTCTTCCCAGACCCCAAAAATTGCCACCACTGGACTCATCACCACCCTAGTTTTCAGTACCTGGGACATGACGTCCACAAATCCCTCCCAGTATCTCCTAAGTTTTGGGCATGCCCAGAACATGTGGACGTGATTCGCTGGCCCTCCCGCACACCTCACGCACTTGTCCTCCACCCAAAAAATCTACTCATCCGGGCCACCGTCATGTGTGCCCGGTGGACGACCTTGAACTGAATCAGGCTGAGCCTAGCACATGTTGCAGTTGAATTGATCCTACTCAGGGCTTCCGCCCATACCCCCGCCTCCATCTCCTCGCCGAGTTCCTCCTCCCACTTGAACTTCCGTTCCTCTGTCTGGGACTCCTCCCCTTTCATAAGTTCACAGTAAATATACAAGACTTTCCCCTCTCCTACCTTTCCCCAAGAGACTACTCTACCCTGGATCCCATTTGGTGGGAGGTGTGGGAAGGATGGGACCTGTCTGCGTATGAAGTCACGCACTTGCAAGTACCGAAAGTCATTTCCTCTCCCCTGAACATTTCTAACAGAATAATTGCTGAGATTTTGGATTTCTGTATTGGTTGACTTTCTGGCAGATTAAATCTACTATAGGGGAATGGAAATCTGGAACTCTGCTACCCTTCAAAAAGCTGCCGTGGCTGGGGGGTCAATTCAAAATTTCAAAACTGGGATAGATTTTTGTTAATTGTGAAGGAAGGAAAAGCATGAAAGAAGAAATGAAGGATATAATAATAATCTTTATTAGTGTCACAAGTAAGCTAACATTAACACTGCAGTGAAGTTACTGTGAAAAGTCCCTAGTCGCCACACTCCGGCGCCTGTTCGGGTACACAGAGGGAGAATTCAGAATGTCCAATTCACCTAACAACCACGTCTTTCGGGACTTGTGGGTGGAAACCGGAGCTCCCGGAGGAAACCCACGGAGGCAAGGGGAGAACGTGCAGACTCCGCACGGACAGTGACCCAAGCCGGGAATCGAACCCGGGTCAGGTAAGATTCAGATCAATTATAATCTAATTAAATGGTGGAGCAGACATGAGGGGCTGAATGAACTACTCCTGTCCCTATGTTCCCACTACAGTATGCTAACAAAAATATTTCTATAAATATAGCATTCTTTTTCTTTGGATAGTCATCACTGTCTTTGGAATTTTAAGATGGGAGTTCCTGGGAATGTGAGCCATCACAGGTATACATTAAGTATACCTGTTCCTGCAGAGTAAATGTGGGGAGCCAGTCCCAATAACATTCAGGTTTCCCATTATATAGCAGGAGCCCAGCCGCACTTCAAAGACTGGCTCCCAAAATAAATATTTTAACAGCGAGAGGGTCTGGAAGTCACTCTTCCAAGGGAGTGACAGGTGGGTTAAGTCTGAAAGTGGCTTTCAAGCCAGGCTCACCCACAAAAAGCATTTCCTCTATATTTCTCCCTTTGTGGGAAGTACTTGGCTGCTGCCTAACTGTCAGACACAAGAGATATGGCGATTTCATGAACAGACCTTTGCTGATATGTTGCTGTTTTAACGTGCTGGACAATTATCTGAAATTAACATTTGATTTTAATTTCTCTTTAAATAACAAGTGCCAAAGGAAAGGGAAACTGGCTGGAAGGAGTTAGTGAGCCTGATAATGAGCAGAATCTAAATTAACTTCAGTCGAGATACAGTTAGCAACCTAGAGTGCTTCAGAGAGTGTGTCAGTACAACTGCGTATATTAATTCAGCTGCCTGACACTGTCAGACTGCATAACTCATGCAACCCTGATGAAGTCATTATCACTTACTCTTCAAACACCAGTGTTGAAAAAAGCATCAACTGGGGAAGCACAAAAGGATGTTAAAAGTTAATGAGAATTCTTAGCAAATGATTTTTGAAGTAGATTGAGCCCACTCAGTGCAACTCCTTTTCAAGATGAGGAGAGAGGGTGTCCTAATTACGTGACCTCATGATTCCAATGAAATCACATGTTCTGGAAACTTGTCAAAACATTTCACGTACAATTAATTTGAGGAGCAACGATTGTTGATATGTAGATAAACGTAGTAGCCACTTTCGCTCTGCATTTCCATTGTTATTACACTTACTGTCAGCCTGCATTAAACACACACGCCCTGGAGTGGGGATTGAATCCACAATTATCTGCCTCAAAAAGGAGTCTTTACCCATTCAGCCAAGCTTACATTGACGATAATAAATGTTTGAAAGATTTCTGACATCACGTATACCAGTGGAACCACGGTACTGAGAATGGAAATGGGCTGGCATTCCTTGGTCCGCAGGCAGCACATGCTATTTTCGAATGAGTCTCTTGTACTACTCGTGAATTTGCTGGCTTCCCTTTCGGCCAAGACACGATGCAGGGCAAAAGGGTAAATGGGAGATAGCAGAAGAGCTTTCCTGAAACGAGCACAATGACGCAAAAGCACCTTTTAAATAGTGTACCTGTTTGGTGGATTCAATAATAACCTGGCTTTAACCCTTTCTCAACAATAGCACTTCCACTGCAGCAATCTCTCTCCGCTCTTGAAAATAGAAGTACTCAAGCATCTGAACAGAGAGGGGTTAAGCTGCCAGTATGGCTGAGCCCCATAGGAATGTTTTATTTAAGAAAGATGCCACTGTATTTCCTGTCAATTCAGCTTCATATTTTCATTCGTTATTCTCACATGCCTGAGCTAACTTTTACAGCATCCATAGATTCACAGTCACATTCACATTATCCTTGTTAGTGAGAGGCATTACAAGGATGTAGCTGGTAATTGGACCCAGCTGTGGTGTGTTACTGTGCTGTGACTGTTCAGCCAGACAGTTATTTTTGCCCTATAGCAAGTGCAAAAACCCAAACGCCAGTCTGGCGTTGAATATATAACGAGGATAAAATTTCAGATTATATTTAAATATATATGTAGTCATATGGTAATATTTCCATGTTGACATGACTCTTGTTGTACTAAACCATTTGCAACAAAAAAAAATACCCTTCTCTAACTTATGTTCTTTCCTATGTGAGCACAGATAAAGAGATCAAAATGCTTGCATTTATATCATGTCTTATCATGTCATCCCAAAGTGCCTCACGCTGTGAATTATTTCTGAAGTGTAGTGACAATTATGTGCGATCGCAGCGGCCATTCTGTACCAGCATGAAGCCATAGCCAGAAAGGTGAATCCGTTTTCTTGGTTATGTTGATACGGGAGGAATGTTGTGTCATACGTGACTAGAAATCCCTGCTCTTCCCCAAACAGTGCCGTGTGCCAGCTTCGAACACCCACCTGATAAAGCAGCACATAAAATTGGTCTAACATCTCATCTGAAGTACTGCCTCTTCTAGATTACAAACAATACCCTAATTTGAGACTCAAGGGGCGGGATTCTCTGACTCCCCGCCAGGTCAGAGAATCGCCGGGGGCTGGCGTGAATTCCGCCCCTGCTGGTTGTCGAATTCTCCGACACCGGATATTCGGCGGGGGCGGGAATCGCGCCGCGCTGGTCGGCGGGGCCCCCCCACCCCGGCGATTCTCCGGCCTGCAATGGGCCGAAGTCCTGCTGCTGTCATGCCAGTCCCGCCGGCGAGAATCAAACCTCTCTTACCGGCGGGACTAGATGGGCTCCGGGGTCCTGGGGGGGGGGGCGCGGTCGGGGCCCACCGATCTGCGGGCGGGCCTGTGCCGTATGGGCACTCTTTTCCCTCCGCCTCGGCCACATCCTTCACCATGGTCAACGCGTAAGAGACACACACCCCTGCGCATGTGCGGGGATGACGTCAGCAGTCGCTGACGCTCCCGCGCATGCGCGGATTTCCGCCGGCCGGCGAAGTCCTTTTGGCCCCGGCTGGCGTGGTGCCAAATGCCTTTCCCGCCGGCTGGCAGCACGCCAACCACTCTGGCGCAGGCCTAGCCCCTCAAGGTGAGGGCTTGGCCCCCTAAAGGTGCGGAGAAATCCGCACCTTTGGGGCGGCCCGACACCCGAGTGGTTCACGCCTCTCCATCCCGCCGCGACCCCTTGCCCCGCCGGGTAGGGGAGAATCCCGGCCCAGGTCACAGCTTTCTGCACTGAGAGATGAAAATGGCAGCGCCTGAGTAGGGCTGATACTGGAGGGTTGTTGCGCGGGGGGGGGGGGGGGGGTAGAATTAATTATTTGCCGTAGCACAGATCTTCATGAGCATTTAGGAGTTTAGTCACATGACCCATATGATTTCTAATCTATTTATTTTGATAAACAAGAAGAGTGAAGGGAGAGTGGGGAATTTGTGTCTGAATTCTCAATGGGCATTACTGGCATGTGGTGCTTTACATTGGCAGCACTGAACTCAAACATGTGTCCCTCATTTCTGATAATGTGGGCAATTATCCCAACTGAGAACAAAATAGCATCTTTCACAACTTCAGGATGCCCTTTTACAGCTAGTGAAATACTTTGGCAGTATAGTCACTTTTGTAATGTAGGAAACATGACAGCAATTTGTGCACGGCAAGAGCCCACAAACTGCAATGTGATAATGGTCGGATGATCTGTTTTAATGTTGTTGATTGAGGGATCGATATTGGCCAAGAAATGCGGGTGAACTCCCCTGTTCTTAGAAATTGTGTCATGGGCTCGATTACACGCAGAGGGCAGACAGGGCCTCAGTTCAAAGTCACATCTGAAAATAAGTCACTTCTTCCTCAGCACTTCCTCAGTTCTGGAATGCCAGTCTGTATTTTGTGCTCAAGTCTCCTGAGCGGGAATTGAACCTATGATCTTCTGACTGACAAGTGAGAAAGTGCTATTGCTGAGCCATGGCTGACACTTAACTAGTTGAATCACCTTGCCTGACAATCTGTCAGTTGGACTGTGCAAAAAATAAATTGGGCACTGTGTTCACTTATAGCCACACCAAACATCTGAGGTGATAACTTCTCCCGTTGATAGTGTTACAAATGTAGGAATTTCAGATATATTGTATTATATGCATTTAGCGCAGTAGAGGTTAAAAACCAGGGTTAGTGTGTGACTGCTGCAGTCACGGTTTTAAAAATCCTGGTTTGCAAGACAGCTGGGTTTTTGGAGCCTAAGGTGCAGTTAAAGCATCAAAAAAGTTTGGGTTAATGGACTTTTATTTATATTAAGAGGGATCCCTGCAGAGTAGTTAATTAGAGACATTGGGCGCGATTTAATGGCCTCATCACATCTGACTTGGTGACTCGACGAGGCCCTATTACACTTGCGAGATTCGTGACGCTTGGAACGCCTCGCAAGATTAAACAATCTCGCAAAACGTCGTGATCTAGATCCTGCCCTCGCTGGGCGAGATCCAGATCAATTTATTTAAGTGAGCCTTTAGGCTCATTTAAATATGTCCATGCCATTTTCTCCAGAGGCCCAGGACCTATTGGCTGCACCTGGGAGACCTCACCATGTCACCATTTAGCACTGGTCCACACTGGCTGGAAGGTGAGCTGAGAAGGTTTCTGAAGAAATACAGCCAGAGATTCTACCAGGGGGTCAGGTCTTTTCAAGCAGTCTCAAATGATCTCTCTTTCTCAAAGTGCCTTATCCAAGACATCTCTATACAGCAAGTATTCCTTTTTTTAAAATTATTTATTTTTTCTTAAATTTAGTGTACTCAATTCATTTTTCCCAATTAAGGGGCAATTTAGCGTGGCCAATCCACCTAACCTGCACATCTTTGGGTTGTGGGGGCGAAACCCACGCAGACACGGGGAGAATGTGCAAACTCCACACGGACAGTGACCCAGAGTCGGGGTCGAACCTGTGACCTTGGTGCCGTGAGGCAGTAATGCTAACCACTGTGTCACCGTGCTGCTCTCACAGCAAGTATTCCTTGCTGAAATCCAGCGAACTGTATTTTAAAGTGGATTGGGATCTGAGATGGTCTTGTTTGAGTGGAAATAAAGATAGCAGTTAAGGGTTATGGTGTCACTATATTGATTAGCGTGCTTAAGGTGGAATTGTAAGCTACTTTCTTGTGTGATGTTAAAGATTTTAATACTGTGTTAGTAACAAAGTATATTTTAATAAACCCCATCCCTATTCTGTGTGAAATCACTCCTGAAATGAGGTATCCTTTCCTCACTGTCTTGTAAAATTAAAATAAAACATCGGATTTCTTTCCAGTATCCTAGCCACTATTGGGGTCTGGTCCGGCATCTTAATAGTAATGTCCACTGCGGCAAAACCAACACAGCCTGTGGATGCAGTATGCAGCACACTATCTTGCTGCAGTGACTTTAGTCAAAGCCTGATGAACAGGGCTGGAACCTCTATAGACTCTTGTCAGAAGGCAGAACATGATTGGGGCAGCACGGTAGCATTGTGGATAGCACAATTGCTTCACAGCTCCAGGGTCCCAGGTTCGATTCCGGCTTGGGTCACTGTCTGTGCGGAGTCTGCACATCCTCCCCTTGTGTGCGTGGGTTTCCTCCGGGTGCTCCGGTTTCCTCCCACAGTCCAAAGATGTGCAGGTTAGGTGGATTGGCCATGATAAATTGCCCTTAGTGTCCAAAATTGCCCTTAGTGTTGGGTGGGGTTACTGGGATAGGGGGGAGGTGTTGGCCTTGGGTAGGTTGCTCTTTCCAAGAGCCGGTTCAGACTCGATGGGCCGAATGGCCTCCTTCTGCACTGTAAATTCTATGAAATTCTATGATGATTGCATCTTCAGTTTTGGAATGCCATTGACTTTGTCCCAAATCAATGGATGGGATCATGTCAACTATGTGTGGCAGGCACCACGCTCATTGTAAGGATAAACAAGGCTGAATTAACAAGTTAGCAGCCCAAGTCAAGCTGATTTAATTTAAATCTCCCTGACTGACAACGCATTTCTGAAAAGTAATTGGTCCCTCATTCTTCCTGTGATCACTGGTGTCAATGCTGATTTCAACAGATGTAATATTCACAATTCCTGGGAACTCCTTCAAACAGACACCCAAAGCTGGGGCAGCCGTAAGGATGGGGTGGGAGTGGAGGCAAACCTATGATCTGTCTCCCTTACCCTCGCCACCTCTGGATTTACTGATGAATTTAATTAGCACAGAAAACAATCAGTCTGGGTTCCATGTTCCATTTTCATTCTCGCATTCTTCTTTTTTTTTTTAATTTAGAGTACCCAATTCATTTTTGCCAAATAAGGGGCAATTTAGCGTGGCCAATCCACCTACCCTGCACATCTTTGGGTTGTGGGGGCAAAACCCACGCAGACACAGGGAGAATGTGCAAACTCCACACGGACAGTGACCCAGAGCCGGGATCGAACCTGGGACCTCGGCGCCGTGAGGCAGCAGGGCTAACCCACTGTGCCACCGTGCTGCCCTCGTTGTCACAGTCTTAATCATGACTTCCCTGTACACTCATTTTTATTTTGTGTCCAATGTCAGTATAATGGCTAAAACTGTAAAATAGTTGCAAGTAGTTTGGACCAGGAATCGCAGAAACCTTTGTTAGAAGAATACAGGTTTTTAAATTGGTGGTACAGGCTTACGTCCAAAGCTCTACATACAGTAAATTTCAGACCCACCAGCAGATTCAGACACTTTCTTCATATTTAAAGGCTGGGATTCTCTGATCCCGCGGCCAAGTTCTGACGCCAGTGTCAAAAGCGGTGCGAGTCACTCCGGCATCAACGGGCACCCAGGCCCAGGAATCCACCCCTTCCCAGGGGGCTAGCACGGCGCTGGAGTGGTGTCCGTTGCTCCAGCCGACACAGATCCACGCATGCACGCCATGGCTGGTGCGGGTTCGCGCATGCGCGTGGGTTCCCGTCTCCGCTCAAGCTCCCGGGCAATATGGTGGAGTCCTACAGGGGCCCGGCGCAGAGGAACATAGGCCCCCCACGGAAATAGCCCTCCCGCCGATTGGTAGGCCCTGATCGTGGGCCAGGACACAGTGGGCCCCCCCCCCCCCCCCCCACCCTGGAGTCTGATTCCCCCCACCAGGACGGCCACCGCAGCCAGAACTCCGAGTTCCTGCCGGGTAGGACCATACGTAACCTACGCCGGCGGGACTCAGCCGAACTCGGCGGGCACTCGGCCCGTCGAGGCACGGAGAATCGCCGGGGGGGGGGGGGGGCACTTTCAACGGCTCCAGATCAGCGCGGCGGCGATCCCGCAGAATTGGCGCCGGAGAATCAGCGGGCCTGCTTCAGAGCAGCGTGACGCAATTCTCACGTCCACCCGGCAATTCTCCGTCCCGGCGGGGCATCGGAGAATCCCGGCCCTGATGTCTGGAAGGATTCAAAGGCGTAGAGGCAACGAAAACTAATTCCTCTGAAGGGGGAATCTAGAGCAAAGGGACATAGCTATAAAATTAAAGGGGTGAAGTGGTTATGTTACTGGATTAATACTCCACAGGATGCAAATCCAGATTCCAGCATTGTAGTTTGAAAGTTGCATTCAGTTTTATTAAAAAATCACCCTCAACATAAAAGCAACTGTCGTTAGAAATGGTAATAATTGGCATAAAAACCCAATTGGTTTGCTGATGTCCTTTAGGGACACCTGCTGCCCTTACCTATTCTAGAACTATATGGAATCCAGTCCTATCGCCAATGTGATTGACTGTGAAGCCGCTTGTCAAGCCACTCAGTTGTATACAAGTGCTAGAAGATTGTGGAGTTCTAGAAGAAGGCCCACCACCATCTTCTCAGGGCATCTGGGGATGGGTAATAAAGACTGGACTCACTAGCCCCAGAATTCCCCAGAATTAGTTTTGAAATTGCATCTGTGAATTTTAAGGACCTCATTTTTCTTGAAATCTGGGTGCTAAACTTCCTCAAAATGAAATTGTTTTACTGCATATCTGTTTTCCGCTCTCCCTTTTGGAATTGTATCAAAGGCCTAGGTTTAATCCAATGGTCTGGGCTTGTATTTTGTGTTTTTTGCAATGGATGGTATTATGCAAGCCAGTCTGTGTGACAGATGTGATCTGCAGTGTCTGACTTCCATGACAGAGAGAATGCTAATAATAGGTTATTTAGCAACCGACTAAAGATTATGGGGTGAAATCTCTGTTTGGGAGACATGGGCAGGGATTCTCTGATCCCGTGCCGGTTTGGGGAATCGCCGGGGGGGGGGCGTGAGAATCGCGCCACGCTACTCCGATGCCGGGCCACCGATTCTCCGGTGACCGGAGAATCAGCAGCAATCGTGCCCGCAGGTTCGCCGCCGCGCCGGTCGAGGGCTGTTGAAAGCGGCCGCCCCGGCAATTATCCGCACCTTGATGGGCCGAGTGCCTGCCGAGTCCCGCCGGCGTGGATTACGTATGGTCCTACCCGGCGGGACCTCGGAGTTCTGTCTGCGGGGGCCGTCCTGGTTGGGGGGGGGGCGGGGGTAACCGACTCCAGGGGTGGCCTCCATGATGGCCAGGCCCGCGATCGAGGCCTACCGATCAGCGACCGCGCAATTCCAGGATGGGCCTATGTTTCTCCGCGCCAGGCCCTTGTAGAGTTGTGCCATATTGCCGGGGGGGGGGGGGGGGGGGGGGGGGGGGGGGGGGGGGCGGTGCGGAGACGGCAACCCACACGCATATGCGGACCCATGCCGGCCGTGGCCCGCCGGCTTTCAAGCGCTGGAGCAGCGGACACCGCTCCGGCGCCGTACTAGCCCCCTAGAAAGGGGTGAATGCCTGGGCCTGGAGGCCCTTTTGACGCCGGTGGCAGACGTGGCCGCGGGATCGGAGAATCCCGGCCATGCTCTCCCGCCGGAAGACAAACGCAGCTGATTTACGATCACCCTGGGAGTGCAAATTGGGATATAATTCCGTATCCTTTGCCATGGAAATTTATCCAGCAACCCCCCCCCCCCGGCACCACAAATCAACCCTGAACCCCCCACCCCCCCACTGCAAAGCAGCCCCCCCCCCCCACATGTAGATTGCCTGGGTGCACCACTCCCCCCTGGGACCTTGCAATAAGGACCCCCCCCCCCAGGGGCACCTGCAATGGGGAGATCCCCGAGGGACACGTGTAGTAGGGAGAACCCACTAACCAAAGGGACCACCCATAGAGCCCCTAATTAAAGGGATACCCCACGGGGACCCCATATCTTATGAGAGTCCCGAGCAACAGAATGATCCTGCTCAGGATCCCCTGTAATAGAGAGCCCCCACCCCCCGGAACCTCCAAACTTTCATGGATCAGTGACTCGAAGTGGTCAAACACCAATGTTTACAAACACTAACCACACCAAAGAGATGAAAGTACATTCTAAGCGCTAAGTGCATTCCCACTCAAGTGCGTGTTTGCAATGTACTTACCTCTTTGATGGGGTCAATGTTTGGAAACATTGGGGTGTCATCACTTAGAGTCACTTATCCATGAATGGAGGTTGATGAATCAAGGCTGCAGCTGGTTTGTGGAAGTTCTTATTCACAGCCCACCATGTGAAAGTTATGAATGGCTTGCAGTTAATGGATCTGTGGGGTTGAAACACAGGTCACAGCTGTTCTCATTCGAGGAATGGACACATAATGGCACGTGGTGCCTCCAGGAAGTGTTACAGCTGTAATTCTTTTCACTGCCCCTGTCTGGACTTCTCTCTAGCTTCCAGACAGGGGGGGTCCCTGAGGGAGTTACTCAAGTTAGGGGGCCCTGGGCGGATCTCCCTATTTATGGGGTCCCTGGGGGGGTCTCTGTATTCATGAGGTCCCTGAAGGGATCTCCTTATTAAGTGGTGGGGGGGGGGGGGGTTACATGGGGGGAGGTCTGATAGAGGAGGAATGGACAGGTAGTGTTGTGGCAACGGGGTAGGGTGGCCCTTGAATGAACTCTGGGGCAACTCCCCAAAGGGGTTACCCCCTTGGCCCACGGCGAAGTCCATCATGCCAGGGCCATGCTGGTAGAGACCACACGTGATCCTCACCCACTTGATAGCCTGGCCCCAGAGAATCCAGCCCCTTGTATTTCACAGAGACTAATGCATTATAGCATTTTTCAGAAGAATGGATCAATAATGAATTGTTTGGTTCATTTTATGTTCCCCTTCTTCACGATACTGATGTGTTTTATTGCAGCGTAAAATTTGTTTGGTTATGTAATACCATTTAGTTTAAGGAATAGTTTTACTGTACAGAACTCTGGTACGGCCGCATTTGGAGTATTGCGTACAGTTCTGGTCACCGCATTATAGGAAGGACGTGGAGGCTTTGGAGCGGGTGCAGAGGAGATTTACCAGGATGTTGCCTGGTATGGAGGGAAAATCTTATGAGGAAAGGCTGATGGACTTGAGGTTGTTTTCGTTGGAGAGAAGAAGGTTAAGAGGAGACTTAATAGAGGCATACAAAATGATCAGGGGGTTGGATAGGGTGGACAGTGAGAGCCTTCTCTCACGGATGGATATGGCTGGCACGAGGGGACATAACTTTAAACTGAGGGGTAATAGATATAGGACAGAGGTCAGAGGTAGGTTCTTTACGCAAAGAGTAGTGAGGCCGTGGAATGCCCTACCTGCTACAGTAGTGAACTCGCCAACATTGAGGGCATTTAAAAGTTTATTGGATAAACATATGGATGATAATGGCATAGTGTAGGTTGGATGGCTTTTGTTTCGGTGCAACATCGTGGGCCGAAGGGCCTGTACTGCGCTGTATTGTTCTATGTTCTATGAAGTCTTTCACTAATGGTATCTGATGGTTGTTTAATTGTAAGACATAAAAACATGGTTCAAGCATTTAGAATCCTTTTACTTTTAGGAAAAGCTAAACATTTGTAAAGCAGTTCCTGGTATGAGAATGGAGTGGAGATGTCGGCGTTGGACTGGGGTGAGCACAGTAAGAAGTCTTACAACACCAGGCTAAAGTCCAACAGGTTTGTTTCGATGTCACTAGCTTTCGGAGCACTGCTCCTTCCTCAGGTGAATGAAGAGGTATGTTTCTGGAACCTACCTCTTCATTCACCTGAGGAAGGAGCAGCGCTCCGAAAGCTAGTGATTCGAAACAAACCTGTTGGACTTCAACCTGGTGTTGTAAGACTTCTTACTGGTATGAGAATGACAGTAAATTACTCAATTTATACTTCCCTTCACTGTGGGAGCACCTGTCTAAATAAGGAAACATGCTAGTTCACATTGGGTGGGTCGGGTGGGTACGCTGTTAAGTGAGAGGGTGGTAGGTAGCAGGTTGGTGAGTGACAGGGTGGGTAGCGTGATAGATGGTTGGGTGGTGAGGTTGCATCAGGACGGGGGAGTCAGAGGGTCGGGGGGGTGTTGGAGGGTCAGACATTGGAAATCAGAGGGTCGGGTGAGAGGTCAGTGAGCAGTTAGGGTGTCAGTCGCACAGTTATGCAGGAGTGAGATTTTCTTTCTGTCCACCATTTCCTGGGTAACTATTCTGATAAGTCAGTCGGAACCCTCCAAAGTCTCCGACTTTATAACTCAATGTTGGAGATTTTCTTTGGAGGGTTTGGATGCATGGGGAACTGCCCATCATAAAACCATGAGATGGAAGAGCAGAAGTAGGCCATTCAGCCCATCGAGTGTGCTTTGCCATTCAATGAGATCATAACTGATCTGATAAGATAATCCTCAACTCCACTTTCCCACCTTATAAAATAACCCTTGATTCTTTTACTGATTAAAACTCTGTCTATCTCAGCCATGAACATACTTAATGACCCAGGGTCTACAGCTCTCTGCGGTAAAGAATTCCACCGATTCACTGCCCTCTGAGAGAAGAAATTCCTCCTCATCTCTGTCTGAAATGGGTGACCCCCTTACTCTGAGATTCTAACCTCATAGACTCTCCCACAAGAGGAAACAACCTCTCAACATTTACCCTGTCAAACCCACTGAGAATCCAAATGTCTCAATAAGGTTCCTCTCATTCTTCTAAACTCCAATACCCAGGAAATTCCTGCAGTCATTGAGTTGGGACCTCCGAGGGTCTCCCAGCAGATTTTCCAGGGTACTTCCGAGTTATGACCATCCGGAGACTGGAAGAGTTGGGCTTTTGTGTCAGAAGAGGTTTGGTTCTTTTGAGGTTCTGTGTAGCCTCCCTGTGATAAGCAATAACATAAGTGTCAGCCTTTGGATACAGCAGGTTTTAGATCGTTTGGAATCTTGGGCGGAGAGATGGCAGATGGAGTTTATTCCGGACAAATGTGAGGTAATGCATTTTGGAAGGTCTAATGCAGGTAGGGAATATACAGTGAATGGTAGAACCCTCAAGAGTATTGAAAGTCAGAGAGATCTAGGAGTACAGGTCCACAGGTCACTGAAAGGGGCAACACAGGTGGAGAAGGTAGTCAAGAAGGCATACGGCATGCATGCCTTCATTGGCCGGGGCATTGAGTATAAGAATTGGCAAGTCATGTTGCAGCTGTATAGAACCTTAGTTAGGCCACACTTGGAGTATAGTGTTCAATTCTGGTTGCCACACTACCAGAAGGATGTGGAGGCTTTAGAGAGGGTACAAAAGAGATTTACCAGGATGTTGCCTGGTATGGAGGGCATTAGCTATGAGGAGAGGTTGAATAAACTTGGTTTGTTCTCACTGGAACGACGGAGGTTGAGGGGCGACCTGATAAGAGTTCTACAAAATTATGAGGGGCATAGACAGGGTGGATAGCCAGAGTCTTTTTCTCAAGGTAGAGGCGTCAATTACTAGGGGGCATAGGTTTAAGGTGCGAGGGGCAAGGTTTAGAGGAGATGTATGAGGCAAGTTTTCTTTTACACAGAGGGTAATGGGTGTCTGGAACTCGCTGCCGGAGGAGGTGGTGGAAGCAGGGACGATAGTGACGTTTAAGGGGCATCTTGAGAAATACATGAATAGGATGGGAATAGAGGGATACGGACCCCGGAAGTGTAGAAGACTTTAGTTTAGACGGGCAACATGGTCGGCACAGGCTTGGAGGGCCGAAGGGCCTGTTCCTGTGCTGTACTTTTCTTTGTTCTTTGGTAGCACACCCAGTTTGGAGTCAGAAGAAACTGGATTTGAACACATCAGCTTGACTTGAGAACGTGATCCAGGCTGACAGTTCAATGCCGTGTTTGTGGAGGGCATCCTCACATACCTGCTAACGCAGGATTTCATTTTGATTGAACAGTATTTAATAAATGTCTTCTTGGCACCTTAGTACCATTCCTACATAAGGCAGAAGGTTGCGAATTTTCAGTTAACTCCAGGAATTGAGTGCATAATTTAACATTTCAATGTAGAACTGAGAGAGCGCTCCTCTGTAACACTGAGGGAGTGCCCCTGTGTAACACTGCCGGAGTGACCCTGTGTAACACTGCGGGAGTACCCCTGTGTAACACTGCGGGAGTACCCCTGTGTAACACTGCCGGAGTGACCCTGTGTAACACTGAGGGAGTGCCACTGTGTAACACAGAGAGTATCCCTGTGTAACACTGAGGGAATGCCCCGGTGTAACACTGATGGAGTGACCCTGTGTAACACTGAGGGAGTGCCAGTAACACTGAGGGAGTATCCCTGTGTAACACTGAGGGAGTACCCCTGTGTAACACTGCCGGAGTGCCCCTGTGTAACACTGAGGGAGGGCCCTGTGTAACACTGATGGAGTGACCCTGTGTAACACTGATGGAGTGACCCTGTGTAACACTGAGGGAGTGCCCTGTGTAACACTGAGGGAGTGCCCTGTGTAACACTGATGGAGTGACCCTGTGTAACACTGAGGGAATGCCCCTGCGTAACACTGATGGAGTGACCCTGTGTAACACTGAGAGAGTACCCCTGTGTAACACTGCCGGAGTGCCCCTGTGTAACACTGATGGAGTGACCCTGTGTAACACTGAGGGAGTGCCCCTGTGTAACACTGAGGGAGGGCCCTGTGTAACACTGAGGGAGGGCCCTGTGTAACACTGATGGAGTGACCCTGTGTAACACTGAGGGAGTGCCCCTGTGTAACACTGAGGGAGTGCCCCTGTGTAACACTGAGGGAGTGACCCTGTGTAACACTGATGGAGTGACCCTGTGTAACACTGAGGGAGTGCCCCTGTGTAACACTGATGGAGTGACCCTGTGTAACACTGAGAGAGTACCCCTGTGTAACACTGAGGGAGTACCCCTGTGTAACACTGAGGGAGTACCCCTGTGTAACACTGCGGGAGTACCCACTGTGTAACACTGAGAGAGTGACCCTGTGTAACACTGAGGGAGTACTCCTGTGTAACACTGAGAGAGTACCCCTGTGTAACACTGAGAGAGTACCCCTGTGTAACACTGAGGGAGGGCCCCTGTGTACCACTGAGAGAGTACCACTGTGTAACACTGAGGGAGTGCCACTGTGTAACACAGAGAGTACCCCTGTGTAACACTGAGGGAGGGCCCCTGTGTAACACTGAGAGAGTATCCCTGTGTAACACTGAGGGAGTACTCCTGTGTAACACTGAGAGAGTATCCCTGTGTAACACTGAGAGAGAATCCCTGTGTAACACTGCGGGAGTACCCCTGTGTAACACTGAGAGAGTATCCCTGTGTAACACTGCCGGAGTGCCCCTGTGTAACACTGAGAGAGTATCCCTGTGTAACACTGAGAGAGTATCCCTGTGTAACACTGAGAGAGTATCCCTGTGTAACACTGAGGGAGGGCCCCTGTGTAACACTGAGAGAGTATCCCTGTGTAACACTGAGGGAGTACCCCTGTGTAACACTGAGAGAGTATCCCTGTGTAACACTGAGAGAGTATCCCTGTGTAACACTGAGGGAGTACTCCTGTGTAACACTGAGAGAGTATCCCTGTGTAACACTGAGAGAGTATCCCTGTGTAACACTGAGGGAGTACCCCTGTGTAACACTGAGAGAGTATCCCTGTGTAACACTGAGAGAGTATCCCTGTGTAACACTGAGGGAGTACTCCTGTGTAACACTGAGAGAGTATCCCTGTGTAACACTGAGAGAGTACCCCTGTGTAAGACTGAGGGAGTGCCACTCCACAGCTGTGAGGGTCTGTTTCCATTCAGCATTGAAGGAATGCTCCTGTGCAGCACTGAAGGGAGTGCTCATGTGCAATACTGGGTGAGTAAGTCAATACGCATGGGGGAGGTCTTCAATGCAGTACTGGGGGGAGTGCTTCTAGAGTGCTGAAGTGTTGCACTGAGGGAAATATTGGGCGCGATCAACCTGAATGAGTCCCGTAGCACGCATAATTACCCGGGTTTTTCCTGCAGCTCAGAGCGGCAAGAAACATCCCGCTATCTAACGCCCATCTGGGGCCTCAGCGGTGAGCGCACGGCCACACTTAACCCGTTCCCTCAGTGCAGTGAGAGATTGGGACACCATTTAAAAATGTCGGCCGATCTCTCGAACAGCCAACGCAAACCCCCCAAGCCCCAACTCACTATAAGGGGATCACCCTGTACCCCTCCCATGCCCCCCACACCAGAATAAGGCACCCACCCACCCACCAGCCCTATCCCCGCTGCATGAAAAATGCTAAAGTGGCGCCTTTACAGTGCCAGGCTGGCATCCAGGTGGCACTGCCAGTCAGCCAGGATGGCACTGTCAGGGTGCCAATCTGGCAAAACCAGGGTGCCCAGGTGGCACCAGCAGTGTGTTCCCCTGGGAGACCCCAATGGGTGCAGTTATGTCTGGCCCCCATTTGTGGAATCCAGCACTGACCGACACTTGCCCGAGGCCTCCACGCCTTGGATAGATCTCGGGGACGCATATTTCAATGAGATTACCTGTCTCACTCTAATCTGCAGATTTTTCAGAGCGGGATATAAATCGCTGGCTTTGAAAGCAAACCAAGGCAGGCCAGCAGCACGGTTCAATTCCCGTACCAGCCTCCCCGAACAGGCGCCGGAATGTGGCGACTCGGGTTTTTTTTCACAGTAACTTCATTTGAAGCCTACTTGTGACAATAAGCCATTTTCATTTCATTTAATTTAAAAGACAGACTGCAGCAATGACTGTCTGAGCCAGGCCACCTCAATCCATGGACTTGCTACCACCCGCTATTGCCGCCGGCCTGGGCAGCCATCCCCAGGCAAGCCCGACAGTTTTCAACGGTTTTCAGTGTTTTTTTAGCCTCCCTCTCCACTCTGGAGCCATGGCGTCCAGTCCACATTTGGAAATACTTGTAGCAATTCATGCCCACAAGACGTCCGCCTGAGAGGAGCATCGCAGAAGTCGAGAGTATACTATGTTCAACCCGTTAATCACGTTTAAATTCGTACAAATGCCGGGTTTGCATGCTCCTGCTGGCACGGGGCACAAACCTCGTTTTCATCACTGGCGAGGGACTGGAGCATGGCACCCGAATTGGCGCCGGGCGCAGACCTCGATTTTGGCAGAATGCCCGGACCGCAGTTTGCTGCTTCGTAAGGCAGAAAGTAATTGCTTTGAAGCAGTACAGAGGAAAAGTAAACACCTGTGACCATAATTAGACAACTTATTGAAGGCCTGTTAATTTGGGTGATGGCTTGCTGGTGGAATGGAATATTTTTTTCATTTTCAATTAGCTTTGAGAGCAGTTTGGAGACTCTGTGGGAGGCTGACAATTATTGCCAAATGCGGGGAGGCGATGGCATAGTGGGATTGTCACTGGACTAGCAAACCAGAGATCTAGAATTATGCTCTGGGGACCCAGGTTTAAATCCCACCACTGCAGAATTTAAATTTTAAAAAATCTGGAATTAAAAGTCTAATGATGACCATGAAAACATTGTCAATTGTCATAAAAACCCATCTGGTTCACTAATGTCCTTTAGGGAAGGAAATCTGCCGTCCTTACCTGGTCTGGCCTACATGTGATTCCAGACCCGCAGCAGTGTGGTTGACTCTTAACTGCCCCCTCAAGGGCAATTAAGGATGGACAGAAATGCTGGCACAGCCTGCGACACCCACATCCCATGAACAAATTTTTAAAAAGCTGAAACTGACCAAACTGTTTCGAAATAAAAACCGAAATGTTGGAAAAACGCAGCAGGTCTGGCAGCATCTGTGGAGGGAGAAACAGTTAACGTTTTGAGTTCGCATGACTCTCCTTCAGAGAGGAAGAGGTAGAAATGTGATGGATTTTGCCCTGTTGAAGCGAGGGGGTGGAGCAGAATAGAAGGTCAGGGACAGGTGGCAGCTCAGGAGAGATGTGACAAAAAACTGATGGACGCAAGACAAAGGGGGTGTTAATGACAGTGATAAAGACCAAGAAAGGTGCTAACAGTGACATAAATTCACCTGAGGAAGGAGCAGCGCTCCGAAAGCTAGTGACATCGAAACAAACCTGTTGGACTTTAACCTGGTGTTGTAAGACTCCTTACTGTGCTCACCCCAGTCCAACGCCGGCATCTCCACATCGTGACATAAAGGTAAGAGAGCAGAATGTGTTAATAGCAGAAGAGGGGTCAGCATTCTGAAAGCAAAACATAAGAGCAAGTTACAGACTGGCTCTGTGGGGGGAGGAGGTAGGGGGAAAAAATAAGATTAAGAAAAAGATCTAAAAAGAGTAGAGAGTTCATGGTCTGAAGTTGTTGAACTCAATATTAAGTCCAGAAGGCTGTTAAAAGTGCCTAATCAGAAGATGAGGTGCTGTTCTTTGGGCTTCACCGGGACATTGCAGTCGGCCAAGGACAGGAATGTGGGCCTGAGAGAAAATTGGTGAGTTGACATGGCAGGTGAGAGGGAGGTTGGGGTCTTGCTAGTGAACTGAGCGAAGGCTTTCTGCAAAGTGGTCACCCAGTCTGCGTTTAGCCTCTCCAAAAAAAAAAGGATGCCGCATTGTGGACAGCAAATATATTGGACTAAATTGAATTGAGTGCAAGTGAATCGTTGCTTCACCTGAAAATGATGTTTGGCACTTCGTAGGGAGGAGGTAAAGGGGCAGGTTTACACCTTCTGCGATTGCGTGAGAAGAGACCGTGGAAGGAGACGAGGAGTTGGGGGCGATGAAGGAGTGGACCAGGTTGTCATGAAGGGAACGTTCCCTATGGGATGCTGACAGGCAGGCTGAGGGGAAGACCTGAGGAAGGAGCTGTGCTAGTGATTCAAAACAAACCTGTTGGACTTTAACCTGGTGTTGTGAGACTTCTTACTGAGGGGAAGACTGATCAGACCCTGGAAACTCTTGGAGAAAGACAAATTATAACTCCTGGATTTAAAAGCGATACAAATGTAGAAGAGCACTTTAAATTTGAATTGGTCATTTAATGGTACTCCATTGTCGGGCACATATTAAAAATTGGAAAATATTCCCACGACGTTAGCAGAAATTGATCATTTTCCTATCGAATTTCAGAATAGTAATCATGAAATTACAATCGACTTAGTAAAAACCCATCTGTTTGACTGATGCCCTTTTGAGAAGTAAATTTGTCAACCTTACCCGGTCTGGTCTACATGTGACGGCAGATCCACAACAATGTGGCTCATTCTTTTTTTAAATAAATTTAGAGTACACAATTATTTTTTTCCAATTAAGGGGCAATTTAGCGTGGCCAATCCACTTACCCTGCACATCCTTTTGGGTTGTGAGAGTGGGACTCACGCAGGCACGAGGAGAATGTGCAAACTCAACACGGACAGTGACCCGGGGCCAGGATCGAACCCGGGTCCTCGATGCTGTGAGGCAGCAGTGCTAACCACTGCGCCACCCTAATGTGGCTGATTCTTGAATGTCCACTAAACTGGTCTAGCAAGCCACTAGTGTCTGCACTCTCTTAGCCTGCCTGCTCTCACCTCCTCGTGCCGCTGCCACTTCCCTCCGGGACCCGCCTGCTCTCCCCTCTGAACCCCGCCTGCTCTCCCTTCCTAGTGCTGCTGCTACTTCCCTCCCAGTCCCACCTACCCTCCCCCTCACAGCCCGCCTGCTCTCCCCTCCCATCCACCTGCTCCACCTGCCTTCTTCCCCCTCCTACCCCGCCTCCTTGCTCAACCCCGCCTGCTCTCCCCCTCCCAACCCCACTTGCTCTCCGCTCTCAGCCCTGCCTGCTCCCGCCCAGCTCCTCTTCCAGTCCCTCCTGATCCCCTCTTCTAGCCCTGCCTGCTTCCCCCCTGCTTTCCTTGCACCCCCAGGCCCACCCGCCTTCCCTGCCCCCCTGCCCTGCCTGCTTTCCCCCTCCCCTCCCAGCCCCGCATGCTCCCCTCTCGCACACCCCTGCTCCCCCAACTCAGCCTTGCCTTCCTGGGTTTAACATTTTTAAAGTTAATATTTGCTGAACTTTATTTCGATAAAGCAGCTCGCCAGCAGTCCACCCACCTGACTTACAATCTGCCTGTAAGCCTGTAAGCCTTGGCTTTGACCTGCTTGGATTCATCTCCCCTCCACTTGATGCCACCTGCCACCAACTATGTAGCCTGGTCATGATTTTGATAACTTTACATATGTGTAAAAAAAAATTAGAATTCAGAACCCCTCAAGCTCGATGATGTGCTTTAAATTAGAATATTTCTCTGGAATGGCAAAGATGTGGACTATCTTCCCAACTGTACAGGCAGCGCACCCTGTTGCTCAGGCAGAAGCTCCTTATTCTCCTGAACTGTCAATGTCGTTGCAATTTTATGAAATTATTTTATAGCACAGTGAAGATCAACAAAGGAAAGGCAGTGTGGGCAGTCATTCGGCAGCGAGCATGTCATTATTCTTAGGCTTGAAAAAACTCAATTTGATGCCCGCCATCAAATGTTTACAATTGAGATGAAGCCCGGCTCTGGTGTGAGATGTACCTTGGCTCCAAACACAATCAGTAATTTGTTTTTCCCCACTCTCTCCTGGAAAAGCAGCCTTTTTCTCAGGCAGCTTCTGCTGATGCCTTGGAATTTTCTTTTCTCTGTGAAATGACTGCCACCAATCTGAAGCGTCTTTTCTTTTCTCTCTCGCTCTCTCTGCTGTCTTCACCTTTACCAACAGTCCTGCAACTCATCATCCACTATGCAAAGTGACAGGTCACATCCGAGGGCAGCAGTTGGGACTTGCCTGCAGGAACGAACAGCCTGCCCAGGTTCACGCTCATGACCCCCCTCCCCACCCAATTCACAAATGCATTTGCTCTAGTTCCTGTTCCTGGCTCCAGGCGTAACTGGAACTCTAGGGAAACTCACAGAAGAGCACAGAGGCAGTCTTCACATGCTACTGAACACAGCTATATAAGATGGAAAACAGAAGGAGATCTCAAGCCTGGCTAGCTATGGCCCAGCAAAAGTGTCTTTAGGATGGTGTTACCGTTCCCTCCTCAACCACTCAGGAATATGACGTATTTGTTCAGTGTTTATGAATTTTTGCTGGATGTTTTTATAATTGAATTTTTAATTTGAGCAGATGGAAGCAGTGGATAGCTCGGAGGTTAAATACAGTTAAAGAGGACAGCAGCTGATTCAGGTTGCAAACGAACAGCACTGAAATGGAATCCAAACAAACAATACAATTAATCCTGAAGTGACATTTCTTCCACTGTTTCTGCAGCTCACTTTACTGTTATGTCCTTTCTACACAGAATAAAACACTTATTTTTAAAGTTCTGTCAATTTTCTCAAGGCCGTGCCTGAAGGAGCAGGCCTGTGTGGAGTTTTAGCTTCACTGGCACAAGCTGACCGCTGCCACTGGCCATCCAATACACATGAACCGAAGCAGCACTTGTCCGTGGGTGTTTGGCCGAGGGGAGGAGGCCTGGGTGGAGAGGCCAGACAGCTGGCATCGTTGTGCTTAGAGCAGAGAAGGATCAAGGTGGGATTTAAGAGAGGGATTCGAAAATATGAAGGGTTTTAATCGAGTAATTAATGAGAAAGGGTTTCAGTGGCAAGGGCCAGAGGACACAAATTTAAGAGTAATTGGTCGAGGAACCAGAGAAAACATGAGGAAAGAAATTGACACAATGATTAGCTACCATTTGCTACCTGGAGGGGTGCTGGAAGCAGATTCAATGGTAAGTTTCAAAAGGGAATTGGATACATACTTAGAAGGATAAATATGCAGGGTTATGTGGAAAGGACAGCAGAATGGAACTAATTGGAGAACTCTTTCTAAAAGCTAACACGGGTACAGTGGAACATTAGGCCTCCTGTGCTGTGCCTTTCTGTGACATTCATAAAACTTTTCAGCATTGTTCACTGGGTAGAGATCAAGAGCAACCAACTCAAACTCACCAAAATGATCAGAGAGTTTAAAGTGTCTCAAACATGAATTGTGTTGGCTTGAATTTTAACGGTTGATAGGTAGTCTAATTCGATAATAATGACTTAGATGAAGAGGCAGAGGGCGATTTTACCAAAAGGGAAGAAAGTCCTCGTGCGAGCGCATTTAGCCGCGTGTTTCCCGGCGCTCAGAGTGATAAACACATGGCTATTCAATGTGACTCGCTTTGAGGAAGAGGCCTGAACAGGGAACGCACGGCCAAGGCCACACATAGCCCCGTTTTGTACAGCAGAGAGCTCCATTCGACGGAACTCCCTATTATAGAGAGAGATGGGGATGCCATTTTTAAATGGCGTCCCAATCTCGGAGGCCCCAGACACGATCCCCGAACTTCCCCCCCCCCCCCCCCGCAAGCCGGAATCCACAATGGAAGGGCCCCCGGCTGCTCTCCCGCACCCCCTCCAACACCCACGGCGGCAACCTCGGTCCGATTGATTGTGCGCACAAAATGTCAGCTTGGCACCTTGGCAGTGCCACCTGGGTGCCCCCGTGGCACTGCCAAACGGCAGGGGCATTACCATGGTGCCAGGTTGGCACTGCCAGGGTACCCAGGTGTCACAGCCAGGGTACCACCCTTCCCAAAGGTCATGCAGCTGGGGGCCTCCGATCCCCTGGGAGACCCCCACGAGTGCCGTTCTGTCTGCTCCCCGTTTGTCCCAAAGCCCCAGGTACCTCCGGAATCTGTACTTTAGATTGAAGCTAACTGCCTCGCTCTAATATGGAGATTTGTCATTGTGGGCAGGATTTACATCACAACATATCGCGAGAATGCGTTGGGTCTCGCGAGGCGTGCGTGGTGATCCGGGTAGTTCCTGGGAGCGGGGTCTCCCGGCTTTCAACGGCCATGCTGCGCCACGGCGAGCTGCTTTTTGGGCGCAGCGTAGCCGTTCGATCGCGCCCAGAGAGTAATGTATCTATCTAGGTTTTATGTTGATACCAAGCTAGGGAGAAAGGTAAGCTGCAGGGAGAAAGGTAAACTGCAAAAGTTGCAAAGAGATGTGAACAGGCTTAGTGAACGGGCAACAAGTTGGCAGATGGAATATAAAGTAGGGAAGTGTGAAGTTTGTTCACTTCGTTAACTCTGGGCGTAACTTAATGGGAAAAAAATAAAGTCTTGTTTTGCATGTGTTTAGTGGGGTGTTTCCTGATGATCGCTGCCCTGAGAATGACCCGCTATTAAATGGGACTCTACTTCTTTTTTGGGCTTCGGAGAGGAGTGCCCCAACGAGGCCACACATAAACTAATTTAGAAGAGATCTCGTGAGCCCCCTCACCACAGTTTCCAGCGTCCTCCAATGCCTCAACTTACCAATTAGGGGATCCTTCAGCACCCCCCCCACCCCCGCACCCTACCTCATAGGAGTGGCTACAGGCATTCTGGATGGGAGGGTGAACAGCCAGAGGTAGTGGTAAACATCGGTACCAACGACATAGGTAAAAAAAAAAAGAATGAGGTCCTAAAAACAGTATACAGAGAGCTAGGAAGAAAGATGAGAAGTCGGACCTCAAACATTAGAGATCTCAGGATTACTACCAGTGCCACATGCTAGTCAGACTAGAAATAGCAGGATATATCGGATGAATACGTGGCTGAAGAGATGGTGCGAGGTGTAGGGTTTCAGATTCCTGGGGCATTGGGACTGGATCTGGGGGAAGTGGGACCTGTACAAACTGGACGGGTTACACCTGGGCAGGACCGGGACTGATGTCCTTGGGGAGGTACTGGCTAAAGCGGGTGGGTCGGGTTTAAACAAATATGGCAGCGGGGTGGGAACCTATGTAAGGATTCAGAGCAGGGGGAATCAAAAACAACAGAAAAAACACAGCAAGGTGAACAAGAAAATTGATAGGCAACGAAATCAAGGGCCTATATCAGATAATGACACTGTTTAAAAAAAAAGTAGGATGGGACAAGGAATGTTAAAAAGACGAGCCTCAAGGTTTTGTGCCTGAACGTGTGGAGCATTCAAAATAAAATAGATGAATTAGTTGCGCAGATAGATGTAAAGGGGTATGATTTAAGGGGCATCTTGACAAATACATGAATAGGATGGGAATAGAGGGATACGGACCCAGGAAGTGTAGAAGATTGTCGTTTAGTCGGGCAGCATGGTCGGCACGGGCTTGGAGGGCCGAAGGGCCTGTTCCTGTGCTGTACATTTCTTTGTTCTTTGTTCTATGATATAGTTGGGATTACAGAGACATGGATCGGAACTAAACATTGAGGGCGATTCAGTTTTTAGGAAGGACAGACAGAAAAAAAAAAGTGGAGTTGCATTGTTGATTAAAGAAGATATTGATACAATATTGAGGAAAGATATTAGCACAGATGATGTGGAATCTGTATGGGTCAAGTTAAGGAACACCAAGAGGCAAAGACATTTGTAGAGGTGGAAACTTCAGTGGTAATGTTAGGAATAGCATTAGACAGGAAATCAGCGATGCGTGTGATGAAAGAACATCTGTGATTATAGGTGACTTTAATCTGCATATAGATTGTAAGAAGTCTTACAACACCAGGTTAAAGTCCAACAGGTTTGTTTCGATATCACTAGCTTTCAGAGTACAGCTCCTTCCTCAGGTGAACGGCTGATGAGGCCGTGTCTCACAGTTAGCACACGGGACATGGCGGCACATCTGTGCATGTGCCGCTGAAAGTGAACCGGGCCCCTCAGGCCACAGAGCCCCCAGAGGGCACCCGCCTAGGCATCGAAGGCCACGGGACGTGGTGAGCAGCTGGTTGCCTCCACCTTAGATTTGCATCGTGGGGACACACCTCGACGTAGTGGTTGAGATAGGAGGGCAAAGCACATCGAGGATCACTGAGGGCACCAGGGGAGGGGGTGTGGAGGGTGGTAGGTAGGCGGTGAGGGGGCTAGGGGTGAGGGGAGGAGGCAGCACCATCAAAAGGGTGGGAAATCGGGGAGCGGAGAGAGTGAATGGAGTGTTCAAGACATTTTATAAAAAATTATATGAAGCTCAACCCCCGGATGGGAGGGAGAGAATGATGGGCTTCTTGGATCGGCTGGAATTTCCCAAGGTGGAAGAGCAGGAAAGGGTGGGACTGGGAGCACAGATCGAGGTAGAAGAAGTGGTGAAAGGAATTAGGAGCATGCAGGCGGGAAAGGCCCCGGGACCGGATGGATTCCCAGTCGAATTCTATAGAAAATATGTGGACTTGCTCGCCCCGGTATTGACGAGGATCTTTAATGAGGCAAAGGAAAGGGGACAACTGCCCCCGACTATGTCTGAAGCAACGATATCTTAAAGAAGGAAAAGGACCCGCTACAATGCGGGTCCTATAGACCTATTTCCCTACTAAATGTAGATGCCAAGATCCTGGCCAAGGTAATGGCAATGAGAATAGAGGAATGTGTCCCGGGGATGGTCCACGAGGACCAACTGGGTTTGTGAAGGGGAGACAGCTGAACACGAATATACGGAGGCTGTTAGGGGTAATGATGATGGTCCCACCAGAGGGGGAAACGGAGATAGTAGTGGCGATGGATGCCGAGAAAGCATTTGATAGAGTGGAGTGGGATTATTTGTGGGAGGTGTTGAGGAGATTTGGTTTTGGAGAGGGGTATGTTAGATGGGTGCAGCTGTTGTATAGGGTCCCGATGGCGAGCGTGGTCACGAATGGACGGGGATCTGCATATTTTCGGCTCCATAGAGGGACAAGGCAGGGATGCCCTCTGTCCCCATTATTGTTTGCACTGGCGATTGAGCCCCTGGCGATAGCGTTGAGGGGTTCCAAGAAGTGGAGGGGAGTACTTAGAGGAGGAGAAGAACACCGGGTATCTTTGTATGCGGACGATTTGCTACTATACGTGGCAGACCCGGCGGAGGGGATGCCAGAAATAATGCGGATACTTGGGGAGTTTGGGGATTTTTCAGGGTATAAATTGAACATGGGGAAAAGTGAGTTGTTTGTGGTGCATCCAGGGGAGCAGAGTAGAGAAATAGAGGACCTACCGTTGAGGAAGGTAACAAGGGACTTTTGTTACCTGGGGATCCAGATAGCCAAGAATTGGGGCACATTGCATAGGTTAAATTTAACGCGGTTGGTGGAACAAATGGAGGAGGATTTCAAGAGATGGGCTATGGTATCCCTGTCACTGGCAGGGAGGGTGCAGGCGGTTAAGATGGTGGTCCTCCCGAGATTCCTCTTTGTGTTTCAGTGCCTCCCGGTGGTGATCACGAAGGCTTTTTTTAAAAGGATTGAAAAGAGTATCATGGGTTTTGTGTGGGCCGGGAAGACCCCGAGAGTGAGGAAGGGATTCTTACAGCGTAGCAGGGATGGGGGGGGCTGGCACTACCGAGCCTCAGTGAGTATTATTGGGCCGCTAATATTTCAATGGTGAGTAAGTGGATGGGAGAGGAGGAGGGAGCGGCGTGGAAGAGATTAGAGAGGGCGTCCTGTAGGGGGACTAGCCTACAGGCTATGGTGACAGCCCCATTGCCGTTCTCACCGAGGAACTACACCACAAGCCCGGTGGTGGTGGCTACACTGAAGATTTCGGGACAGTGGAGACAGCATAGGGGAAAGACTGGAGCCTTGGGGGGGTCCCCGATAAGAAACAACCATAGGTTTGCCCCGGGGGGAATGGATGGGGGATATGGAATGTGGCAAAGAGCAGGAATAACGCAACTGAAAGATCTGTTTGTGGATGGGAAGTTCACGAGTCTGGGAGCGCTGACCGAGAAATATGGGTTGCCCCAAGGGAATGCATTCAGGTATATGCAACTGAGGGCTTTTGCGAGGCAACAGGTGAGGGAATTCCCGCAGCTCCCGACACAAGAGGTGCAGGACAGAGTGATCTCAAAGACATGGGTGGGGGATGGTAAGGTGTCAGATATATATAGGGAAATGAGGGACGAAGGGGAGACTATGGTAGATGAACTAAAAGGGAAATGGGAAGAAGAGCTGGGGAGGAGATCGAGGAGGGGCTGTGGGCAGATGCCCTAAGCAGGGTAAACTCGTCGTCCTCGTGTGCCAGGCTAAGCCTGATTCAGTTTAAGGTATTACACAGGGCGCATATGACTGGAGCACGGCTCAGTAAATTTTTTGGGGTGGAGGATAGGTGTGCGAGATGCTCGAGAAGCCCAGCGAATCATACCCATATGTTTTGGTCATGCCCGGCACTACAGGGGTTTTGGATGGGGGTGACAAAGGTGCTTTCAAAAGTAGTGGGGGTCCGGGTCGAACCAAGCTGGGGGTTGGCTATATTTGGGGTTGCACAAGAGCCGGGAGTGCAGGAGGCGAGAGAGGCCGATGTTTTGGCCTTTGCGTCCCTAGTAGCCCGGCGCAGGATATTGTTAATGTGGAAAGAAGCCAAGCCCCCGGGGGTGGAGACCTGGATAAATGACATGGCAGGGTTTATAAAGCTAGAGCGGATTAAGTTCGTTCTAAGGGGGTCGGCTCAAGGGTTCACCAGGCGGTGGCAACCGTTCGTCGAATACCTCGCAGAAAGATAGATGGAATGGAAAAAAGAAGGCAGCAGCAGCAGCCCAGGATCGGGGGGGGGGGGGGGGGGGGGGGGGGAAGGAACCAGAAGGACTCTCAGGGTTGTTAATATATACTGTATAATATGTATAGGTCGTTGCTACAGATAATTATATATTGGACTGTTAAATTATATTTTTGGAGAGTGTTACTTGTGATAAGGCAGTTGCCAATTAGGGCTAGTTTTCATTTTTGTTATTTATTATTTATTCATTTTTTTTTGTTTATAAAATAGGTCATTGTTATTTGTGTTATAATATCGTGTAAAGGATGCACAATGTACTGTGTTGGTTGACCAAAAATTTTCAATAAAATATTTATTAAAAAAAAAGGGTGGGAAATTGTCAAGTACAGTAAACACCTTTGTGCACAATGCAGCCTGACCTCCTTGGCCCACCTCTCCAAGTATCTTCCACTCCCCGTTGCACTCATCCACCCTCCGTCCGTGGACATATCCCCAGAGCTGTGTTCCATCCCCTGGGAGTTCAGATGTTGGCTGCTGCGTGTGTGGTGTTGCCTCCCGCAGTATTCAAGCACAGTGTCCATGCATCAAGGTATGATTGGGATGCGAGGCAATGACTCCCACATGCTACGTGACCTGCCTTTCCATGAGGATCCACTTGGGTTGTGTGAAGTGCTCACCTAACCACGATTGCCAATTCCCTATTCGTGATAACTTTCAGCCGTACAGCCAGAGGCCTAAGCAGTCGGTGAGGGTTATGGGTGGTCGGTGGGGCAGACAGGCAGGGACAAGGGTCGCCCAGGAATGGGTACACATGATCCAAGGGTTGGCATGGTGGTGCTGCGTGCGGTTGCCCCCACCCTCCCATGTTAGCCCACCCCCACGGAGGGTCCCCCGCCCCCCCCCCACTGATCACTGGGGTGGAAATGGGGCTTAAGTGGTGATAATTGGTTTCTCGCCTCGCTAAGGTGAGATCCCGATTTCAGCTTTGGGAGCAGGTTGGTTGCAAACTGTTTGGCGTCTGGCGCAGTTCTTGTTTTCAGTAGCCTCGTTTCATTTGAGCGAGAGCGTACCGAGGCCGGAAAATCACATCCCCTGGATGGGAGGGTGAGCTGTGAGGAGGATGCAGAGATGCTTCAGTGGGATTCAGACAGACTGAGTGAGTGGGCTTATGCATGGCAGATACAGTATAATATGGATAAATGTGAAGTTGACCACTTTAGTAGCAAAAATAGGAAGGTAGATTATTATTTAAATGGGTGTAAATGAGAGAGGTGGATACTCAGCGAGACCTTGGTGTCCTCGTGCATCAGTTGCTTAAAGTAAGCACGCAGGTACAGCAGGCAGTAAACAAGGCAAATGGTATGTTGGCCTCCATAGCGAGAGGATTTGAATATATGTACAGGGATGTTTTCCTGAAATTGTCTAGGGCATTGGTAAGGCCACACCTGGAGTATTGTATGCAGTCCTGGTGTCCTTATCTAAGAAAGGATGTTTTTGCTATGGAGGGAGTGCAGCGATGGTTTACCAGACTGATTCCTGGGATGGCGGGACTGTCATATGAGGAGAGACTAAGTCGGTTAGGATTATATTCATTGGATTTTAGCAGAGTGAGAGGGGCTCTCATAGAAACTTATAAAATTCTAACAGGATTTGACAGGGTAGATTCAGAAAGAATGTTCCTGATGGTGGGGGAGTCCAGAACTAGGGGTCATAGTTTGAGGATAAGGGGTAAACCTTTTAGGACTGAGGTGAGGAGACATTTCTTCATCCAGAGAGCGGTGAATCTGTGGAATTTGCTACCACAGAAAGTAGTTGAAGCCAAAGCGTTGTGTAATTTCAAGAAGGAATTAAATACAGCTCTTGGGGTGAAAGGGATCAAACAATCTGAGAGGGGAAAGCGGGATCAGGGTATTGAACTTGCTGATCAACCATGATCATAATGAATGGCGGAGCAGGCTCGAATGGCCTCCTCCTGCCTCTACTTTCTATATATGTTTCTATGTATCTTGTTAAATCTCGAAGCGCGGAGGGCAGCACGGTGGCGCAGTGGGTTAGCCCTGCTGCCTCACGGCGCTGAGGTCCCAGGTTCGATCCCGGCTCTGGATCACTGTCCGGGTGAAGTTTGCACATACTCTCCGTGTTTGCGTGGGTTTCGTCCCCACAATCCAAAGATGTGCAGGCTAGGTGGATTGGCCACGCTAAATTGCTCCTTAATCGGAAAAAATGAATTGGGTATTCTAAATTTTTTTTTTTTTTAAATCTTGAAGCGCATCGAACGTTGTGATTTAACCACCTCATCACGTCACCGAGTCGGGTGCGACGAGGCCGGTAGATTGCGCCCTCTGTTCCTCTCTCCACAGATGCTACCAGACCTGTTGAGTTTTTCCAGCAATTTTCTGTTTTTGTTATATTTGAAACTTTATAAATGTTGATGTTCAAAGTGACGTGGCTGTCCTCGTAGAAGGAACGCAGAAAATTAGTGAGCAGGTGCAGCATGCAATTGAGAAGGTAAATGACATGTTGGCCTTAATTGAAAGGGGATTATAGTACAGAAAAAAATAGGCCTTGCTAGAACTGTGCAGGCTTTTGGTGAGACCACACGTGGACCACTGTGTGCAGTTTGGTTTCTACATTTAAGGAAGGGACATTTGTATTGGAGGCAGAAGAGCGCAGGGGCACTAAATTGGTCCCTGGGAAGAGGGAGTTGTACTCTGATGAGAGACTGAATAAATTGGCCATTTATTCTCTTGAGTTTAGAAGGATGAGAGGTGATTTCTTTGAAACCTATGAAATGCTGAATGGGGTTTGACAGTGTAGATGTTGAGCGATTATTTCCATTTTTCGCGGAATCTAAAACACTGGAGCACAGTCTCAGGGTAAGTGCCAATCATTTAGAACTGACATGAGGAGAAACTACTTGACTTGAAGGATGGTGAATCTTTGAAATTCCCAACCCCAGTGGGTTGTAGATGCTCCATCGTTGAACATATTGAAGTCTGGGTTAGGATGATTTTTGATCTCTTAAGGGCTACGTGGATCGGGCAGGGAAGTGGAGTTGAAGCCCAATGTCAGCCATGAACATATTGAATGGCAGATCAGGATTGACAGGCCGTGTGGTCTACTCCTGCTCTTACTTCTTATGCTCTTGTGTGTTCTTGAAATGTTTAACATGATGAACGGATTCAATAGAGTTATAATGAAACTATTTCTTCTGGTGGGGGAACCCAAACAACAAGCATAATCTTAAAATTAGATCTGGGTCATTCAACGGTGAAATTAAAAGCATTTATACACAAAAAATCTGGAACACTCTCCCAAAATGCTGTGGAGGCTGGGTTAATTGCAATTTTTAGTACTGACTCCTAGCCTCTTGTTAGTTAAGGGTAATCAAGATAACGGGAAAAAAGCTGTAAATGCATTTAAGATGCGGATCAACCATTGAATGCTGGAGCGAGCTTGTGAAACCAAATAGATTCCAGGTTCAATTTTTCTTTATTCGTTCATGGGATGTGAGCATCACGAGCTGGGCCCCAGCATTTATTGCCCATCCCTGAGGGCATTTAAGAGTCAATCACATTGATGTGGATCCGGATCCGGATTCACATATAGGTCAGGATGACAGATTTCCTTCTTTAAAGGAGAGTAAATGAGAGTTTTTAACAACAATTGACACTGGTTTCATGGTTATCATTATAGTTTTAATTCCCACATTGGGTCGGTAACCTTTCATATCTTCATCTGACAAAAATCATTCAATCTCAGTTATGAACTGGGCGATTCTCCGAGCCCCGTGCCGGGCCGGAGAATCGGCGCAACCGCGCCATGACGCCCCGATGCCAACACGCGATTCTCCGAGGTGTGGAGAATCGGTGCCATTTGCGCCAGCGCGTTTGATGTGGCGCTGGCCGCGGGTCACTGAAATCGGCGGGGCCGCCGATTCTCCGGCCCGTATGGGCCGGGCGGCCGCTTGGATACGACAAAGTCCCGCCGGCGCCGTTCACCCCTGGTCGCTGCTGGCAGGAACTCTGCACGAAGGGTCAGGGGGCGGCCTGTGGCGCGGGGGGGTGGGGGGGGGGTCCGCCGGGGGGGGCCTCCGATGGGGTCTGGCCATCGATCGGGGCCCACCGATCGGCGGGCCGGCCTCTTCTCCCTCCCGGGCCAACTTCCCTGCGCGGCCGGCCTCTGAACACCGACGCCATGTTGAGTCGGGGCCGGCGCGCTGAAGAAGTCCCCCGCGCATGCGCGGGTTGGCGCGGCGCCCATTTGACACCGGGAAGGGAGGTTGGTGCGGCGTGAACCGCTCCAGCGCCGTTCTGGCCCCCTGTGGAGGACAGAATTGGTCGTCCCCGTGCCCGTTTCGCGCCGTCGAGAAACGCGACGGCGTTCACGACGGTGCGAATACTTCGTCTCCATTTGAATCGCGCCCAAAATCTTCAATTCACTTCTATTCAACTGCGTTATGGGTGACATTTTTCATTCATCTTTGTAAAGAAGTGCTTCCTGATAGCTGCTCTAAATTGCCTAGTTCTAATTTTAAGCTTATGCCCTGTGACTCCCCACCAGAGGAAATGGTTTCTCTCTGCCTACCACATCAAATTATTTAATCATCTTAAACACCTCATTTGGATCACCCCTTAATATTATATATGCAAGGGAATGCAAACCTAGTCTATGCAACCCGTGCTCATAATTTAACCCTGTTTAGCCTCTGGTGTCACACTTGTACTGCAGTCAGACTTTAAGTGAAAACCAAAGACTGAATTTCACAACTGAACACTTCATGTTGGTACTGGCTGCTGTGTCACACACCTTTTTCTCCATCTGAGTTTCATGTTAATATCCTCAAAGTGAGATTTTCTCCACCTTCTGTTTCTCATCTCCAGAGGTGACCCCCAGATAGCTTCAATCAAGCACCGAACAATTTTTGTGGCTTACAGCGCGTGACCTTCTACCATGTGTGATCTTTGAAAATGAGTTGAATATTTGCTCCACTAGACATTCTAGTTGTTCAAAAAGATTTCACAAAACTTACCGCATGCATTTTTAATACACTACAACAGGGAATTCTAGGATAGTTAAAGATTTCAATTTTGTTGCAGAGAGCAGAGTGAATGAGAACAGGGAAACTGGTTTCAGCAAACAGGTTCCAGTAGTTGTGTTTGTAATTTCTGTTATTAATTTGTGTAGTGTTGCTCAGTAGAGAAGATGTGTGAAGAGATCAGTTCAGTCCATAAGAGGATTGTTTAGGAGTCTGGTAACAGCGGGGAAAAAGCTGTTTTTGAGTCTGTTCGTGTGTGTTCTCAGACTTTTGTATCTCCTGCCCGATGGAAGAAGTTGGAAGAGTGAGTAAGCCGGGTGGAAGGGATCTTTGATTATGCTGCCCGCTCTCCCCAGGCAGCAGGAGGTGTAGACAGAGTCAATGGATGGGAGGCGGGTTTGTGTGATGGACTGGACGGTGTTCTCGACTCTCTGTAGTTTCTTACGGCCTTGGGCCGAGCAGTTGCCATACCAGGCTGTCAGCCAGATAGGATGCTTTCTGTGGTGCATCTGTAAAAGTTGTTGAAAGTCAATGTGGACATGCTGAATTTCCTTAGTTTCTGGAGGAATAGGCGTTGTTGTGCTGTCTTGGTTATAGCGCCGACGTGGGTGGACCAGGACAGATTGTTGGTGATGTGCACACCTAGGAATTTGAAGCTGTCAACCATCTCCACCTCGGCCCTGTTGATACAGACAGGGATGTGTACAATACTTTGCTCCCTGGAGGGAGAGATTGTTGTTGTTCTACCACGCCATTAGGTTCTCTATCTCCCTCCTGTACTATGACTCACCGTTATTCGAGATCCGACCCACTATGGTCGTGTCGTCAGCAAACTTGTAGATGCAATGCTCGGAATGCCTCATGAGATCTAACAAGATGTCGCAATCTGGATCTCCCCCTTGTTGGGAGAGATCCAGATTAACATAAATATGTTTGTGCTCGATTCTCTCGTAGTCCGGGAATTAATTCCCACACCTGGGAGACGTCGCCATGACGTCATTTAGCACTGGTCCACACAAATGTGGGCCAGACGTAACGGCAACTGGAGAGGCTCTCCCAGGCCATCGGTGGCCCTCAGGTGGTCGGGCTCTGGGCAGAGTAGTACCCTGACACACCTGCTGGCATCTGGGCATCCTGGCACTACCAGGCTGGCAAGGACACTTCCAGGGTGCCCAGGTTCTGGTGCAAAGGTGCCTGGGTGTCAGGTTGCCCGTGCCCAGGATCAGGCCTGGGGGTGCCCTCCCCTTAAGAGATGGGGTGAGGGGGGCTCGAGGACCCCCTAAGAGGTAGGTTGAGGCAGTGGAGTGTTCGCAGGCAGAGAGTGGGGTGTCCGAGGAGAATCGAGAGATCGGGGTGGCATTTAAAAATGGTGAGGTAAGTGCGGCTTCAGCGAAGCTTTCCTTGCCGATGCCAAAGAAAATGACTGAGTCCCGTTTGACAGTGGGGTCAGCGCCGAGAAAGACCCCACTATACGCGCCCAAAACGGGGTTCTGTTTTTTGCACGTCAAATTGTGCCCTACAGCTTTTATACTACCAATGTGTGTAGATCGAGTTAAGATACAGTTTAGCCAGGCTCAAGAGGCTGAAAGGCCTACTCCTACATTGCAAGTGTTCAGTTGTTTAAATTTACTCTCAAATACTTGACTGCTTATTAAAAGATGTATCTTGCTTGGAAGAAGAAGTATTGATGAACTATTTATTTTCTAGTGAGTTGAAACAGCAATATAATAACCAATGCGAGCTCTTCAGCTCCATCTGGACGTTGTGATTGAAGCACGATTTAAAACACCAAATAGGCACTCATTCCCGTAAAAGCAGTGTCCACACATCAGCCTTCATGCTTCCTGGCATTAAATCTGAAATAGGCCTTTCCATCTTGAGTTTTTGTTCTAATAAATTCAAATCCAGGAACATTTTCTTCAGACAGGGCTTGCTAGCATGTGGAACACGCTACCAATCCCCACCCCACCCCCCCCCCCCCCCACCCACCCCCCCCCCCCCCCCCCCCCCCCACACACACACACACACACACACAAACGTCATGGATACAGAATCAGTTGAGGCATTAAAAAGGAGGTAGATATTAATTTGAAAAATAAGGGTATTAAAGGGTAGAAATTTTGGATGAGAAAAATAAACTGTCATTGCTAAAGCAAACTCAATGGGCTAAATTGACTATTCCAGTTCCTGTGTAAATAGCTATTGCTGGAATATTTCATAAATGAGTGAAGTTTCCTATTTGATTTGGCCTGCCCATTCCCAGTAGTTCCCTCTAAATCTGCATAGTGGCAGTCTATTAGATTAGGGATATGAGGAAAAATAGAAGAGAAAGCTACAACTTTTTAGGGGCGGAACCTCTTAAGATTTAGATGACATTCAAAACACTTCTATTCTCACAGTTTTTAATGTTATCTAAGTCCATTGATTAGACTGAAGATCGATCACTAAGAGGTGTAAAAACTTCAAGGAAAGAAGGAACATGTGGACAATGTCTCATCGTCTACTCGGGATTTACCAAAGTGTTTCACAGGCAATGAATGATTTTTGAAGTCCAATCCCATGCACACTGCCCTGTCATTTAGCTCAGGATATTGCAAAAGCTCTCCAGCCAGTATAATGTGACCTGCCACTGACTCTTCATCCCTCCATATTTCATTGCCAGTACTGGCTGGGCATTTTAGTGCTTAAGTTTCACTCACTTCCTCCATATCATTCTTCACTACTGTGGTTACCTTTTTTGAAGAGAAGGAAGCTATTAAAATGGATAGTCACTAAGGACAGGCTTCATTCAGTCAAAGATAAATAATACTAAACCTAAGTGGATATACAATATTGCACATTCAGACGATCATAAATTATTCGAGCTTCATCTAATGGCTTATTATGTCATCTATCCTCTTCAGTGTGCGACAGGCTTGAAACCCACTGTTAGGCTCTGTGACTTTCTGAGCCGCCTTATCCTCATGTAATACATTGCCTGTTCTGCATTCTTTTCTGTAACAGGCATTCCAATCTATTTTACTTGATGTGTAACATAACCCCAGGTGTATCATATCGCTGTGTACCACACGTCCACATATCGGCTATTCCAAAAACTCTCTAACCAGAATTCGTCTCAGTATGAAGCCATAGACAAAAAAGAAGTGGTAAGGGGAGTGGAATTTGTTTGCAAGCTGCTTTTGGCATCGAGATCATGCAAGACTTAAGGGTGGTTTTCATACTGTAACACCTTTCTGAAAGTAATCATTGCGGTTATACACCCCATGGCACTAGAACCAAATGTATTTTACAACCAGACTGCATTTAAATTGTCAGAGAAATGAGGGAATTGTCTGACGCCAGGAACAGGATTTTCCCTCCAGGGTTCTGAACCCCACCATCAGCCTGAAATGTGGGTCAGAGACTCACACCCTTGGAAATGGTCACTCATTTGATTTTCTCCGGGGTGGCCAGTTAATGGCCAGAGGGTGGGCTCGTTGTCAATTAAGGACAGCAGGCTATCTCTCAAAGTTGGAGCGCTATTCAGAGGCTTCCAGCTTGAAGGGAATACAATGCTGCAATGGAAGGTAAAATAAGGGAAACGGTATCTAAGAACGGAGGCACCCTCTCACCAATTTTTAAAATTTAAACTAATAAATGGAGTAATTGCGGAACTCCACCACAGGACAGCCTGCAGTGGCTGCAGCACCTAGGCAGTCAGTGAGGGCCTCAGTGGAGAGATGGAATAAATATAAAGACCTTCACCAGACTGAACCTTATTGCAATTGTTAATTAGGGATTCAGCCATTTGCAACTGGGCACAAAAAGCTGGGAGAGTTTTGAATTGAAGTGATCCAGTTAAGATCCAGTGATTCTGAATTTACTTGTTGAGTCCATCTAAGTATTTTTAATGAAGTCTGTAGAGAAAGGCATACACTGCTAGACATTATTGACAGTCTCTTAAGGCACAGTGTGGTAGAGTTAAGCAATATTGATCAGTGTGGTAGTGGAGTCATTTTTTATAATTACATTGATTTGCAAAAATTCAATAACAGTCTGACCATAATGAACTTGATTTAATTCCAAATCCTCCCCATCCAAAGTAATTGATCATAAGACAAGAGTGATCATAATTGGGTGAAAATAAAACACTAAGGTGGCTAATATGATGATCTCGGATGATGCAGTATATTGTTACAGCAAGACTGGAGTTCTGTAATGTTTATCCACACTGTGTTAGATAAAATGCAGTGTACCCGCTTCAGAATGCTGTGTAAATAACAGGAAGCCGGCTGAAGTATCTGTGTACGGTTTTGTTATGTGATTATACATTATTTTACATCTAATGTGAAAGATATTGCATTCTTATTGTCTTTAAAGTAATTACCATGCAATTTTGTAAGCAGATGTGTAATAACAACTTCCATTTATAAAACATTATTAACTTGATAAAATTTGAGAGATAGTGCTGCAGTGGTAATGTCACTGGTCTATGAATCCAGAGGCCCAGGCTATTGATTTGGGGGTCACAGGTTCAAGTCCCACCACGGCAGCCGGTGGGATTTAAAATCAATTAATAAATCTGGAATTGAAAGCTAATCGCAGTAACAGTGACTATGAAACTATCGTTGATTATTGTAAAAACCCATCTGGTTCACCCATGCCCTTTACAGAAGGATCTCTGTCGGTTTTAGCCAGTCTGACCTCCATGTGACTCCAGACCCACAACAATGTGGTTGATTCTTAACTGCCCCTCTGAAATGGCCATGCTAGCCACTCAGTTCAAGGGCAATTAGGGATGGGTAGCTAATGCTGGCCCTCCGAGTGTCACGCACATCCCATGAAAGAATAAAAAAACTATCCCAAGCCACTTTATGGGATTGTTATTGAACAAAATTATAGCACAAACCACATGGATATCCGGAAGGATAACCAAAAGTTTGGGCAAAGAGATAGTCTTTAACTAAGACTGAATGAGAAGATGGAGATGCAGAGGGGTTGCGGGGAGAATCCCAGAGTTTAGTTCCGAGGCAGTTGAAGTCATGGCCATAAATGAGGATCGATTAAAATCAGGGATTCACAAGAAGCCCTAATTAGAGTGCTGCTCGATAGATAATGTATTAAAGTAAATTTAATGAAATAAAGATCTTTCACTGTGTGTACAACCCAACCTGTTTTTCTTGAGCTTTTTGTAATGATTTGTGTTTGGTGAATCCGGAACAAACTCTGCGGGGAAGGCAGAAGAACAACAATAATATGGGGAATGAAGATCATAGAATAGCAGGAAGGGACAGACAGACAAAACCTAAGAATACAGCAATATTTAAGACTAGATGTTACAAAGATAACAAAAAGACTAAACTAAAGGCTCTGCATTTAAATGCATGTAGCGTTCATAACAAAATTAATGAATTGATAGCGCACATTGAAGTAAATAAATGTAATTGGATAGCCATTACGGAGACGTGGCTGCAGGAGAACAAGGATTGGGTCCTGAATATTGAGTGGTATATGACATTCAAGAAGAATAGAAAGCTGTGTACGGGTGGAAGGGTAGCACTGCTGATCAAGGATGGCACTGGTGCCAAAGTTAGAGATGACCTTGATGAAGAAGATGAGGACGTAGAATCGGTTTGGGTGGAAATGAGGGGTAGCCAGGGAAAGAAGTCACTTATGGGAGTGGTCTACAGGCCCCATAACATGAACCACAATGTATGGGAAAGTATACAATAAGAAATGTTGGATGCTTGTGATAGAAGGACAGACATAAACATGGTGATTTAAATCTACACATGAACTGGAAGATTCAGATTGACAGTAGTAGCCTGTATAACAAGTCTGTGGAACGCTTTTGAGACAGTTTCTTAGAGCAGCACGTTCTGGAACAGACCAGAGAGCAGGTTATATTTGACTTGGTATCGTGTAATGTGACAGGCTTGATTAGTGATCTCAGGGTGAAGATCCACCTCGTCAACAGCGACCACAATATGATAGAATTTTACATCCAATTTGAAAGGGAAAAGAATGAGTCTGAGACTAGTATTTTGAACTTAAATCAGGGCAACTATGTGGGTATGAAAGCTGAGCTAGCTGTAGTGAACCGGGACATTAGGTTCAGGGATACATCAATGGAAAAGCAGTGGCAGACATTTAAGGAGATATTCAAAATACCCAGAATAAATATATTCCGATTATAAAGAAAAAATCGAACCATCCATGGTTAGCTGAAAAAGTTAAGGACTTTAAACTTAAGAAAAAAAACATACAACTGCACAAAAATGTGTGACAGGTAGATGATTGGTCAGAATATAAGGAATGGCAGAGAATGACTCCAATGTTAATCAGGAGAAAGGGGGCAGCACGGTGGCGCAGTGGATAGCACTGCTGCCTCACAGCGCCGCGATCCCAGGTTCGATCCCAGCCCTGGGTCACTGTCCGTGTGGAGTTTGCACATTTGCGTGGATTTCGCCCCCACAACCCAAAGATGTGCAGGTTAGATGGATTGGCCATGCTAAATTGCCCCTTAATTGGAAAAAATGAATTGGACACTCTAAATGTATTTTTTTTTAATCAGGTGAAAGAAATTAGAGTATGAGAGGAAGCTAGCTAGAAATGTAAAAATGGATAGCCAGCGTTTCTACAGATATTTAATAATAATAATTTTTATTGTGACAAGTAGGCCTACATTAACACTGCAATGAAATTACTGTGAAAAGCCCCTAGTCGCCACATTCCGCCGCCTGTTCGGGTACACGGAGGGAGAAATCAGAATGTCCAGTTCACCTAACAGCCCGTCTTTCGGGACTTGTGGGAGGAAACCAGAGCACCCGGAGGAAACCCATGCAGATACAGGGAGAACATGCAGACTCCACACAGACAGTGACCCAAGCCTGGAATTGAACCTGGGACCCTGGAGCTGTGAAGCAACAATGCTAACCACTGTGCTACCGTGCTGCCCTATAAAGGATAAGAGAAAGTAAAGTGAGTGTTAAGATTGAGAACAGGGAGTAAATAGTAGATAATAAGGAAATGAACAAATATTTTGATTCTGTCTTCAATATCGAGGATACAAAAAAAATTCCAGTAACAGCTGTAATTCAAGAGGTGGAAGGGAGAGGGGAACTTGGTGAAATTACAATCACTAGGGAAGTAGTACTGAGAAAACTGATGGAGCTGCAGGCTGACAAGTCTCTGGGTCCTGATGGACTTCGTCCTTAGGTCTTAAAAAAGGTTGATGAGATAGTACCGAGAACCGAGAAAGACTCCGCTCTACACGCCCAAAACGGGACTCTGTTTTTTGGTTGTTAAATCACACCCCTAGTCTCAGTAACAGTGACCATAAACCCATTGCCGATCATCATAAAACACCCAGCTGGTTCACCAATATTCTTCAAGGAACAAAATCTCCCATCCTTCCCCAGTCTAGTCCAAAAGACTCCAGACCCAGGGCAATTTGATTGACTGAATTTCCCTCTGAAATGGTCTGGCAGGGCACTCAGTTGTAGAAATTGGGGATGAGCAGCAAATATTGGCTTTGCCAGTGACCCCCAAATCCCATAAAATCATTTTTAAAAAGGAAGTTGAAGTGAACTTTCCTCACCCTGAGGAAACAGGATGTGTCATGTGTCTTTATCTCTGCACTTTCTCCACCAGGATCACCAGTGCCACGTATGAGACATTGTCTGCCCTCTCCTTTAGCCCCTGAGCCATCCAATCATGTCCCCTTTTTGCCAGCCGGTGCATCCAAAGCTTCAGTTGGAGAGGGTGCATGGTGCTGATACATACAACTCCACAATAATAGCTTCTAATCAGAGTTCAGTGCTAACCCTGCAGATGTCTGTTTTAGTGTCTACTGGCACATATTAATCATGGAATCATCAATTATCCTGCAAATTGCAGGCTAAATCCAGACTTTCAAGTTCTTCTTAGCACAGCACCAACTTAGCACCTTTCACCAAAATAACCCCGAGTTTTTTCACAAGGACTGAAAGGGCCGAGAAGAGGGCCTGATTTAGTAACTAAAAAGGAATGGATTACATTTACATTTCAAACTTTTTTCACTCCAGCAGTAATTTTCCATCTGATTTTTAAAAGTTTGATTTTGTCAGTGTCCAGCAAACTAAGATTAATCCAGGATGGAGAGATTCTTGAGGAGGATGGCTCTGAAGGCCATAGTGTACAACAGGCACTGAAAGTCAAAGATTTGCTGGAAGAGTGAGTGTGCTTCGTATTTATGGAGTGAGGATAAAATTATGCTGCGCTAGCTTTCATTTTCCGACTTGAAATGATATTCAGGCTGTTACTTGGGGTTAAATATACGAGCCCTGTGTGTTAAGCTTCGGGCTCACTGACCACTTTCTTTTGAAGTCAAAGAGCTTTGCAGTAAATTGCAACGGCTGTCTGCAGAAAGGTGGTAGCAATTTAATCTGTGGAGAAGTGCAGGTTGAGATGGATATCAGGTGTTTGCTATTTTAGCCATGCCTGGAAGGAGAAGAAGGGGGAAGAGATGAAAAATACAAGTGCAGTCAGAAGGAAAAGCCAGCATTAGTGTTAGCATCCACCCGAACCAATAATTCCATGTTTGTGCAGTCACTCGCCTAGTAATTGGCTGAGAGGTGTTTGAGCGCCTGTCGATTGGTGGAAAGGAGCAGCAGCTGCTGCTATTTTTGCAGTCTGCTGCTGGACAGACGCCTGTGATTACTGCAGCTACTAACATCACAGTGTTCCTGCAGCTCACTGCGCTCTGAGTCTCACTACAAGGAGGCTGACTCACAAAAAGAGCAGAATGTTTCCCTTTCAACCCTTTTCCGTTCCAGTAACACTCAACCTTGATTTTTTTAAATCTTTGGGTAAGTTAATTTTAGAACGTGTTTGTTTTATCTTCATTGCAGAAGTTCAAACAAACAACAACAAAAATTGCTCTGTCTCTACAAAGAATGCTGGAGAGACACATTAGATTCAAAAGGGTAAGGTTTGTCAAAACCTTCATCAGCTCTAATGAAGGGTGTAGATCCGAAACATCTTTCCTCATTTCAGAAGCAAGATCTTCTGTGACATCTGTAATTTTGTTTTTGATATTCTGCCTTTCCCCTCGAGCAGTTTCCTTACCATCGTCCTGTGATTTTTCCTTGTTTGCAAGTAACTTGCTGAGTTCCAAAAAGAACAGAATATTTTAACTGAGAAATAAATTGATAAACCGTCTAAAAGTCAGAGTGGAAAAAGTGCAAACCGGTGAGATTAGTGCTAGTAAAAATGAAAATAACTCGCATTTATATAGGGCCCACTGCAACCTCTGGACAGTCCAAGGGTTTCACAGCCAATTAAGTACCTTTGAACCATAATCACTATTGTAATGTAAGAAATGCAACAGCCAATTTACACACAGCAAGCTCTCTCTAATAGCAAAATGATGTGGAGATGCCGGCGTTGGACTGGGGTGAGCACAGTAAGAAGTTTTACAACAGCAGGTTAAAGTCCAACAGGTTTGTTTCGATGTCACTAGCTTTCGGAGCGCTGCTCCTTCCTCAGGTGAATGAAGAGGTATGTTCCAGAAACATATATATATAGACAGATTCAAAGATGCCAGACAATGCTTGGAATGCGAGCATTAGCAGGTGATTAAATCTTCACAGATCCAGAGATGGGGTAACCCCAGGTTAAAGAGGTATGAATTGTGTCAAACCAGGACAGTTGGTAGGATTTCGCAGGCCAGATGGTGGGGGATGAATGTAATGCGACATGAATCCCAGGTCCCGGTTGAGGCCGCACTCATGTGTGCGGAACTTGGCTATAAGCTTCTACTCGCCGATTCTGCGTTGTCGCGCGTCCTGAAGGCCGCCTTGGAGAACGCTTACCCGGAGATCAGAGGCTGAATGCCCTTGACTGCTGAAGTGTTCCCTGACTGGAAGGGAACATTCCTGCCTGGTGATTGTTGCACGATGTCCGTTCATTCGTTGTCGCAGCGTCTGCATGGTGTCGCCAATGTACCACGCTTCGGGACATCCTTTCCTGCAGTGTATGAGGTAGACAACGTTGGCCGAGTTGCACGAGTATGTACCGCGTACCTGGTGGGTGGTGTTCTCACGTGTAATGGTGGTATCCATGTCGATGATCTGGCACGTCTTGCAGAGATTGCCATGGCAGGGTTGTGTGGTGTCGTGGTCACTGTTCTGAAGGCTGCAAACAATGGTTTGTTTGAGGTTGCGCGGTTGTTTGAAGGCAAGTAGTGGGGGTGTGGGGATGATCTTGGCAAGATGTTCATCTTCATCGATGACGTGTTGAAGGTTGTGAAGAAGATGTTGTAGTTTCTCCGCTCCGGGAAAGTATTGGACGACGAAGGGTATTCTGTTGGTTGTGTCCCATGTTGTAACAGCAAAATGATAATGAACAGATAATCTTTATTAGGTGTTGGTGACAGATAAATATTGCCCAGGGCACATGCAAACCTTGCCTATCTATAGTCAGTACTACAGTGCAGAGCTCCTCAACAGAGAGAATACAGGTTGTCTGTGTTTTCTTTCCCTTAGTGTGCACTGTAGGAAATAAAGTTGTTTCCAGAATTAAGTCATCAGTTGGGGAAACATGCCAGGTCCAGTCGTTCCAATGCAAAATCAGTCTGAAGTTGCAAAGTGGTCTGGAGCAAGTGTAATATTCGGAATGAAACTAAAACTGGCCAAAACATCCAAAGAATCATCAGCATCTCAGGGTGGGAGCAGAGAGTAGGGTTCGTACATCTGAAATATTGTGAGGGATGCAAGTAATTGGTTCTACCATTCAACACTGTAAACAGCTTCCACAGCATTCTCGCTGGCGTGAAGTATTCCTCGGCATCAGTGTGAACACAGCTTTAGTGTCTGTGTGGCTTAAAGTTACATGTCTAAACACACAAGATTGGTGCTATTGTAGGAAGGCACAGCTGTTGATGTTTTACATAGATCTCAATTTTCACAAACTTAAGACACCAATTAAGCTGGTTGGAGAGAACATAATAGAGCAGATCACTTTATGAAGGGGAATTAAAGAACTGTCGTTTTATTCCCACAATGTGCAACTGTCTTGCCTATGGCAACAGATGATGATAATGTTGAAAATCGAGGGGAATCCCATGCATTCCATGGGCCACGTGACAATAATGGTCCATATAAGCAGATTTGGTAATAGCACACTGATTATCCTAGCACTGACAGTGTCAGTAATAGGACTTGCAGTACCGGCACTGATTGGAGATCACTTTTACTCGACAATAGTGTTAAATGGACAATAACAAATCATATAAGTAAATAATAGTTTTATTGATTTCAGGATCACCCGAGTTCTGATACTCAAAGCATGGAGAGTGGACACAGGAACAGGAGGCCATTCAGCCTCTTAACCTGCTGTACCAGTCAGTGAGATCATGACTGATCTGTATCATAATTCCATTCACCTGCCTTAATTCAATATCCTTCAATACTCTTTTTTTCTTTTTTAACATTTTTTAAAATTCTCCTTTTTCACATTTTCTCCCACATTTACACCCATCAACAATAAACAATAATCAGCAAGATATGTCAATCCCCATAATAACAACGATCCCATCCGCCCACCAACCCCCAAACCTCAACCCGCATGTTTACATAAACAAATGGCAAAAAGGAATCAGGGATTACCCGTAGTCACCCTTAATCTACACGACTCTCCACCCCCCACCCCACTCCCAACCAACGCCATCCAGCCTCTGAGAGAGTGCTGTACATGATACCCCAGAGTTGTACCCCCCCCCCCCCCCTCCCCCGCCCCGCACCAAGTCTCCAGCTCCTCCCATCCACTGCCTCTTGTAAAACTCCTCCTCCCAACCTCGGTTCCCTCCCCCCAACTTTCCACCCCGGCTAGACCACTCGGACCCTGTTCTGCCAGGCTCCGATGGCCGCAGCCCCTCCCCCCACCTCACTCCCGTTCCCTGGCCGGCTTAAGCCGGCCAGCGTGGAGGCCCCCGCCCGGGTCCCTTTCCCCCTTGCCTGGCCCTAGGAAAGCCCAAAGATCCCCTTTTAGCACACAAACCCCGCATATCCACCTACACCCCAAAGAACTCTCATTTCGAGTGAAAGTCCCGTCCCTTCCCTCGTCCAAATATATACCACATTGGCTCCTTTAGTCTCTACACCCGCGCGCAGTGATACAAAAAAGAAGAAAATACAGTCATGAGGTTACATCGGCACATGACCATTCCTCAATTTGTCAGTTCTGCCACAGTCCTTCTGCCTTCGCAAACTCCTCCGCCCAGGGTGCTGTGTATTAATATCTGCAGCTTCCAGTACATGCAAATGCACCACATTGCAAACCTGACTGACCATCTTAAATTGGTTGTCGGCATAATTCTTAGCACACACAGAATTATTTAGAAAATCTTGTCTAATCGTGGAATCACATCTGGGGCGACATTCTCCGACCACCCGCTGGCGTGAATCCCGCCCCCGCCGGTTGCCGAAGTCTCCGGCACCGGATATTCGGCGGGGGCGGGAATCACGCCGCGCCGGTTGGCGGGCCACCCCGCTCGATTCTCCGGCCCGGATGGGCCGAAGTCCCGCCGCTAAAATGCCTGTCCCGCAGGCGTAAATTATACCACCTACCTTACCGGCAGGGCAAGGCGGCGTGGACGGGCTCCAGGATCCTGGGGGGGGGCGCGGGGCGATCTGGCCCCAGGGGGTGCCCCCACGGTGGCTTGGCCCGCGATCGGGGCCCACCGATCCGCGGGCGGGCCTGTGCTGTGGGGGCACTCTTTCCCTTCCGCCTCCGCCACGGTCTCCACCATGGCGGAGGCGGAAGAGACTCCCTCCACTGCGCATGCATGGGAAACTGTCAGCGGCCGCTGACGCTCCCGCGCATGCGCCGCCCCGAGATGTCATTTCCGCGCCAGCTGGCGGGGCAACAAAGGCCATTTCCGCCAGCTGGCGGGGTGGAAATTCCTCCGGCATCGGCCTAGCCCCTCAATGTTGGGGCTCGGCCCCCAAAGATGCGGAGCGTTCCGCACCTTTGGGGCAGCGCGATGCCCGTCTGATTGGCGCCGTTTTGGGCGCCAGTCGGTGGACATCGCGCCGTTTCGGGAGAATTTCACCCCAGATGTTGGACACCGTGGGCGAGATTCTCCACTCCCACGCCGGTTGGGAGAATCGCCTGGGCCGCCAAAATTTCCGGGGACGCCGGTCCGACGCCATCCCGCGATTCTCCCAAGCGGCGGGAACGGCAGGTCGAGTTTTGCGGGCCGGAGAATCGCCGGAGACACCGAAAATGGCGATTCTCCGGCACCCCCGCTATTCTGAGGCCCGGAGGAGCGGCCAGGCCAAAACGGCGGGTTCCCCCTGGCGCCGTCCACACCTGGTCGTTGCAGTCGTGAGCGGTGCGTGAACCCTGGGGGGACGGCTTGCGGGGGGGCGAGGGGGGATCCTGCACCGGGCTTTACCTGAAATGTGGGGTGGCCCGCGATTGGTGCCCACCGATTGTCGGGCCGTCCTCTCTGAAGGAGGACCTCCTTCCTTCCACGGCCCCGCAAGATCCGTCCCCCATCTTCTCGCGGGGTGGACTTAAAGAGGACGGCAACCACGCATGCGGGCGACAAGGCCTGGCGCGTGTAGATGACGCGGCCCCGATCCTGGCCCATTGTCAGGGCCTGAATCGGTCGGGACCGGGGCCGTTCCGCGCCGTCGTGAACCTCGACGGCGTTCACGACGGCGCGGCCACTTCGGCGTGGAGGTGGAGAATCGCGCCCCGTGTTTTGAGTGTGGTTGGTCTGGTCTGTACTTTACCCGTTGTGAACGTTGGAAGCAGTGGAAGCGGTTCGGTACAATCCACCAGTTTTGGAGACATGCGACCTTCATATCTATCATCACACTGGCACTAAAATTCATATGCCACATTGCTAGGTTGTGTGATAGGCATAACATCTTTTTGGCTTGTCGGTAGAATCCTGTTCGTGGCGAAGACCACTCATGCTGCGGTTGCATAATAGCACCGTACAAAAGCTAGCCTCACCTGTTGCTCAAATTTCTGAGATTCCTTATCAGGATAATCTGAAGTAGATTGGGCACTCTTCAGGCCTGGAAGTGACGGCCTTCTGGCGGACCTGGCGGAATTTCTCCACCTAGAGAAGGTACACCATCCGAGGGTCAGACGAGGGCTTCCACAAAGCGGGGGCCATTCATCAGCCTGTTCCAAGACTTGTTTAATGCCAATAGTGACTAGGAAGAGTGTGGGTGGGGGTGGAAGAGGGAGGGAGGAAAAACAAAGGAGGACACACACAATGGAAAGAAGCAGAGGGGGAAGGAGAGAGACAAGAACCCAAGGGAATGACATGGGGAAAAAGGGAGGAGGGGAGGGCCATATAACCCACCTCTTCCAGACAATAACAACTGAAAACCACAACAGAATAAAGCGGAACGCAGTATGTGACGCCCAGGGCAGGAGTCAACGCTAAGAGGGAAACTAAGCTACCAACAGAGGAAAGGGATTGGGGTGGTGGGTGGGGGGAAATAGGCCAACTGGGGGGACCACATGTAAACATCTCTGTAAATAAGAAACAACTTCATTTGTAAATACCAGGTACACTTGTGCTGTTACTCTGTAAAAACTGGAAAATGCCAATAAAAAATATTTTTTTTTAAAAGGAAGTGACGGTCTTTGGCTCATTTATGGATTTGTGCAATATACAGCACAAAAGTATCTCACAGGTTGCCTGTGATTCGCCCTATTTCAGCACCCCCTTGCATGATGAGCGAATGGCTTGGGCCCTATTTATGAGGTTGCCGATCAGGACAATCATACAGGGCAAGGAACTGTAAGAATCCCAACATGTGTATTGACCAGTGAAGGTGGGCTTGCGGTAGATCATGATAGAGAACCGCCTTGGCAGATTTCTCCACTAGTACGTCAAGGAAAGGGGGCCCATTTCACTGTTTGAGCACAGGATGGAGCCCATTAAGACATGTATCATAGAATTTACAGTGCAGAAGAAGGTCATTTGGCCCACCGAGTCTACACTGGCCCTTGGAAAGAGCACCCTACTTCAGCCCACATCTCCACCCTATCCCCGTAACCCTGTAACCCCACCTACCTTTTTTGGACACTAAGGGCAATTTAGTGAAGGAAATTATTACATGCAGCTACAGATTTAAATACAACAAACATATTATCCACATATCGGAAATATGCAAGGAGAAGGAAGTTAGGTATCATTCTATTGAAGACATGTTTCTCATGGAAAATCAGCAGCCTCCTCTCATACAGTATAAATGTGTTGTTTCCCCTGACATTGTTATTCTTGCAAACTGCCCTGATGAGTTCAAGATGAAAAGCTTCGACAAAAAAAACATTTTTTTTTTTTAAATTGCTTTTTTTCAGCAGTACCTTTTACTAGTTTGAATCTGTTGCCCTCTTTAATCTTCCCAGTTAGTCTTTCCATTTAGTTTATTATCTGTAAAATATACTCCCAGGTGCTTCTTCAAAGGGATGAAATTCCAAGTCTCTGTTCCCAACTAAGACCTCAACACTAGTCTTAGAAATTAATCGGGTTTTTTTTTCCTTCTGCATTTACTCCAGTCTTTGAATATTTCCCTTGTTTCTCAGTGACCAGAACTGGACACGGTGTTCAAAGTGTGGTCAGGCCAGAGCACGGGAAAATAGATCATGATTTTTCTGACTTGTATTCTATTGTTTTGATCATGTAGCTCTTGAAGATTGTGGATTGCAATAGTTGGACATGTTGAATATTAAGTCGATACTCATATTCTCTGTCTTTCTTTCAGTTTTGTACTTGGCTATTTCACCACCAAAGTGGAATATGAACATTGACTGTTTTTCCTCTATCTCCAATATTTCACATTTGAAATTTATTAAATTTAAACTGCTGGTGTTCAGCCGCTTACAGATTGCTTAGCGCACTCTGTAAATGGGTGGATTATTCTGCTGCTGAGGTAAAGCTGTATTTAAGCTGATCTTTTTCCTCTTGGCCACCAAATCTATTCTCGGAGCTTCGGAAAATAGAAGGCTCCTGGTCAGGAAAAAGCAGCCAGAACAAACTGGGTTTCTCTTAATGATTTTGACACTTTGAAATGTGTTGGACACAGTCAATTTATCTATTTCATACAGATAAATAAATAGAAATATAATAATTTATTAAGCCATAACAATGTTGCTTTATTATTACCGGTCATGAGACACATTATACATCTGAGAACTTTTATCATCAATCCTATTGTGCCATGTATTCCCATCAACTGATGTTAGCAGCTTTGACATCTTTAAAACCTTGCTCATTTTAAACAGGGAAAGCATCATGGAAAGAAGCTGGACCTTTGGGCTGACTCTGACTCAGAACACCACTGTTTAGAATAAAACTGTTCCCAACACTGGGAAGTGAAATATGACTTATGTTGCTCTCCAAATTAGGGGACTTGTGAAGTATAAAACAATCTTTGGTTGCTGACTTTCATAATCGATTCAAGCTTTGTTGCTGCAGTTCAGGATGAGTATAGAATCATAGAATTTACAGTGCACAAGGAGGCCTTTTGGCCCATCGTGTGCACTAACCCTTGGAAAGAGCACCCTACTATAGCCCACGCCTTCACCCTATGCTCGTAACACAGTAACCCCACCTAACCTTTTAGACATCAAGGGGCAATGTAGCATGGCCAATCCACCTAGCCTGCACATCTTTAGACTGTGGGAGGAAACCGGAGTACCCGGAGGAAACCCACGCAGATACAGGGAAAAAATGCAAACTCCACACAGTCACCCAAGGCTGGAACTGAACCCTGGAGCTGTGAAGCAGCAGTGCTAACCACTGTGCCACCATGCCACACTTCAATTAGGCTATACTTAAGCTCAATCATTTCTTTATAGTGTTAACTTTACGATGAACCTTCCTTAATGGGAACATGTGTTTTAAAACCCAAGGGCTATCCTCTCCCACCAACCAAGGCTCCCTTTTGGGAGCTGGACCTCACAAACTTTATCCTTGTATGTGTTACCAAAAAGTCTTGTGTGCGAATTTAGAAAGCTCATTAATTGAAGTGGCATACGTTGCCTGTTTTGCTGTGCTTTGGTTTTGATCAGTGCAGTGATTTGTATGGACTAGCAAACCTGCAGAATGTTGAATGTTGCATTTGCGACATCTGCATTTCTAAACTCTTCATCAATAATGCAAGCAAACAAGGCTTTATACTTTCTAAACAGTTTGCATACGGGCGACAGATATGCAAGCACAAAAGTTCAAATTACTCTTACCCCCGCCTGCTTCATTATGTCAGGATACAAGATCACATATGGCCACACTGAAATAAGGAAATGAAAACCATATTGATTGAAAACAAATACAAATAGCACAGTAGAATGGAGGGACGAGATACTCTGTGTTTCACCAGTCCATATGACAAGCTTTTTCACTGACCCCTGGAAAAGGTTAGCCCTCCATCATGATAACCAGATTTTCTTTTCTGAATTCGTCTCTCTATCGCTCTCTACCTCTCTTCCATTGTATTTGAATCCTCATGCTCACCAGTGTTTTTCTTTACTCTTCAAATTGCCTCCCTTCCGTTGTTCCTGAGCAGAAATTTGCTGGCATAAAACAGCTGTTGTTGCTGTGTGCTGGGTAACATGTTATGAAAATGAATGAATGAAAATCGCTTATTGTCACAAGTAGGCTTCAAATGAAGTTACTGTTAAAAGCCCCTAGTCGTCACATTCCGGCACCTGTTCAGGGAGGCTGGTACAGGAAATGAACCGTGTTGCTGGCCTGCCTTGGTCTGCTTTCAAAGCCAGCAATTTAGCCCTGTGCTAAATCAGCCCCTGTTTTAAACATAAGGCAGAATCCTCTCCTGATTGGTGAATATGTTACTGGATGTAGTACTGGACATTCCGTCTATGTAGGTCCGAGATTCTATTCTTGATTTGTGCTGATTTAGCCGTTCTTCACAAGACAAGAGTTAATCCAACACTATTGCACATAAGGAGTTTTCTCCAACCCAGCCTGCGGTAATACTGTAAATTATAGGCTTGTGGAACACAAGGTGTGGATGGAGTTAAGATTCACTGAATGATGCTTCCTGTGTCCCTTTCTTCCTGCTCCATACGAGCTGCAGTTCTGATCCCACTTGGATCAAATGGAAGAAGTTGCTGAGCAGAGATGACGCACATTTGCAGAGAGAGGGAAGATCACATAGCAAATAAACATGCAAGACTCAGAAATGGCAATGACATGGAAACAATTAACATTCCAGCCAGGAACTAACAGAACGAGTGGGCAGGGTGGGTCAAAATTAGAGAAGTTTTGAAATTAGATCCTGTAGATTGCAACTTCTTGACCTGGTGTCCTCCTCATCTTCCTTCCTTCCCTTCCTCTTCTTCCTCCTGCTCTCGTTATTTTTTATATATATGCATCTTTTTAATTAGTTCCCCCCTGTGCATTCTCTGTATCTATCTTGCTCCCTGTCTGGGGCTGTTTATTATATGTCCACTGGTGCTACGGTAGTGCTGCCAACTCTTAATGCTGGAATCTTGTGCAATGTCAGCCTCCCAGTACCAGCCTCCCCAAACAGGCGCCGGAATGTGGCGACTAGGGGCTTTTCACAGTAACTTCATTTGAAGCCTACTTGTGACAATAAGCGATTTTCATTCATTTCATTTCAATGGGAAAGCACACCACAGCTTAGCTTAGATTCACCAAGCACTATTTAAACCAACAGGATCCCCAGTCTTAGCGACTCTCACAAATTAATTCTGATGTAGCTACCTACTGCGCATCTCCACACATCAAGAGGCAGTGGTTCAGGCACTGCTCCGGATCAATGTGCAACCAACGTTTTCCTGCCTTTCCTACTTTCTTTGCTCTACAACACAGCACCTTGCATTTATATAGCACCCTAAACATAGTAAAAACATCCAAAGATGCTTCACAAAAGCATTAGTAGACAACTTTTAACATTGAGCCAGATAAAGAGATGTTAGACAGGTGAGCAAAACTTTGGTCAACGAGGTAGATTTTAAACAGGATAGAGAACGGTGGAAATCTTTAGAGAAGGAATTCCAAACCTAGAGTCAGGGCAGCTGAAGACATGTGAGCTTGTGGAGTGATTAAAATTGGGATGCTGAAGAGGCCACAACTGGAGGAGCATGAAGATCTGAGGAGGGCTATCGCGTTTAAAGATATGGAGAAATTTCAAACCAAGAATGAGAATATTAAAATCCTTCTTATCAGTTTCCCTTACACCCTTGAATATATTTGTTTTATCTGTCCTATTTATTATTATGCTCCTTGTTTACCTGTGGCACCTCTCCTTTCTTCTTTCTCTCATCCTATCTCTTTTTCCTTCTCTCTCCTCTCTGGCTTTTGTTTCTGTCTCACTCCCATTCTTTATCCCAAACATCAAACAGTCTGTAAATTACTGCAGACACACAGTGCGCTCTTGTTTGTGGCAGAGGAGCAAAGCGAGAAACAGTGAGCGGACTGTGCACAGATCTCTCTCAATTCCCAGTGGGAGTGTTGTTTATAGAGCATTATAATTTATAACTGAAGAGAGTGGATTTAATTTCACTGGAGAGGCTCGCCAGCAGGGCGCCGGCCTGCAATCATATGAATCAGCAAGCTGCAAACTCCATTGAATGGAAAGTATTATCGCCAGCCACAAACGGACACTGTTTCTCCTTACACAGCTCCCAGAGAGCGGGAAGACCTTGTCTCTTTAGGCATTGATTTTATTTATTGTCTCCTGCTATGTCTTCTCTATCACATTTTCCTCCATCCTTCTTCATTGCCCTTCATTCTTTCCTCTTTCTGCCCCTGCCTTCTCTCTGAACGGTATGCGACATTGGCTGTCCAGCTTTTAAGCACAGATTGCCTTTAAGTGTGCTGTCAAAAATCTCAACCCCTTGCCTGATCGGACCCATTGTCAATGATGTGAGTGCAGACCTCACTCTTGCTGCCCCATGATTGACATAATCTCTGTTTCAATTTCTACCTCTGCCAATCACTTTGCTGCTCACAGAAACTTCAAACTGGTTCTGCAACTGGGACACCCCGGTATCTTGCAATTTGGGTTGTTACACCAAACATCAGCTTGGAATAATTCTACCATGGGAGAGTCGCTAAGTCACTAACGCACATTTTAAATGTTAATTTCTCCATGTATATTTTCTTGGAATCAAACAAAATTCTCGTACCTATAATATTCTCCATAAAATGAAAATATTTGAACAAAACCTCCTCTCTCACACCCCCCCCCCCTCCTGAATTATTTTAACATTTAATCATGTTACAGTTCTTGTGGAATATATCATAAATATTAAATTATTAGGTTAAAGCTGGATGGCTTTGTTGTCAGTGATTGCAACAGATGAAATAAAACTCAAAAGATTTAAGGAACCATTAAAACCTAGTTATATGTGCGCCTGCTGCTTAGGAACCAAAATGGATTATACCCAAAACAGAATTCATAATTCCTCATACTTATTGGACATTTTAAAAGTACATTTTAGCCCACAGGCCCAAGTTACCTAATAATCATTCAGTCAATTGTATGATGCACTATGGTCACACAATCCAAAAACCCACCCTGCCTGTGGTTATACTGCATCTTGGCCAATACCCCATCATGACAAAGCCACCACACTCTGCTACATTAATCTGGCATACGGCAGGCAGTTCTGAAGCACACATTCACTAGTTTGTTACCAGTTTACAGTCAAATTCCAGTCCTATTCCAACTAACCATCCATGGCCCTATCCCTCCCTCAATCTTTAACCTTATTGAACGGTACAACCCTCCAACCTCTTTGTATTCATCTAATTCTGGCCTTGTTAGCATCTCCAGTTTTCATTATTGCATAAACCTCTGTATTTTTCTCTTTTCTATTTCATGGCTTCTTAAAACCTATCCTTGCGAATGCAGTCCTTTTTGAAACTTCTTTCATGGAACGTGGGCATTGCTAGCTAAGCCAGCATTTTTTTTGCCTATCCCTAATTGATCATGAGAATGTGGTGGTAAGCCATCTTCTTGAACCGTTTTATCTGTTTATGTGGCTTGGTTTTAAACCTTTTTTGATAATGCTCCCAGTCACTCAACGCGTTCAGGAAGAGTTGCAGAATGGGCGATCCATTTGCAAGCATCATTCAAGTTTTGCTTTTTGTAGAGAAGGCTTATCTGGTTGTTGAGGAGCGAACAGATTCAATCCTTCGCCTTAAGAGATCTCCAGGTGTTAGGTCCTGGACTGTGTTGGTTGGAATTGTTTCCCATGTTAAAGACACTAAATAAATGCAAGTTGTTGTTGCCTGAAGTATTGCATATCTGGAATATGAACTCTCATTGGCATGAGAGGTTCTCGATTTGAACCATGTTGTTAAGGACAAGGTGCCAAGTGGAAGCCTGCCACAGCTGCACAGGTAAAGAACCTCACACTGAATTATACACTAACTTTTGAAATACTGTCTGAAGTTCAGTTAATGAAGAAAGCCAGTATGAAGGACAGCAATATGAATATTTAGGGGGTGGCAGTGTATGGGTACTTCAGTACAGTACAGCAAGCTATTCAGATGTCATCCAGCATTCGTTCTGAAGTTCAGATTCCACTCCAGCCTTCTAACCCAATATTAAATTTGATATGAAGTCATTATTACCTATATTACTCAGTAGAAAGCATCGTGATTTTTGATCATTTATAAAAGATATTCCTCTGAGAGTTGCTGGGCTAAAAACCTGTGACTATCCAGATTAGTCATGTGTAATGTATATGTGAGGTTGGTTTGTTGCAAAATGACCAAAGAGAAACTGAATCTTGAGTTTGGAACCTTGATTCCTACCTATACAGACAGTTACAGACACAATTCTGGACATGCTATCACAGGGAGTCAGTAAAGAGAGTCCAGGGCAGGAATAGAATATCACAGAGAGGATTGTCCTGCTTGCAAATACTTTGGATAGAAAGATAAGATTGCCTCTGTCCCCTGTATGACAAAATCGTAATACCATTTTGAAAGATGTATATAAGGAAGCAGTTTCCATCTTAGTTACAGATGGCACATTGAGGAAATGTTATCCAGGAACACATGAGCAAAGACTGTCGGTTGAGTGCCGATCTATGAGTCATACAGTACTTGTGTTGTATGCAACTCTGGTTAACTTGCTACAAAAGGTGATATTCCAGCACAGGAGGGTGTAGAGAAGAGTGAGGAAAATGATTCAAATTGTAAAGGGGATGGAGTGTTAACAAAGCAATTTCCGAAACCTTGAGGGAAGACAGTTACTGAGAGATGAAGTATGTCAATGTTAAATGGCTTGAATAGGCTATTTCCTGGATGCTACTACACAATGCGAAAGATAATGGGACCAGAGGCAACAACAATAAACCAATGAAACTTAGGTCAGAATTTTTAAAAATGTGATTGTACAAAAGGATGATAAATGGTCGGTACAATTCACCAGGCATGGGATTAAAGATACAGACCTTAGGAGCCTGGAGGCCAGAACGTGAAAATCTGAATGGCAGATATCTGTGTTTAGGTGGATCAAATAGCTTTTCTCATCTGCAGCACGGTAGCACAGTGGTTTCCCGGCTTGGGTCACTGTCTGTGCAGAGTCTGCACGTTCTCCCCGTGTGTGCGTGGGTTTCCTCCGGGTGCTCCGGTTTCCTCCCACTGTCCAAAGATATGCAGGTTTAGGTGGATTGGCTATGCTAAATTGCCCTTCGTGTCCAAAAAAGGTTAGGTGGGTTTACGGAGATAGGGTGGAGTTGTGGGGTTAGTTAGGGTGCTCTTTCAAAGAGCCGGTGCAGACTCGATGGGCCGAATAGCCTCCTTCTGCACTGTAAATTCTACGATTCTATGATCCTTAACTTTTATGATGTTTCAATGATTGAAAGAGGATGTCTTCAGGCTGGCTCTTGGTTTTGACAAAGGAAAGGAAAAGAAAGTAATCGTGTTTATCAAATGAGGAAAGGCAGGCATCAAAGATTTTAAAATAAAAGCTAACTAAGGACTGCAGTGCGTTTATTCCCTTTGTTTAAATTGTATTTGCTGTCACCCTCCTCTCAACTACATCTCTGCCTTATTGTAATCTTTCCGATGAACTTCCTTGCTTGGATTACGCTGTCCTTTCTCCTTCACTCTTTATTGCCCTGGTATTTTATCTCCCCTTTTTTCTTTCCGATGGCAATTTTCTACAAATAAATCTTAGTTTGTGTGACACCAAGCAATTTGACTGTTTCTTCATGTGAGTACTTCAGCATAAATGAAGGGAAAGCATTCATCAGTCTGGCAGCTAGACTGTTATTAGTCATTTTTTGCACAACAAGACGAAAGATTTGCAAGATTAAATCACTAACAAAATCGCAGGGATGTAAGTTTTTGTTCACATTGTGATAAAGCTGTTAATAGGATGTGGGAAATGTTGTTTCTCTCCATAAATGAGAATAAATGGTTGTATGTTTATCTCAAGATTTCCCTCCCCTTTTTCCTATTTATATCAGTCGCTTGCACATATCATCTCTATGGGAACATTAAAAAAAGGTCTCCAATAGTCTTAGCCTCAAGTACTTGCTAAAATGCATTACAATTTTACCTCATAAAAGTTAAATACTGCGGATGCTGGAAATTTGAAATAAAAACAGAAAATGACAGATACCCTCCGTGGAATGGTTTCATTCATTCTTATGAAAGGTCATGAATCTGGAACACAAGCCCGGTTTCTCTCGCTATCCTCTCTGCTGCCTTACCCACTCAGTGTTTTGCATTTATATTAACCTCTCCACTCAACCTTATACGGCCAGAAGAGCACAGGCATAGTCGAATTTGGAGATGATAAAAGCATGGATGGGGATTTGGACAGTGGATGAGCCATGGCAGGCATGAAGAGAGGGATCTTACAGAGATGGACGTGGGTGGACGTTACAATGGAGAGAGTATGAGGCCAGAAGCTCAGCTCAACTCAAATAAGGATGCCAAGCTTTGGGCAGCACGGTAGCATTGTGGATAGCACAATTGCTTCACAGCTCCAGGGTCTCCGGTTCGATTCCGGCTTGGATCACAGACTGTGCGGAGTCTGCACATCCTCCCCGTGTGTGCGTGGGTTTCCTCCGGGTGCTCCGGTTTCCTCCCACAGTCCAAAGATGAAAAATGAAATGAAAATCGCTTATTGTCACAAGTAGGCTTCAAATGAAGTTACTGTGAAAAGCCCCTAGTCGCCACATTCCGGCGCCTGTTCGGGGAGGCTGTTACGGGAATTGAACCATGCTGCTGGCCTGCCTTGGTCTGCTTTCAAAGCCAGCGATTTAGCCCTGTGCTAAACAGCCCCATAATGTGCAGGTTAGGTGGATTGGCCATGATAAATTGCCCTTAGTGTCCAAAATTGCCCTTAGTGTTTGGTGGGGTTACTGGATTATAGGGATAGGTGGAGGTGTTGACCTTGGGTAGGGTGTTCTTTCCAAGAGCCAGTGCAGACTCGATGGGCCGAATGGCCTCCTGCACTGTAAATTCTATGATAATCTATGAATCAGCCGAAAAGAATGGCTTGGGAGGGGAATGGAATCGATGACAAAGAATAAAGTTTGTGTCAGGGGACCGACACGGTGGCATCAGTTTCCTCAATGTTCAACTGAAGGAAGTTGTGGCCCATTCAGATTCGGAGAGTGGACGAAGAAGCTAATGACAGAGGGACAGTGGAGGGATCAAGAGAGGGTAGTGCAGAGATGGAGCGATGTGTTGTCCGTATACTTGTGCAAGCTGACATCATGGGCGGGATTCTCCGATCGTCGATGCCAAAGCCGCGTTCGGCGATCGGCCGGAGAATCCCTTTTTATGCGGGAATCAGAGAATCCAGCCCCATGTCTTTGTGTAATGTTGCTGAGGTATAGCTTATTGATCAGGAATAGGAGCAAATCAAAAATAGATCTTTGCGGTCCTTTATAGGTAATAGCTTTGGTGTAATTAGAAGGTCATGGGTGCTAATACCATTACAGGGTATTTCTTTATCACATTGATGTCCTGCGTGCCTCTCAGGTTGATGAAAAAGGCACCATTGCACTATTTCAGGAAGGGAAGGAAATTCTTCCAGAATTCTGGCCAATCTTCACCCCTCAACCATTCCCACCAAGAGAGATTAATTTACTCCTGTGTTTGCCTGCAAAATTATGCTTCAAACTTAATTAACTGGCTGTGATGTGCTTTTGGGAGATTCCGGAGTGCATGACAGATGCAATTTAAATGGAAGCCTTTTCCCTCTTGACTGGAGCAGCAGGAGCTTGGGTTGTACAACACAATACTCCTGTGTGTTTGTTTTCTCTGGCTGAGAGACTGGACAGAAAGACTCCTGTGTCTCTGTTCATGTTGCAATGCCTCTGACAAAAAAACATACTCACATTTAGCACAAAAGGCACCAAAAAAGGGTAGAATCTTGTCTTATGGTGAAAGGTTGAACAGTTGTGGCTATACCTATTGGTACAATGAGAGGTGACGTCATTGAAACATGTAAGATCCTTAGGGGACTTGGATCCGGTAGATAGCGGGAAGATTTTTTCCCTTATGGGAGAGACTAGAACTTGGGGATAAAGTTTAAAAATAAGAGGTCTCCCTTTTAAAACAGAGATGTGTAGGAATTTCTTGAGAGGGTTGTTCGTCTGGAATTTTCCTCTGCATAAAGGAGGCTGAGTTCGATAGATTTTTAAAAGACAAGGCAGGCAAAGGATGTGGCAGAGTGGGTGAAACAAGAGCGGAGTGGGGAGCACCAACCAGATCAGTCGTCAACTTCTCAAATTAAGGCTTGAAGGGCCAAATGGCCTCATCCTGCTCCGACATCCCATGTCTGCTCGGCAGAAAATCCCTGAGTTTTAATCCTTCCATCAACTGGTGAGGGTACAAGTCTCTCTGTGGGTTATTTTCTCCTCAGCCTGGCCTCTGCTTCTTGCTCAGGATGTAAGAGTGAGATTGTGAGAGACCATTGTTTCTCTATTGTGGATGGATCGTGGCCTGGAATTGTTGTGCAAACATTCCAGGATGCTCTCGGTTGGTCCTCTTGCAGATCATGACAGATTTCAGCTTGCTGCCAAGGTGTAATTTGGCTTGGATCAATGAAGCACAAATCTGTTTGATGATTTAGGTTGGATCAATAGGAAGTGAATATAATTGGTGATTTAATTTGGATCAATAGGGAGTGAATGTATGTTGATTCAATCGACATGATGATAATGTAGTTTGCAGTTCAGCTTGAATCATTAGCAAACAAATCTCTGATTTGATTGAGGTACACAGAAGCTGAAGACAATGACCAATTTAATTTGTTACAACAGAAGTGACAGTTCAATAGGGAGTGAATGTGGTTAGCGATAGCCAATCAGATTGGATCAATAGGGAGTGAATATGGTTTGCAATAGCCAATCAGATTGGATCAACAGGAAGTGAATGTGGTTTGCAATAGCCAATCAGATTGGATCAACAGGAAGTGAATGTGGTTTGCAATAGCCAATCAGATTGGATCAACAGGAAGTGAATATGGTTTGCAATAGCCAATCGGGTTGGATCAACAGGAAGTGAATATGGTTTGCAATAGCCAATCAGATTGGATCAATAGGAAGTGAAAGAGGTTTGCAATAGCCAATCGGGTTGGATCAATAGAAAGTGAATGTGGTTAGCGATAGCCAATCGGGTTGGATCAATAGGAAGTGAATGTGGTTTGCAATAGCCAATCAGATTGGATCAATAGGGAGTGAATATGGTTTGCAATAGCCAATCAGATTGGATCAACAGGAAGTGAATGTGGTTTGCAATAGCCAATCAGATTGGATCAACAGGAAGTGAATATGGTTTGCAATAGCCAATCGGGTTGGATCAATAGGAAGTGAATGTGGTTTGCAATAGCCAATCAGATTGGATCAACAGGAAGTGAATATGGTTTGCAATAGCCAATCGGGTTGGATCAACAGGAAGTGAATATGGTTTGCAATAGCCAATCGGGTTGGATCAATAGGAAGTGAATGTGGTTAGCGATAGCCAATCGGGTTGGATCAACAGGAAGTGAATATGGTTTGCAATAGCCAATCAGATTGGATCAACAGGAAGTGAATATGGTTTGCAATAGCCAATCGGGTTGGATCAACAGGAAGTGAATATGGTTTGCAATAGCCAATCAGATTGGATCAACAGGAAGTGAATGTGGTTTGCAATAGCCAATCGGGTTGGATCAATAGGAAGTGAATGTGGTTTGCAATAGCCAATCGGGTTGGATCAATAGGAAGTGAATGTGGTTAGCGATAGCCAATCGGGTTGGATCAATAGGAAGTGAATGTGGTTTGCAATAGCCAATCAGATTGGATCAATAGGGAGTGACTATGGTTTGCAATAGCCAATCAGATTGGATCAACAGGAAGTGAATGTGGTTTGCAATAGCCAATCAGATTGGATCAACAGGAAGTGAATATGGTTTGCAATAGCCAATCGGGTTGGATCAATAGGAAGTGAATGTGGTTTGCAATAGCCAATCAGATTGGATCAACAGGAAGTGAATATGGTTTGCAATAGCCAATCAGGTTGGATCAACAGGAAGTGAATATGGTTTGCAATAGCCAATCGGGTTGGATCAATAGGAAGTGAATGTGGTTAGCGATAGCCAATCGGGTTGGATCAATAGGAAGTGAATGTGGTTTGCAATAGCCAATCGGGTTGGATCAATAGGAAGTGAATGTGGTTTGCAATAGCCAATCGGGTTGGATCAATAGGAAGTGAATGTTGTTAGCGATAGCCAATCGGGTTGGATCAATAGGAAGTGAATGTGGTTTGCAATAGCCAATCGGATTGGATCAATAGGAAGTGAATGTGGTTAGCGATAGCCAATCGGGTTGGATCAATAGGAAGTGAATGTGGTTTGCAATAGCCAATCGGATTGGATCAATAGGAAGTGAATATGGTTAGCGAAAGCCAATCAGTTCGGATTAATAGGAAGTGAATGTGATTAGTGATGGCTCAATTGTTTGGATCACATTGGTAACTTTGGTTTGCACCCATGGTGTTCAACATTGCCAAATGTGGCTCGGAAAGCTGCACAATAGCTGGCCTCTATTTCCTCAGGGTGCTCTTCTCGGCTACTGAGATATTTGTTTCTGATCGGGTCATTCTGATTTAGCATTCCTCCTGCCGGTTTATGAGACAGTGTCCACGTGACCACTCTTTGCTGGAGACTGGTTGCATCTGAGATTGAACCTCAACGTTTTTCCAGTCTGGAATGTTTGTTATTGCTCTGTCACTATTTAAATACTTTTAACCTCTTCCAATCCCTCCCCAAACAATTAAGCTCCAGAAATCACAGCCGTAAGCGACTGACTCCCAGTTGTTGGTATTGTTTCCACCATCGCCATATCTCACTTGCAGGTGTTCTTGTAGCAGAGGTAGGGACGCCCAGGAAGTTGTGACCCAGTGGCCAATTCACCGTTAAGAAGGCCTTTGGGTACATAGCCATCATCCACCTGATGAACATGGCCATGCCAGTGTAGACATCGTTGACTTAGCAAGAGTGTATGACGATTAAATTAGCACGCTCCAGGACCTCTTGAGTTGGTGATCTTGTCCTGCCAAGGGACACTGAAATATGACTGAGACAACAAAGGCGTAAACTGTTCAGTCTTTTTTCCTGCCTAGCATATGTAGTTCAGGTCTCACTGCTATAGATTGCACTGAGGACACAGGCTTATTAAACCCAAAGTGTGGTGTTCTCAGTCAAATTGCAGACATTCTTATTCAGTACGAAGTCTTACAACACCAGGTTAAAGTCCAACAGGTTTGTTTCGATGTCACTAGCTTTCGGAGCGCTGCTCCTTCCTCAGGTGAATGCAGAGGTCTGTTCCAGAAACGACATGGATACCACTATTACACGTGAGAACACCACCCACCAGGTACGCGGTACATACTCGTGCGACTCGGCCAACATTGTCTACCTCATACGCTGCAGGAAAGGATGTCCCGAAGCGTGGTACATTGGCGAGACCATGCAGACGCTGCGACAACGAATGAACGGACATCGCGCAACAATCACCAGGCAGGAATGTTCCCTTCCAGTCGGGGAACACTTCAGCAGTCAAGGGCATTCAGCCTCTGATCTCCGGGTAAGCGCTCTCCAAGGCGGCCTTCAGGACCCACGACAACGCAGAATCGCCGAGCAGAAACTTATAGCCAAGTTCCGCACACGTGAGTGCGGCCTCAACCGGGACCTGGGATTCATGTCGCATTACATTCATCCCCCACCATCTGGCCTGCGAAATCCTACCAACTGTCCTGGCTTGATACAATTCACACCTCTTTAACCTGGGGTTACCCCATCTCTGGATCTGTAAAGATTTAATCACCTGCTAATGCTCACATTCCGAGCATTGTCTGGCATCTTTGAATTTGTCTATATATGTGGTTCTGGAACAGACCTCTGCATTCACCTGAGGAAGGAGCAGCGCTCCGAAAGCTAGTGACATCAAAACAAACCTGTTGGACTTTAACCTGGTGTTGTAAGACTTCGTACTGTGCTCACCCCAGTCCAACGCCGGCATCTCCACATCGTTCTTATTCAGCTCAGACGTAACAGTTGCAGCTTTTGGGATGCATGTACTGATTCCAGTCTCGAAGGACAGATTGCTGGTGGTGATGGAGCTTCTATATGTGAATCGATCTACAACCTGCGGTATCACATTGTCAATGTCGATAGATGCCAATGTAGCAACATCCTGGAAATGACATTTTTCTTCCTGATACTGATAACCAAACTCTTGACAGACAAACTCTTTACAGACGAGAGAGTCTGTCCATTTGCTGCTGAAGGAGTTCCTCCATTATGGAATGCTAGTGCAACATTTGTCAGCATAGAGTAACTCTCTGAGGACCTACTCTTAGACCTCAGGCAAGTGAGGCTGAGCAGCTGTCCATCAGTTCTGACAAGTAAGTAGACAATTTCTACAGATGACCTGAAATGAAACAGCCCTGTCAACCCTGCAACGTCGTCCTAACTAATATCTGGGGGCTTCTACCAAAGTCAGGAGAGCTGTCTCAGGCTAGTCAAGCAGCAGCCTGACGTAGTCATGCTCACAGAATCATACCTTGCAATGTCCCAGGCACCACTCTCACCATTCCTGGGTATGCCCTGACTCACTGGCAAGACAGACCCAGCAGAGGTGGTGTCACAATGGTATACAGTCAGGAGCGAGTTACCCTGGGAGTCCTCAACATCAACTCTGGACCCCATGAAGTCTCATGTCTTCCGGTTAAACATGGGCAAGGCAACCTCCTGCTGATTACCACGTACCGTCCACCATCAGCTGATGAATCAGTGCTCCTCCATGTTGAACACCACGTGGAGGAAGCACTGAGGGTGGGAAGTGCGCAGAATTTACTCTGGGTGGAAACTTCAGTGTCCGTCACCAAGAGCGGCCCGGTAGTACCACCACTGACCGAGCTGACTGGGCCCTAAAGATATAGCTGCTAGACTGGGACTGCAGCAGGTGGTGACCGAAGCAACAAGAGGGAAAAACCTACTGGACCTCATCCTCACCAACCTGCCTGCTGCAGATGCATCTGTCCATGACAGTATCGGTAAAAGTGACCACCACACAGTCCTTGTGGAGACCAAGTCCCACCTTCACATTGAGGATACCCTCCATCGTGTTCTGAGGCACTACCACCGTGCTAAATGGGACAGACTTCAAACAGATCTAGCAACTCAAGACTGGGCATCCATGAGGCGCTGTGGGCCCTTCAGCAGCAGCAGAATTGGACTCAACCACAATCTGCAACGTAATTGCCGCACACTACCATTACCACCCAGCCAGGGGATCAACCCTGGTTCAATGAAGAGTGCAGGAGCAACATCAGGCATACCGAAAAATGAGGTGCCAACTTGATGAAGCTACAACACAGGACGACTTGTGTGCCAAACAGCATGAGCAGTAAGTAATAGACAGAGCTAAGCGATTCCATAGTAAACGCATCAGATCGAAGCTCTGCTGTCCTCCCACATCCAGCCTTGAATGGTGGTGGCCAATTAAATAACTCACTGGAGGAGGAGGCTAGGAATCCTGCGACGAGTAACTCCCCTCCTGACACCCCCCAAAAGCCTGTCCACCGTCTACAAGGCACAAGTCAGGAGTGTAATATTGTGGAATGGAATACTCCCCACTTACCTGGATGAGTGCAGCTCCAACAACACTCAAGAACCTCGACACCATCCAGGACAAAGCAGCCCATTTGATTGTTACCCCTTCCACACACATTCAAACCCTCCACCACTGACGAACAGTGGCAGCCGTGTGTACCATCCACAATATGCACTGCATTAACTTGTCAAGACAGCACCTTCCAAACCCACCTTCCATGACCACAACCATCTCGAAGGACAAGAGCAGCAGATACCTGGTAACCCCACCACCTGGAGGTTCCCCTCCAAGCCACCACTCACCATCCTGACTTGGAAATAATTGTCGTTCCTTCACTGTCTCTGGGTCAAAATCCTGGAACTCCCTCCCTAACAGCACTCTACGTGTACCTACACCTCAGGGACTGCAGCGGTCCAAGTAGGCAACTCAGCACCACCTTCTGAACTCGGGATGGGCAATAAATGCTGGCCAACCAGCAACGCCCATATCCCATAAATACATTTTTTTAAAAGACAGAGCAAAGAGAAGAATGGCAAGGATTGCCAGTGCCAGAACACAACCCTGCTGACCCCACTGCAAATCTCCAAGGCTTCCAGTGAAGCCCTGTCGTAGCTGACCTTACCCATCATGTTGTCGTGGAAAGAGGAGATTATCTTGAACAGCTTCAGCAGGCAACCAATTTTCTTCAGCAGCTTCAATAGACCATCACTGCTCACATGGTTGAATGTCTTGGTGAGATCAATGAAGGCAATATATAGTGGTTCCTTTTGTTCAGAGAATGTCTCTTGCAACTGCCAGACTGAGAAGATCATGTCAGTGTTTGAACATGGACTGTTTCAGTATTTGAGGAGTCATGAATGGTGCTGAACATTGAGCAATCATCAGCGCGCATCCCCATATCTGACCTTGATGGAAGCGTTAGAACCCGGCTCTTTGCAATTTGTAAAACTGTGAGGAAATGTTACTGCGCCACAGGAGTGATAACACTGACCAATAGGTATCTTTCATGTGAAACAAACTTTAATTTCAACAGAAGTAACCACATTAGCAACAAAGAAACAGCTTTACAGTTTACAGTTACAACCGTTCTTAAGAAAAGAAAAAAACTTAACTTACTTCTAAACCTGCCATTATATTCTATTTAAGCAAACCAATATATTTCAAATACCATCATAAATAAACATAACAACCGACCAGGTTTCTACTTGCTTTTCTCTGTGCAGAATATATATATATATTTATTTTTTTACACCCCCCCCATTCCCCCTCCCCCCCCACATTCCCCCTCCCCCCCCTACATTCCCCCACCCCCCACCACATTCCCCCTCCCCCCCACATTCCCCCTCCCCCCCACATTCCCCCTCCCCCCCACATTCCCCCTCCCCCCCACATTCCCCCTCCCCCACATTCCCCCTCCCCCCATTCCCCCTCCCCCCATTCCCCCTCCCCCATTCCCCCTCCCCCACATTCCCCCTCCCCATTCCCCCTCCCCCCACATTCCCCCTCCCCCCCCCCACATTCCCCCTCCCCCCCACATTCCCCCTCCCCCCACATTCCCCCTCCCCCCACATTCCCCCTCCCCCCCACATTCCCCCTCCCCCCCACATTCCCCCTCCCCCATTCCCCCTCCCCCATTCCCCCTCCCCCATTCCCCCTCCCCCACATTCCCCCTCCCCCACATTCCCCCTCCCCCATTCCCCCTCCCCCCTCATTCCCCCTCCCCCATTCCCCCTCCCCCATTCCCCCTCCCCCCACATTCCCCCCCCCACATTCCCCCTCCCCCCCACATTCCCCCTCCCCCCCACATTCCCCCTCCCCCCACATTCCCCCTCCCCCCACATTCCCAACACCTCCCCCCCATTCCCCCTCCTCTCCACATTCCCAACACCTCCCCCCCCCACATTCCCAACACCTCCCCCCCCCCCCACATTCCCAACACCTCCCCCCCCCCACATTCCCAACACCCCCCCCCCCCATTCCCATTCCATCCCCAACTCCGCCCCATTCCCCTCACTGCTGCCCTCTCCCTGGGGAGGGGGGAGGGAAGTGATCCGGAACGCAGTCACCGGGCTGCGTGCGCTCCACCCGGACGTGCTTGAGCGCGGGACAGGATGTGGGCGGGGCCACACGGGTGTGGGCGGGGCAGTTGCGGTGACGTTGAATTCAAGGTCAGAAGAGGCGGGGCGCTGACCGGCCAATGGGAGGGGAGGGAGTTGAGAGGGCAGGGCCAGGCGCTGGGCCAGCAGGGTGGGCTCCTCTGTGCAGAATATTAAGAAAACTTTTCAGGACCAAGCTGAAACCCCTCGTTCAGATGAGACTTTTCAGACAGACCTAGCTCCTCCTATTAACAACAGCATCTGTACCCAAAGCATAAGACATCCTTTTGTCTCTTTTTACAATATGTCCCTTGACTTGTTTAGCCAGGACCAAACACCCTACCCCTCATAAATTATCTACACCCCAGGGATCCATCAAATGTAAACACTCTTTCATTAGCTCTCTGTAAACAAGTAAACGGTTCTCAAAATCGATTAGCAGATGACTTCACCTGCAATTCAATGATCACCTCACTTTTACGCCACCTTAATCACAGCTCTAGCGGTCATACAGTCTATGCATCTTAACCCAGGTTTTAATAACTTTACTGCAAAAAATATAAAATATGACTTCCTTACATTCATCACAGCATGGAGGTCATTAATGAAGCAGCTGAATGTGGTTGGGCCTAGGATACTGTCCTGAGGAACTCCTGTAGTGATGTCCTGAAGTTGAGATGACTGACCTTCAACAACCCCACAACCTTTGTGCTAGGTATGACTCCAACCAGCGGAGAGTTTTCCCCCTGATTCCCATTGACTTCAGTTTCACTAGGGCTCCTTGATTTCTTACTTGGCCAAATGCTGCCTTGTTGTCAGGGAGTGTGTTCAGCCTTGATCTGCAGTCTGACGAAAGGAACATGGGCAAATGCGTTTCCCACAATGCTCAGCTGGGAGATGCCTTGATTGTTGCTGCAACATCGCGGTCGCCTTTGTTCTTGTACCGTGTCTTTGCACCACACATGTCCTGGGGCACTGCCTCCTCCCACCAGCAAAGATAGAAAAATTCAGGCAGCTGCTGCAGGAGTGCTCGTTTCCCATGCTTAATGGTTTGGATCAGTCGGAACGGGTGTGGATAGTGGTAGCCAATCAGTTTGGATCAATAGAAAGCAAATGTTGTTAGTGATAGCCAATCAATCGGTTTGGATCAGTAAGAAGTGAACATGCTATTTGATTTGTAATAGGAAGTGATGGTGACTGGTTGGAAAGATCAGCAGATTAACCCTGAGCTTGTGACACAGAGGGGCCTCTAACACTGGTTCTTGCTTTCCTCACACACCACAGCTTTGATGACTGCTGGCAGCTGGTGCACATGCTCAATCAGATGTACATACAGCGTTGGTTTAACAAGGACAGATTGAAAGGCTTTGACCCGCAAATGTAACCAAATGGCCATATTTCTTCATATAACATAATTAATTGCCTTAGCATTTGCATAGGTTTATGAAGAAACAAACCTCTGTCTGTTGACTACAATAATAATTACAAATGGAAAGTGCAATTTAATCTTTGTCAAGAATGATGGGCCATGTTAAAAAGGTTTACATGAAAAGCTTTAATTGGCTCTTAGACTTTCTTGAACGGCGTGCAAAATAGCAGTGAGTTCAAAACTGCATTCAACTTTATTACATTTTTTAAGATATCTTTTGTGTGAATGGGTTTGAAATGACGTACAAAAGAGAAAGTGGGCCGGATTCTATGGCTGGACCAAGTCCCCACGTCGGCGTGAAAACTTCCCCGAATATGTCCACCCCTGCCCGCGCGGATCTGCCCTCCCCCGACCGTGGCGCCACTGGACTGAGTCCGCAGCCGTCACGCTGAGTTCCCAACGGGTGAGACCACACTCTTCTTCAAATAGTGCCATGGTCTCTTTTTAGCAATATCTATCTGAATGGTGAGTAATTCCAGAGATTTGCCTACTATGAGAAACATTTCAACGATTGATGTCTTTGCATGAAGCACTATCCTGTCTTAAACCAGTCACAAACAATATCATGTATGTGAGGAATAAATAATAATTCTTGAATTGTATTTGCAATAAAGACACCATTGGGATGTAGAAGAACTTTCAGTCCCATGAAACACCATTGATCAAATCATGGCCAATTCTGAACTTTGTATTTACATTTCAGTGCCAGAGATAGTATGCGGTAGTGGGACAGCACAACACAACACAACAAAATGGCAGCCCAGCAACGGTCAACCTATTGAGTATGACATTCAAGCAGGTATTTTTTATTGTAATTCATTTGCTCATTAAGCCTTTGCTGAACTTTTGAACATATTTTAATAGTACATTTGGAGTGATGCTTCATTTATTCAAAAGCACTTATTTTGCTCCCTCTCCTGAACCCTTCCCCATCCTGCCACTGTGATAAAGTTTCTCTCTTTAAGTGTTTGTTTGTTAGTACTCTATTGACATTATTTATGATGGCATCGATCGAAAAGTCAAAGACCTACTTCAGAGAATCAGAGCATGTTGTAGCATAGCGGCAGGCCATTTGGCCCGTCATGTCTGAACCAGCTCCCAATTCGCTTCACTCCCTTGCTCCTTCTCAGAGACCTGCAGATGTTTCCCTTTTAAATATTTATCCACCTCTCTTTTTGAAATTAATATTGAATCTGCCTCCACCATCCTTTGTCAGTTTATTTCAGATCTTAGCAATTCCCTGTGTAAAAATGTTTCTTCATCTTTCCTCCCAAAATGAATCACTTCACACATCTCTGCATTAAATTTCATCTACCCTGTGTATATCCATTTTGCGAGTAAGTCTTTGGGCGGAATTTGCCGGCTGTTCATGTTGGCGGGATATTGCGGCCTGAAGACTGCGCACACGTTTCCCGGCGACGAGGGTGCAGCAAAACTCGCTGGCGGGCCACCTCTGCCACCAAAAAATATAGGGCGGGAGGATTGGTCGATAAATCCTATCCTATGTATTCTGCAAGTCTGTTACCTTCCTCTGGACTGTTTATTATATTTCTGCATTTTGTATCCTTAGGAATTTTGAAATATTGCACTGTGCTCCTAGTTCATAGAATTTACAGTGCAGAAGGAGGCCATTCGGCCCATCGAGTCTGCACCCGCTCTTGGAAAGAGCACCTTACCCAAGGTCAATACCTCCACTCTATCCCCATACCCCAGTAACCCCACCCAACACTAAGGGCAATTTTGGACACTAAGGGCAATTTATCATGGCCAATCCACCTAACCTGCACATCTTTGGACTGTGGGAGGAAACCGGAGCACCCGGAGGAAACCCACGCACACACAGGGTGAACTCCACACAGACAGTGACCCAAGCCGAAATCGGAGCTGTGAAGCAATTGTGCTATCCACAATGCTACCGTGCTGCCCAATAAAATTGTTCAATAATAGAACATACAGTGCAGAAGGAGGCCATTCGGGTCTGCACCAACCCACTTAAGCCCTCACTTCCACCCTATCACCGGAACCCAATAACCCCTCCTAATCAAACACAACTTGCCTTTAATAAATCCGTGCCACCTTGCATTCACTAACCTATTAGTTTCCAAATACCAATCAAATTTCCTCAGTTTGTTCTTAAATGTTCTCCCAACAACATCCCTCTGTCCTTTTACGAACAGGGATGTAGCATTTGCCATTCTCCATGCCTCAGGCACATCCCTTCTTTCCTACTTTGAGCAATGTCACCTTTTAAGTACCTCCGCTTCATCTATTTTTATCCGACCCAATTTCTCAATGCCTTTACTGTGATATTGGCAGCATCCACGAGTGAAGATTTGAATTTTGTGGGTATTCCAATTTTCCCAAGAGCAGACAGTCGCAACATGGACCAGAATTTAATGAGATAGCAGAATGTCCTGCTTCCAGGACCAAAAGCGAATTCAAGGACACATGGGCAGTTCACAGGACCCTGGACACCATCTTAACAGATTGCCACCAGGGCCATCGTCCAATTAAGAATAGCAGACGACTTCTCAGAGCTGCTGAGCCAATCAGAGTGCAGACAGTTCAGCACCTTGAGCTGGAGCAGCCATATAAATACTGTGGCTACAAGAGCAGGTCAGAGGCTGTGAATCCTGCGGCCAGTAACTCACCTCCTGACTCCACACAGCCTGCCCACTATCTACAAGGCACAAGTCAGGAGTGTGATGGAATGCTCTCCACTTGAATGGATGACTACAGCTTCAACAGCACTGAAGAAGCTTGGCACCATAATGGAAAAAGCAGCCCACTCGATTGGCACCCATCCACAAACATTCACCCCCAGCATACAGTGGCAGCCGTGTGTACCATCTACAAGATGCACTGCAGGAACTCATCGAGGCTCCTTATAAAGTACCTTCCAAATCCATGACTGTTATCATCTAGAAGAACAAAGGCGGAAGACACATGGGAACACCGCCACATGGAACTTCCCCTCCAAGCCACTCACCATCCTGACTTGGAAATATATCACCGTTCATTCATTGTCCCTGGGTGAGAATCCTGGGATTTCCTCCCTAACAGCACTGTGGGTGTCCCTACACCAGAAGGGCTGCAGCAGTTCAAGAAGACAGATCACAATACCTTCTCAAGGGCAATTTAGAGGGGCAATAAATGCTGGCCTACCCAGTGATGCCAGTGAATGAATGAATTTTATAAAATCACCACGAATAGAGAGAGCCACTGCTGAGGCTACAGGAAGAACAAATGCAAGATAATTTTTTTAATCTACAGTGTTGGGGCCAGGGAGGCCCCAGGCATTTGTGGATGCGCCCTCCAGCAATGCCAAAGACACGAGGGTGGCCATCACCACCTGGGGTAGGTGAGGTGCTGGCATTGCGGGGGATCGCCAGGGCTGGGTGCCTCCATGGACTGGCTTCCCCTCCTGGCAATCTGCCAGAAGGTGCCAGGATTACCAATATAGGACAGCCCCTCCTGTTGTGACATGTGGGAAATGGCTATTACTTAGCCACTTAATTGGTTTTGTTGGTCCTGACCAAAGCTGGGTGGCCCTGCCACCACCGGCAATATCCTGTGATGGTGGGAAGGTGTCAGATTCCCACCCCTATACCTACCGCCACCATTTTACGAGGCCATCCGCCTGTTCTCACATCTGTAGAGAGCGAGTAAAATTCAACCTACAGTGTAAATCCTTCAGTTCCTTCTCAAGTCAATGATATACTCAAGTTCATCAATAAGAGAGGCGCAAATTCAAGATGATGTGAGAAAATTATTTTTACATTGTATCTAAGTGGGCAGCACGATAGCATTGTGGTTAGCACAATTGCCTCACAGCTCCAGGGTCCCAGGTTCGATTCCGTCCTGGGTCACTGTCTGTGCGGAGTCTGCACATTCTCCCCGTGTGTGTGTGGGTTTCCTCCGGGTGCTCCGGTTTCCTCACACAGTCCAAAGATGTGCAGGTTAGGTGGATTGGCCATGCTAAATTGCCCTTAGTGTCCAAAATTGCCCTTAGTGTTGGGTGGGGTTACTGGGTTATGGGGCTAGGGTGGAGGTGTGGGCTTGGGTAAGGTGCTCTTTCAAAGAGTCGGTGCAGACTCGATGGGCCGAATGGCCTCCTTCTGCACTGTAGATTCTATGATTCAAACACAGATTTGCTGCTGCATGTCAGTCACTATTGTCATAATCTCAAAGTTAACAGAATACTGAATAAATCTATCAAAATATAATAGAGGGCAAGCCAGGCTGCTCGGGCCTCTGGTCAGCTTACACCTGGAGAACCACACCAAGTTTCAATTACCAAGACATGAGGGTGGCTTTGAATCCCTGAAACCCATGTGGAGAAGTGTCATAAGGCTGACGCCTGCATCAGAGGACTCAACTATGAGGCAAGACTGGAGACACTTGGCATTCTTGCTCTTAAAGAGGATGTGGAGGTGTTATCACAGAAACACTTAAAGTAACAGCAAATAGGCGAATCAAAACACTGGCAGTAGCAAAGAAAGTACAGAATCTAATCAAAAAGCACCAATTTTAGGACTGATATCAGAGAGTACGTCACACAAGCAGTAATCAACACGTGTCCTGACAGAGTGGGAAAAGTAAAAATGCAGAAACCATTCAAAGAAATAGTGAAGTAGAGAATTAGCTCCAGGGCTATGGAAAGAACGGGATTGGGATTAGTAAAAAAATAACTTGACATCATCAAGACTGAGTGACCTTCTGCTGTGCTTTAAATGACTTCAAGATATGGTGTGAGGACTATAAGCTTTTTCTGCATGGATGTGTTTAGATGGACCGTATAATCTTTTTCATTTATATCTGCCTTGTGATCTTACCAGTATGTCCCAGTTTATTATTTTGATGTAAATGTGCCACTTGTAGCACTTCCTTCTCTGTAATCCAACATTTTTCTGTCTCACCATGGGGTGGATCTTTTCATTTTCAGTTTTTTGGGTTTGTACTCTCTACATTGTTTCCAATAGCCTGGCTATTACCATAACTATCTCAAAGGGTTAACCCTTTCTGGATGACGTTCTACATTGTGTTGGACGGTTGGGAGGTGTGCTTCAGGCCTCGAAAATGATTAGAAAACCTATGTGTTGTGGTTGAGAGATCAAGGGGGAAGTTGATGAATGTCGTAGCAAAGGTTGGCAGCATGGGAGGGGAGTGCCCCGCATCCCAGTCTCTGACTCACTGATCAAGGTTGCTTTCAGTTCATTAACTTTCTGCTAAGCCTCACGCTCAGTGCGAGCTCAGTTCAATTTTCAAGCCTATCAGTGCAATCTGGTTGCATTCCCACACACTTTTACTGCTTTACTATCTTTGAACATTTCATGTACAAATATTGTACCATTTAACCCTTTCACTGATCTACTTTGAGACAACTCATGTTTATTATTATTTAATGAACCATGGGCTGGATTCTCTGCAGCCCCGCGGCAAAATCGCGATCTACGCAGCGCGGCTAGGGGGCCATTGACAGAGGTCCGCCCCCGTGATTCTCCGCGTAAAACTGACCGAGTTTCCGATGGCGTGGTTCTAACTACATATCGCCAGTCGGGAACCTCGGGTGGTGGCTGCGGACGGGTGGATCGATCACTGGGAGGGAGGGGGACCTCATGGACAGCCAGAGGAGCAATCGGGCGGCACGGATCCACGGGCGGGCGCGATCTCGGGGGGGGGTGGGGGGGGGGGGGTGCGTACATTTTGGATGACGGTCCGCGGTCCGAGTCTGCCATCGCGCATGGCGCGGCCACCGCAGGCCGCTGCCGTGCGCATGCGCGGACTCCTGACCGGATGTGCGGGGCCCTGTATCCACAGCCAGAGCTGCGAGGAGCACTCCAAGGCCCTGCCAGCCCCTTGCAGGTAGGACAATCGCTCAGGACTTTAAGGAAAGTCCAGAGTGAAACGCCAGTGTTTTTATGCTGGCGTGGGGACATGGCCCCATTTCTGGAGAATCCAGCCCCATATGTATTCGGGTGCGGATGTTTGCTGGAAGCCTGAGGTGAGGTGATGAATTAACCATTGTCCTCGGCCATTGTGTAAATACATCTTCACTGCCTGGTCCATCAAAGTATAATTCCTGACCGGAAATCTCTGGCCATTCTCTGTTCCCGCCGCCAATGCACCCCCGTCCGCTGCTTTCCTGGCCCCGTAGGGTGGCTTCAATGGGAAATTTCATGCAGGAAGTGAGAATTTTGCCACCAGCGAATGGCATGCCACCAAGAAACAATGGCTGGGGAGCGGAGAATCTAACCCCCTCTTTGTAAACCTATATGAACCAACTTTAATTTAAAACATAAAATGTAACTCATTTCCAAATTCTTTCTGCAGTAAAATGGAGAAGAACCTTCAATCATGACAGTAAGGCAATAAGAATTGTTTAGGTCCATTGAAATTCTGTGCTTGGTTCAGGGAGGCATTTATCTGGTGCACGGGGAGCTTTAATCCAGTAGTTCAAAAACACAAATGGTTTTGGTAAATAAATAAGGAGAAACTGTTTCCATTGGCAGAACATCGGTTGGTAACCAGAGAACACAGATTTGAGGTAAGAAATAATCAAAAGGGAGAGAGATGAAGTGAAATGTTTTTTATGCAGTGGGTTGCTATGTTCTGGAATACCTTGCCTGAAAGAGTGGCGGAAGAAGGTTCAATAGTAATTTTAAAAAGGGATTGGATAAATACTTGAAGGGGAACAATTTACGGAGCTATGGAGAAAAGACAGGGGAGTGGCAGAAATTCAATAGCTCTTGCAAAACGTTACCACAGGCCCAGTGGGCTGAATGGCCTATTTCTGTACTATATGATTCTGTGTCCATCTGTTCCACACACAGTGATTAGTGATGTACAAGTTATCCCTGTGATGTGCCAATATGCTTCTAAAGGACCTTTTTATTTTCACCCAAGCCACAACGCAGCTCCTATTTAATACTGATTTATTTATTGAGCTATATTAAAAGATAGCAAGTCTAAGCCTGGTCAGAAGCTTAAGGGTGAGACACATTTACAAAGGTGGATGCACTTAGTGTATGAAATGAAAATGATAATTGCTTATTGTCACAAGTAGGCTTCAATGAAGTTACTGTGAAAAGCCCCTAGTCGCCACATTCCGGCACCTGTTCAGGAAGGCTGGTACGGGAATTGAACCGTGCTGCTGGTCTGCCTTAAAAGCCAGCGATTTAGCCCAGTGTGCTAAACCAGCCCCTGTATCGCTGTATGGTTAAAATTGAATTAGATCTATAAAAAAAAATAAAACCACACATACTGGGGAACAGAAAAACTACACGCAAAGCTCTTGGCACAGTATCAGGAAAAAGGATTTGCATCAAACTGACAGATTAAAAAGGTATGAGATTGGATAAGTGATTACTTGTGAGAATGTTTTCCAGTTATTGAGGACACTGATCAGCATAGAGCTTGATGTTTGAGCTGATCTCTGTGCAGGTGTTCACTGACCCCAAGGTTTCAGATGAGGAATGCCAAAGGCAGATACGTGGAGAATATTAAGACTTGTATTTATGTACTTCTCATCACCAAAATGTATGAAAACACGATGTGGTGAATTACATTGGGCAGCAGGGCCACCATTCTGAATTGGCAATGTGCCAGCTTTTTTTAGTGGTGTTGGTTGAGGTAAGAATATTGAGGAGGACACCAGGAGAAATCCACTTGGTGCCATGGGACCTTAATGTCAGAACCCAGATCAAAATCTCGATATCGGGTAAGAGCATCTCAGCAAGACAGTATTAAAAAGGAGCTGAGTCTTCTGACTGGATTTATGTGAAGGTAGCGCAATCCACGTGAGGGCATTTACAATCTCATTATTGTCACGTCAGTGGTATTTCTGCACCTTTTCAGGGAGGGAATCATTCACTGATTGTTTCAACTCTCTGTTGAGCGGATACGAACCACCAGCTTATCAACAGTTCCTAATATACCATGGTGATCAGGACATTATCATTCAGGGCATACATGTCAGTTGTGGTTAGGTAATAGCACCCAATTTACAGGTAGAAGGTAATAGTTCAAGCGCCGCTTCTGAGGGAATATTAAGGGGCGGGTTATGTAGGTTGGTGGGGGGTGGTGGTGACTTCAGGGTCATGGAAAGTCATACAGGACACCCAGATGTCCAGATTCTCTTACCTCATGTGGAGCTTTCATAGCGTGCAACTTCTTAGCAGATTTCTTCCTCCACCCACGATAAACTTGGAAGATCTGTTCATGGGTCAAACGACTGAAGAAGAGTGGAGAATATTTAACAAAACATTTAATTGGATACCGAGCGAGTATATACCCCTGATAGGGAATAACTCTACTTCAAAAAAAACACAGACAGGAACAACTAAAGAGGTTAGGGACAGCATAAAACTAAAAGAAAGGGCTTACAAAAATGCAAGACGCAGCACAGATCCAGATGAATGGGATAGATACAAAGACCAGCAAAGGGTCACGAAGCAGCTTAGAAGAGCTATTAAAAGGGATTATGAAAGGAAACTAGCAAGAGGCATCCAGGTCAAAAAAAAGAAATGTTATAGTTATATGAAGGGAAAGCGGGTGGCCAAGAGCTACGTAGGCTCATTAAAAGCTGGGAATGGAGACATTGTCGTTGATAATTGGGAAATGGCAGACATATTGAACAATTATTTTGCCTCAGTATTTACAGATGAAAATGAGGATAGCTTGCCAGAAATCCCAGAAAATTAAGTCGATAGAAGACAGGGACTTAATACAATTAACGTAAGTACATTATCAGCAACTAAGAAATTAATGGAATTAAAGAGTGACAAATACCCAGGACTTGATTTCATTTGAGGATGTTAAAGGAAGTAGGGATGCACATTGTAGATGTCCAAACTATAATCTTTCAGAGTTCCTTAGATTCGGGAGTAGTCCCTCTGGATTGGAAAATTGCACATGTCTCTCCACTTTTTAGCATCTTAGTGGGATGTAGATGATGTAATCAATGGGAGGAGCCAGGTCTGTCTGTAGTTTTCCATCGGATTTGAGTCTGACATGAGAGACGGATTTTAAGTTTTGCCAAATGCTGCTAGGTTGAGCAGAAACGTTGAGGTTGAGCTCCTCAAAGGGCCTCTCCCTCTTCAAACATCTCTACACAACTAAACAAGTAATCGGTCTGTTAACTTTATTTATAAGTGGCATTTGAATTGTATTGGGTTATTAGCAGGTACAGATAGTAAGTTCAGGTTTTTCCTTGTGTTTAATAACTGTTTAACTGATAATTGTAAAGCTATTCTCTTTGATGTTAATGTGGTTAGTTCTGTGTTTAATTAAAGTTAGTTTTAACATAAAAGATATGTATTGGGCAGAGTCTTCACTCCTGACGTGAAGTATCCTTTCCTCACAGTTTTACAAATCAAAAGAAATTGTTTGAGCTTCTTGTTCGGAATCCTACTAAATGTTGGGATCTGGTCCAGTATCCTAACAATAGTAATAGTGTGGAGGGCAGAGACGATTTAAAATTTAAAAACGGAATATTAGCATTTTAATATTTTTGTACTTTATTCTGCCAAGCATGTTAGCAAGGTCATTAAAAACCAAACCCAGTACTAGGCTTTACTTGTAGAGGGATATAATTGAAGAGCAGGGAAGTTATGCCAAACTTGTATCAAATCTAGAGTACTGCGCACAGTTCTGGCTGCCATATTATAAAAAAGACATCGAGGCACAAAATGTCTGGTAGTGTCCAAAACGAAAATCATGTCAGAATTTAAGATCACCAAGAAGAGTGAAAAGATCAGACAGATAGACAAATTGTGTTACCTGGGAAGTATGTTAACATCAGACAGAAAGTGCGACCAAGAAATAAGATGAAGGATGGCAATGGCCAAAGATGTATTTCAAAAAAATTCAAAATGAGAATATGATCAACTCAAAATTGGCCCTGAAAACAAAGCTGAGAAACCTGGAATGCTACACCACACCAATTCTGACATATGGGACGGAGTGTTCGTCATCAGTGAAGCAATGCAGAGAATACTTCAGGCTGCAGAGCTGTGTTTTTTGTGGTGAATCATGAAGATATCTTGTACAAGTTACACTGCCATTTAGGTGCCAGTAAAATCTGAGACAAAAAAAACTCCGCTGACCAGAAGAGGCAGTTGGAATTTCTTGGGCATGTAATAAGAAATCATGATTTAGAAAGTTTGATCATGATGGGAAAGATTGATGGTAAAAGAGATTGAAGTAGACAAAGAATGATCTTTTTAAAGAGCCTCGCAAACTGGATGAAAGTACCACCAACAAAGATGATCCATAAGACATAGGAGCAGAATTAGGCCACTCGGCCCACCAAGTCTGCTCCGCCATTCAATCACAGCTGATGTTTTTCTCATTCCCAATGCCCTGCCACTAGAACAAGATTAACATAGAGGTCCAAGGCCGCCAATGCTCTCTTTTAGGCATGAGAGAGTGATAGAGACACTGGAGAGGGTGCAGATAAAGTTTATAAGGATAATACTAGAAATGCATAGGTATACATCAAAAAAAGGATTGATAGACATGAGGGGCGGGATTCTCCGCAATCGGCGCGATGTCCGCCGACTGGCGCCAAAAACGGCGCAAATCAGTCCGGCATCGCGCCGCCCCAAAGGTGTGGAATTCTCCGCATCTTGAGGGGTTGAGCCCTCGCCTTGAGGGGCTAGGCCCGCGCTGGACTGATTTCCGCCCCGCCAGCTGGCGGGAAAGGCCTTTGGTGCCCCGCCAGCTGGCGCGGAAATGACTTTGCCGGGCGCGCATGTGCGGGAGCGTCAGCGGCCGCTCACGGCATCCCCGCGCATGCGCAGTGGAGGGGGTCTCTTCCGCCTCTGCCATCGTGGAGACCATGGCGAAGGAGGAAGGAAAAGAATGCCCCCACGGCACAGGCCTGCCCGCGGATCGGTGAGCCCCGATCGCGGGCCAGGCCTACGTGGGGGCACCCCCCGGGGCCAGATCGCCCCGCGCCCCCCCCAGGACCCCGGAGCCCGCCCGCACCGCCTTCTCCCACCGCTAAGAGAGGTGGTTTGATTCTCGCCGGCGGGACAGGCATTTCAGCAGCGGGACTTCGACCCATCGCAGGCCGGAGAATCGCGGGGGGGGGGCCCGGCAACCGGCGCGGCGCGATTCCCACCCCCGCCGAATATCCGGTGCCGGTGAATTCAGCCGCCGGGGGGGACGGGATTCATGCCAGCCCCCGGCGATTCTCCGACCCGTTGGGGGGTCAGAGAATCCCGCCCGAGGTTTACTTTCTTTCAAAAATGAAGACAAAGAGGGGACCTAATAGTGGTCTTTAAAATTCTGAAAGATTTTGATGGAATGAATATAGAGAGAATATTTCCTTTTGTGGTGTGAATAGTAAGAATGTGGATGTAATAAGCCCACGGAGGCAGAAGTCCCGTCGCCAGAAGTCCTTTTATTTACAAACCCAACAGCTGAACAACCATGGCCATTCAGTCTGCTGTCTACACCAGGAGTGCCGAGAATCTGACACTCCCTGTTTTATATACAGAAAGGGGTTCCCTGATTGGGCCACTAACCAGGGAACTCGTATTCTAATTGGCCAATCTCAAAGGCTTGGCCTAAGTCATTACACCCCCCCCCCCCCCCCCCCCCCCCCCAAAGTTCGAGGAGCCCCCATGGTCCTCGTGACTCACTGGTCTTCTGTTTCGTTTTTGCGCCAAGTCCAGCTCCTCCACTTCGGCCTCCGACGTAGGGGGGGTATAACGGCTAGACGCCCGTCTTTTCCGTTGTGAGCGCCTGAGGGGCGGTTCGCACCTTTTCTCTGGCGGCAGGGGTATAGCTGCGGCATCATCCACGGTGTCCATATCCGAGTCCGATGTCCTCACCAGTGGCGTCGGAGGGGCGTGAATAGTTTGTCTGGGAGGACTCTCCACGGTCCTTGGTGTGCTGGGCTTAGTCAGCTCCGCAGGAGGAAACAAATCTGAGGCCCACACATGGTCCAGGTGTTTCTTTATTACATGTTTTCCCACACGTATCTCATACGACACAGGTCCTGTCCTGGCCTTGACTGTTTCTACTGCCCATCTGGGGCCATTCGCATAATTTCTGACCCATACATTTTCACCCTTGTTGAGCTGCCTTTCTCGGCGAGTGTCGTCGTGGCCCCTGCATTGGGCCTCTTGGTGTCGCTCTATTCTGCCACCTAAATTCGGGAATAGTAGACTCAGCCGGGTTCGGAGTCTGCCCCTGTGTAGCTCCGCTGGTGCTATTCCCATTGTGGCGTGCAGGGTTGTTCTGTAGTCAAACAGCCAGCGCAACAGTTTGGTGTCCAATGATGCTGCTGACTGTTTCTTCAATCCGACTTTTAAGGCCTGGACAGCTCTCTCCGCCAAACCATTCGATGCCGGGTGGTATGGTAACGTCCGTATGTGCCGAATGCCATTCGATTTCATAAATTTTGTGAATCCTCCCCCCCCCCCCCCCCCCATAGCAGGATCCCGTCTTCCACGCTGATCTGCTCTTTTCTGCTCCACTAACGGTGGAATTCTGCCTGGACCATTCTTTCCATCTCCTCAGTTAGCACCATGTGTTTTATTTTTGATAAAACTGGGTCCCTTTGGGACAATAAATAATGTTTTGTGCGGTCACTGGAAGGGTGTCCAGGCAATGTAACATCATTACCGTTTCCTCTATTTTGGGTACTAATGGCAGGGTGTCCGGCAATAGCAGCCTGCTTAGTGCATCGGTGTTTGCCACCCGGGTTCCTGGCCAATGCTGCAGTTGATACTGGTACACCGCCAGTAGTACGGCCCAGCGTTGGATCCGGGCCGAAGCTGTTGGTGGTATTCCTTTGTCTTCTTTCAACAAACCCAGCAATGGCTTGTGGTCTGTGATAGACATCAATTCAGACGAGACGCTGAGAAGCAGTGAACCGATGCTTTAATAAACTAAATATGTGCCGACCTGTAGCTCCTCCCGCACTGCAGGGCTGACCCAGGTCAACAGGCTTGATACCTCCACCGCTGGGCGGAGCCACAGGCGGAGCCACAGGCGGAGCCAACAGCAGCACCAATAATAACAGTACAACAGCAACAACCAATAACAGAACAGCAATAACAATAAGTATATACAACAGTGGAGATAACGATATCTATAGAACAGTAGAACAATAGTGAACATATATACAGCAGCCATACGTGGCTCACTACAGTCTGTAATTATAGTGAATTTCTGCCGGTACAAGTACTGGTGAAATTTCTTCACCGTGAAGATCACACCCAGTCCTTCCTTTTCGATTTGGGCACACTTTCATTCTGCTGCTGCCAATGCTACAGGTCATTCCTGTCCATTTTGCCCTCTTGTATGCCAAAACTGCACCAACGCCATATGGAGACTCGTCGCACGTGAGCACCAACTCTTTCCTGGGGTCGTAGTGAGCCAAGACGTTCTCTGAGGAAAGCTTTTTATCTTCTTGACAGCCCGGTCTTGGCTGGCGGACCACTCCCAGGCTTGCCCCTTTTTTAGTAATTGGTGTAGGGCGTCCAAGATGGAAGCTCTGTTCTGTATGAACTTTCCCTAATATGTCACCAGTCCTAAAAAAAGATCTTAACTCCTGGATTGTGCTGGGGGCCGGGGCATCTTTAATCGCCCTCACTCAATCCTCCAAAGGGTGTAGCCCTGATTTGTCAACCTTGTACCCCAGATAGGTTACTGGAGGTTCTAGGAAAGCACATTTCTCCCTCTTTAGGCGCACGCCTGCTGCTGAAAACCTCCTAAGGACTTCCTCCAGGATTTGCAGGTACTCTGCCTTTGTTTTTCCTGTAATGAGGACGTCGTCCAGGTAAATGGCGATTTGTGGTAGCCCTTGCAATATATTCTCCATTGTCTTCTGGAATATCGCACAAGCTGACGATACCCTGAAGGGTAATCTTGTATACTGATAAAGGCCCTTCAGGGTGTTTATCGTTGAGAATTTTTGGGACTCTTCGTCCAGCTTCAGCTCTAGATATGCGTGGCTCATATCCAGCTTTGAGAACAGGAGTCCTCAGGCCAGCTTTGCATACAAATCCTCAATCCGGGGAATTTGTCCAGTTGTGAGTAGCGATTAATCGTTTGTTTAAAATCTCCACAAAGGCGGACCGAGCCGTCCGGCTTAAGGATAGGTACCACGGGTGCCACCCACTCTGCAAACTGGACCGGTTTTATTATTCCCTCATGCTCTAATCGTTTTATTTCCATATTGACTTTCTGCCTTAATGCGAAGGGTACTGGTCGGGCCTTGTAGAATTTTGGGACTGCCTCTGGATCTACATGCATGTTGCCTTTGCTCCCTTTCTCGTTCCGAGTCCTTCTCGGAAAGCCTCTGGGTATTTGCATAGGAGTTTGCTCAGGCAGCCATTTTCCAGCTGGAAAATATTTACCTGATCTAGCTGGATCTCTTTTAGCCAGTTTTGTCCCAATAAGCTTGACCCCACACCTTTCACTACCATTAAAGGCAGCCTAACCAGTTGCTCTCCATAAGCCACAGTTACATGTGTTGTGCCCAACACTCTCAGTGGTCCCCCTGTGTATGTCCTCAGTTTTGCCGAGATCCTGGTTAGGAATAAGGGTTGGAGTCCAGTGCAAATTTTATTGAATACTGTTTCCCCTATCACTGATACAGCTGCCTTATGGATAATTTAATGGGTTTTGATTTCACCATCGCAACACAACTTAGTTGTTCCTCGTCAGAGGTAGGTGGGGCTTCTAGGGTATGGATTCTCCTGTATCCCGGCCTGGATGATGGTTTTGGGCTTCTAATTCTCTCTTCTGGCTCCGATCTCTGGAAACAACTACAATATTTTGCCGGGAGAAAGGCTGCAGGGGCTGCCGTCTGTCTGGACCTAATTTTCAATTACTTGGGAGGACTTCTGCGAGTGGGCCTGGTTAACTTAGTATCCGAGTCGTTCCTGAGGGTGACTATGCAGTTGCCTAACCCCCAGCGGTAATCCCTTAGCTTAATTTCACTGGTATGGGGCATCTACCTCCATCGGAGTACCCTGTAACTCATGCACTCCACTTGCCGCTTTTTCTACGGACAAAGCCAGCTGCAATGCTTGTTTGCAATCCAGCTCAGCCTCTGCTAACAGACGTTTCTGTATTGCTAAATTATTTATTCCACATACCAAAAGGTCTCGGAGCATCTCATTTAGAGCCAGGCCAAATTCGCAAGCCTCTGCTAATCGCCTTAATCTTGTTAAAAAGTTTGTAACTGACTTCCCAGTGTCTTGGAATGCAGAGTAAAACCGGTACCTTCGCAGGATCAGAGGTGGCTTAGGGTCATAGTACTCTTTCATTAAGTCCGTCAATTCCTGGAAAGTTTTTGTGCCCGGTGCCTCCAGAAAAGTGAGAGTCCGCATAATGGCAAAGGCTACGAGCCCACATGCGGTCAGCAAAATGACCCGTTGCTTTTCATCCGGAATTATATCGTTTGCTCTAAAGAAGTACTTCACCCGCTCTACATATTGGGCCCAGTCTTCCACTGCCGGGTCAAAAGAGTCCAACTTTCCGAATGAAGGCATTTTGCCTGTCAGTGGCTTACCCTCAATATGCAGCAGCTGCTGACGAACAGGTTTCTTCGGGGCGTTCTGTTTTCCTCGTCGCCACTATAATAAGTCCATCGAGGCAGAAGTCCCGTCGCCAGAATTCCTTTTATTTACAAACCCAACAGCTGAACAACCATGACCATTCAGTCTGCTGTCTACACCGGGAGTGCCGAGAATCTGACACTCCCTGTTATATGCACACAAAGGGGTTCCCTGATTGGGCCACTAACCAGGGAACTCGTATTCTAATTGGCCAATCTCAAAGGCCTGGCCTAAGTCATGACAGTGGAACTCGCTCCCATAATGAGTGGTTGAAGCGAATAATATAAACACTTTAAAGGGGAAAGCTAGGTAAGCATTTGAGGGAGAAAGAAATAATTGATTATTATGGGAGAAAAGATGGAAAGAGGTTCAGCTGAAGTCTTAAAACAAACATGGGCTGATTGGGCCTGTTTCTGTGCTGTGGATAACTGTGTGATCCTATGTAAATACAATGGTCATTCCCCAGCATCAACATTCCACAATCAACAACGAAACGCCAGTCATTTTTTTGAGGAGTTGTGTGTTGGCCGAAGGTTGTGGCTCTTCCTAAATGGGCCCAAATCTCACCCGAAGGCAGTATCTCTGTAAAAGCTGGATTTCCTTTGAACTACATTGGAATGCCAGCCTAGATTCTGCATTCAGCTTCTGGTGTGGAGTTCAAACTTTCTAAAATGTGTATCTTGTGGATTTAAAATTTTATTCATTCAATATAAATTGCATAGGCTCTGCACAAGAAGTGAGAGTATAAAGAGCAGGAAACAAGGCCATTTGGCCATCAAGCATACACCTGCCTGTACTGTCGTTAGAATCGTAGATTTCAAAACTATATTTTTCTTTTAAAATATGGAAAGACAATGCATCATCTGGTCACTTGGATGCTGACTTGGAGTCTTTTTAAGGTCATAAGTTCACTTTGGACTGTCAACAAGTATGCCTTTTCACCTGACCAGCATACTACTTATATAATATAATAATCTTTACTATTGTCACAAGTAGGCTTACATTAACACTGCAATGAAGTTACTGTGAAAAGTCCCTAGTCGCCACTTTCCGGCGCCTGTTCGGGTACACAGAGGAAGAATTCAGAATGTCCAATTTGCCTAACAGCACGTCTTTTGGGACTTGTGGTAGGGAACCGGAGCACCCGGAGGAAACCCACGCAGACACGGGGAGAACGCACAGACAGTGACCCAAGCCGGGAATTGAACCTGGGAACCTGGCGCTGTGAAGCAACAGTGCTAACCACTGTGCAACTGGCGCTGTGAAACAACAGTGCTAACCACTGGGCAAGTAGCAAGCTCCCCATAATAAAACCAATCCAATATTATCTTGTTATAAAATAGGTTTAATGATGGAAATGTGCAGCAGATCTGTCAGTATCCGATGAAAGGATTCCATCCAAATTGCCTCCTGCCTCTTCTCATTTAGATTGACTTTGGATTTCCTGCCTAATTCTCTCACATTTTCTATCCTCACATTGTGTATTTCCACCAGGAGGCAATGAATATCAGTCAGGAAAGAGAATCTGAACTAATTTCCTCCTTACTAGCTCAGGAACACTGAGACTAATGAAGTGTTGCTTTCAATGACCTGGCTGAGATCAGCTAATTCAGCACAAATTTCGGATCAAATCTGGCACCTTTTATTGATTCAACTACATCTGGGCAAACTTGTGTTTTTCATCTGCAGTTCACATTGTAATTTGCAAACCTTCTCACTGCTCATGTTTTATTTATTCTTAAGGTAACTCTGCCCATAGTTAGACAGCTTTCATAGTGGAACCTGTTGGTCGAAGAAAGCAATATTGGTAAATTGAAGGAGGGGAGCTTGTTGCATGTGTGAGGGAGAAAAGAATAGTAGTTTTAGGGGACAGAATGGGAAGTACGAGGAGGCTCGTGTCAGCACACACTAGTCGGGCTGAATAGCCAATTTCTGCACTAGACTTTATACAAAGTAATTTAGGCAACTCCAGTTCAGTATAAGACTGGCCCACCTTGCAAACAAGCGTAAGTATTTGGTTCAAAATCTTATTTATTGAAATGAGCCAGTGGTGTGAGCTGAGCACACATTTTGGCCTTAGGTTTGACATAAGTCTAGAACATAGAACATAGAGTGCAGAAGGAGGCCATTCAGGCTATCAGGCCTGCACCGACCCACATTAAGCCCTCACTTCCACCCTATCCCCGTAACCCAATAACCCCTCCTAACCTTTTTGGACACTAAGAGCAATTTAGCATAGCCAATCTACCTAATCTGCACGTCTTTGGACTGTGGGACGAAACGCGAGCAGCCGGAGGAAACCCACACAGACACGGGGAGAACTTGCCGACTCCGCACAGTCAGTAGCCCAGCGGGGAATCAAACCTGGGATCTTGGTGCTGTGAAGCCACAGTGCTATCCATTTATGCTACCGTGGATGTTTGCATTCACACTTTGTGTGGGAACCTTGGTTTCTCAAACGTCATTCAGGGTCAAATTTGAAACACCAAAGGGATTCCCAAAATGTTCGCTTGAGATCAGCAAGCCAAACATCTGGGCCGGGATTCTCCCCTACCCGGCGGGATAGAATGGTGTGAACCACTCCAGCGTCGGGCCGCCCCAAAGGTGCGGATTTCTCTGCACCTTTAGGGGCAAAGCCCTCACCTTGAGGGGCTAGGCCCACGCCGGAGTGGTTGGCGCTGGAAAGGCCTTTGGCGCCACGTCAGCCGGGGCCGAAGGGACTCCGCCGGTCGGCGGAAGTCCGCGCATGCGCGGGAGCGTCAGCGGCTGCTGACGTCATCCCCGTGGATGCGTAGGGGGGGTCACTTCCGCATCGGCTATCGCGGAGGCTATGGCCGAGGCGGAAGGGAAAGAGTTTCCCCACGGCACAGGCCCGCCCGCGGATCGGTGGGCCCCAAATCGCCGACCCCCCCAGGATCCCGGAGCCCGCCTGCGCCGCCAGTCCCGCCGGTAAGGTAGGTGGTTTGATTCACGCCGGCGGGACTGGCATGGCAGCAGCGGGACTTCGGCCCATCGCGGGCTGGAGAATCGCCGGGGGGGGGGGGGGGGGGTCCGCCGACCGGCGTGGCGCGATTCCCGCCCCCACCGAATTTTCGGTGCCGGAGAATTCGGCGGCCGGCGGGGTCGGGATTCACGCTGCCCCCCGGCGATTCTCCGACCCGGCGGGGGGGTCAGAGAATCCCACCCCTGAACAGAATTGTATCATCCATAAGCTGTTGTACATTAAATATGGATACAGTTCAAATGGAAGTTGCTCAACCCAATATGATTGTGACGGCTCTTTGTGAGAGCTATCCAACTAGTTCCAATCCTTTAGATTAGGTACAATTAAAAATGTCCTCTGCACAAGTGCTTGGAGTCTAGATTTCCCCAAAAGCCCATTATTGTAAAACCAAAGCTCTTAATGCAAGACATCACTAAAGTTGAAAAGAGGGAATAGCTAGTGTAGCGCACAAAGACTCCGAGAGACGAATAGAGTGAAGTCGATGAGGCTTTATTAAGCGTGACTGTTTCCCCCGCAGTTCAGTAGTAGACTGCCTGCGGGGGAGGACTCCAGGTACTTGTACTCCGCCTTCAGGGCGGAGCTAGAGGTCAACGTCCAACCAGGACCCGGGATCTGTCAGCCAATGACATCATGGCTTCACAGTCCCACATGACCCCTAATGCATACTACCACATTCACCTCTTGTTAAAAATGAACCCGGCGGGGTGATGCTTCGCATGGTGGTAAGGGTTTACAAGGCTGGTCCTGGGAGGAAAACTTTCGCATGTTATTACAGTATGTACAAGGTTTTTTTTTTCTCAAACTATTTACAGTAATCGTCAGGAAAAGACAAAATGTTCTCGTTAAAAGTCCACATATTGTACTGTTAGATCGACGCCACGAGTCAGTCGGGCGGTCTGGTCGGCCGTGTCGATCGCCTCGGCCCCGGTGGTGGTGGTGGTGCTTGTTCCGGTGTTGTCGTCTCCGGGAGCCTTACGGTTTCAGCTTGGGCTTCATTCCTGGTCGGGCCTGGGAGGAGGACTGATCCTCCTGGGAAGGGGGCGGTCGCGGGGTGCGGCGGTGGCAGGAAGGGGGGGGTTGGGTGATTGGTGTCGGGGGGGTGTGTGTGTTGCCGGCGGGCGCCAGATCTCGCAGAGAGACCGTGTCCTGTCGGCCGTCGGGGTACTCCACGTAAGCGTACTGCGGGTTCGCGTGAAGGAGGTGAACCCTTTCGACCAACGGGTCCGACTTGTGCGCCCGCACGTGCTTTCGGAGCAAGATGGGTCCTGGGGCCGCCAGCCAGGTCGGCAGCGACCTTCCAGAGGAGGACTTCCTGGGGAAGACAAGGAGGCGCTCATGAGGCGTTTGGTTAGTGCTAGTACACAGTAGTGACCGGATGGAGTGGAGGGCGTCCGGAAGGACCTCCTGCCACCGTGAAACTGGGAGGTCCCTGGACCGTAGGGCCAGTAGGATGGTCTTCCAGACCGTGCCGTTCTCCCTCTCTACTTGCCCGTTCCCCCGGGGGTTGTAGCTGGTCGTCCTGCTCGAGGCTATCCCGTTGCTGAGCAGGAACTGGCGCAGCTCGTCACTCATGAAGGAGGACCCCCTGTCGCTGTGGACGTATGCGGGGCAACCGAACAGTGTGAATATGGTGTTCAGGGCTTTAATGACTGTGGCCGCGGTCATGTCAGAACAGGGGATGGCGAATGGGAAGCGGGAGTACTCGTCCACCACATTAAGGAAGTATATGTTGTGGTCGGTGGAGGGGAGGGGTCCTTTGAAATCCAGACTAAGGCGTTCAAAGGGGCGGGAAGCCTTAATCAGGTGCGCACCATCCGGCCTGAAAAAATGCGATTTGCACTCTGCGCAGATGTGGCAGTTCCTTGTGACTGTACGGACCTCCTCTAAGGAGTATGGGAGGTTGCGGGACTTGATAAAGTGGTAAAACCGAGTGACCCCCGGGTGGCAGAGGTCCTCGTGGAGAGTTTGGAGGCGGTTAATTTGTGCGTTGGCACATGTGCTGCGGGATAGGGCATCGGACGGCTCGTTCAGCTTTCCGGGACGATACAAGATCTCGTAGTTGAAGGTGGAGAGCTCGATCCTCCACCTTAAGATCTTGTCGTTTTTGATTTTGCCCCGCTGTGCATTATCGAACATGAAGGCTACCGACCGTTGGTCCGTGAGGAGAGTGAATCTCCTGCCGGCCAGGTAATGCCTCCAATGTCGCACAGCTTCCACTATGGCTTGGGCTTCCTTTTCCACTGAGGAGTGGCGGATTTCTGAAGCGTGGAGGGTTTGGGAGAAAAAGGCCACGGGTCTGCCCGCTTGGTTAAGGGTGGCCGCTAGAGCTACGTCGGAGGCGTCGCTCTCGACCTGGAAGGGGAGGGACTCCTCGATGGCGCGCATCGTGGCCTTTGCGATATCCACTTTGATGCGGCTGAAGGCCTGGCAAGCCTCTGTCGACAGAGGGAAGGTCGTGGTCTGTATTAGGGGGCGGGCCTTGTCTGCGTACTGGGGGACCCACTGGGCGTAGTATGAAAAGAACCCCAGGCAGCGTTTCAGGGCTTTTGAGCAGTGCGGGAGGGGAAATTCCATGAGGGCGCGCATACGTTCGGGGTCGGGGCCTATTATCCCATTGCGCACTACGTAGCCCAGGATGGCCAGCCGGTTTGTGCTGAAAACGCACTTGTCCTCGTTGTACGTGAGGTTCAAGGCTTTAGCGGTCTGGAGGAATTTTTGGAGGTTGGCGTCGTGGTCCTGCTGATCGTAGCCGCAGATGGTTACATTGTCGAGATACGGGAACGTGGCCCGCAACCCGTGTTGATCAACCATTCGGTCCATCTCTCGTTGGAAGACCGAGACCCCGTTTGTGACGCCAAATGGGACCCTTGGGAAATGGTATAATCGCCCGTCTGCCTCGAAGGCTGTGTACTTGCGGTCACTTGGGCGGATGGAGAGCTGATGGTAGGCGGACTTGAGGTCCACGGTGGAGAAGACTTTATATTGGGCAATCCGATTGACCATGTCGGATATGCGGGGGAGAGGGTACGGGTCTAGTTGTGTGTACCTGTTGATGGTCTGGCTATAGTCTATGACCATCCTTTGCTTCTCCCCTGTCTTTACTACTACCACCTGTGCTCTCCAGGGACTATTGCTGGCCTGGATTATGCCTTCCTTTAGTAGCCGCTGGACTTCGGACCGAATGAAGGTCCGGTCCTGGGCGCTGTACCGTCTGCTCCTAGTGGCGACGGGTTTGCAATCCGGGGTGAGGTTTGCAAACAAGGACGGGGGTTGCACCTTGAGGGTTGCGAGGCCGCAGATAGTGAGTGGGGGTATTGGGCCGCCGAATTTGAAGGTTAGGCTCTGTAGATTGCACTGGAAGTCTAATCCCAGTAATGTGGGGGCGCAGAGTTGGGGAAGGACGTAGAGCCTGTAGTTTTTGAACTCCCTCCCTTGCACCGTTAGGGTAACTATGCAGAAGCCTTTGATCTGTACGGAGTGGGATCCTGCAGCTAGGGAAATCTTTTGTGCGCTGGGATGGGTGGTCAAAGAACAGCGTCTTACCGTGTCGGGGTGGATAAAGCTCTCCGTGCTCCCGGAGTCGACTAGGCATGGTGTCTCGTGCCCGTTTATCAGCACCGTTGTCGTCGTCGTCTGGAGTGTCCGGGGCCGAGCTTGGTCCAGCGTCATTGAAGCGAGACGTGGTTGTAGTAGTTGAGCGTCTTCTTCGAACCCCGTGGAGCCGTCGATACTGGGGTCCGTTGTTGCCGTCCAAGATGGCGTCGGGGGTGAACAAAATGGCTGCCCCCATGCATCGCACATGGCTCGGGGGTCACAAGATGGCGGCGGGGGTGGACAAAATGGCCACCCCCATGCGTCGTACAGGTCTGGGGTGGTCCAAGATGGCGGAGCCCTTCCTCCCCTCGTGGTGGCCGGGACCCAAAATGGCGGCGTCTGCGGGTCGTACATGGGGCGCTGGGGGGGTTGGGGAGCGTAAACGGCGTGCAGGGCTCCCTGTTCTCCCGGGACAGCGGCGACCTCGCGGGACCGGCACACAGCCGCGAAATGGCCCTTTTTCCCGCAGCTCTTGCAGATCGCTGCGCGGGCCGGGCAGCGCTGCCGGGGGTGTTTTGCCTGGCCGCAGAAATAGCAGCGGGCGCCCCCGGTGCGACTTGGCGTTTGGACCGCGCAAGCCTGTGGGGTGTCCGGGGGGGGGGGGTGGGTTTGTCGCGACGGGTACGTACGGAGCCCAATGGGCTGCCGCGCGGTCGGGGCCGTAGGCGCGGGTATTTCGCGCGGCCACGTCTAGGGAGGCTGCTAGGGCCCGTGCCTCTGAGAGTCCTAGCGACTCTTTTTCTAGAAGTCTTTGGCGGATTTGGGAGGAGTTCATACCTGCCACAAAAGCATCGCGCATTAACATGTCCGTGTGTTCATTTGCGTTCACCGACGGGCAGCTGCTTGCTCGTCCCAAAATTAGTAGCGCGGCGTAGAATTCATCTATCGATTCTCCGGGACTTTGCCGTCTCGTTGCGAGTTGATAGCGAGTGTAGATCTGGTTTACTGGGCGGACATAGAGACTTTTTAGTGCTGCGAACGCCGTCTGGAAATCCTCTGCATCTTCGATGAGAGAGAAAATCTCCGTGCTTAACCTCGAGTGCAGGACCTGTAGTTTTTGGTCTTCTGTGACCCGGCCGGTGGCCGTTCTGAGGTAGGCCTCAAAACAAGTCTGCCGGTGCTTGAAAGCTGCTGCCGCGTTCACTGCGTGGGGGCTGATCCTCAGGCATTCCGGGATGATCCTGAGCTCCATAGTCCTTTAGTCACGCTTAATAAATTGTAGCGCACAATGACTCCGAGAGACGAATAGAGTGAAGTCGATGAGGCTTTATTAAGCGTGACTGTTTCCCCCGCAGTTCAGTAGTAGACTGCCTGCGGGGGAGGACTCCAGGTACTTATACTCCGCCTTCAGGGCGGAGCTAGAGGTCAACGTCCAACCAGGACCCGGGATCTGTCAGCCAATGACATCATGGCTTCACAGTCCCACATGACCCCTAATGCATACTACCACAGCTAGGAAAGGGGAAAAGAAGATATTTTGTGATACCAAACATGAGTTTTAGTAATCTGTAGATTGTAGGTGGACGTCCTGCTGGGGAGAAAGCAAATAATTCATTTTGTAGATCGCAGACAGTTTTCTCAAATAATGTTGCAAAAATAATATTTTTTTGTCTGTCTGCACATTGTCCTTTCAACCCAGGTGACTTCCTGATTTTGAGCAGAGTTCTGTATCATTCTATAGAGTCAATTTTCAACTTATCTATAGTTTATAAAAATATTCAGCGATTGCTGCAAATCAATTGAAATGCAGTTAGATAATGATCTAATGCTGTGTGCAGGCAGGTTATTTACCACGCAATGAAATCAATTAAAGCCTCTCCATCTGAGCCAAGAGACAAATTTCTAACCGTCCAATCACTTTTCACACATCACCCCCATTAGGTTGGTTAACGTTCTCAGATGAATTATGATGAATGAGGCCCCTTTTTATGAATATGCAGAAAGGTCATAACCCGACAACAGTCTCCAGACACTCCTGCCGTTCCGTGAACATTCCCTGCCAGGCTGAAACACGTTTTCTTGCCCTCACACAAAATTTGGGGAAATTTTGGAGTCAAACATCCATTTTACTCGCGCAGAATGCTTCAGGATAAAGCTTAGGAAGTTCACTATTGCATGTTTGTTGAACTGCATGTGCTGCATGGCTCCTTTTCGGACAGAATGCCAGATATTATTGATTATTTGAGACAGGGAGACTGCGGAGCTGAAACTCCAGGGAAATCTCCAGGTCACTCAGACCCACAGCAGAAAAAATTGTCTGTTCAGGAGTGCGTGTTCACTTATCACTTGCTGTTTTGCACCAATACTGCACAGACTCTAATATGATGGGGTTCTGTTAGAACTCTCATTAACAGAAGGTGCCAAGAAACACTGACTTTAAAAGTACGGTGTGTGAATGTTAACATACTAACTCTTAACTTGTTGGTGTGAAATTTCTTTGAACACTTTTGAAACAAAGATGTTGTTTTAAACAGGTTAGCTCTTTCATTAAAATATCCTGCACAGGAATGTCAGAGAAATGTGTGAAGCATGCATTCACTAAAGTTCACAGAGCCATTTCAAGGGCAATCTCGCTTCACTTCAAAATTCCCTATCCTTTGAAAACAACAATCTGCATTTCGATAGCCCCTTTAAGATATCAAAACATCCGAATGTGCTTCACAGAAACTTTGTGAAACAAAGTTTTTACATGGAGCCACATAAGAAACTATTGGGACAGCTGACGGAAAGCTTGATCAAAATAATGTTTTTTGTCTTTGCCAAGAAAAAGGATGTTATAGGGAAATTGAAGACATTTCCAATCGAGTGCCCAATGTCAGCAACAAGAAATCCTATCAGAGTAAAGCTCTCTCTCCACTATCCCAACTATGTATTTTAATCTTAAACACAGGGAACTGACCCCTCCTGTACCACTGTGGCATTGGTTTCCATTTCCCCACATCAACCATCCTTGCCTGTGAGTCCCATTGCAGATAAAACAACTCATACAAACCAACAATGGCACCTGGATAACATCCAGACTGGGTGTGGAGGGAAAGAAAAAATCTAGCCATCTGCCCTTCACCTCCAGTGACACCAATATCATTGAAAACTCCACCATCTCCTGATGGCGAAGACTCCTGAGTGTCACTTCTGACTGTAAACTGAACTGGAGCAGCCACATCAGCACTATGACTATAAGCTTCGGGTCAAGACTGACTACTGGCTACCCCCACAACTCCTCAAATCTTCTCTGACAGCTACAAGGCTCAAATATTCACCAGTAGTAAGGATCACGACAGAGGCAACAATACTCAAGACAGAGCAACTTGCTTGGTTTCACTGCCACTGCTCACTGCCCCACTTTTCCTGCCAGCCTCGCTCCCCGAATCTCCATTCCCAGTGTTCCATAGCTGCTGCTGAAAACAGGTAAGTTTCAAACAGAAATACGTGCCAGATCATGAGGTTATGTAACATGATTCCTATTTACATGCTCACATTCGCATCTTTTCACACCTTGCACACTTGCACTCATCCGTGTAATGTGACATAAAATGTTGACTCTTCTTTGATTCCTTCCCAGTTGTATTATTAGCTGTACAACTAAATTACATTTACACTCTTGTTTAGTTATTCTTGTGGAAAATCACACCGTTTTCATTCAGTCTCGGCCATTAGCAGAAACAACCAGTATCACTGGTTTCCATGGCTGTTGCGTGTGTACAGGGCCTCACATTTCTTGCGGCCTTCTTGGAGATTCCTATCGGAATCCGAAATCTCCAAAATCGAGAACTGTTAGATGTCTGGCTAATGGAGATTTGATGAGAGTGCACATATTGGAATTCTGCATTGTGGGCCTGGTTTTCATCCTGTGGGTAGGGGGAGTCATGAAAATTCCAGTCTTTGTATGCCTGCCTCAGGAAAAAGTGACTGGATGCGTAATCTTCACTGCTCAGGAGCAGCTGCTGGCAGCAGTCTGTACGGCTGACTACAGATCCCCTTCTTAGGCAGGGGCAATATGTGAATTAGGAAGCAGGCTTTTCTCTACTCAGGCCCCATATAAAGGGTTGTCCTGGACGCCAGCCACTGCGAGAGCAAGGAAGTTGTCAATGCTTCATACGGCTGTGTAGGAAGACATTTCAGAAGTTTTCAGGTGAGTGAAAGTTAAAAATATTAGCCAGCTGGGTTTTAATGCTGTAGGAGATGGCGATGATGAGCCTTTCACAGGAAATTTTAGATTGCGAAGGCTGACCATTGGAAATTTGTAAAGGGTGTCCACACATCAATCATTATGCTTTGCTGCCAGTGTTCCATCACACCCAGCCATGTAGATACTGCACCTTTGCAGATGCAGCAGATCAAGACGCAGTGCGGCAAGTGAAATGAGCATGGTAACTCAGGGGCTGATCTCAAGACCCCGCAAGCAAATCCTTCATGTTCTGCCTCATGCCTTTTTACATGGCATAATTTTCAAGTGTGGCACCCAAACGTGCTTCGCCCATAAGTGTGACATCAGCACACACTCTTTGCTGGGCTTTGTGGCTCCAAGTGGGTAATCCAGCAGGGTCCTATAACCTCCAGAACACACTATGCTTGCATACAAGTACAGTTCACCCAAAGAGAGTTGCCAACAGTCTCAAATTGCCCTGGATTCTCCAGCAATGGGTGGAAAGGTTGTTTGGACATAGAAGTTCTTATGATGGAACCTCCAAGAATATATATTACCGCAGCTGGCAACCTTACACTCAAAGTATGATTGGACTTACCCCAACATCCGTCTGTGCGCACTTAGGAGATTGCACACGGATATTCAGTAGCACCGCACACAGCGGGAGTTCTTGAAGGAATTGCATGAAGGAATGTTATTGAGCCAGTGGTTAGGCTCATATGGTTTCTGATACTGTGCTGTCTCATGGACTAAGGATTACACTAATTATATCCTGTTGTGTTTCACAGATCTCATTGTTGCATGCACAACCCCAGAGCTTGACCATCCCTCGGGTAGCAGGAGAAGAAGGAAGGGATGTCAGTGGATGCACTGTCCCATCCTACCAGCCCACGATCCACCAGCACAGATACGAGCACTGCAGAGTGAACTCGTGTTTGCACTTGGGGAAGGGGCACCACACCAAATTACGGGAGGAAATGACAGTCATAAACATCTGTGCAGTGATGCAGCAAGTTGGCATTGAGGTTGAGCCTTATGGGGCAGAGTACTTGGATCCCTGGCTGTCCCTGCAGAATTGCAAGTCCTGCAGTCTCAGGTATATTCCCAATGGGCACCTGCGCAAGGAGGCTGGTCACAATGCTTCTCAAAGCCTGACAGACAGAGAAGTGAGCAGCTGACCTCCATGTGGGCACCATGTATGAGTGTCCATGAGTAAAGGGCACTAATAATGAGTTCACCTGTGGTGTTTATCTCTTCGATATGCCTTTGCTAATGTTCACAAATACACCATAAAAATCAAAGGATTCAATGTATTTGTCAAAACATGTTGCGTGCCGCGACTAATAATGAGACAAACATAAAACTACACGTTTTCACCATTGTCAATGAAGATTGGAGCCCGAGTTCCATCCTTCAGTCATCAGCCAGATATGAAGGGTGTGGCCCTGCAAATCCATCATCGTTAAGTCGGGGCTCAGCAATACTTTCACTTCTGTTAAAAGTCAACCACAGGGTGAGTGTGATGCTGCCTAGGTTGGCATTTGTTGACCATTCTTATTTTCCCTTGAGAAGATGGTGGTGGTGAGATGCCTTTTTGAGCCCCTGCAGTACACTTGGTGTATGTACACCCACAGTGCATTTAGGAAGGGCGCTCTAGGATTTTGACTCAACAGCAGCAATTTCACTCAAAGTCTCCACAGTGTGCAGCCTGGAGGGGAACTTGCCGGATGTGATGTTCCCATGCATCAGCTGCCCTTGTCCTTCTAGTCAGTTGAGGTCATGGATTTGGAAGGCACTGTCTAAGGAGTTGCAGCAAACCATCTTCCATATGGCGCACATTCCCGCCCCTGTGTCAGTAGTGCAGGGAATGAATGTTGAATGTTGTGGATGGGGTGCCAATCAAGCAGGCTGCTTGACCCTAATGGTGTCACGTTCCTTGAGTGTTGTTGGAGCTGCACGCATCCAGGCAAGTTGAGAGTATTCCATCACAATCCTGACATTTGCCTTGTAGATGGTAGACAGGCTTTGGGGAGTCAGTGAGTTACTCGGCGTAGAAATCCCAGCCTTTGCCCTACTCTTATAGTCGTAGCATTTATATCACTGGTCCAGTTCAGTTTCTGGTCAATGGTAACCCCTGGGATGTTGATAATAGGGGATTCAGCGATGGTAATGGCCTTGAATGTCAAGGGGAGATGGTTAGATCCTCCCTTTTGGAGATGATCATTGCCTGGCACTTGTGTGGCGTGAATGTTACTTGCCAGTTGTCAGCCCAAGCTTGGATATTGTCCAGGTCTTGCTGCATTTGGACATGGACTGCTTCAGATTCTGAGGAATCATGAATGGTGCTGAACATTGTGCAGTCATCAGCTGACATACTCACTTGTGATCTTTATAAAGGAAGGTTATTGATGACACAGCTGAAGATGGTTGGGCTTAGGACACTACCCTGAACCGGGTCTCCCGGCACCTACCGGCTACGTTTCGCCGCGGCGCGCTGACTTACAGGCGCAACGTGGTCGGTAGATCGCACTCATCATCTTTATGTCTACACCATCAAACCCCTTTCTTAATTTTAAAGGCCTTTATTAGGTTGCCCCTCAACCATCTCTTCTTATCCATACCCAGTGTCTCTACCTCATGATGTTCAGGTCTGCCATACTGCTCCAGGAAAGTATCATGTGAACATTTGTCCAGTGAAACAAGGGTGTCATAGTTATTTCATATTCAAAAACCCCCACAACCTGAAAAGTTTGATTATTATCTCCTTATGTGACTCGGGAGTGACATTTTCACTGTTAATACTCCTTCAGTTCCTTGGGTCATTTTACTACGCTGAAGGTACCTTTATAAGTTGTCATTATTGACAAAAATATCATCCATTAACAATTCTTTTCCAGCATTATGGTGATAATTGTAATAGTTACTTAACAGTAAAGTTTTTGTGGTCCTGCAGACCATGTAGCTCTGTGCATTCGACCCTGCGCTCGAATGATTAATGAACATCTAGAGCTTGTGCCCATTCTTCAGCTTTATTTAGCCTTAATCTGTAAGGTTGATTAACTCCCAACCCTCAGCTGTCCACCTTCTTTACTGCACAGCAGGAGTTTACTAAGGCATTAGTGGCATCACGCCCAGGCTTTGGGACAGGGTAAAATCACTTACTGAACAGGAGGAAAAGAAATAACACAGAATCTGCCAATAGCTGGGAGGGTACTTGTAGCACACTGTGGCAGGACAGGACTCTGATGTTCGCTGTGGTGTCAGTCCTGAATTCCTGCTGCAATTTGGTAACCCCTTACCTCTGAGGGATTTCCTTTAATCAAAAAAAGAAGAACTTTAACTCTAAATTCCAGTTTTAAATCTACTTTATTTCTTGTAGCCCATGTCAAAGAAGGGACTGTTTGCAAAGAGGACACATTTTCTAAATTCATATTTGTGTATGGAAGAGAGAGGAGCCTTCCTATAAAACACAGAAATTTCTTTCTAAGCAAAGTTTATTTTAATCAAGTTCCTCCCCTGTAATATTGCACTGAAGAGTGTGGCACACGCATGGAGAATGGGCTCTAGATGGTGGCAGCCCTCAAGTAAACGTAAATTGCGTATTATTTCTGTATTGGAGGTAAATATCCTGGGGATTCCTGTAAATATTGATAAACTCCTGAAGACACACTTCTGCCGATTACCTTAAATATGAACATACTAATGGGGAGCCCCGACAACTATCAACACACTTTTGGTGATCCCTTAAGTTTTGGCACGTGCCCTGGAACTTGCAATTGTTGACACATTCCTGTGAATTCCCTGCAATTATTGATGTATTCCTGGGGAATTCTAATTTCCAACTACCCAAAGGAAAACAATTAAAGATTTTTTTTTGTTTTATTCATTCATGGGATGTGGGCGTATTGGCTGGGCCAGCATTTATTACCCATTCTTAATTGCTTTCAGACGGGATTTAAAGTCAACCACATTGCTGTGGGTCTGGAGTCACATGTAGGCCAGTCCAGGTAAGGATGGCCGATTTCCTTCCCTAAAGGACATTAGTGAACCAGATGGGTTTTTACAACAATCGACAATGGTTTCATGGTCATCATTAGACTTTAATTCCAGATTTTTATTGAATTCAAATCTCACCATCTGCTGTGGCGGGATTCGAATCCGGGTCCCTGGAGCATTACTCTGGGTCTCTGGTTTACCGGTTCAGTGACAACACCACTACTCCACTGCCTCCCCTATGTATAAAACATTGTTTCAAATCAGCATGTCCTAACAAAAGCAAAGTGGCAATAAATCAACAAATATGGAAAAACTACGGAAGAGAGAATTATTTAGGTGCTGTTTTTATGGCATTCAATATGTCTGGCCATATAAAATGAACTTGTGACGTGTATCTTAGTATCTGGGGAAGCAATTTCTTTTGCCATGTAATCATCAAATCAGTTAGAAATAATCGAACCACATAAAAAGGTTGGATGGTCTTTGTTTCTATAATGTTTGCGAAGAGAAAGATTTGCATTTCTCCAGTACCTTATCACATATCTCTGAGATATCTGAAGGTCAATTACTTTGATGTTATGATGTGAACTCAGCAGCAGGATCCCATATGCAGCAACGGTCAGTTGAAGAGAAGTTCATTAGATTTTTTTTTAGTGGTGCTGATTGAAGGAGGGTTGTCAAACACCTCTTCAAGTAGCAACATGTCTGTATAGAATTCCCTGTGTTGGACGTGACAGCCCATAACTTATGCTGTTAGAGTCCTCCCTTTTGATTTCCCCAGTTCCCATTTCTTTTGTTTTATTATTCTTAGTCCGTAAACACATAATTGAAAAGTGATTTAAGCAGTGGACTTAAGCTGAGGCAGCCTGCTAGTCAGGACAGTGTGTTCCAGGATTTGTTTTTGGAAAGGAGGAAACAGATTTTTCGGCACCCAGGGAATCTTAAGAACCAGCTTTGGAGAAAGTCGGTTCGATTGGCTTGCTGGCAGCCTGTGGGTTGGCCAGAGACAGTGTTCTGGCTGACAACAGTCAGTAATTGGTTCCTGTGGGATGTTTCTGAGAGAGTTGGTAAGAAGTGATTAGACCTTGAATGAAGAAGGAGCTCTCTCTGCTGAAGTAAAGGACTGCTTTATTGTTCTAAAACCAGTGAGTGCCTGGCACATCTTTACTATATAAAATGATCTTGAATTTATAAAGAAAGTAAATAGCCGTGCCAGAGAAAACCCTCTCAAATTTAGAAGGAAGAAGCATTGAAGTGAAAGCTTGAACTCCTGAAAGACTTTAACTGAAAACCTTCATAGTGCATCAGAGATCTTTTATCCTTTTTACTTTATCATCCTTTTTCTTCCCTCTCCATCACCCTTTCTCTCTCTGTTTTGTCTGTAAGTTTGTGTGTGTGTAGGTAGAGTGGGGTGAGTTGAAGAGGGGGGTTGGGTAAGGGGTATTACGTAGTCGGTTATACTTTTGTCAGGCTAGTTATATTATTGTTAAATAACAAAAGGTTTTTCCTGTTAAATTAATTTTATTGGGCTCAGCCAAAGTCCTCAGGTATTTTAAAATAACATCTAATTTCACTTGTGCTGCGACACCGGGTCAGGTGTTGCTGGAATTGACTGCGCACTTGTCCAGGGGTCGTGGCAGTACCCATTAAAATTAATGGGGGAAATCGCAAGGGACTAGCGAATGCAGAAGCAGTAGGCTGACAGCCAGGGTCTTTACCATCCACCTGTGCCAATACACTATGGGGAAGGATTTTGTGCCCATATTCACCATGGGCACAAATGGCAACGCAGTGCTAAATCCCACGGGAGCCCGAAACCGAGAATCTCGCCAGCAAGATCTTGGGTTTTGACTTCCCACCCTCCGCCAATAAGGTTCCCACATTGGAAGGTTGGGAACCTCATTTCAATATATTTAACTATCTTTCCCACTGTATCGTCCCCCCTTATTGGGAATTCCCCCCTCGTTAGCATGATGTCACGTTGACGAGGCTTTGAACAGGTCTTTAAAATGTGAACCTCCTGAAGGTACGCAGGTACGCATAGCCCCCAGGGGGGAGTGGGACATGCCTGTGCACTACCCTGGCATAGCTCCCTGACACCCTGCCACTACCCCAGACACTGCTCCTAGAACTGCCCTCTGAGGACAGTGCCGGGGCAGTGCCAGGGTGTTGGTGGCAGAGTCGGGGTTCCTTTGGGGAGCTCCATGCGCTGGAGTGGGTAGGGTGGCTTCCGTGTCTGTGGGAGTTCGATCTCTGGAGAGCCAATGTTCCCGGCTCTTTTAGAGCATGTCCTGCTGGCGTGGTGGCAGGGCTCACACCTCCAGCATTTTCTTTTTAAGTGCTAGACAATTTGGGGAGAAAAGCTGGCTGTGCATCCAGCGAGGTGCAAACCGATTTTCCCGCTTGGTCCAGGAAAAAAGGAAAATTCCACCCAACATGTGCAATCAAATGTGTGCTGGGTTATGCATAAATATGCAATATATGCAGTCTGGAATGAAAGACATTGTGATGGACTGGGGCTGGTGGCAGTCTTGCTGCCTATTATCCTGCTCACACTGGGGGAACTAAATAAGCAATCAAAGATTATCAGAAATATTCAGTGAGTTCTTCACAGATACAAAAATGTCATGGGTTAATCATTGATGTATCCATCTGCAGCCCAAGATGTGTGAATTACTTGCTGTGTGCAGATATTGACTATTTTTTGACACCCTGAAGAAAAAGCTGTGAATCCAACAGAAGCATTGTCCAGAACCATCAGCGGAATTCTCCTGTGGCATGATTCTCTGCTCCACCGGCAGCGCACCAACAGTGTGGGGTTGCCACAATGGGACATCCCATTGGCCCGCTGCCGGTGAAGGGCGCGCCGCACAGGAAAATGTGGCTCGTGAACCGCCCGATATCTTTCCTATTTCCTGTTCAAAGAGTGTGTGCAACTCTCTGTTCTCGAAAACAATAACTTGTCATTTATAACATTCGTCCTCCACCAAATATGTCTTTGAACCCAAAGCGTCTTCCTTAGAATTCCCTCCTTGAACCACACCACCTTTCTACCTCTATTTCCAGCTTCATTAAATTCCTTAAAACCGACCACTTTGGTCAGCTTTTAGGGCCACCTCTTTGATGACACTTGTGTGAATCACCTGCGGACATTTTACTCCATTATAGATGCTATATAAATGTAAGTTGTTGCTAGAGGACCTCTGTAATGTCCTATAGCACCCCTAATGTGTCTTAGAGGAAAGGAAAGATGCCAAGTCGGAGGCAGAAGAGGGTTTCAGGGGAGATTGTGTGAAAGCTCCAATGAAAAGAGATGTTTCTGAAAGTTAAGAAAAGTAATTTTTGAAGACTTCCAAAGACAGGAGAGCCGGATGGGTCACCTGCCAATGAAATGATGGTGAAGGTTAATTTAGAATTGCACAGCAGTGTGGTGTCGAAGAAGCGAGGACATGGTGAAAAAGGCATCTCTTTCATCAATGTAGCAACTTGTTAAGATATGGAATGCACTGAGTGATGGAATCTGTCTCAGTAGTAACTTCCAAAAGTGAGTTGGGTATATATTTGAAGAAGAAACGTTTGAAGGTTTGTGTTGAAAGAACAGCGGACTGAGACTAATTAGATAGTTTTTTTCAAAGAGCTGGCTCACACTAATTCTGGGGCTACTACATCAAGGGCTGCGTTTTTCCATTCAGTTCAGGACCCAGGCACAGGACCAAATGGAAGTCCCACACTTACTGGAGTGCACCTGACAAAGTGGCCTTCCTCACACCCGCAGGCAGGCTCCCGAAGCTGCTGGCCTAATCAGAGAACCAGCTGTTTTGGAACCTCAGCAGCCTCACCAAGGCAGTCGCTGCTGAGGCAAATCGTAGAATCTCTACAGTGCACAGCGAGGCCATGTGGCCCATCGAGTCAACACCATAGGCCCAATCCCCCCTTCCTATTCCTGAAACCCCACCCTAAGTGGCAATTTAGCATACCAATCCACCTAACCTACACATCTTGCGACTGTGGGAGGAAACCGGAGCACCCGGAGGAAACCCACGCACACACGGGGGGGAATGTGGAAACTCCACACAGACAGTCACCCGACGAAGGAATCAAACCCGGGTTCCTGGTGCTGTGAGGCAGTAGTGCTAACGACTGTGCCACCATGCCGCCTTTTATGGAACACCTCCTCAACCTGGAGCCACCCCCTGTGTATTTAAAGTTGAAATTATGGGGGCAAAGCCATTAGGCCGCTTGACGTTCAAAGTAGCCCTCTCCGGGAGCATCAATTGTGTCATGGGTGCACCCTTTCTTGCTAGCAGCCCGCTCTTTGGGGCATGAAGACATGGAAGACAGCGGAGCGAGAGGCCACTTTGCCAGTGGCCTCCCGACTTTAAGAGGCCATTCTTAAAGTCGGACTTACTTGGGTCCGTACTCAGGATCACTGGCTGCCAGCTTCACAGTGTGGGAAGCAGAAAATCATCCTCGCCCACCATGGGAAACTTCCCTGGCAGTGGGAATGTGTCAGGGAGCTCTCTTACCACTCGCCCCCGCCCCCCCCCACTATTTTCTTGGCCCCCACACCACAGACTGGAAAATTCAGCACTAAGTTACAGTGTGACATTGTTGGGAAGAGGAAATAATTATCTATAATTGCAGCTCCAGTTGCTATCTATTTATTCCCAACTGCAAAGTGCATGTGTAAACCTGAGGATAGGACCAGACTCGGCTGTGATACTGCATAGTTGAAAAGTGTCCAGAGGCTCGAGGCTCACAAAAAAAATGACCATTTGTGTAATGTTCTGGAGTCAGCGACTGTGAAATTATAGCACAGCCAAGAGTAAATGCCTTCAGGGCGGAGGGTTAAGGGGAGAAAACAAAAAGACTGATCTGGACATACACAAGATAGCAGGAAGATGTCTATTCTTCACAATTCAGCCATCGTTGATGGTGTACAAGTTCAATTCTTCACTTGCAAGTGACATAACAAACTGACACACAGGACCTTTAATGACATAAATTTTGGGGAACTGAGGAGTAGTTTCAAGTCGGAAGTCACCTGTTGGCAATTACTGCAAATGATATATGCCAGCTTTAAACAAACTGCCCTCAGCTGAATACTGGTTCATGCATCGGTCAGACAGTCTTCATTTCCTTTTAATTGAGTTAAGATGCCCGAGCAGAGAGCTGGACCAGGCAGACTGAAGCAACTCAGTTAGAGAGATAAACAAGTATCTGTTCGACTTGCATGACACCCAGCTTCAGAAGAAAAGTCTTTGCGCAGAAGGTGGAAACAAATCATTCCTCTGCTTTGGGCCTCCTAAATCGATCATAAAGAATAAAGATAATTGTGATGTATGGATACAGGATTCTCTTGAGTATAGAATGGCAGACTACAGTAACCCAGTGTTAAATGAATAAAATATTTCGGAGTCTGCTTCAAGAGTTCAGTTGCAAGCAAAGTTCTTCAGGCACTGTTCAAAACTAAGCACTGTGCTGGAGGGATTTGTAAAAACTTTCTGACCCTACTCTTGGCTCATGTTTGAATAGTAGTTCAGTTATCCTACATTACTGAAGTGACTACTTCAGTGTACTCATTGGTTGTAAAACACCTTAGGACATCTTTGATGTTGTGAAAGGCGTTATAGAGATGCAGTTTGTGTGTTATGCTGTGCTTTAAAGTTTACAAGAGCAAAATACTGCGGATGTTGGAAATCTGAAATATAAACAGAAAATGCTGGATAAACTCAGCAGGTCTGGCAGCCTCTGTGGAGAGAGAAACAGCGTTAATGTTTTCAAGGTCAATGAACTCAACGTTAATCGTGTTTCTCTCTGTAAAGTTTATGTCTGGCTCAATCCACAGACCTGTACTGAGCTAGCCAGTCTCAACTGGGTAGAAGTGGGGAATGTTGCAGTTGAACCCAGCACTGTCAGCCCTGGGGGGGGGGGGGGGGGGGGGGGGGGGGAGCATTAGCTAGGTGTGTGTACCCCTGATCTAGAGCTGGAGATGTATCATCCAACAGATCTTAGACCATGTGGTGCTAACTGCAGCTGTGGGATTCATACTCTGATTTTTTTACTTGCAGAACACTGGCCCAGAAATACTGCTGGCCAACCACCCAGTCAGTGACCCTGGACATCACTGGAGTTTACAGGGTCAGCAAATAGGTTTCTAAATTTTATATAAGGACCGTCAGGTGCTGATTGTCTGTGGGAATGTCACCGGCCATAAATCACACCCACCACACCCCATCATCAGAGGTTATCCAACTCTCACCGAAACCTCAGCCACCTCTCACAACTCATAATCAGTAAGTTGTGACTCTGGTTTGCACACCTGGGGCGAAATTCTCCGGTATCGGAGCGATGTCCACCGACCGGCGCCAAAAACGGCGCAAACCAGTCGGGCATCGCGCCGCCCCAAAGGTGCGGAATCCTCAGCATCTTGGGGGGCACAGATCCCGGACGAGTGTGGCGACGCTGGACATTGTCCGCAGCCGGCACGCCAGATTCCTGACCACTGGGACCACCATGTGGCTCGCGCCGTCGGGAACTGGGCCCATCAGGGGCGGAGCATCACGGGTGGGCCAGCTGACGACGCGCCAATGGCCTTGCGAACGCGTTCAGCGCGTGACCCGATGACACCAATTGGGAGGGGGCGGAGCATTGCGAACTGGCGTCAAACCGGCGCCTGCCCGGATCCAGCGTCAGAAGCCATTCTCCGTCTGATCGCCAATCCCGATACGGAGAATCCCGCCCCTGTGTTTTTTTCATGAACACAGGACATCCCAAAGTGCTTAACAGCCAATGCAGTATGTTGGTAGTGCAGTAACTGTTGTAATGGAGGAGACACAACAACCAACTTGCACACAACGAGCTTCCACAAACAGCAATGTGTGAATAACCAGATAATGTTTTTTGTGATAGGATTGAGACTAGGGCTTCGCAACTTAGGTTTGTGTTGAGTTTTTAATCTAATAAAACATCCCAGAGCACTTCATAGGAGCGTAATCAAAGAAATATTTTATATGAAGCCACATGAGATATTAGGTCAGGTGACCAAAACATGTGGTCAAAATAGATTTTAAGGACTTAATGGTGGAGAGGGATAATGGGGTTTTTGGAGAGAATGCCACAGCTCAGGGCCTTGGTATCTGAAGGCATTGCTGCCACTGGTGGACTGCTGAAAATTGGAGATGCACAAGAAATAAGAATCAAAGAGGCGTAGAGATCTCCGAGTGTAGGGCTGTAGTCTGGACAAGCAGCCAGTGTCTGATAATTTGCCCATGTGATCCCGTCACATGTAGTTTCTTTTCAGTGAATAATTACTGTCAGAAGCGAAGAAAACAGAAGCGGCGAAAGAGATAGGGTCCACATTTTGCCACACAGTGGGGCTGGGGCGGGGGGTAGTAGCTTTCTCATTAAAAACAGCATTAAGTGCAAACTTTGTTCACAGGTCATGCCAGAGCCATCAGCAAAATAAATCAACAGCTTGTGACTCTGATTTACAGACCAGGTTTGTAGACTGCTGACAGCGACCTTCGTAGCACCATTGGTGGCTTGCCAAAGGTTAAAGTTCACTGCTTGTAATAGGTTCTGTACCAGAGCAGTCTCTCAGTTTGTTCCTGTGTTAGTTTTAACATTACTTTATTAGATTTCACCTCTAATGCCTCTAATTGTGTTAATTGTAATACCCGAACTTCCTGACTTACAAACGATGGCAGTTTACTACAAATGAAATCAAGTTAGTTATCTTGAAGATGAAGATCAGAAACTGGTGCAAGTTATTAGAGGAGCAGGCAAGTAAAAGGCAGCTAAATGAGATACAGATTCAATTGTGCAAAACTGACGTTAAATCAGTCTCTTGACGTTTCCCTACACCCCACAGCCCCCTCACCCACCATTCCATTTTCACCCCTTCTGCCCTGAGGAATTTGTCTATTGAGCAGTAGAAGAGAGTAGTGGCCAGGAGTGCTCCCTGGGGAATGGCTGCTGCGACTCTTGATTTTAAGGTATAGGGAACATTCCTCTGTGTAGTTTGCAAATGTTTTAAAATACATGTTTTATTGGAGTTTCATAATTTTTTGCAAGTAACCACAACAAAATTTTCAAAGCACAACTGGTACTGTACAGAACAAATATTTCTGCAAATGTAAGAACGAGCAAGACAGGATAAATTCAGAACAATTGTCCTTAAGAATGAGTGCCTGCAATTTTAACACCAGATCAATCAGAAAATAGGAGAGGACGGATAAGGTCATATAAATAAGAAGAGATAATATATCAAAATGCACACCTTTATATATAGAGATCGCGACTTGTAATATGGCTCATGGGAAACCTTGCAGGAGCAGGTCAGACAACACAGAGCCTATAAATTTGAGATGGGGTCCCACACTTTGTGGAATGTATCAGACTTAGAAAGGATCACAGAGGGCAGGAATTCCATAGGGATGCACTCCATGACTATTTTATGCCAGTTTTAAACTGAAGGGTACTGATTCAGGAGCAGAGGATATTTTTACGACCTGCAAAGTTAGGATATTTTCATAACATCAATAATTCTCCTTTCTGGAAGACGTGGAATTAGGAAGAAAGGATCAGATTCTAAGGCCCTGTCAGATATCCTCTCAAGCTCCTTAACTACACCAGACCAATAGGATTGAATCTTGACACAGGTCCATAGGCATTGTGTATAATCACCTCGACTACCAGGCACTTTAGGCACATCAGGGAAATAGCAAGATCAAACCTGTCTCAAACCCGGAGTGATATGCAAGCATGCAGTATCTTGAACTGAGTCTCCTTCATTATGTTGCATACTGAAATTTCATTGGCATTATCACAAATACTACCTCATGTCCCTTCATCAATATTAGTTGCCAAGTTTCTTTCCCAAGACTGCAAGGTACCCAATGTACTAACACAGGATCTAGAACACAAGGTATCGTAAAACTTGCTAATTGACTGTCTAAGATTTACAGGAACATAGTTTAAAATTTGATAATGTCATTGTATAGACCACCAGAAGAAAAATGGAATAGGATTTTCACGCCATATTCGGGCATTTACCACAACACACCTACCCCATCTCAAGTTACATCAGAGGTACCAGAACACCCCGGAAATGTTCTACTCTTGGATAAAAGACCTGTCTGTACCAATACAGGATTTAGTCAACAAAATCCAAAAGAATCACAACCACATTAGTTCTCAGGGACACTCCTCAAAATAGGTGAGCACATAAGGCCATACTGGCATTACCATGAGGAGATAAACTCCTCATCAGAGAGAAGAAAAAACCCACCCATAAAGACCTAAATTTCCACCCACCACCGGCAATGGCGAGACTCGGTTCTGTCATGATTAAAGAGAGGATACCTAACAACCAATATTACCATTGTAAAGATAATTGTAAAGATAACGGGCGATCTGACCCCGGGGGGGTGCCCCCACGGTGGCCTGGCCCGCAATCGGGGCCCACCGATCCACGGGCGGGCCTATGCTGTGGGGGCACTCTTTCCCTTCCGCCTCCGCAACGGCCTCCACCATGGCGGAGGCGGAAGAGACTCTCCCCACTGCGCATGCGCGGGAAACTGTCAGCGGCCACTGACACTCCCGCGCATGCGCCGCCCGGGGATGTCATTTCCGCGCCAGCTGGCGGGCAACAAATGCCGTTTCCGCCAGCTGGCGGGGCGGAAATCCCTCCGGCGTCAGCCTAGCCCCTCAATGTCGGGGCTCGGCCCCCAAAGATACGGAGCATTCCGCACCTTTGGGGCGGCGCGATGCCCGTCTGATTGGCGCCGTTTTGGGCGCCAGTCGGCGGACATCGCGCCGTTGGGGGAGAATTTCGCCCATCATGACTGAAAGTCCCTGAGATTCTTAAGGATAAGACATTAATTTCAGTGCTCAAATGTTAACACCTCCTAATAAACAGGATAACAATCATAATGATCTTTATCATTGTCTTTATTATTGTCACAAGTAGGCTTAGATTAACACTGCAATGAGGTTACTGTGAAAATCTATCTCCTAGTCGCCACACTCCGGCGCCTGTTCGGGTACACTGAGGGAGAATTCAGAATGTCCAATTCACCTATCAAGCACATCTTTCGGGACTAGTGGGAGGAAACCGGATGTATGACAATATAAAATCAGACAAAAAAACAATATGACAGGGAGAAAGTCTGAATTTAAAATTTCAACAAGCTGCAGATTGTCAGTCCAAGTCCTTGCCTTCAATAAATTATGGACTTAATGGAGGCCGAGGCACTAGCCAGATTATCAAAAGACGTAACAAAATCGTCAGATACCTCCCTCAGAGTTGCAGGATAATGCAGAGCCATCATTCATTCCAACTGCTTTGGGCGGTTTCCAAACTTCATCAAAGCCTCGGCTGTTTTGCCGCTGAACAGTCCTGGAAAAATAAGATCCTCGCCCCTTCATGGATCCAGGTTCCATCATGCCTCATCGCCTCCAGAACCTTCTGGCAATCTTTGACATTGTGGAATCGAATGATTATGAGTCTGGGACATTGATTGTTCCAAGGTCTCAAAGACAAGATATGGTTCGCCCTTTCTAATTTGAAACACACAGCGTTCGCATCCAGCTTAAGGAAGCGTGGTAGCCAACTCTCAGAATTTAACAGGAATTTTACCTTCCACTCCTTCTGGCAAACCGACAACACAGACATTCTTTTTCTGGCCTTGATCTTCCAATTCAGGATAGGAGCAGCGAAGTGTGCCCCCGGCTGCGTCAGCTAATAATAATAATCGCTTGTTGTCACAAGTAGGCTTCAATGAAATTATTGTGAAAAGCCCCTAGTCGCCACATTCCGGCGTCTGTTCGGGGAGACCGGTACGGGAATTGAACCCGCACGAACTTTACGGCACGAGCTGCCGTAAAGGAGTTGTTTGTGGGGTCATATTGGAGGGGGGGGGGGGGGGGGGGTGGTTGGGTCAGACCGAAGAGAGCGAGCAGGGAAAGTCGGACTAGAGAGATGGCGGCAGGGAGGGCCGAGTCAAATTGGAGGGGTGGGTGGATGAGATTGGAGAGAGGGGGGAGCGGTGAGGTTGCACCGGAGGGTGGAAGGGGTCAGAATGGAGGGGGAGAGGGGGAGGGCAGTTGAACCGGAGTTGGGGGGGCTGCTGTAATTGTCAGACCGGGTTGCACAGTGAAGAGGAGGTTGAGTCGGGCGAGAGAGGATCGTTGATGGGGGGGGGGGAGGCGGGGGTCTGCGTGTTTAAATAGTTACTCTGGAGTTAGAAGTGAGTTTTTTTCCTCTAACTTTTTCATAATAACTATCAGGGTAAAACCGGCAGAACCATCTGAAGTTAGCGATTGAAATCACTTCTGGATGCAATCTATTGGCCTCGGGACGCAGCGAGCAGGTAAATCACGCATGATGTTTCTTGTAAGATTTACCAACCTCATCACACCTCGCAAGATCTAACGAGATCTCGCGAAGTGTGTCACGATCTGGATCTGGATCCCACCATTGAGGACGGGATTCAGATTTGCATATTCAAGTGAGTAGTTAGTCATGGTTGCGTCGGAGTTACCAAAGGCGCGTGATCTAACCACCTCACCTCGGAGACCCGAACAAGTGTCGTTTAGCACTGTTTCCACAAATGTGGATCAGGCGTACTGGCACCTGGGGGTGTCTCTTAGGTGATCATGGGCCCCTGGGTGGTCTAGCTCTGGACAAGGTGGTACCCTGGCACCCACGATGCCACCCAGGTACCATGGCACTTCCAGCCTGGCACCCTGGTAGTCTCACCGGAGCCCCTTGCAGTGCCACCCTGGCAATGCCAGGGTTCCCAGATAACACTGCAAGAGTGGCTGGAAGAGTGCCAAGGTGCCCAGGTGGCATCTTTCCCGTACCTGGGATTGGGCTCAGGGTGCCTTGCCCTTCTGAGATGGGGTGCAGGGGGCTAGATCACCCCCTAATTATTGTGTTGGGGTTCCGGAGGTCACGGTGGAGGGGGCCTAGAGATCGGGCATGCCCCAATTTCTTCCTGCTCTGGCGAGCTGGGCCCATTAGTGCAGGAAGTGAGCCTAAGTGCGGCCTGGGCAGGGCGTTCCTCGCCTAGGCCCAGAAATGAAGCAGAGTCCCGTTTAATAGCGGTCGTTCTCAATGCTGCAAACGCCCGACATGGGACTCTAGTTCAGTTCCATTAAATCGCACCCCATGTTTGACAAATTCATTCATGTTTTGTAATTAATAGGATAGATAAAAGGGAGCTACTGGACATTACATGTTTCGATTTGCAAAAGGAATATGATAACATGCCGCGCAAAAGGTTAATACGCAAGACAAGCACTCATGACGTTGAGGGCAATATATTGGAATGGGTGGAGGATTGGGTAATGGACAGGAAGCAGAGGGTAGGGATAAATCGGGCATTTTCACGTTGAAGTTCCCAAGTGAAACTTCAAGTTGACGTTTTCAAATGAAATACTACAAGGATCACTGCTGGAGACTCAACTATTTACAATCCATATTAATGAATTAGATGAAGAAACCAAGCAATGTATCCAAGTTTGTTGATGATTCAAAGCTCGGTAGGAATGTAAACTGTGAGGAGGATACAAAGAGTAGCAGTGTAAAGGTTTGGTAATAAGAATAGAAAAGGAAAATTATTTTTTAAAGATGTGAAATTTTTAAACGTTGAGTTCAGAGAGACTAGGGTGTACTCTTACAAGGAACACAAAAGGTTAACATGCAGGTACAGCAAATAATTCAGAAGACAAATAGCATGTTGGTCTTTATTACAAGGGCCTGGAGTACACAACTATCAAAGTCTTTCTAGATTTCTGTAGGGCTTTGGTGAGACCCAATCTGGAGTACAGTACGTAGTTTGGTCTCCATATCTAAGCAAGGATGTACTTGCCTTGCAGGTGGAATCCAGAGATATGGGGAGTGGGAAGGAATGTGAAGTTGAGGCAGAAGATCAGCCGTGATCCTTTTGAATGTGAAACCGGCTTGAGGCTCCAAATGGCTACTTCTGCTCCACTTTCTTACGTTTCGCTCTCAGTGAGATCTTGGCTTCAGCTGCTTTGTTGTCAATGAAAATTCCTTGAAAACCATAAAGAGAAGGAAATTGTAGGTTGAGTGCCTTTGAAAATCTGCATTCTAGTTATCACACGGCTTTGCCATTTCCAGAGCTACTGAGTGGCTCTACAGTGAGGCTGATGTTGTCCCTGCTGTTTTGGAGCTGCTGCAGGATGTTTCCCAAAGCATTGAGGCTGGGACGGAAACTTCACCCCATGCTGGCAGGAAAATTGATGCTTTCATTAAAGTTCTGCAGAGTCTATTATTTTGCTCGCTATAAAATAGGGGCTACTTTGAACTTGTCCTCTTCTTTAATAACATTAGTAGTTATCGCCTCCACATCATACAATACAGAAATACATAGAAATAATTGTACATTTTTTGTTGAAAATTAGCACTTTGGTGCCCAGTTTACTTTTTAAACCACTCAGACTGTCGAATCCAAAGCTAAGAAGGGATTTTCAATCTGACCGCACTTGGCTCTCAGAAACCAATAGTCCCTCTTTCCCCTGTCTCCAAATGGCTTTCAACCTTATCTAAACTTTAGACTGGCTGGTCTCCATGAAATTGAGTTTTATGCCGCCCTGCTGTGTTGACTATTTGATATTTAAGGTTCATTTGGGTAGGCCATTGACTATTGTAACAATGCAAATGTTGTCCCTCTTCCTTATTTAGCCTGACCCCACACCAGAATGTTTCAGGATGTTTGATCATTGTACTACAGGAGGATACTTGATATAATTAATATTAAAACACAACTTTCAAGTTACATTTTACACTTGAGGGGTCAGATCCACAGGGCAACCACATGCTGGGAATGCGAATCAGAAGTCAGATGATACATTTAGGTTGCTTGAGACAATGAACATCCGTTCTGAAACCACCCAGTGAATCTTCACACATTAGGCACTGGAATGTCTTATCCTTTTTGATCTTGGCTGAAGTGATTTTTAAACAGCCAGTTTTATTGGCAGGTCAACCTCTGGACATCAAAGGAATCAAGAAAGAAATTCTTTAATGACCTATCCAGAGGGAAACAAAAGATATGACAAATTGATGTTCCTGCTCAGTATCTAAGTCCTGCTGAGCGAAACAGATTGGACTCTCTGCCAGTCTGCCTCAAAACGAGAACTAACCAAGCCCAGAGCAAGTGTAGATCCAATTCTATGTTGGGACTGACCAAACAGAAATGCTGCTTAGCCCACAAACTGGAACAAAATGGCATGGTTTATTATTCTTTTTATTACAGCAGGCCTTGAGAGTTCTGGCTCTCTGATCTATGCTGTCAATTACACAATGTTTATTTACACAGGATAAAGAGGTTTCAAAGATTTGCACATTCAGCCATTGATACTTCAAAGAGTCTGGATGATACTTTTATTGGGCTGGAGGAAAAAAAGAGTTCTTTATAAAGTGGAAAGTTATCTTTGACTTTTTTTAAAGCTTTTTTTTAAACACATCCTATTGTCACTGTACAATGTATTAGTTCTATGTGTAGTGGGTAAATGGGCACGGAAGCACCATAGTTTTGCCATGGGGTTGGTTGGAGGGGAATACACTGGTATGGGTGGGTGGGTCATTGCCACCTCTAGTCTTTTACCAATCACCTTATATCTGTGTCCTCTGATTACTGACCCTTTTGGCACTAAAATAGTTGATCTGTATTTACCCTATCAAAGCCATTAATGGGGCAGAATTTTACAGCCTCAAGCCATTCAAAGGTCCATTGACTTTGGTGAGACCATAAAATCCCACTGGTTTAAAATTCCACCCATGATTTTGAAAACTTCCAACAAATCTCCTCCTCACCCCTGCTCTAAGGAGTAGAGCCCAAGCTTCTCTCCAGTCTCTCCTCATCCCTGATACCATTCTACAGCACCTTTAACATAGTAAACTATCCCAAGGCAATTCAGGAGCGATTATCAATCAGAATTGGGCACTGAACACATAAGGAGATTTTAGAACAGATGATCAAAGAACTAGGTTGTAAGGAGGAAGACTGACAGTGAGGGAGGTTTGGAAAAGGAATTCCAGAGCTTTAGGGCCTGGCCCTGAGTTTGAAGCTTCGCGATTGATCTCTGGTTCCCTCTATTAAGGAGGGAAAAATTCTGCCAAATGTTCCCATTCCTGGATCACTGCTCAGTGACTGCTTTGTTTGTAGAAAACCTGTGTGGATGTCAGGATCAGGCTCAGCTGTGGTTGAGTCTCGCAAAGATCAGAAAGCACATCAACATACTACCACCCAGGCACATGAGGGAAGAGTGGGCCCCTTGGGTCAAGTATGGAATTTCTGCCAGCTCTTTGTACCCAGCAAGAGCCAGCACCTGACGGAGAGGAGGGAGAATTGTTTTTCTTTTAAGAATAACTGCGTGAACTAACTGCTATTCCTTTTAATGTTTTTTTAAAGACCTTGATGAGGCAGCAGCTCAGGAGTAGAAGTGATGACAAACTATTTATTCATGCAGAGGGCAGAAGAAAGCAGGCAGTCACCGGGCACATAAATAGAGTTCATGTAAAGTACAGAGATCCAGAAACCAAGGACCATCCAGTTAGAGCTTCTGTCATATGACTGGCTGCTTATTCAAGGTGCTGTTCCTCGTCAAGGCTCATCAGTTTGTTGATGGTCTAGCACTGCCTTCCCACACAGTGCCAGGAATATACTTGAGCCAAAAAACAATGACTAAAAAAGATTACCGCGTATTATCCTGCGCTGAGCAGAGTCAAGCCCTTAATTGTAATTTTGTTTCATCATGGGATGTGAGTGTTACTGGCAAGGATGTCATTTGCTGCCCATCCCTAATTGCCCTTGAGAAGTTTGGATCGTTTCCGAGGTTATGATCAGGAAAGGCCTTATTCTGTGATACGGCGACCTGAAAGAAATCAGCTGTGAGTAACAACTCTGTCGGACCCTCAGTAATGGCCTTGGTGAGACCCTCTGTAGCAGCCTCCGTGCAAGCCTGAGAAAGATAGTAGTTAAATTAGAAACCACAGCTAATCAATTATAAAGTGCTTGCAGTAACGAGAAAAATCCCTCGTTGCATTTAATACTTCAACACTGAACAGCTTTTCATTAAAAGAAATGAATTAACTTCACCAACAAACTTTGAAAATAAATCTATTTTCAGTGAATAAGTTTGGGTGAAGTTTAACGGCGACATTAAGTGGAAAAATGTTTAGAAATAGTGTCATTTTGCAGCAGAATGGGAAAGGGAGAATCTTTTCAAAACTAACAATATAATCATGTATGCCTCACACAAAATCCCTCACACAATACTGAACTCGCTGAGCTACAGAATCATTGCTTCGCACTAAGGTGGGTGAATAGACTGTTTATTTTGGCCCTTGAAGCCTCAGTGCTAACCATTATGCTACCGTGCTGCCCTTTCATGCAGTAGTTACTTTTCTCTCTGAAGTCTAAGGCACCCCAGAATAAGGGCAGCATGGTAGCACAGTGGTTAGCACTCTTGCTTCACAGCTCCAGGGTCCCGGATTCGATTCCCGGCTTGGGTCACTGTCTGTGTGGGTTTCCTCCGGGTGCTCCTGTTTCCTCCCACAAGTCCCGAAAGACGTGCTGTTAGGTGAATTGGATATTTTGAATTCTCCCTCTGTGTACCCGAAAAGGCGGCGGAATGTGGCGACTAGAGGATTTTCACAGTAACTTCATTGTGGTGTCAATGTAAGCCGACTTGTGACACTAAAGATCATTATTATTATATCTCAATCGGAAACAACAAGCCATAACCTCTGAGCTCCTCAGTGTTAGATTGGTGGGGTGCCCCAAAGATGAGCTGGGGAATCCTGTTTGAAATTTCCAGATGACGGTTTGCACGACATTCCTTGACTGTCAGACCCCTCCTCCAAATGTCTGCCCTCTCCACCTCCCCGGTTAGCTGACAAACCTACCTTCCCCCTTAATGGACCTCTGAACCTACCTGATGTCTGGCAGCAAGTGATGTAAAAAAGGGATATGGCCTTGCTTCCGATTCAGTAGTTCTCGCCTGGCCTAAGTTGGAAGGTCAGGCGAGACAGGATAAAAAAGGTTAAAAGGTAATGAAATATGAACAGGGAGAAAGTCTGACTCTGACTTCCACAAAGGTTCGGGTAATTTTAACAAAATTTAAAGGAGGGGGAGAGAAGGAATTTCAGAAGTTTGGTGTAGGAATTCCATAGTTTTGTGCACAGGTGGCTGAAAGTATGACCGTCAGTGATGGGGTGCAGGATGTACAAGAGCATTCATGACACCCACGAGAAAGATCAAAACCTCAGTGTGGCTGGCATGAAACTCCCAGGTATAATCAATAATCTGCTGTTTGCTGATTTTAATTATGGAGTTGCTGAGGTTGCAGTACTTAGAACATAGAACTTACAGTGCAGAAGGAGGCCATTCGGCCCATCGATTCTGCACCGGCCCTTGAAAAGAGCACCCCACTTAAGCCGCACACCTCCATCCTATCCCCGGAACCCAGTAACCCCACCTAATCTTCTTTGGTCACTAAGGGCAATTTAGCATGGCCAATCCCCCTAACCTGCACATTTTTGGACTGTGGAAGGAAACCGGAGCACCCGGAGGAAACCCACGCAGACACGGGGAGAACGTGCAGACTCCGCACGGGAATCGAACCTGGGACCCTGGAGCTGTCAAGCAACAGTGCTACCCACTGTGCTACTGTGCTGCCCCGTACTTGGCCTCATTGTTTCCTCGTGTGTTTTCCTTAATTAGCGATTACCCAGTGAACACCCTGCCAGTACTCACTACCGACCCTACATGAAGAATGGCCAAATAGCTGAGGTACCGAAGGATACCCATGGACAGCATTGTGACGCTAATCTTTAATTTACCCTTTCTCTTATCATACTTTTTATTCTTAATTATTATGATAAAACAAGTTTTTAGCAATGCTGCTGAAGTTTTGTATTGTAACAGTTGGTGCTCAGCATATGGCATCCAGCACAATGGCAAACTCTTCTCAACTGGCCATTCTGGAGACGCCAACTTGACTCATTTGCAAGCGTTCTCTGGTCAGGAAATACTGAGCTTTATATTCACACCAGACCAGATGTTCATAATCTAGGCTGATATTCCACTGCAGTATTTATGGTGAGAAGTGCCATAATTCAGGTAAAATATTTAGCTGGCATTTACCTGTTTAGGTAGATTTCAGAGATCCCACAAACTTGTTGGAAGTGGTTCAGGGTGGTTTGCTGGTATTATGCTGCCCAAACATCCTTCCTGAAACAGTACCACCATAATCCAGGTTCACTGGTCACTTATTTCATTATTGATAAAAGCAAATTACTGCAGATGCTTGAATCTGAAACCAAAAAGAAAATGCTGGAAAATCTCAGCAGGTCTGGCAGCATCTGTAAGGAGAGAAAAGAGCTAACGTTTCGAGTCCAGGTGACACTTTGTCCAAAAGGGTTCGCTCTTTTCTCTCCCTACAGATGCTGCCACACCTGCTGAGATTTTCCAGCATTTTCTCTTTGGTATTTTATAATTGACCTTGGGTTGTTACTGATGCTACATTTTTTCCACATTACAGCGGTCACTGCCCTTCAAAAAGCAATATAACATAGAACATACAGTGCAGAAGGAGACCATTCATTCCATCGAGTCTGAACCGACCCACTTAAGCCCTCAGTTCCACCCTATCCCCGTAACCCAATAACCCCTCCTAAGTGGCAATTTATCCTGGCCAATCCACCTAACCTGCACATCTTTGGACTGTGGGAGGAAACTGGAGCACCCGGAGGAAACCCACGCACACACGGGGAGAACATGCAGACTCCGCACAGACAGTGACCCAGTGAGGAATCGAACCTGGGACCCTGGCGCTGTGAAGCCACAGTGCTATCCACTTGCGCTACCGTGCTGCCCATACATTGAATGAAGTGGCTTTTGGATCTTTGACTGCAATCTCATGACGTACAATGCAAGTCTTTGCTTTTCGTTTTTCTCCAAATGAACTAGCCGCAATCTCCTTTTGAGTTTGTTCTGTATTTTGCTTTTTCTGAGACGTTATCAAGCCCCATCAATAAAAATCTTTCAAAATAAACAAAAGTGGGCTGTCCAACAACCAGCCACCTCTGCACCTCCTGACTGTGCACTGATCTTACCTCTCCTGACTGAGGTCCCTGACACTAGCCTGCAGCGAAACACCGGTCCCAGGAACTACACTGTGCATCTTTTGTCTGTTCCATCCTGGCATTCACACGTAAGGCTGGTCGTTAGCGTGCTAACTCCACTGAGGTCAGCTTCAGACTGCGGTGAGGAGAAATGAAAAACATGCCATGCACAGGACCAGAGTGGGGTCAACAGCTGGCTGGGGATGTGGCAATCATTTATACAAATATGCTCTCTCAACCTCGCAAAAACAAAAAAAAAAAACCAAGCCCAACAGCTGGGAAGGGTTGAAAGTAGCCCAGAGGCTGGTTCGTCTCCTTCCAGATGGGGGAGGTTAGGCTGAGGCTAGCCAGGCTGATCCACATGGACTTCCGTTGGAGTTGGGGGTGGGAAAGAGGGAAGATAAACAGCAAATTGTAGCTGCAGATCCAGGCCCTTTATGTGTCTCATTGAGTCAAATAAACTAGCCTTTCCGAAAGGAAGCAGCGCATTTAGCAATCTCCGCTTCACGCTCTTTCCTTCTGAGTTCCTGTTACAGTAATTTCATCAGCATGCAGAGTCGGTGTTTGTTAAGACGTTATTAACCTGCTTGCCCTCAAAATTTGCACTATTTAATTTCTAAGTGATATAGTTGGACCTCACTATAACAATGTCTGTAATTGTAAGATTCTCGAAACAAGCCTTATTATCATGAAAGTGTCATTGTTACCGATGGTTTGTTAAAACAAACAATATTTTTCAAACTTTGTCATTACTTTGTTTTGACATTTTGAATTGATCTGCAGACTTTTATTTTCCAATTCAGAGTACTGAATTATTTTTTTCCGATAAAGGGGCAATTTAGTGTGGCCAATCCACCTAATCTGCACATCTTTGGGTTGTGAGGGTGAAACCCAAGCAGACACGGGGAGAATGTGCAAACTCCACACGGACAGTGACCCAGGGCTGGTATCGAACCTGGGACCTCGCCGCCATGAGGCAGCGGTGCTAACCACTGCGCCACCGGGCTGCCCAATTGATCTGTAGGCTCAATAGATCTTTAGGGAGAGAGAAATTCTGACCAAACAGCTTCAAAAGAAGTCACAATTTAAAGTTGTAATTCACTTCATCTTAAAATCAGCTCACCACCACCACCACCCCCGGCCCATATACAGTACGTATGTATTGATTTCTATATGTTTCACAGTACTAATTTGATATCTGCTAATTTGGAACTTCATTGCTATAGATCTCCATATTGGGGCTTGAGCGCTAATGTACAACAGGGAGTGCGGATACAATGGCATTGTGGTAATGTCACTGGTCTAGTAATTCAAAGTCCCCCACTAATGATCCGGGGACTGGCTTCAAATCGCACCAGGGCCCCTGGTAGAATTTAAATTGAAAAGCTAGTCTCCGTAATGGTGACCACGAAACCATTGTTAATTGTTGTAAAAACTAATCTGGTTTCCAACGTCCTTTAAGGAAGGAAATCTGCCTTCCTTACCTGGCCCTTACCTGGGTCCTGTCGAAATGTGACTCAAGACCCACAGCAATGTGGTTGACGCCTAACTGCTCCTCTGAAATGCCACTCAAGTCAAATGCTCACCTTGCCAGCGACGCCAATGTCCCATGAAAGAATGAAAAATATGAACATGGGAATTAGGAACAAGAGTCGGCCATTTGACCCCGTGAGTCTGCTCTGCCATTTGGTAAGATAATAGTTGCTCTGATATGGCCTTAACTCTACTTTCCTGTTTATCCATGATATCCTTCAACGGCCTTGCCAATCAAGAATCTATTTAACTCGGCCTTCATAATATTCAATGACCCTGTCTCCACTACTCTCTGGGGAAGAGAATTCAGACTAATGACCCTCTGAGAGAAAAATTATTCTCCTGATCACCATCTTAAATTATTTTTAACTATGTCCCCTAGTTCTAGACTGGGACCTAGCAAAACCTAATGTGGGGTGATACAGAGAGAGTGTTGCATGGTTAGAGAGATACCACTCTTCAGAGGAGACAATAAACCAAAGCCTGTCTGCCCATTAAAGGTCAAAAGCTGTATTGGAAGAAGAGAGTAGGGTTTTCCTTGTGCTCTAGCCAGCTCCTATATAGAGCAGCATTATTAACTGGAGCTGACATATACAACTAGGTCCTCATTGTATGAAGTCCTAAGTGTTGTGACTCCAAAGGAAAGTTTGTTATTCCACCAACCGCTCACTGGATCTGCTCTGCCACTGGCACCAGTTTGGATCCAGCTGGTAACCTCAACACGTTGGTCAGGCTGAAGCAAGTAACATTCTGTTTCATATTGTGGACCTGGTAAGCCCTAAGAGTAAACATTCATCCTGCCCCCATCAGAGTCACAAATGCTGCACCCAACAACAGGGTCCCTGTGCTGAAACTCTCTCATCAACCGCCATCTCCAACATGGGAAAATAACCACTTCCTTTGACTTTCAGTGACATTACCATTGCTACATTTCCTACCATCAACATCCTAGGGGTCACCAGAACCTTAACTGGACCATCCATATACATACAGTGACTACAATAACAGGTAGGAGACTGGGCATGCTGCAGCGAATATCTCACTTTCCAACTCCTGTTCACCATCTAAATAATAATAATCGCTTATTGTCACAAGTAGGCTTCAACGAAGTTACTGTGAAAAGCCCCTAGTCACCACATTCCGGCACCTGTTTGGGGAGGCCGGGACGGGAATTGAACCCATGCTGCTGGCCTTGTTCTGCATTACAAGCCAGCTGTTTAGCCCACTGTGCTAAACCAGCCCCTATGCTACACCAGCCCCTAGGCACAAGTCAGGAATGAAATGAAATACTTGCATGAATGAGTGTAACTCCAAAAACACCCAACCACCAACACCACCCAGCTCCAACACCACCCAGCACCACCAGTCTCTTTGATTGACACCTCCCAGGGGATTGGAGGCCCCCAACTGCATGCCCTTTGGCAGGATGGTGCCCTGTCACTGCTGGTGCCAGGTTGGCACTGCCAAGGGCCAAACTGCCGATTTGTTTGCATGCATGTGATCGGGCCGGGGTTGCCCGGGGTGGGTGTTGGGGTGGTCCGGGGAGTGAGGGGGAGGGGACCCTCGTATAGGGCGTTCAGGCTGGGGGGGAGGTCAGGGATTGTTTCGGGGACCATGAGGATTGGGATGTCATTTAAAAATGGTGTCCCGATCTCTCGCTTGTTATAACCTGCTTACTTACCATTGGCTGGGGACTAATGACTATCCCACAATCCTGTGGGAGTATGAGCTTCCCCAATGAGGGGGGCGTAGAAACCACTAGTAAACTCCTAGTATAAATAAAGCTGGCCAGTTCAGGAACCGGCAGGAAGGAGTATGTAGCAAGGGAAGTTACTGCTACTGTTATGTATATATATATTATAGTAAATAAATGTTATTACTTTGTATCCTTAAAACTCGTGCTGGATTCTTCGTGGCCCTTACAAAACGCTACAACGGGGAGTTCCGGCATGCGGAGCTCCCTACTGTACAAAACGCGGCTATGTGAGGCCGCGACCTGTTCAGGCCCCTTATTCAAGCATGTCGCGTTGAATAGCCATGTGTTTCTCAGCACTGTGAGCGCCGGGAAACACGCGGCTGAATGCCCCCGCCAGGAGACTTTGTTCCCTTTTGGGAAACTCGCGGCCACTATCTTAAATATTCACTCTCTCCACCACCAATGCACACTAGAGGCTGCGTGTGGCATCTGCAAGATGCACTGCAGCAACTTTGACCACACTTTTGAAAACAAGGGCAGCAGGTACATGGGAACACTACAAGTTGCAAGGGCCCCTCCAAGTCACACACCATCCTGACTTGGATCTATATTGCACTTCCTTCTCTTTGCTGCATCAAATTCCTGCAACCTCCGTCCTAACAGCACCTTACTTGGGCATGTGTCCGGTGGCTCTATGGTTGGAGAGTTTGGATGAGATCCGAAAGGTGCTGGGTTCAAGTCCCAGGCAGGGCTTTAGACATAGTACTGCGTTTGTTTCCTCCGGGTGCTCCAGTTTCCTCCCACAGTCCAAAGATGTGCAGGTTAGGTGGATTGACCATGATAAATTGCCCTTAGTGACCAAAAAGATTAGGAGGGGTTATTAGGATACGGGGGATAAGGTGGAAGTGAGGGTTTAAGTGGGTCGGTGCAGACGCGATGGGCTGAATGGCCTCCTTCTGCACGTATGTTCTATGTTGTAATCAGGACTTAGCCTTTGAGGTGGTTAATCCAAACAATTTGGATTAGGTAGGTATAATTAGATCAAATGTGATTTATGATCGGAACACCAGGGATGGACTGCCTAGCTCAAGAGAGCAGCTTGCCACTGTTGATGGCAGTTACGAATGAACAGTAAATGCTACTGAAACTCGCACCACCTCTGCAGATTTTGTTACCCTCTCCAATATACATTTCTTCTGTGATTTTGAAGCATGAATAGTGGACGTGGTGAGGAACTGCTGTAATGACTGTGTCTCAGAGAAATGGCTTGTGTTTTGATGGAAAACGATTGAGTTGTATTTTTTGATGGAATGTGATTGGATTAAAAATGTGATTGTGTCGGTTGTTTGTGATTGCCGTTTAAAATGAAGATTAACACAGGGTGAGCCAATGATGAAGGCGAGAACCTATCATGCCAGTTGCAAGAATTTTGTTTAATCAAGGCTTAGTCCCTCATTTAGAACCTGTACAGAAATAAATCATTTCTGTTGCTGCTGCAGCTACTGCTGCCAGGAGATGTGTGTATATATCATGAGATCTGTGTGTAGCCATTTCTCTAATCTCACTGAACAGTCTGTAACCTTACTTGGCCTTTGAGGTGGTTAATGCAAACAGTTTGGATTAGGTAGGTACAGTTAGATCAAATGTGATTTATGATCAGAACGCTGAGCTCCACACATTCCATCAGATTGTAATCCAATCCTAAAGTTGGGATCTCATTGGGTCCAGGGAGCGATGGGAGATTGTTTACTGTCCAGACAATTCATTTCTTCCTTCACAATCAGTAACCTGCTTCTCTGAATGTCAGCAGAACAATGAGCCTGATGTCAATCAGCATCTGCTGACGTGAGATGTGACGAAATGGGATGAGACTTCTCCAGTAATATTGAAACTGTGTGTTATATAACTATAGAAACGATTCCAACAAATGCTCTCCAGGCTATAATCTAACCCCAAGGGTGTGGAGAGGCGGGGAAGAGCAGATGACAAACAAACAATTTGCCACTGATTTCTAACTATTGTGTGAATCCCAAGATCAAGGCAGTGGGTGCGATCCAACGGCCACGCTACGCCCGAAAACAAACTCGCCGCGGCGCAGCGTGGTCGATGAAATTCAGGAGACCCCACTCCCAGGATCTACCCGGCTCGCCACGCCTCGCGAGATCCAATGCCATTCAACGTTGTGATTAAATCCCGCCCATTGTGGGCGTGATCACTTTTTAGCAAATCTGCATATTAGAGTGAGGCAGTAATGTGCTGATTCCCGAGGTACCAGAGGCTTTGGAATTCAATCCCCTACGCTCGGAGACCTTGGGCGAGCGCTGTTCAGCATTGGTACTCCCATACGGGGACCAGACGGAACAGTACTCGTGGAGGTCTCCCCAAGGGATCGGAGACCCTAAACTGCATGCCCTTTGAGCAGTGTGGTGCCCTGGCACTTCTTGTGCCACCTGGGCACCCTGGCAGTGCCAGCCTAGCACCTCAGCAGTGCCATCTGGGTGCGAGCCTGCCACTGCCAAGGTGTCTAGGTGGCACTGCCAGCTGGCATGGGCACTGCCAGGGTGCCTAGCTGGCATTTATTTGCGCACGGGCGATCAGATCGGGGGTTCTTGGCATGGGTGTTGGGGAGGGGGGGGGGGCGGCGGAGAACTTCCCATAGTCCATTCAGGCTGAAAGGTAGGTTGGGGTCGTTTCAGGGGCCATTATTAAATTGGCATCCCGATCTCTCGCTACACTGGGGAGTTCAAGCGAGCAGAGCTCCCTACTGTACAAGATGGGACTATGTGCAGCCTTGGTCACGCGTTCCCCATTTGTCTCCCTTGTACAATACAAGGGAATGCCTTGGGCGGGATTCTCCCAGCCCGGGGCCGGGAGAATCCCCGTAACCAGGCCACGCTGCCCCGACCCCGGCACGCGATTCTCCGCACAGCGGAGAATCTGCGGCGTTGGCACCGTGCTTTTGGCGAGGCGCCGGTCGCATGCCGCTCTACGCGGCCGGGCCGCCGATTCTGCGGCCGGGATGGGCTGAGCGGCCGCTCTAAAAAGGCAGAGTCCCACTGGCGCCGTCCACACCTGGTTGCAGCCGGCGGGAACTCTGCACGGAGGGTCGGGAGGTGGCCTGTGTGTTGTGGGGGGGGGGGGGGGGGCCTTCGATGGGGCCACACCCACGATCGGGGCCCACCCGATCGGCGGGTCGGCCTCTCGCTCCCCGGGCCTATTTTCTTACGTACCGGCCCCTGAACTCCGGCACCATGTTGCGTCGGGGCCGGCACGTTGAGGGAGGCCACCGCGCATGCACGTGTTGATGCCGGCGCCGCTGCGCATGTCCTCATTGACACCAACACCAGTGCTCATGCGTGGATCCTGTGGCGCACAGTTCACGCCGGGATGGGAGGCTGCAGCGGCGTGAACCGCTCCAGCGCCGTGCTGGCCCCCTGTAGGTGTCAGAATCGGTACTCCCAGCGGTCCATTCATGACGGCGTTTCCGATGGCGGGACACTCTGCCGCCGAATGGGAGAATGCCACCCCATGTGTTTCCTGGCACTGCAAGCATCAGGAAACCAGCAGCTAAACACACTCGCTATGGGACTTTGTCCCCTTTGGGGAGAATCGCACACAGTGGGCGTCATTCTCGACCCCCCGCCGGGTCGGAGAATCGCCGGGGGCTGCTGTGAATCCCGCCCCCGCCGGTTGCCGAAGTCTCCGGCACCGGATATTCGGCGGGGGCGGGAATCAGGCCGCGCCGGTTGGCGGGCCCCCCCGCTCTATTCTCCGGCCCGGATGGGCCGAAGTCCCGCCGATTAATTGCCTGTCCCGCCGGCGTGGATTAAACCACCTTTTGAACAGCGGGACAAGGCGCCGTGGGCGGGCTCCGGGGTTCTGGGGGGGGCACGGGGCGATCTGGCCCCGGGGGGTGCCCCCACGGTGGCCTGGCCCGCGATCGGGGCCCACCGATCCGCGGGCGGGCCTGTGCCGTGGGGGCACTCTTTCCCTTCTGCCTCCGCCACGGTCTCCACCATGGCGGAGGCGGAAGAGACTCCCTCCACTGCGCATGCGTGGGAATGCTCCCGCGCATGCGCCGCCCGGGGATGTCATTTCCGCGCCAGCTGGCGGGGCAACAAAGGCCGTTACCGCCAGCTGGCGGGGCGGAAATTGCTCCGGCGTCGGCCTAGCCCCTCAATGTTGGGGCTCGGCCCCCAAAGATGCGGAGGATTCCGTACCTTTGGGGCGGCGCAATGCCCGTCTGATTGGCGCCGTTTTGCGCCAGTCGGCGGACATCGCGCTGTTTCGGGAGAATTTCGCCCAGTGTGTTGTAATCATCAGAAATATAAAGTAGTCATTAATAAATCCAATAAGGAATTCAGCATAAACTGAGAGTGGTTAAAATGTGGTGTGGAGTACCACAACGAGTAGCTAAGATGAATGGTGCAGAAGCATACAAAAAGGAGAAAGGAATAAAGTGTAATGTTGATTGGTGGGAAGGTGGGAGGAGGCTCATTAGAGCACAAACCAGATGGGCTGAATGGCCTGTTTCCGCAGTATACATTCTGTGTAATTCCCAGAAATCTATTACATTCTACTTCCTTTGCTGTCACACATGTTCAATCATGACTTATTGACTTTGACTGAGGCTGAAAGGAGGTACAGATCAGGTACAAACATATTATTGAATAATAGCTTGTATTGACGACACAAGAACTGAGTTTCCAAGAATGAATGTAAATGGCTTTGAGGGTTTTTATTTATTCCCATTTACAGACCCTTCATTTATCAGGTCTTCACTTGAGTAAAATTGACCATCTCTCCACAGGTAGTGAGGTTCGTTGTCATTGTAGATCTCCTCCCTGTGGGTAGGATTCCAGTACAACTTTTGTTTGAATTAAATTAAGTGGAAGCTTTGCCTTGCAGTGCATCGAGTCCCGATGGGTATGCTATTCACAAGTAATTAATGAAACAGATAGTTCTTACACAAGGCAAAATAGCTGCATTTAGAGCAACATCCTGGTGTGCTATCGGGAAGAAAATGCCAAGCCTGGTATTAACCCTTCTTGGATTGTAATGGAATCTTTAAATCCCCAGAAAAACATAGTGAGTGGACAGTCAAGAGATGCTAAAAGCCTTCAAAGCCTCAGGCAGGATTTATGTGATTTGGGATAAAACTCGACTTGGGTAGGGTGACAAAGGGTGAACTTGGGACAGAATGTTTCCTGGATCTGGCTGCCATGACTTCCCAGCTAACTAATAGTAATAATAATCATTTATTGTCACAAGTAGGCTTCAATGAAGTTACTGTGAAAAGCCCCTAGTCGCCACATTACGGCGCCTGTTCGGGGAGGCTGGAACGGGAATTGAACCCACGCTGCTGGCCTTGTTCTACATTACAAGGCAGCTGTTTAGCCCAGTGTGCTAAACTCCGAGGCGTGCAGGAACGGCCTTCAAATATGGTGCCCAGATCATTGAAGCACTGAGGTGATCGCGGGGCAGGCATATCATCAGCCACCCTCTGGGGGTGATTCTCCGAGCCCCGTGCTGGGCCGGAGAATCGCGTAACCACGCCCCGACGCTGGCTCGCGATTCTCCGAGGTGCGGAGAATCGCGCCATTTGCGCCGGCTCATTTGACGTGGTGCCAGCTGCGGGCCGCTGGAATCGGCGGGCCGTCGCTGGAATCGGTGGGCCGCCGATTCTCCGGCCCAAATGGGCCGAAGGGCCGCTCCGATACGACAGAGTCCTGCCGGCGCCGTTCACCCCTGGTCGCTGCCGGCGGGAACACTGCGGAAACGGTCGGGGGGCATCCTGGGGAGGGGGGGCTCCAATGGGGTCTTGCCCACGGTCAGGGCCCACCGATCAGCGTGCCAGCCTCTTTCCCCCCCCCCCCCCCCCCAGGGCCTACTTCCTAGCACGGCCGGTCCCTGAACACCGACCCCATGTTAGGCGCGCGCAAACAAAGTCTCCCGCGCATGAACAGGTTGGCGCGGCCCAACTGCGCATGCGCGGGTTGGCGCAGCGCCCATTTGGCACCGCGTGAGGAGGCTGGAGTGGCGTGTACCGCTCCAGCGCCGTGCTGGCCCCCTGTCGTGTCCAGGCCTGGTTTGCGCCGGCGTGAAACGCGCCCCCTCTAGCGATACGGCGTGGAACCCTGCCTGCCAATTTTTTTTTACTAAGTGCCACATAATACGGCAGGAAAAGCCATCATTGCCATCGGCGGGCTCAATGCCTTTTTTCCCCACCTGACACCAGACAAATAGTTGTTGAGTGCAGGAGACAGCCTGGGCTTCGATCATTCTTTATACCTGTGGGAAACCACAGAAGCCAATAGCCAGTCTTTATATTGCAGCATCTTATCCATTAGTCTGTGATCCAGTGAGAAAGAAAACCTACTGCGTAGATCATCCTACACATTGACCGTATCCTCCCACTCCATGCCATCCTTTAAATATCACGCCATATGTCTCAGTCAAACTGTGATCGTCAAACTGGCTTCGTGGTGCTTGCTTCACTCCCTGTTTAGAGGTGTGCTAGGGTGATATGATCAGATGTTTACGATGTCTCCTAATAGGCTGAGTGTAATGTGTCTGTAATTGTTCTGCTGAATAATGGTATCATAACTCAATCACAGGGTGGAATTTTCTGCTCTGGGATTTGGTCCTCTGATTGAGGCGGGACCTCGACCCGGACCACAGCAGGTAAACCCGCTGAACTGCACAATGTTCAGCTAGTTAAGTATGCAGTTTGCATTGAATCTTGTGGCAGGCTGGACAAGACGTCAGCTGCCCAGCAGTCCTGTCTGGCTGCCATATTATTTGCAGTGTTACCCTTCCCTGGTCCCCTGCCCTTGCATTGAACCAAAAAAATAGGAACAGGAGGAGGCCATTCCAGCCTGTTCCTCCATTCATTATGATCATGGCTGATTATCCAACTCCGTAATCTGTACCCACTTTCCCCCCAATATATATAGTGAATAGCTGAGGTCTTAGCACTGATCCCTGCGGTACTCCATTAGTTTAATGCCATTCCCAACATCACCACTATGGTTTAGGGGCCTATATACAACACCACTAATGTTTTTTGCCCCTTGGTGTTTCTCAGCTCTCCCCAGTAAACCATCAGTTCTTGTTGTATATACTTCACTGTTCCAACATTCTAGCTGTGCCCAAACAGATTCACATGTTCGCACCTAATATCCTTCCTCGCTATTGCATTAATTTCCTCTTTAACCAGCAATGCAACCCGCCTTTTCCTTTTTGTCTGTTCTTCCTAAATACTGAATACCCCTGAACATTCAGTTCCCATCCCTGATAACCCTACAGCCATGTCTCCTTGATCCCAACTATTTCATCCCATTTACATCTTTTTGCATGTTTAATTCAGCCACTTTATTGCGAATGCTCCACGCTTTAAGGCACAAAGCCTTAAGGCTTGTCTTTTTTTTTTAAATATATTTTATTCAAGATTTTTTGGCCAAACATAACAGTACATAGTGTTTCTTTTAAACAACAATAAAGCAATATAAATAACAGTGGCCAGTTTTAAACAAATAAATAAATAATATATGAACAGAAACAAAAATCAAACTAAATGGCAACTGCCTGGTCAAAAATAAATACTCTCCAAAGATACAATCCAACAGTCCAATATACATTACCTAAAACAAGTGCCTATACATATACAATACCCTGAGAGTCCGTCCGATTCCTCCCCCCACCCCCCCCCCCCTCCCCCCTGGGTTGCTGCTGTTGTCTTCTTCTTTTCCATTCCCTCTATCTTTCTGTGAGGTAGTCGATGAACGGTTGCCACCGCCTGGTGAACCCTTGAGCCGAACCCCTTAGTCGAACTTAATCCGTTTTAACTTTATAAACCCTGCCATGTCGTTTATCCAGGTCTCCACACCCGGGGGTTTGGCTTCCTTCCACATTAACAATATCCTGCGCCGGGCTACTAGGGACGCAAAGGCCAAAACATCAGCCTCTCTCGCCTCCTGCACTCCCGGCTCTTCTGCAACCCCAAATATAGCCAACTCCCAGCTTGGTTCGACCTGGACCCCCACCACCTTCGAAAGCACCTTTGTCACCCCCACCCAAAACCCCTGGAGTGCCGGGCATGACCAAAACATGTCGGTGTGGTTTGCTGGGCTTCTTGAGCATCTCCCACACCTATCCTCTACCCCCAAAAATTTACTGAGCCGTGCTCCAGTCATATGCGCCCTGTGTAACACCTTGAATTGTATCAGGCTTAGCCTGGCACACGAGGACGATGAGTTTACCCTACGTAGGGCATCAGCCCACAGCCCCTCCTCAATCTCCTCCCCCAGCTCTTCTTCCCATTTCCCTTTCAGCTCATCTACCATGATCTCCCCCTCGTCCCTCATTTCCCTATATATGTCCGACACCTTACCATCCCCCACCCATGTCTCTGAGATCACTCTATCCTGCACCTCCTGCGTCAGGAGCTGCGGGAATTCCCTCACCTGTTGCCTCGCAAAAGCCCTCAGTTGCATATACCGAAATGCATTCCCTTGGGGCAACCCATATTTTTCCGTCAGCGCTCCCAGACTCGCAAACGTCCCATCTACGAACAGATCTCTCAATTGTGCTACCCCTGCTCTTTGCCATGCTCCAAATCCCCCATCCATTCTCCCCGGAACAAACCTATGGTTATTTCTTATCGGGGACCGCACCGAGGCTCCCGTCTTTCCCCTATGCCGTCTCCGCTGCCCCCAAATTTTCAATGTAGCCACCACCACCGGGCTTGTGGTGTATTTCTTCGGTGAGAACGGCAACGGTGCCGTCACCATAGCTTGTAGGCTAGTCCCCCGACAGGACGCCCTCTCCAATCTCTTCCAAGCCGCTCCCTCCTCTTTTCCCATCCACTTACACACCATTGAAATATTGGCGGCCCAGTAATACTCACTTAGGCTTGGTAGTGCCAGCCCCCCCCCCTGTCCCTACTACGCTGCAAAAATCCCCTCCTCACTCTCGGGGTCTTCCCGGCCCACACAAAACTCATAATACTCTTCTCGATTCTTTTGAAAAAGCCTTCGTGACCACCACCGGGAGGCACTGAAACACAAAAAGGAATCTCGGGAGGACCACCATTTTAACCGCCTGCACCCTACCTGCCAGTGACAGGTACACCATGTCCCATCTCTTAAAGTCCTCCTCCATCTGTTCCACCAACCGCGTTAAATTAAGCCTATGTAATGTACCCCCAGGCTTGTCTTTTTAACATTCCTTGTCCCATTCCCAATATCTTTTAACTGTGGCCCTGTTTGTCTCTGGCCCTTAATTTCTCTGCCTGTCACTTTTCTTATTCCCCTTTCTGTTTCTTGTTCTTGTCCATGTTTCCCCTCTTCTGACTCCTTGCATACATTCCCATCACCCTGCCATTTTAGTTTAAATCCTCTCTAGCCACTCTAGCAAAGACTCCTCCTCGGATATCAGTCTCGGTCTGGGCCAGGTTTAGCCCATCCAGTTTTTACAGGCCCCACCTTCCCCAGAACTGGGGCGTCATTCTCCGACCCCCCGCCGGGTTGGAGAATCGCCGGGGGCCGCCGTGAATCCCGCCCCCGCCGGTTGCCGAAGTCTCCGGTACTGGATATTCGGCGGGGGCGGGAATTGGGCCGCGCCGGTTGGCGGGCCCCCCCGCTCAATTCTCTGGCCCGGATGGGCCGAAGTCCCGCCCAGAAATTGCCTGTCCTGCCGGCGTGGATTAAACCACCTTTTGAACGGCGGGACAAGGCGGCGTGGGCGGGCTCCGGGGTCCTGGGGGGGGGCGCAGGGCGATCTGACCCCGGGGGGTGCCCCCACGGTGGCCTGGCCCGCAATCGGGGCCCACCGATCCGCGGGCGGGCCTGTGCCGTGGGGGCACTCTTTCCCTTCCGCCTCCGCAACGGTCTCCACCATGGCGGAGGCGGAAGAGACTCTCTCCACTGCGCATGCGCGGGAAACTGTCAGCGGCCGCTGACGCTCCCGCGCATGCGCTGCCCGGGGATGTCATTTCCACGCCAGCTGGCGGGGCAACAAAGGCCGTTTCCGCCAGCTGGCGGGGCGGAAATCCCTCCGGCGCCGGCCTAGCCCCTCAATGTTGGGGCTCGGCCCCCAAAGATGCGGAGCATTCCGCACCTTTGGGGTGGCGCGATGCCCGTCTGATTGGCACCGTTTTGGGCGCCAGTCGGCGGACATCGCGCTGTTTGGGGAGAATTTCGCCCCTGGTCCCAATGTCCCAGGAATCTGAAACCCTCCACCTCGTACCATCTCTTCAGCCAAGTATTTATCTAATATACCCGGCTATCTCTGCTCTGACTACCATGTGGCACTGCTAGTAATTCTGAGATCCCCACCTTTGAGGTCCTAATTTGCAACTTACTTCCTAACTCCCAATGTTCTGCATTTAGGACCTCATCCCTTTTTTTAACCTATGTCGTTTGTACCAATGTGTATCATGATCACTGGCTATTCCCCCTCCCCCTCCAGAATATCCTGTGGCTGTTCTGAGACACTCTTGTCCCAAGCACCAGGGAGACAACATACCATAGTGAAGTCTTGTTTGTGGCCACAGAAATGGCTATTTGTTCTCCTTACAATTGAATCCTCTATAACTATTACATTCCAACACTTTTTACTCCCCCCATGTGCAGCACAGTCAACTTTGGTGCAACAAATTTGGCTGTTGCTGCTTTCCCCTGAGAGGCCATTCCCCTCAACCATATCCAAAGCAGTATTTCTATTTTGTAGGGGAATGGCCACAGAAGATTTCTGCACTGCCTGCCTAGCCCTCTTGCTCTGCCTAGTGGTTGTCCAATCCCTTACCACCTGTGGAGTTTTAGCCAGCAGTGGGACCAATTCTCTATACATGCTGGACTGTAGGAGGAAACCGGAGCACCCGGAGGAAACCCATGCAGACACGGGGAGAATGTGCAAATTGCACACAGACAGTGACCTGACGTCAGAATCGAACCTAGGTCCCTAACACTGTGTGGCAGCAATGCTAACCACTGTGCCACCGTGCTGCCCCTTTCTCATGCCCTTTTATCTTCCCGGCTCCAATCTCCAGAGTTGCCCTTCCCCAATTCCCGCCCCTACAGAGTTGTCCTTTCCTGGATCCTCGCACCTTACAGAGTTGCCTTTGCTGAACACCCTCCCTCCTCTTGGACTTTGCCTCCTGACCCCCCCCCCCCCCCCCAACTTCCTCCTGTGTGTGTTGCAACCTCCCCTTCCTCTGTGTGCATTCCACCTGCTGTGCCATGTACCGCCAGTGCCCGGGGCGAATGGCAAAGACAGCGTCGAGTGAGAGGTAAGTAAGGGATCTCCTGCATTGGGTATTCTCCATGTTTGTAGATCAGGAAACAGAGCAGTCTGATTTCCGCTGGCGGGTGGAAGATTTTGCGGAGCCGCAAGATTCTAGTCAGTAGCCCAGTTACTGAGCATTCAGGTAATGCAAATTAAAATTGCAGTGTTCATTAGCGGGGAAAGCCACTCACCATGAACCCTCCATTCGGGTGCTGTGGGGAAGATTGCAACTTGTTTTCCCTCTGGCGCATTTTCAACTTTTGGCCTCGCTCTAAATTTTTCCAGTCCCACCCACCATGATTCCAGGCCCCTGACAGGACCGGGAAATTCCATCCACATTGTGGGTAATTTTAACCTAACTCACCAAGTGAGAAATTTCCCACTTTGGATGAAAGGTGACACTTGATCTCGTCAGTTTACATACATATGAGTTAGAGTCAAACTGCCTCAGCATGTTAATACACGGCGTGCGCTGGCTTCCCAAGTGTCCAATCACCCAGACACTTGTAAACAGTCAATATCCAGCTCTGACAACACCAAAATCTTACATTGATATTGCACTTTTAATGGAGTAAAATATCCCAAGGTCCTTCACAGGAGGGTCATCAAACACAACTTTACTGCAGCCACATTAGGAGACATTAGGGCAGTTGACCATAAGCTTTGTCAAAGAGGTAGGTTTTAAAGACTATCTTAAAGGAGGAAAGATTGGTAGGAAGCAATAAGAGTTTTATGGAGGTAAGTCCAGAGCTTTGGGCCTTGGCAGCTGAAGGCACAGTCTGCATGGGTACTTGGACTGTGATGCCTAAGATCCCAGTCAAGCTGCAATAAACATCGTGGGCGTGATTCTTCACTCCTGACACTAAGTGTTGATGCCAGGGTAGGATTTGTGGACTTCCATGACAGCAAAACTGCCGCCGCGTCTGTACCGATACAGAGACCACTGAGGGGCCAGCACCGACTCCACGTGCAACACGACCAATTCCAATGAGCAACGGTGTGGGATTCACCGGTCTGTGATTGACACTCGGGAGGCTGACAAGCTGCAGCCACATATACACACTTCACTCCCCACACACACCATCCCAGCCAACAAGGTGGCACTGGAGGTGCACAAGTCAACCTCGCCATTGGGAATTACCCCCGATGAAGGTGGAGAATCGCGGAGGCTCCAGATAAAACCTGGTCAGGCCCGCTAATGATATGCAAACGACGTTTACTGTACGTGTGGAGATGAACACATTGACACCGCTGTTGAGGTGACTGAGCATAAACACAGTGACTGCCACAATTTTGTCATCCAAACCGATTCTCCGCCCCATCCGCTGGCCGACAGAGAATCCAGGCCAGATGTCAATTTCCTGCCGTGCCAAAACCCAATGTTTTTTTAAAGAAGTCATTTTTCCAAACAGCGTTAATACTTCCTTTCGATGAAATGACCTGAAATGAAGATACTCCCACTGAGTGTCTAATCATTGACAAGCTACTGTTCAAAGATGAGAGCATTTAATTTGTGGAACCTGTTGAACCCGCTGTCCCATAGTGCGGTGGAGTCTGAATCCATTATTAAATGGTTTCAAGAAGGCAATAGATATATTTCTGATTTTAAAAATGGGTGAAAGGGATATGGGGAACAGGTAGGGAGGTGGATTTGAGACCAGGAAGGGATCAGCCATGATCTGATTGAATGGCGGAGAAGACTCGAAGGGCTGAATTGCCGACTTCTGCTCCTAATTCATAGAATCAAGGAACCCTTACAGTGCAGAAGGAGGCCATTTGGCTCATTGAATCCGCACCGACGCTTGAAAAGAGCTCCCGACCTAACCTATGGTCCTGTGTTCCTAATTCACAATATTGGAAGGTGAAGGGCATTTGAGGAATAGAACTGCAGAAATTGTTAAGTGCTGTGAATGTAATTGCAGTTTGCATGACCAGTGTCATGTTACCACTGCTCGTGCAGCCACTGTTTGTGTGATTCACTGTGTTATTTTAGTTCTAAATAGCTTTGATAGTCGTCAGGCCTTAAATATCTTAATCGTGATTCTATGCACCATAATACACTAATAAATAACCCCACCCATCACCTGCTAGTGTCCATGGAATGAGATTGCTGTGTGCCCAATTTAAAACCAATGTCCAAAATCAACTTTATAACAACCCATGCTCCAGACAGCACATTCTGCCTGCACTGGAACCTTCTGCAGCTGTAAACCTGAGGGCATTTTTTTTTTTTAAACAAACAATTTTATTGAGATATTTTTTGGCATTGTACACAGTTACAGATAACAGAAATGTGCAAACATAAATATAAAACCAATACTTCAATCAAACCATACTGCACATGCCCGCTCCTCTCCCATAGACACTACCCACCTATTTATCCCTCCTACTCTACTCTAATCTCCGCCCCCCCGCCCCTCCCTGCTGACATTCACTCTCCCGCGAAGAAGTTGATGAATGGTTGCCACCTTCGGGCGAACCCCAGTATAGATCCCCTCAAGGCGAACTTAATTTTTTCCATACCCAGAAAACTTGACATGTCCGAAAGCCATAGTTCGGTCTTCGGGGGTTTTGAGTCCCTCCATGCCAGCAGTATTCACCGCCGGGCTATTAGGGAAGTAATGGCCAGAACATCGGCCTCTTTCTCCTCCTGAACTTCCGGGTCTTCTGAAACCGCAAAAATTGCCACCCCTGGATTCATCACCACCCTTGTTTTCAGTACCCGGGACATGACACCTGCAAATCCCTCCCAGTATCCCCTAAGCTTAGGACATGCCCAAAACATGTGAACGTGATTCGCATCTAGCGCACTTGTCCTCTACCCCAAAGAATTTGCTCATCCGAGCTACCGTCATATGGGCCCGGTGAACGACCTTAAATTGAATCAGGCCGAGCCTGGCACATGTTGTGGTTGAGTTTACCCTACTCAGGACTTCCGCCCACAGCCCGTCCTCCATCTCCCCACCAAGCTCCTCCTCCCATTTGAGTTTCAGTTCCTCCGTCTGGGACTCTTCCCCCTTCATGAGCACCTTGTAGATATCTGAGACTCTACCCTCTCCTCCTTCTCCTCCAGAGACTATTCTGTCCTGGATCCCTATTGGCGGGAGGCGTGGGAAGGATGGGACCTGTCTGTGTACAAAGTCCCACATCTGTAAGTACCTAAAGTCATTTCCCCTTACCAGCCCAAATTTTTCCTCCAAGCCCCTCAAACTCGCAAAGCTCCCCTCCAGGAACATATCGCCCACCCCCGCCCGCCGCCATGTTCCGAAACCCTCCATCCATGTTCCCGGGGGCGAATCGATGGTTATCACATATTGGAGCCCAAACAAACGCACCCCCCCCAACATGCCTCCTCCACTGGTCCCATATCTGCAGGGCCGACCCCACTACCGGGCTGGTGGAGTACCTGGCCGGCGACAGCGGTAGGGGAGCCGTGGCCAGGGCTGCCAAATTGGTGGCCCTGCACAAAGCCGCCTCCACTCGCTCCCAGATAGACCCCATACCCACCATCCACTTCCTCATCATGGCTATGTTAGCCGCCCAGTAGTTGTTGATCAGATTCGGCAATGCCAGTCCCCCCCCTCGCCGCGGCTCCTTTCAAGCATCGCCTTCTTCACCCGCGGGGATTTTCCCGCCCAGACAAAGCTCATGACGATTTTGCCGGTCCTTTTGAAGAAGGACCGTGGGATAAAGATCGGGAGGCACTGGAAGATGAACAGAAATCTAGGGAGGATTGTCATCTTTACAGTCTGCACCCTCCCCGCCAGTGACAGCGGGAGTGCATCCCATCTCCGAAACTCCCTCTTCATTTGTTCCACCACTCTAGTCAAATTTAACTTATGCAACCTGCCCCAGTCTCTTGCCACCTGTATCCCCAAGTACCGGAAACTTTCCCCAACCAGCCTAAATGGCAGCTCCTTCAGCCTATTCTCCTGGTCCCTTGCCTGCACTACGAACATCTCACTCTTGGCCATATTTAATTTGTACCCTGAAAACCGGCTGAACTTCCTCAATGTTTCCAGTATATTTTCCATCCCGGCCAGTGGGTCCGACACGTACAGGAGCAGGTCTTTCGCATAGAGAGAGACCCTATGTTCCACCCCTTTGCAGCTCTCAACGCATTCGCCAACGGCTCTATGGTCAGCACGAACAGCAACGAGGAGAGTGGGCATCCCTGTCTGGTTCTGCGATGTTGTCTGAAATAATCTGACATTATCCTGTTCATCCTAACGCCAGCTTTGGGGGCTTGGTACAATAGTCTGACCCAATTAACCAGTCCCTCCCCGAACCCAAACCGTCCCAACAATCTCCCACAAATAGCCCCATTCCACCCGGTCGAAGGCCTTCTCAGCGTCCATTGCCACCACTACCTCCACCTCCTTGCCTGTCGGGGGCATCATGATCACATTAAGCAATCTTCTCAAGTTAGCTGTCAGCTGCCTGCCTTTCACAAACTCTGTCTGATCGTCCCCAATCACCTCCGGTACGCAGTCCTCAATTCTAATCGCCAGGACCTTGGCCAGGAGCTTGGCATCCACATTGATCAGGGAGATTGGCCTGTATGACCCGCGGGATTCCGGGTCCTTGTCCTGCTTCAATATCAGCAAGATGGTGGCTTGCGACATCGGCGGTGGCAGGGTCCCTCTGTCCCTTGCCTCATTAAAACCCTTGTCAGGACCAGTCCCACTATCTCCGAGAACGTCTTGTAAAACTCTACTGGGTATCCATCCGGCCCCAGGGCTTTCCCCGACTGCATGGCCTTTAGGCCCCCCAATACCTCCTCCGCTCTAATCGGGGCCCCCAGCCCGTCCACTAGTCCCCCGTCTACTTTTGGGAAGGTTAGTCCATCCAGGAACCTTTTCATCTCCTCCGGCTCTTCCGGGGGTTCTGAAGTGTACAGCTTACTATAGAAGTCCCGAAATACCTTATTCAGTCCTGCCGGGTCCTCCACTCTGCTCCCCTCCCCATCAACCACTCTACTTATTTCCCTGGCCGCCTCCCTCTTCCTGAGTTGCTTCGCTAGCAATCTGCTGGCCTTCTCCCCATGCTCATACACCACTCCCCTCGCCTTCCTAAGTTGTTCCACGGCCCTACTCGTGGATAGCACCCCCAGTTCCACCTGCAATCTCCGTCTCTCCCTGAGTAGGTCCTCCCCCGGGGACGCCACATGCTCCTCGTCTATCCGGTGAATTTCCCTAACCAATCTGTCCATTTCTGCTCTGTCCGCCCTGACCCTGTGAGCCCGAATTGTCATCAGCTCCCCCCTCACTACTGCCTTCAGCGCCTCCCACAGGGCCGCTGCTGAAACCTCCCCCATATCGTTCACCTGTAAGTAATTTTGCATACACCTCCGAAGTCTCTCACATATCCCCTCCTCCAACAACAGTCCTACGCCTAACCTCCATTGCGGGCGTTGGTAATTCGGCCTCCTGACCTGCAGGTCCACCCAGTGCGGGGCATGGTCCGAGATAGTGATTGCCGAGTATTCCATATTCTTTACCTCCCCTACACAGTCCCTGCTCAAGATAAAAAAATCAATCCTAGAATATACTTCATGAACATGCGGATAAAACGAGTAGCCCCTTCCCGTCGGCTGTCTGGCTCTCCATGGGTCCACAGCCCCCATTTGCTCCATGAACCCTTTCAGCTCCCTTGCCATTGCTGGGAGTCTGCCCGTTCTGGGACATGACGGTCCAGCCCCGGGTCAAGGACCGTATTAAAGTCCCCTCCCCATTATCAACTTACGTGAGTCTAGGTCCGGGATCTTCCCCAGCACTCTTTTGATAAAGTCAACGTCGTCCCAGTTCGGCGCATATATGTTCACCAGCACCACTCTTCTCCCCTCCAGCTTGCCCCTTACCATAAGGAATCTGCCCCGGACGTCTGCGACTACGCCCTCCCCCTCAAATTGAATCCGCTTATTGATCATAATTGCTACCCCCTGGGACTTAGAATCCAAGTCCGAGTGGAAGACCTGGCTGATCCAGCCCTTCCTTAGCCTAGTCTGGTCAGACACTTTCAGATGTGTCTCCTGCAACATAATTATGTCCGCCTTCAGAGCCTGCAAATGCGTGAACACACGTGCCCTTTTAACTGGCCCATTTTGTCCCCTGACATTCCAGGTGATCAGCCTGATTGGCCATAACCTTTCTTGGGCCCGCCTCCGGCCCATGCGCCGTGCCATTCCTGGCTCGCCTCTTGGCCACCTCCACCCCCAACCTCCTTTCCATTACCTACTTCAGATCCCCCCACGTCAGCAAAATAACTCCACCCCCCCTCCCCACCCCTAGCAACATCCCCCGATAACCCCACCCCTGCCATTCACTGGCTGTATTCACCCCCCCCACCTGACTCCCTTGACTAGCCAATCTGCTAGCCCGGTGACTCATCGCTCCGGCGTCCCCTTGTCTCACTCCCATTGTTTCCCCGACCTCGTCTCCCCACTCCCCAGCACACCATCCCCCACTCCGACCCACTGGAGCAGTCTCACTAAGATGGGAAAGATCAAACAAGATGTAACCATCAAACAGCACCGCGAGGCTGCTCCAGGTACAATACAATTCCAGCTGTGTGCACAGAAAAGTGTTAACCCACGTCCCTTTCTGAGCACTAAAAAAAAATAACACCGCAATAACCCAGTACCCGTACATCCCCCATCCAAAACAAACAAAAACCATAGACATAAATGAAACAAAAGCCCCCAACCAACATCTTTAATCCCCATTGCTGACCGGCCACCCTTTTGTTATAATACAGGCTCCAGCGCACTCAGAGAGCCCAACAATAGGTACCCACCACAACAGAAAACAAAAGGAGAGGAAAAAAAAGAAACAGAAGAAAGGAAAAAGTCCATACGAGAGGGGGGAGGGGGGGGGGGGGGGGGGATACCCTCTCCCCACTCCCCACATCCCCCACAGGCAAAAACTGCCCACAGAAAATACACCACATGGCACCTTTAAAGCAGTAAACAGTCGACCAGCAGTCCAGGCACAGTAGGCATCCCTTCAAACAGTAATTCTCGGACCCTAGCTTGCGTCCGTGGGTCCTTTTTTTGAGACCAGCCCCTGATCCCTCACAAAGTCCATCGCTTCTTTGGGCTCAGAGAAGTAGTGGTGTTGGCCCTGATGTGTAACCCAAAGACGGGCCGGGAAGAGTAGACCAAACTTCACGTGCTTTTTGATCAAACCTCCTTAACTTGTTTAAAGGCTGCTCGCCGCCTGGCCACCTCCTGGCTTAGGTCCTGGTAAATGCGAAGGGCACAGTTATTCCCCGTGCTGCTCTTAGCGCTCTTTGCCCACTGCAGCACCCGCTCCTTCTCCACAAACCTGTGGAACCTAACCACCATCGGACGGGGGGGGGTGGACGCAGCTGTCTCGCCTGTGCTCTGTGTGTCCCCTCCAGCTCCGGCAGTCACGGACAGGCTTCAACCCCCATCAGCTGCATCAACAGGTCCGCCACGAACGCTGTGGCATCAGCTCCCTCCGCCCCCTCCGGGAGGCCGGTGATCCTCAGATTTTGTCTATGGGCTCTATTTTCCAGCTCCTCTACTCTGTCCAGCAGTCTGCTCTGTCTCTCCTTCAACCGTCGACTTCAGCAATCGTCTGAGCGTCCGCCTGCTCCTCCACCGCCTCTCCCAGCTCCTTAACTATTTCGTCCTGGGCATCCAGTCTCTGGTTCAGCTGATCCACTGCCTTCTGAAGTGGGTCCAAGTTATCCCGCTTCAACAACTCAAAACTGCTCTTTATCACCTGCAGCATGTTTTCCAGCGCCTGCTGGATCGCCGGGTCCGTAGGTCCGCAGGTCCGCCATCTTTGCTCCCGGGTCAGCTTCCCCTGCACCTTGCCTTTCTGCTGCTTTCTGCTCTCCCGCAATTCCATGCAGGAGATTCCTTAGCCCCCCGTGGCCGTCCTTTCAGCGCTCCACAGTCCCGCAAAACCGGGAAACCAGGTCCTCAAATCCCGCCGGAGTGAGAGCCGAATGTGCGGCTCACTCACTCATTGCCGCCACCAGAAGACCTGAGGGCATTTTTGACAGAGGGACTTTTTGTTAAAATAGAGAATGGAGGAATTTCCGTGCTGTGTGTGTTAAACATGACTGTAAGTAATATAGACAGGCACAGCAGAAATGGGTGAACAGAGAAAGGAATGGGGAACTCAGCATTGACATTCTAAAACACTTCAAACATTGGTGAGCAGCAGCAAACTACAACGCCTCATGATTTCCTGAGGTTTTTGCTCCGAGATTCGGACTTGCATTTCCTTTTTTTTGAATGTTTGTAAGTATCAGGCATGTAGATAGGACATGTTAATTTCAGTCCAATCCCCCTAATTAACACACACTGTGTACAAGCCCAGTGCGCCGCTATTCTGTCCCTCGCCTCAGCCCCAGATCCTATCTGATTTCCTATTACATTATTAGACTTGGGAAATGAGGTAATCTAAAACTACCTGAAGCCACCAGGCATATCCTTAAAGACTTCCACTTCACTGTTCAGGGCTGAGGTTACAACCCCATGACCTTAAAGGTCACAGGCCTGACTCTCTTTTGCCCTCCTTGATTCCATGGTATTGGCTCACTTCCTCTGAGACACCCAGAAGCTCGTCGAACAGGTGATGAGAAAATGGAGACAGCACTCAACAGGCATCAAATTAGAAACCCTTTAATCGAGGAGTTTCTAAGTTAAAGACCTTATTTACTGAGCACTCATCATTAAACCCTGCATGAGTGACCAACTTACTTTGAAGTCAAATAAGTGACTTCCCTTCATCCTCTTAACAGTGGTTCATGAGGATTTTTTGGTTCGATTTTTAAATTGAGTGATTTGCTCTTTAATAAACCTGGTCAGACCTTTAAGTGAAACATTTCTACTGATGGCATCAAGGGGTCTTACTGATTTGCAAATTTCAGTTTAGACTGGAAGTCTAAAGGAAGTTTTTAATGATATGCTTGATGGCTTCAGGTACTTTTAGATTACCTCATTTCCTAAGTCTAATAACCGTACCCTGAGATATGACGGCTGTGATTTAGCTGCCACTTTGACATGGGCGTAAATCCCATAATGGCCGCTGAATCTCGCGAGCGGCTAAAAACGGGATTTGCACCGGGGAGTTCTCAGTTTGAGATCTTCCCTGCTCTCGCCGGTGATGGAATAAGATTCACGACCAGAAAAGGTGCAAATCCAATTTCCATAAATTTAATAAATCAATATATACTTACCGGCCTTGACACCTTAACGTCCGTCCACACCTTATCCTCCCATCCACCCAGCGCATACCACAACTGGTTTTCAACATCGAAAACCAGGCCGGGAGCGCACAGTAAGGTTATAGTCCCTGTGTGGTGCAGGGCCAATGCCCCTTGACAGTGCCAGGACGGCAGTACCTGGGTCACAGTGCCGGGGCGGGCACTCAGGGGAACCCCATTGAGGGGGGGGGGTCCTATGTTGAGGGAGGTGATGCTTGAGGGAGGGGTTAGTGTCTGCATTGTGGTTGGGGGGGCCCATTGTCTGTGAAAGGGGGGCTGTGCCTTGATCTGGGAGGGAGGGGGTCATCCCGATCCTGTGGGGGGCAGGGGTCGCCTTGATGCAGGGGGATGGAGGGGGGGGAGCCTATGAAGGGGAGTGGGATCTTTCTCACTGGCGGGGAGAGGGGGCACGCAAATGAATGTTGGGGGCAATGCCTGTGTTTGATGGGTGCCCCTATGTTTGCATGGTGGGGAGGTGTCTTGATACTTTGGGGGGGGGGGGTCCGATATCTGTTTGGGGGTGGAGATGAAGGGGGGGCTTAAATTTAACCTTCAGATCGGGCTCAAAATCCCAGCTTTGCCGACATGTTTAGGTCCCACCCCTCCAGCTGGCTGTGTGGTCCTAACCGCACTTTGGAATTTCTCAGATTGCCATTTAATCAGGCGGGAAAGGCGTCTGTGAAGCCGGCAAGTGTGACAGAGCTTTCCTCACTGGGGAAAATTCCACCCAGTGTTAGAAATGTGTCCTTGGTTTTATTTCCATTTTTGTTCTTGGAATGTGACAGTTAGTAGTTACTGCCAATTCCTGGTAACCCTGGGGAAATTAGCCACCCAATGTGATATTGGAATCACTTGTATACCAAACCAGGTATGGGTGATAGGTTCCCTTCACATGAAGGATACCAGTGGACCAGTTGGGTGTTTAAGGACAATGTGACCACGTTTGTGGTTGTGACAACTCGGTTATTTTAGAAAAATGGACATCAGAATATGTTAGACAGTGATTCTAGTCTTGCACCAGCAATGCAGAGGTCATAGATAAAGCACCATCAAGCATTTATCTTCGCAGCAGCATTGGTGGCTTTACCTTCAGCTAGTAAGCTCTGGAATTCTCTCTCTAAACCTCAACGCCTCTCCTCCCTTAAAATCCATCTCTTTGACAAAGCTTTTGGTCACCTATCCTATTATCTCCTTGTCTGATTTGGTGTCAGACTGTGTCTCATAACACTTCTGTGCGCCTTGGTACATTTTATCAAGTTAAGGCATTTAGAAATACAAGTTGTTGTTATCGTTTTATCCAGTGCCAACCTACTGATTACAGACTTACCCAAAATCTATTTTGTTACATGCAGTCGTGAGATTTCAACAACGATCTCTGAGTTGCTAGTCCAGAAACACTGGGTGACTGTACCCTGATGTCCAGTTAACAATCTCCAAATTCCTCAAGTTATCGTAATGTAGTTTTCTAGGAAATCACCGGATTCATGTCCAATTGTGTCCTGAGGATTCTGCACATTTCTTTTGTATTTGTTGATTTGCTGACATGTTATTTCTGCAAACGTGATGTGGCCTTTACCCATTACAGTTTAGAAGAGTGAGAGGGACTTCCGTGTGCGGCGATGACCAGCTAAGTTGCACGTTTCGGCAGCTCCCGGTGGAACGGACATTTGGGCTCTTAATAGGAGCCCCAACGGCAATTTAAACGGCCAAAAACACTGTGCGGTAAACCAGAAGGGAATCCCCCCGGACACGTATGGATAAGGGAGAGGATAGCGGCCGGATTGCGGAGGATCCTCTGGAGCAGCGGCAAGGAAGGCAAGCACAAAGCAAGATGGCGTCGGAAGGTGGCCGTTTGTTATGGGGCCCGGACCAACAAGAGTTCCTGCGGCGCTGTGTGGAAGAACTGAAAAAGGAGTTGAAGAAGGAGCTGTTGGCCCCGATATTACAGGCGATTGATGGGCTAAAGGAGGAGCAGAAGACCCAAGAGCAGGAGCTTCGGGTTGTGAAGGCAAAGGCTGCTGAAAATGAAGACGAAATACAGGGCCTGGTGGTGAAGACAGAGATGCACGAGGCACAGCACAAAAGGTGTGTGGAAAGGCTGGAAGTACTGGAGAATAATTCGAGGAGGAAGAATTTAAGGGTTCTGGGTCTTCCCGAAGGCGCAGAAGGGGCGGACGTCGGGACATATGTGAGCACGATGCTTCACTCGCTAATGGGATCGGAGGCCCCGACGGGCCCTTTGGAGGTGGAGGGAGCTTATCGAGTTTTGGCGCAAAGACCGAGGGCTGGAGAAATACCTCGAGCTATAGTGGTGAGGTTTCTCCGCTATAATGACAGAGAGACGGTCCTCAGATGGGCGAAGAAAACTCGGAGCTGTAGGTGGGAGAACGCGGTGATCCGCGTATACCAGGATTGGAGTGCGGAGGTGGTGAGAAGGAGGGCAAGTTTTAATCGGGCTAAGGCGGTGCTTCACAAAAAGAAGATCCAGTTTGGAATGTTACAACCGGCGAGATTGTGGGTCACACACCAAGGGAAGCACCACTACTTTGAGATGGCAGAAGAGGCGTGGACATTCATTGTGGGCGAGAAGCTGGAATAGTCTGGCGAGAGAAAGAACTTTTGGGACAAAGTGGTGGGGTGGTTATGTGGGGCGAGGAAAAAGGGGGGGGGATGATTTTTCAATTTGTTAATCTTGCGATCCTGTAACTTTTCTCTCTTCCCCATGTTGGGGGGGGGGGGGGGGGGGGGGAGTATGAGGAACTGTGGGCGCCGGTCATTAGGGGCGGGGCTGAGTGGGAAACGCGGGCTTTGTTCCCGCGCTATGGTAATTATGGCGGGAACAGGGACGCAGGAAGGAGGGGGCCTCACACAGTGGGGGCCGAGGACAAGGGGGGAAGCCGAGGTCAGCCAGAGTTCGCTGACTTCTGGGAGCAACATGGGGGGTGCAACTACGCTAGAAAGGGATCTAGCGGAGGGGGGGTTAACTGGGTTGCTGCTGCTAAAGAGAAGGGGGAGCTGTTATGGGATGGGGCAGTCGAGGCGGGAGGGCGCCGTCGGGGGGATACACGGGTACGTGGGAACCGGGTGAGGAGCTGGGTTAAAAAAGGGGATGGCTAGTCGACAAGGGGGGGGGGGGTAAAGAGCCCCCCAACCCGGCTGATCACGTGGAACGTGAGATGGCTGAATGGGCCGATTAAAAGGGTACGGGTACTCACACACCTAAAGAAATTAAAGGCAGATGTGGTTATGTTGCAGGAGGCGCATCTGAAACTGATAGACCAGGTCAGACTACGTAAAGGATGGGTGGGGCAGGTGTTTCATTCGGGTTTGGATGCGAAGAACAGGGGGGTGGCTATCTTAGTGGGGAAACGGGCACTGTTTGAGGCAAAGACCATAGTGGCGGATAGTGGGGGTAGATATGTGATGGTGAGTGGCAGATTGCAAGGGGAGGCGGTGGTTCTGGTGAACGTATATGCCCCGAACTGGGATGATGCAAATTTTATGAGGAGTATGTTGGGACGTATCCCGGACCTGGAGGCGGGAAAGTTGGTAATGGGGGGAGACTTCAATACGGTGCTTGATCCAGGGCTGGACCGATCGAGGTCCAGGACCGGGAGGAGGCCGGCAGCAGCCAGGGTGCTCAAGGACTTCATGGAGCAGATGGGAGGGGTAGACCCCTGGAGATTTAGTAGGCCTCGGAGTAAGGAGTTCTCATTTTTCTCCCATGTCCACAAAGTATACTCACGGATAGACTTTATTGTCTTGGGAAGGGCACTGATTCCGAAGGTGACAGGGACGGAATATACGGCCATAGCTATTTCGGACCACGCTCCACATTGGGTAGACCTAGCGGTAGGAGAGGAAAAAGAACAACACCCACTTTGGAGAATGGATATGGGCTTATTGGCGGATGAGGGGGTATGTTTAAGGGTGAGGGGGTGCATCGAAAGGTACTTGGAGCTTAATGACAATGGAGAGGTTCAGGTGGGAGTGGTCTGGGAGGCGTTGAAGGCGGTGGTTAGAGGGGAACTGATATCCATAAGGGCACATAAAGGGAAGCAAGAGAGTAAAGAAAGGGAGCGATTGCTGAAAGAACTTTTGAGGGTGGACAGGCAATATGCGGAGGCACCGGAGGAGGGACTGTACAGGGAAAGACAAAGGCTACATGTGGAATTTGACCTGCTGACCACGGGTAAGGCAGAGGCACAGTGGAGGAGGGCACAGGGTGTACAGTATGAGTATGGAGAGAAGGCGAGTCGGCTACTGGCCCACCAATTGAGGAAGAGGGGAGCAGCGAGGGAGATAGGTGGGGTGAGAGATGAGGAGGGAGAGATGGAACGGGGAGCGGAGAGAGTGAACGGGGCGTTCAAGGCATTTTATGAGAGGTTATATAAGGCTCAGCCCCGGGAAGGGAAGGAGGGAATGATGTGTTTCTTGGATCAGCTGGAATTCCATAAGGTGGAGGAGCAGGAGAGGGCGGGACTGGGAGCACAGATTGAGATGGAGGAGGTGGTAAAAGGGATTGGGAGCATGCAGGCGGGAAGGCCCCGGGACCGGACAGATTCCCGGTGGAATTTTATAGGAAGTATATGGACTTACTGGCCCCGCTTTTGACGAGAACCTTTAATGAGGCTAGGGAAAGGGGGCAGCTGCCCCCGACTATGTCGGAGGCAACGATATCGCTCCTTTTGAAGAAGGAAAAAGACCCGCTGCAGTGTGGGTCCTACAGGCCCATTTCCCTTTTAAATGTAGATGCTAAGCTCCTGGACAAGGTGATGACGACGAGGATAGTGGACTGTGTCCCGGGGGTGGTCCACGAGGATCAAACTGGGTTCGTTAAGGGGAGACATCTGAACACGAACATACGGAGGTTGCTAGGGGTAATGATGATGCTCCCACCAGAGGGGGAGGCGGAGATAGTGGTGGCGATGGATGCCGAGAAAACATTCGACAGAGTGGAGTGGGATTATCTGTGGGAGGTGCTGAGGAGATTTGGTTTTGGAGAAGGGTATATCGGATGGGTACAGCTGCTGTATAGGGCCCCGGTGACGAGCGTGGTCACGGACAGACAGAGGTCTGATTACTTCCGTCTTCATAGAGGGATGAGGCAGGGGTGTCCCCTGTCTCCGTTACTGTTTGCATTGGTGATTGAGCCCCTGGCCATAGCACTGAGGGGCTCCAGGAAGTGGAGGGGAGTACTCAGGGGAGGAGAAGAACACCGGGTATCCTTGTATGCAGATGATTTATTGTTGTATGTTGCGGACCCAGTGGAGGGGATGCCTGAGATAATGCAGACACTCAGGGAGTTTGGGGAATTTTCGGGGTACAAATTGAATATGGGTAAGAGTGAGTTGTTTGTGGTGCATCCGGGGGAGCAGAGCAGGGGAATAGATGACTTACCGCTGAGGAAGGTAACAAGAGATTTCCGGTACTTAGGGATTCAGATAGCCAGGAGTTGGGGAACCTTACACCGGCTTAATTTAACAAGATTGGTGGAACAGATGGAGGAGGATTTCAAGAGATGGGACATGGTGCCCCTGTCACTGGTGGGTAGCGTGCAGGCGGTCAAAATGGTAGTCCTCCCGAGATTCCTCTTTGTGTTTCAGTGCCTTCCGGTGATGGTCACGAAGGCTTTTTTCAAGAGAATTGAGAAAAGTGTCATGAGTTTTGTGTGGGCCAGGAAGACCCCGAGAGTGAGGAGGGGGTTCTTGCAGCGTAGCAGGGATAGGGGGGGGCTGGCACTACCGAGCCTAAGTGAATACTACTGGGCCGCCAATATCTCAATGGTGTGTAAGTGGATGACGTGCAAGAGATTGGAGATGGCGTCCTGCAAGGGAAACAGCCTACAAGCAATGGTGACGGCGCCGTTGCCGTTCTCCCCGAAGAAATACACCACAAGTCCAGTGGTGGTGGCAACACTAAAGATTTGGGGGCAGTGGAGACGACATAGGGGAAGGACGGGAGCCTCGGTGCGGTCCCGATAAGAAATAACCATAGGTTTGTCCCGGGGAGAATGGATGGGGGATTTGGAACATGGCAGAGAGATGGGGTTGTGCAACTGAGAGATCTATTCGTAGACGGGACGTTTGCGAGTCTGGGAGCGCTGACGGAAAAATATGGGTTGCCCCAAGGGAATGCATTTCGGTACATGCAACTGAGGGCTTTTGCGAGGCAACAGGTGAGGGAATTCCCGCAGCTCCCGACGCAGGAGGTTCAGGATAGAGTGATCTCAGGGACATGGGTGGGGGATGGTAGGGTGTCGGATATATACAGGGAAATGAGGGCCGAGGGGGAGATCATGGTGGATGAGCTGAAGGGGAAATGGGAAGAAGAGCTTTGATAGAATAGATCATAGAATTTACAGTGCAGAAGGAGGCCATTCGGCCTATCGAGTCCGCACCGGCTCTTGGAAAGAGCACCCTACCCAAGGTCAACACCTCCACCCTATCCCCATAACCCAGCAACCCCACCCAACACTAAGGGCAATTTTAGACACTAAGGGCAATTTATCATGGCCAATCCACCTAATCTGCACATCTTTGGACTGTGGGAGGAAACCGGAGCACCCGGAGGAAACCCACGCACACACGGGGAGGATGTGCAGACTCCGCACAGACAGTGACCCAAGCCAGAATCGAACCCGGGACCCTGGAGCTGTGAAGCAATTGTGCTATCCACAATGCTACCGTGCTGCTAAGAGCTGGGGGAAGAGATTGAGGAGGGGCTGTGGGCTGATGCCCTACGTAGGGTAAACTCGTCGTCCTCGTGCGCCAGGCTAAGCCTGATACAATTCAAGGTTTTACACAGGGCGCATATGACCGGAGCAAGGTTCAGTAAATTTTTCGGGGTAGAGGATAGGTGTGGGAGATGCTCGAGAAGCCCAGCAAACCACACCCACATGTTTTGGTCATGTCCGGCACTGCAGGGGTTCTGGGTGGGGGTGGCAAAGGTGCTTTCGAAGGTGGTGGGGGTCCGGGTCGAGCCAGGCTGGGGGTTGGCTATATTCGGGGTTGCAGAAGAGCCGGGAGTGCAGGAGGCGAAAGAGGCTGATGTCTTGGCCTTTGCATCCCTAGTAGCCCGGCGAAGGATATTGCTTATGTGGAAGGAAGCCAAACCCCCGGGCGTGGAGACCTGGATAAATGACATGGCAGGGTTTATAAAACTAGAACGGATAATGTTCGCACTAAGGGGTTCGGCTCAAGGGTTCACCAGGCGGTGGCAACCGTTCATTGACTACCTCGCAGAACGATAAAGGAAATGGGAAGGTAACAGCAGCAACCCAGGGGGTCGGGGGGGGGGGGGAGGGGGGAGGGCCCGGGCTGGTCCTCGGGTGTTTTTGTATAGATATTTGTATTAGGCTATGTATATTGGATGGAGGGGTTCCGGAAATGGCGGAGAGCAGGGATTGAGAGGATGGGGGATATGTTTATAGAGTGGAGCTTTCCGAGTATGAGGGCGCTGGAGGAGAAGTTTGGGTTGGCGAGGGGAAACGTATTCAGTTATCTGCAGGTGCGTGACTTCCTATGTAAACTGGTGTCAACCTTCCCGCTCCTACCGCTAAGGGGGATTCAGGACAGGGTAGTTTCCAGAGGGTGGGTAGGAGAAGGGAGCATCTCGGACATTTACAAAGAACTTATGGGGTCAGAGGAGACGCAGACCAAGGAGCTGAAGTGCAAGTGGGAGGAGGAGCTGGGAGGAGAGATAGAGGATGGTCTATGGGCGGACGCGTTGAGTAGAGTCAACGCGTCCGCAACATGTGCCAGGCTCAGCCTGGTACAATTCAAGGTCGTCACCGGGCTCATAAGACAGTGGCCCGGATGAGCAGGTTCTTTGGGGTGGAAGACAGGTGTGCAAAATGTGCGGGAGGACCAGCGAACCATGTCCACATGTTCTGGGCATGTCCGAAGCTTCGGGGATTTTGGCAGGGGTTTGCAGATGTCATGTCCACTATGTATATTGGTTAAAAACAAGGGTGCGCTGAGTCCAGAGGTGGCGATTTTCGGGGTGTCGGAAGATCCGGGAATCCAGGAGAAGAAAGATTATCATAGATTATCATAGAATTTACAGTGCAGAAGGAGGCCATTCGGCCCATCGAGTCTGCACCGGCTCCTGGAAAGAGCACCCCACCCAAGGTCAACACCGCCACCCTATCCCCACAACCCAGTAACCCCACCCAACACTAAGGGCAATTTTGGACACTAAGGGCAATTTATCATGGCCAATCCACCTAACCTGCACATCTTTGGACTGTGGGAGGAAACCGGAGCACCCGGAGGAAACCCACACACGCACGGGGAGCATGTGCAGACTCCGCACAGACAGTGACCCAAGCCAGAATCGAACCTGGGACCCTGGAGCTGTGAAGCAATTGTGCTATCCACAAGGCTACCGTGCTGCCCAAAGAGGCAGATGTTCTGGCCTTTGCTTCCCTGGTTGCCCGGAGACGGATACCATTAGCTTGGAGGGACTCAAAGCCCCCGAAGTCGGACATGGCAAGCTTTCTCTGTTTGGAGAAAATCAAGTTCACCTTGAGAGGGTCACTGTTAGGGTTCACCCAGAGGTGGCAACCGTTCGTCGACTTCTTCAAGGAAAATTAATCATCGGCAGATGGGGGGGGGGGGGGGGGGGGGGGTTGGGGGGGGGGGGGGGGCGCGGGGGGGGGGGGGGGGGGTTCGGGGGGGGGGGGTAGTTTAGCTTATAGTAGGGGATTCATAAAGGTGGACCTGTAATGGAGGGAGATGGCTTTTGCACTATGTTTATAGTTTGACGTACAATGTTTATTTTGTTGTTGTTATAATACCAAAAATACCTCAATAAATAGTTTATTAAAAAATAAGTGGGAGCAGGTCGAGCCCTGCTCCTAATCCATGTGTCATTGTGTTCAGTACATTTCTTTGGGTAACATTAATTAATGTCTTTTGAACGTTAGGACAGAGGTCCTCAGGAATCTGTCAATATTTGTAGGGGATTTCAGGATAAGTTGGAGAGGTTCCCTTCAGGTACAGCAGGAGCGCAACAGTATATACAGAGAGTTCCTTGGGATGTATCATTCATTGCAGGTCGCCAGGCTTGTTTCACTATTGCTATGGGCTGGTTCTTCGTGTCTCTGTATTTGCTGCAGGGGTTTGGAAGCGTTTCAGTATTTCTAAAGGGCCTTCGAAAGTGTGTCATTAATTGCAGAGGCCCAGGTGTGTATCAGTATTTGTAGGATGTTCCTTAGACCCTGTCAGTATGTGTACGGTGACTCCAGAAGTCTGATAGGTTCCCTTCACGTGAGTCCCCAGGATTTCCTTCCTGAGAGGGCATTGGTGAATCAGATGGCTTTTTACATTAATCTGACAGTTTTATTGTCGCCAATACTAATGCTAGACTTTGAGGGATCTCTATTTTGATTTTTAAATTGCGGTTAACAGCGTAACTGAAGGTTGCAGTTGTTCATTAGTCACCTCGGACTTCAGAGGCATTAAACCATCTCCCATCTCAGTTGGATGTTTGTAGACAATCCCATGGCACTACTCGGAAGAGGAGCTAGGAACCAGTGTCCTGACTAATATTTAGCCTTCACCCAACATCAAGTAAACTGATTGTCTGGTCATTATCACATTACTGTTTCTAGAATCTTGCTGTCCTCAAATTGGCTGACACATTTCCAACGTTTCAACAATGACTGCACTTCAAAAAAAGGTGCTTAATTGTCGGGAAAGCATTTTGTACTGTCCCGTGGTTATGAAAGGTGCTATGGAAATGTAAGTCTTTTCTTTCTACTTCTTCCTTTGACTGTTCCTGAAGTAAGAGGTTTATTTAAAACTGTGAATGTTGTGTTAAATCTTTGTGGAAAAAGTATCACTTAAGACTGCTAGCTCCAGCCTGCAGAGAATCTTCATACAGGAAAGAAAAGCGACAGGGAGAAACAAGTTGGAGAAACACGTGCAGTGCCTTGGGAATGCAAAAGTGAAAGAAAAAGAAGTCCCTTGTCTTTATGTAACATCTTACAGCTTTGTGCAAACTTCTCACAGCAGTTCACACAGTGAATGTGGGATGCAATGACTTGTCATGCAGGCAAATAAAGCAGCCGTTCTAGACCAACCGTGTCCCCATATGAGATGAGTAATCAGTTGATCACTTTTACTGAGGTTTGACAGCATCCAGAAATGACCTTGAATTTGCTGCACAGGTGAATTGAAGATATCACTTATCCTGAGTGGCATCGCATCACAGGAACAACGAACTAACCATTCTCGACTGGCTGATTAAATATTCGCATATGCTAAAAGCCTTCCTCTGTACTCCCACAGCGGAGGATAAAGGTGGGCAGATCCGCTTTGGGGTTCACTGTGCTGTGTGAAAGTCCTGGCCCATTCAGCCACCCCCTCGGATCAGCCTCTTGAAATCAGCACTTTAGGGCCCACTCAGATATCAACACCTTCAGTTTTGGGATGACTTGAAGCATCAATTGAGGAAGATGGCAAAAGGCTGGTGTGGATTAGATTGGATTTGTTTATTGTCACGTGTACCGAGGTACAGTGAAAAGTATTTTTCAGCGAGCAGCTCAACAGATCATTACATACATGGGAAGAAAAGGGAATAAAAGAAAATACATAATAGGGCAACACAACAAAAACAATGTAACTACATAAGCACTGGCATCAGATGAAGCATACAGGGTGTAGTGTTAATGAGGTCAGTCCATAAGAGGGTCATTTAGGAGTCTGGTAACAGCAAGAAGGAGCTGTTTTTGAGTCTGTTCGTGCGTGTTTTCAGACTTCTGTATCTCCTGCCCGATGGAAGAAGTTGGAAGAGTGAGTAAGCCAGGTGGGAGGGATCTTTGATTATGCTGCCCGCTTTCCCCAGGCAGCGAGAGATGTAGATGGAGCAAATGGATGGGAGGCAGGTCTATGTGATGGACTGGGCGGTGTGCACGACTCTCTGAAGTTTCTTGCGGTCCTGGGCCGAGCAGTTGCCATACCAGGCTGTGGTGCAGCCAGATAGGATGCTTTCTATGGTGCATCTGTAAAAGTTGGTAAGAGTTAATGTGGACATGCCGAATTTCCTTAGTTTCCTGAGGAAGTATAGGCGCTGTTGTGCTTTCTTGGTGGTAGCGTCGATGTGGGTGGACCAGGACAGATTGTTGGAGATGTGCACCCCTAGGAATTTGAAACTGCTAACCATCTCCACCTCCAAAACAGTTCATGACTCACAACAAAGGTTTATTCCAGTGAGGAAAAAAGATTCTAGGAAGGGGATAGGAGGAAATAAAAACTAACAATCACGAGGAAAGAAATACTAGGGAAACAAATGGAGCTAAAGGCTGATGTTAAGTCCCCTGGGTTGCATCCCAGGATATTAAAGGAAATAGCTACAGAAATAGTGCATGCACTGGTAGTAATCTTCCAAGAATCCTTAAATTCTTGAAAAGTCTCAGAGGTTTGGAGAATTGCTTCATGACCCAAGAAGCGCGAATTACGATCAGGCGGAGAATCGGGTGTCATGCGGAAATCAAGGTTTGCGCCTGGTGCCGAATCCGGCCCCATGTTCCATTCTCCCTGGAGGTGAAATTCGAGCATTTGCCCCGCGTCATGTGAAAATTGAAGTTTTCGCCCAGCACTGATTCCGGCGCCATGCTCTGATCCCTCCCTAGCGACGGAATCGGTGTTTGTGTCCTGCGGTGGTGGGGCCATACAAAACTGTCGTTTGCATGCATTTAAATCTATTTAGCGGATGGACACAGTATACTCCACCTTTCCATGATGCTCCACCCCAATAGGCGGAAGCCTCGCGGCCACGAATTAGTGCAAATATTGACAAGTGGGGCCTGGGTGCAAGGCTGCAGAGGGGGAGCGGGAGGATAAAAAAACACTTTAAAATCCTCAAACATTGATGGGGGGTGGCTGCCTGGGCCACCGCACATAGTGGGGAGCAACCTAGTTCCAGGTCTGAGGACTTGGGGTGTCCCCCTCAGGATCAGGGTGGTCTGGCTCAGACCACCATTGCTGCAGTCTGTCTTTTGAATGCACCCCTTTGATGCTACTTCCAGGCTCCTGGCTGCTCACACTGCTGAGCCCTGCCTTTTTCCTTTAAGTGCTCAAAGAACCTCTGGTCATCTGGCAGCCCACCCAGGTTGCCCCTCTGGACATCCTCTTACCACAAATGTTGCATCTAGGGAATGGGCATGGCCAAGCTCAATCTGGGGCCTACCACGTGTTGGCACTCCTCAGATGCGCTACCCCAATGCAGAGGAAATGGCATCAGCAGAGCTCACCCCAACTGTGGCCTTTCGAGCCCTCCCTGGTTCTCTGCCCCTCTCAAGGTGAGGCCTATAGCGAAGAACTATACAGGACAGTAGTTAGGCCGCACCTGGAATACTGCGAACAGTTTTGGACCCCATATCTAAGGAAAGATATACTGGCATTGGAAGCAGTCCAGAGAGGGTTCACTCGGTTGATCCTGGTTATGGAGGGATTTTCTTACGAGGAGAGGTTGAGTAGGTTGGGTCTGTACTCATTGGAGTTTAGAGAAATGAGAAGCGACCTTATTAAGAAATATAGGATTCTCAGGTGGATTCACAGGGTAGCTGGTGAGAGGATGTTTCCTCTTGCAGGAGTGTCACGGACCAGGAGACATAATCTCAGAGTAAAGGGTCACCAAATTAAGACCGAGATGAGGAGGAATTTCTTCCATCAGAGGGCAGTGAATCTGTGGAAATCTTTACCGCAGAGAGCTGTGGAGGTTGGGAAGTATGTTCAGGGCTGAGATAGACAGAGTTTTAATCAGTCAGAGAATTGAGGGTTATTGGGATAAGACGGGAAAGTGGAGTTCAGGATTATATCATATCAGCCATGATCTCATTAAATGGCGGAGTGGGCTGGAAGGGATGAATGGCCGACATCTCCTATGTCTTATTGTCTTATGGTTTGTCTTACTGTTCCAAAGTGTGACTTCAATTTCTTTGACCACTTGCAACACCTATAACAACTTGCATTTATATGGCACCTCTCATTCAATGAAACATCCCAAGGCTCTTCACACGTGCGTTATCATACAGAATGTGATAGCGAGCTACGTAAGGAGATATTTGGTGAGGACAGATGACCCAAAGCTTAGTTTACTTATTATTTTTTTATAAATCTAGAGTGCCCAATTTTTTTTTCCAATTAAGGGGCAATTTAGCGTGGCCAATCCACCTACCCTGCACATCTTTTTAGGTTGTGGGGGTGAGACCCACGCAGACACGGGGAGAATGTGAAAACTCCACATGGACAGTGACCCGGGGCCGGAATCGAACTGGGTCCTCGGCAGCGTGAGGCAGCAGTGCTAACCACTGAGCCACCGTGCTGCCCCTAGAGCTTGGTTTAAGAGGTGGGTTCTATTGATTCTCTTAAAAGAGCAGAGAAATGTACAGATGTGCGGTTCTTGCTCTTGGAACATCAAAACCCAGTGCAGCGGGGAGCTGAGAGAATTGGATAGCACTCTGTTGAGATTCTATTACAGTTTGCACTTGAGATTTTTCTCATTCTCTTTTCTCTGGCTTTTATTTGTTTTTCAAGGCTTCTTCCCTTCTCGACTCCCCTCTCCTCTTCCAGCAGTGAAGGTGGTACAGCCAAGCCCATAGGCCTCGCCAATAACACTAGTGCACAGCCGAGAATGTTGTTGAAACTTGACCCTCATTGCCACCAGATTTATGGTCTTGAGAGAACCTTGGAACTCTCACTCATGACTGCAGGGGGGGCAGCTAAGTTTGACCATGTTAATAGCTGCCCCGCTGGGTGTGTTAATTTACTGGTGTTGAACGTGTGTAGGCTGAGAGAGTCTTGTGTGTGGATGGTCTGCAAATAGCTGCCTTTCTGGCAGTGGTTCCTCCCTGCTGTTAGAGACAGTCTGACTGGCCAGCACATGATTTACTAACTGTTTCCCAAACATTTCCTCACCCTCCGCCTCTCTGATGTATGGCCCAACCTCAGCCTCCTGTCAAAGTCACAGATTTTGCGTGCTTAAAGCGGTCTCTGTTTACAACTTCTTCCGGAAATATCTACAAAGGGAACCCTCGACATTCTGAGCACTTTATTTTGCGAAATCAGTACTTGCCCAATTTATTTCTGAAAAGCAGATATTTGAGCAGATTTATTGCATAAAACTCCACAGGGAACAGATCATTATATTCAGTGTTTAACGTCTTCCACTCACATCTTTACAGTTTATGTCGCTTCAAGAAATGTGGCAAGTAAATATTTTGTTAGTGGCTGGAACTTACTGGAAATTCTCTCTGGGTTTATTACAATAATCCCAATTAACTGGACGGTTAAGATTTTAACTCCTTCGACCGAGCAGAATGCAGGCAGTCGAGTTAAAATGAGGTGATAGACTTATCACCGCATTGCCGCCCAGATACCAACCCTCCCAAAGCCTTCAGCTAGGCAGTTGAATCGGTTAAGAGCTTCAGTAATATTGTATATCAAGGCCAGCAACTTACATTTTCCCCAATGGCGTTTTAATGGTCTGCCATATGTAGTCCACTCAGTAAAACCTGACGAGACAGCAAAGGATATTCAAGATAAGTGAGAACATTATTTTGTGGGTGCAGGAGTGTCAAGTAAAGCTCGTTCCATTCTGAGCAACAGTATACCTCAGCTTCAACCTCAAAGGAGCAAACCAGTGTGACAAATTACCACTCCTCCCCTCTTTCTGAGAGAGAGTGCCAGTTTTATACAATGGCCTCGATATTATATAGTCCCTGAATTCACATTCGTGAGATGAAAAACCAGTGTCTGTCCCATTGGACAATAGAGTACTCGTTATGTTCGCAATCCAGAGGACGGCACGGTGATGCAGTGGTTAGCACTGCTGCGTCACGGCGCCGAGGACCCGGGTTCGATCCCAGCCCCGAATCACTGTCCATGTGGAGTTTGCACATTCTCCCCGTGTCTGAGTGGGTCTCATCCCCACAACCCAAAGATGTGCAGGGTAGGTGGATTGGCCACGATAATTGCCCCTTCATTGGAAATTGTTTTAAAATGTCAGCAATTCAGCAGCCTGAACAAATAAACCACAAGTACGAGCTGTCATACCCCACCATCACACTTTCGAGAATTTGAATTCCGTTTTAAAAAGTCTATTTTAAAGAAAAAGTGGCCATTTAGGGATGAAAAGCTGCAATCCTTACCTGGTCTGTGCCTAGATGCTTCCACTCCCATATCAACAGTTGACTTTTACTGCCTTATGAAATGGCTTAACAAGACATTTTGTTTGCAAGGGCGACTGGATGGCAGCTTTGCCAGTGATGTCAAAACCCTGAGAATAAAAACCTGCTCAACCTCTGCTAAATCCTTTTCTTGCCTCTGAAATCCAAGGAGGATTTAAAGGGATCTCTTATTTACAATTAGAATCACTTGCACTCATAATATTTCCCATTCAGGTTTTGATTCCTTGTTAATCTGTTAATGTTATGGGACTGATCCCAAAGTCCTAGTCTGTGCTGACAAGAACAATACTCAGTGGTTAGGGTTGCCAACTCTGTTTGAACATATTCCTGGATGAGTCATCCCATGACCTCTTGCCTACAACAGCCCTGGCCCCGCGCTCCAGACGTTGGTTGTCTGACATGTCCATCCTGATGGCTCTGTGTCCCCAGATTTTACTCCAGGCTTGCTGATAGAGGTCAGGGCAATTCTAGAGGCCTCCAGCAACAAGGGCTAGAGGAGGAAACACCCTCTGTGGAGCTATCCCATGCTACCAAACCCGCAGACATTGCCACATTCGTCTTCCAGGCCTGTGAGGGCAATGCCAACCTAAATTGTGACTGTGAGACTTTCACATCCACAAACTTGAAGGAAAACAACTTGCATTTATATAGTGCCTCTCACAACATCAAGACCCCCCAAAGCTCTTTACAGTCAATGAAGTTGTATTTTGAAGTTGGACTCTGCGATTTAATGGGGGAAAAACATAGTCCCGTTTTCGGTGCGTTCAGCGGGGTGTTTCCCGTTGCCCGGAGTGCTGAGAACAATCCCGCTATCAAACGGGACTCTGTTTCTTTTTGGCCATGGTGAGGAACATCCTGCTGAGGCCACACTTACCTTCATTTCCTGCACTGACGAGCTCAGTTTCCCTGTTAGGGAGGCCTCAGGCCACTCCTCACCCCACCTCATAAGGACAGGGCACCCTTGCGTCCAATCCATGGCACGGGCAACCTGGCACCCTGGCAGTGCCACCTTGGCACTCTGGTGGTGCCTGGGTAGTAGTGCCAATGTTCTCAGTGGCAACGGGAGTGCCAATGTACCACCTTGCCCTGCCCAGACCACCTGGAGACCCCCCCCCACCCCCAGGTGCCGTTAAGCCTGGTCCATGTTTGTGTGCTAAACAGTGCCATGGCGAGGTCTCCCAGTCGCGGGCGTTCATTGACGGGCACCGGAGAATCCGGCACCGATCTATTTAAGTGAACCAAACTGCTCACTTAAATATGTAAATCTGGATAACGTATCAGGGTGAGATCCAGATCACGACATCTCGTTAGATCTTGCGAGGTGTTCCGAGCATCACAGATCTCGCGAGAAGCCTCTCATCAGATTTAACGATCTTGTCACGTCATCGAGTCAGGTGTGATCGCGCCCATAGTTATCGTTGGATTGGAAGAAATGTGCAGCCAATTGGCTGCCAGAATACTCCCACAAACAGCAATGTGATAAAAGCCAGATAGCAGCAGGGAGAACTCCTTCTTTTGTGAGGGCCACGAAGAATCCAGCACGAGTTTTAAGGATACAAAGAAATAACATTTATTTACAATAACATATATACAACTGCAGCAACTTTGCTTGCTGCTCACTCCTTCCTGGCTGGTTCCAAACTGGCCAGCTTTATTTATACAGGGAGTCTGCTAATGATTTCTCCGCCCCTCCCTCATTGGGGAAGCTCATACTTCCACAGGATTGTGGGATTGTCATTAGTCCCCAGCCAATGGTAGGCAGGCAGGTTATAACACCTTCACTCTTCTTTGAATTGGGATTATTCTGTAGGATAGTTTAACACCTCATCTGAGAAGACGGCACCTCCAACAGCACAACACTCCCTCAGTACGGAGCTGGAAGAGTCATCCTGTAGCAAGTGACATGTGCTTAAGTCTCATGAATGGGGATGGAGCCAGTGGCCAGATTGAGACAGACTAAACCAGTTTAGGGGCTGTGTCACCCAACATGTAACCTTTCCAGCACTGACACCCTGAAAGTGGGCCGATGAAGTAAATGCAGCACTCTGAGGTAAATCTGGGACCCTGCCACCTCCTGCACCATGGAGCAGTGGGCCTCCTTGCTCTGAACATCCTCCTCTTTGCTGATGGTGGAGAGGTCAGGGGGAGATTTTGAATGAAATGCCATTATCATCATAATCAGTGCCATGACCGCTCACACCATTATCCTTTCAAAAGGGCCAAAATGACAGAGTTCAAGCAGCTCAGAAAAAAGAACAGACAGAACCAGTGTCAAAGAAAGTAAATTTAAAATATTTTACAGGAAGAAAAGCCCCTGATTGTCTGGAATGACAAGAGCAGCGTGTAAAAAGTGTCTGTGAAATGTGTCTGTGTGTGACTTTTATCCATTCCGGGGCTCGATTTAAGTCTGGAGTGCCATTGTACTCCAGCAGCTTTTGAGGAACTTTCTTTATAAAATGTGACAAAAATGAGTTTCAACTGAGGCTGAAGAACTGGGAGCCATTGTTCCTGTGTGCCACTGTTAAATTTGATTTGAAATTAGGACCCGAGGGCAGACCTTGAATGGCCAGTTTTCATTTTCTGCCAGCATTTTAATCGATGCTGGGCTAAGTACGGACAGCCAACAAAAAGCACCAGTGTTTTATATAAAATCTCCCGATTTGGCTGTAAGAATGCAGGAATCTGGGATCTGTCATCTGTCCGGCATTAGCCTCTGCTGCTTCCTGTGGATTTATCAATATTTTATTCCTGTCTCCTCTTTACCTTTGAACCGCGACACATCCATGCTTTCTGACTGGGCCACCTCGTGGCTAAACTCACGCAAATCAAACGAAGCAGAGCCTTCTCTCCCACTGCGATTCTGCGTGTAATGCCTGTAGGGTCCAGCACAGAGTGTCAAAGTAATCGGTGTAGCATTGTTTTCTGCTCACCGAGGTGACTGCTGATTGGTAATGGAACAGTTTCCATCTTGGACTCTTGCCATTAAATGTTTCCAGTAGTTCCCTCAGTTTTCACCCAGCGGTGTTCCTTAACCCCACTCAGACAAACTCCTCCCATGCACCAACAAGTTATTTTTCTCAGTTCCCCATATCAACCATGGTGGCATTGTGAGTGAGTGTACCGAGTGAGATCCTGGCCGGTCTTCTCCATTGGGAGAATGTGATCTCCCACCAGAGCTGAATTGCACTGAGCGCTAATCTGGAAGCAATTCCCAATCCTTAGCCATGCAAATTTTTGCATGTTGAGAATTGCGAGGGATTCTCAAGGGAATACCACTATCGGGTAGCCTAATTTAAGGGGTCTCTGTGTGGGGTCTCTTTGTTAAGGGAGTCCCTCAGGGGTTCACCTTATTCAGGGGGTCACTGGAGGGGGGCTCTTTATTTAGGGGGTCTCTGGTAGGGGGGGACCTGGTGAGGGTGGGCAGGTCTTGCATTGTGGGAGGCGGGGTGGCCCTCCCCTGAACTTTTGGGGGAAACTCACTTAAAGAGTTATCCTGTTTGCCCACCGTAAGGTCCACCACGTCAGGGCCATGTGTGTCAGGATCAGAAGTAATTCTCGTCTACGTGATTCCCGGCCCTGAAGACCGGAGAATCACTCGGGCCTGAAGAATATGGTGCCTGACCTGGTAATTGGATGCAGATGGGTCTTAATGAAGAACCTTGATCCCAAAATCAGCGTGGGGCCAGAGCATTCAAAATAGATTGACGCCAGGCGCTGATCCCGTTTTCTCCCCAACGCTGGATTTTCCACCTCATCGGTAACTCTGCGACTGCCAATTCGAGTTGGCGAATCCAGCCTACAGTTTTTTGCACATGGGAACATTTTGACAGTGAACTGGATTGTGACTGCTCGCACTCATTCCACCTACAATCGGCAGGTGAAACTGCCACCCCATTGCAATGGGCTTGACCTGAGCTTACATCTAAGAGAAAGTTTGGTGGTTTGAACCATTGCATCACAATCCTGTGATATCCCATCACCTGATCATTCTGGGCACGATCTAACGGCCGCGTTGCGCTTGACTCGGGAAGCAGTGTGGCCGGTAAATCTGGTAAGAGGCTTCTGACAAGATCTTGTGAGACATCGTGATTTGAATCCTGCGGAGGCTGCACTTCCCTTCGTTCCCTGCACTGAGGAGCTCCATTTCTCAGTGCAGGAAGAGATCGGGGCGTCCCCTCCGAGGCCCAAAAAATAACAGCAACGGGAAACACCTCGCCAAACCCACCCACAATGGGATTTTCTGTAGCATTGTGCCCTCTATCTGTGCCCATCTATCTGATGCTTTACTCCCAATCATTAAAAATCTGTTCCACTGCAATTAACAACAGCAACTTGCATTTATTGGGGGGTCTGAATGTAGTAAAACATCCCGAAGCCACTTTTTAAAAATTCATTCATGGGATGTGAGCATCACGAGCTGGGCCCCAGCATTTATTGCCCATCCCTGAGGGCATTTAAGAGTCAATCGCATTGCTGTGAGTCTGGAGTCACATGAAGGCCAGACCGGGTAAGGACGGCAGATTTCCTTCCTAAAGGACATGAGTGAACCAGATGTTTTTTTACGACAAAGGTGATTTTCTGATCACCTTTCGACTTTGAATTCCAGATTTTTATTGAATTCAAACTTCACCATCTTCCCTGGTGGGATTTGAAGCCGGGTCCTCAGAGCATGACTCTGGGTCTCTGGATTGTCAATACCACTCCACCACTGCCTCCCCATGGAGTATCACAGGATATCCTCAAACAACATTTCCCACTGAACCACATCAGGGGACATTGCTGACCTTAAGCTTGGCCAAAGTGGTCCACTTTAAGGATGGTCATAAAGGAGGAAAGACCAGTAGATAACCTATTGCAACACCCAGTATCTGGAAAAGAGCGCACTGGACATCAGAAAGCATGGTGTTTGATGTCACCCTTTATGTTGATATTATTATGTTGTGTATGTACATAATTAGTTCACTGAAGCAAGCACTGATGCAAATGTCCGAACCTAAGGGAACTGATAATATTTTTTAAAAATATTTTTATTCCGTTTTTAACACTTTAATATTTTATACAAAACAATGGAAAACAACAAGAATAACCTCCCACCCCCCACACACTCTACCAACCAACACCCCAATAACTTACAAGATCACATCTCTTGTGGAAGGCCTCAATCACCCCCCTCAAGGTAAACTTAGCCTTCTCCAAACACAGGACCTCCATCAGGTCCCCCCATTGCCTTCAGCTCCCTACCCCAGCCCCACACCTTCTCAACATTCAATGCCCAATAGTAATACGTCAGATTTGTCAGCCAAACCCCCCCCCCCCCCAATGTCGCCCTCTGTGAAGCACCGACTTCCAAATCCTCGACACCTTCCCTGCCCATACAAATGACAAAATCAACCGTTTCACCCCCATTAAAAACACCTTCGGCAAAAAGACTGGCAAGCACTGGAATAAAAATTATCACCCCGGCAAGATATTCATTGCACCCGACCTGCCAATGACACGGGGGCCCACCTGAACAAATTTGCCTTGACCCTACCCACCAGGCTCGGAAATTTCAATTCACAGAGCTGGGCCCAGTCCCAAGCCACCAGCACCCCCAGGTACCCGAAGCGGCAATCCCCCCAAGCCAGCTCCCACCCCCGGAGAGGAAACCAAAAAGCACTCGCTCCTCTCCAAATTCAATTTTCTTATCCCGAAAAGGACCCAAATTGCCTGAGCAGTCCCATTATATCTCCCACTAAGGCTAACCCAGGTTAGAAATATACAACAAAGAGACTTCCGATGGTGGCCATGGAGTGAGTGGTCGAACATTTGGCAGCTCCCGCTCGAGGTGGTTTTTTCGGTCCTTTCCCCCGTTTGCTGGATGGATGTTTTGATGGGAAAATGTGTGGAGTTGATGAAGGAAAGTTAAACTCCACTGGTGGAATTGGTGTATGGATCCATGGACCAGAAGTGGGTCGAGAAGGAAGGAGCTGTTGGAGCAAGAAATTCTTCATGCCACCTCCATGCCACCATGCTGTTGGAACAGGGGTGCAGTGGGGGGCGGGCTGGCCTTGCCAAATATAATGAACTATTACTGGGCAGCGAATAGAGCCATGGTTAGGAAATGGGTAGTTGGGGAGTGGGAGTCGGCGTGGGAGCAGGTGGAAGCGGTCTCTTACAAAGGCATGAGTTTAGGGGCATTGTTGACAGCGCCTCTGCCGTTTGGATCTCGAATAACGACGAGTCAGAATACAGGCGGGAGATAGAGAACCTAGTGGAGTGGCGCAGCGACAACAATCTCTCCCTCAATGCCAGCAAAACTAAAGAGCTGGTCATTGACTTCAGAAAGCAAAGTACTGTACACACTCCTGTCAGCATCAACGGGGCCGAGGTGGAGATGGTTAGCAGTTTCAAATTCCTAGGGGTACACATCTCCAAAAATCTGTCCTGATCCACCCACGTTGATGCTACCACCAAGAAGGCACAACAGCGCCTATACTTCCTCAGGAAACTAAGGAAATTCGGCATGTCCACATTAACTCTTACCAACTTTTACAGATGCACCATAGAAAGCATCCTATCTGGCTGCATCACAGCCTGGTATGGCAACTGCTCAGCCCAAGACCGCAAGAAACTTCAGAGAGTCGTGAACACCGCCCAGTCCATCACACAAACCCGCCTCCCATCCATTGACTCCATCTACACCTCCCGCTGCCTGGGGAAAGCGGGCAGTATAATCAAAGACCCCTCCCACCCGGCTTACTAACTGTTCCAACTTTTTCCATCGGGCAGGAGATACAGAAGTGTGAGAACACGCACGAACAGACTCAAAAACAGCTTATTCCCCGCTGTTACCAGACTCGTTAACGACCCTCTTATGGACTGACCTCAGTAACACTACACCCTGTATGCTTCACCCGATGCCGGTGTCTATGTAGTCACATTGTGTACCTTTTGTTGCCCTATTATGTATTTTATTTTCTTTCCTTTTCTTGTTATGTACTTCATAATCTGTTGAGCTGCTCGCAGAAAAATACTTTCACTGTACCTCAGTACACGTGACAATGAACAAATCCAAAATCCAATCCAAATAAATCCAAACACCGGCCAAGTACTGCAGGAGCCCGGTGGTGGTGTCTGCCCTGTGGGTGTGGGGACAGTGGCGGCAGCATTTGAGGTTGGAAGGTGCCTTGGTGTGGGCACCGATTTGCGGTAATCATAGATTTGCACCAGGGGGTTAGATGTGGGGTTTCGGGAGTGGCTACAGGTAGGTTTGGCGACCTGTTTGTGGGGGGTAACTTTGCGAGTTTAGAGGAACTGGAGGAGGAGTATGAGGTGCCAAGGGGGAATGGGTTCCGGTACTTAGAGGTACAGGATTATGTGAGGAAGCAGGCGCTGTCCTCTCCCAAGTTGCCAGCCCCAGGGCTACAGGATAAGGAGATATCGAAAGCAAGAGTGGGTGAAGATAAGGTTTCCGAGATTTACAAGGAGGTAAAGAACTGGGAGGGTGCCCTGGTAGGTGAAGTCAAATGGGTTGTGGGAGGAGACTCTGAGGAGGGTGAATACATCTTGGTGTGCCAGGCTTTCCCTTATCCAGTTTAATATAGTTCACAAGGCACATTTGATGATGGACAGGATGAGTAGTTTCTTTGAGGGGGTGGAGGACAGGTGTGGGCGGTGCGCGGGGAGGCCTGCGAGCCAGGTTCACGTGTTTTGGGCATGTCCGAAGCTAAAGTGGTTCTGGCAGGGGTTCATGGGTGTGATGTCTGAGGTGCTCAGGGTGAAGGAGGCCCCGAGTCCAGACGTCCTGTTACCCACACACACAGTCAGTGCTGGGACACTCAGTCCTGTTACACATACACAAACACACACACACAGTCAGCGCTGAAACACTCAGTCATGTTACACACACACAGTCAGTGCTGAGACACTCAGTCCTGTTACACACAGACAGTGCTGAGACACTCAGTCCTGTTACACACACACACACACACACAGTCAGTGCTGGGACACTCAGTCCTGTTACACACACACAGTCAGTGCTGAGACACTCAGTCCTGTTACACACACACAGTCAGTGCTGAGACACTCAGTCCTGTTACACACACACAGTCAGTGCTGGGACACTCAGTCATGTTTTACACACACACACACACAGTCAGTGCTGGGACACTCAGTCCTGTTACACACACACACAGACAGTCAGTGCTGGGACACTCAGTCCTGTTACACACACACAAACACACACACACAGTCAGCGCTGAAACACTCAGTCATGTTACACACACACAGTCAGTGCTGGGACACTCAGTCCTGTTACACACACACAGTCAGTGCTGGGACACTCAGTCCTGTTACACACACACACACGCAGTCAGTGCTGAAACACTCAGTCCTGTTACACACACACAGTCAGTGCTGGGACACTCAGTCATGTTTTACACACACACACACACAGTCAGTGCTGAGACACTCAGTCCTGTTACACACACACAGTCAGTGCTGAGACACTCAGTCCTGTTACACACACACAGTCAGTGCTGAGACTCTCAGTCCTGTTACACACACAGTCAGTGCTGGGACACTTAGTCCTGTTAGACACACACAGTCAGTGCTGAGACACTCAGTCCTGTTATACACACACAGTCAGTGCTGAGACACTCAGTCGTGTTACACACACACAGTCAGTGCTGAGACACTCAGTCATGTTACACACACACACACAGCCAGTGCTGAAACACTCAGTCCTGTTACACACACACACAGTCAGTGCTGAAACACTCAGTCATGTTACACACACACAATCAGTGCTGAAACACTCAGTCCTGTTATACACACACACACACACACACAGTCAGTGCTGGGACACTCAGTCATGTTTTACACACACACACACACACACAGTCAGTGCTGAGACACTCAGTCCTGTTACACACACACAGTCAGTGCTGAAACACTCAGTCCTGTTACACACACACACACACACACACACAGTCAGTGCTGAGACACTCAGTCATGTTACACACACACACACACAGTCAGTGCTGAAACACTCAGTCCTGTTACACACACACACACACAGTCAGTGCTGGGACAGTCAGTCCTGTTACACACACACACACACAGTCAGTGCTGAGACACTCAGTCCTGTTACACACACACACGCAGTCAGTGCTGAGACACTCAGTCCTGTTACACACCCACACACACACACACAGTCAGTGCTGGGACACTCAGTCATGTTACACACACACACACACAGTCAGTGCTGAGACACTCAGTCCTGTTACACACACACAGTCAGTGCTGAGACACTCAGTCCTGTTACACACACAGTCAGTGCTGGGACACTCAGTCCTGTTACACACACACAGTCAGTACTGGGACACTCAGTCATGTTACACACACACACACACACAGTCAGTGCTGAGACACTCAGTCCTGTTATACACACACAGTCAGTGCTGAGACACTCAGTCCTGTTACACACACACACACAGTCAGTGCTGGGACACTCAGTCCTGTTACACACACACAGTCAGTGCTGAGACACTCAGTCCTGTTACACACAAACACACACACACACAGTCAGTGCTGAGACACTCAGTCATGTTACACACACACACACACAGTCAGTGCTGAAACACTCAGTCCTGTTACACACACACACACACAGTCAGTGCTGGGACAGTCAGTCCTGTTACACACACACACACAGTCAGTGCTGAGACACTCAGTCCTGTTACACACACACACGCAGTCAGTGCTGAGACACTCAGTCCTGTTACACACCCACACACACACACACAGTCAGTGCTGGGACACTCAGTCATGTTACACACACACACACACAGTCAGTGCTGAGACACTCAGTCCTGTTACACACACACAGTCAGTGCTGAGACACTCAGTCCTGTTACACACACAGTCAGTGCTGGGACACTCAGTCCTGTTACACACACACAGTCAGTACTGGGACACTCAGTCATGTTACACACACACACACACACAGTCAGTGCTGAGACACTCAGTCCTGTTATACACACACAGTCAGTGCTGAGACACTCAGTCCTGTTACACACACACAGTCAGTGCTGAGACACTCAGTCATGTTACACACACACACACACACAGTCAGTGCTGAAACACTCAGTCCTGTTACACACACACACACACACACACACAGTCAGTGCTGGGACACTCAGTCCTGTTACACACACACAGTCAGTGCTGAAACACTCAGTCCTGTTACACACACACACACACACACACACACACACAGTCAGTGCTGAGACACTCAGTCCTGTTACACACACACAGTCAGTGCTGAGACACTCAGTCCTGTTACACACACACAGTCAGTGCTGGGACACTCAGTCCTGTTACACACACACAGTCAGTGCTGAGACACTCAGTCCTGTTACACACACACACACAGTCAGTGCTGGGACACTCAGTCCTGTTACACACACACAGTCAGTGCTGAGACACTCAGTCCTGTTACACACACACAGTCAGTGCTGAGACACTCAGTCCTGTTACACACACACAGTCAGTGCTGAGACACTCAGTCATGTTACACACACACACACACACACACACAGTCAGTGCTGAAACACTCAGTCCTGTTACAAACACACACACACACAGTCAGTGCTGAGACACTCAGTCCTGTTACACACACACAGTCAGTGCTGAGACACTCAGTCCTGTTACACACACACAGTCAGTGCTGAGACACTCAGTCATGTTACACACACACACACACACACACACAGTCAGTGCTGAGACACTCAGTCCTGTTACACACACACAGTCAGTGCTGAGACACTCAGTCCTGTTACACACACACACACACACACAGTCAGTGCTGAGACACTCAGTCCTGTTACACACACACACACACACACACAGTCAGTGCTGAGACACTCAGTCCTGTTACACACACACACACACACAGTCAGTGCTGAGACACTCAGTCCTGTTACACACACACACAGTCAATGCTGAGACACTCAGTCCTGTTACACACACACAGTCAGTGCTGAAACACTCAGTCCTGTTACACACACACAGTCAGTGCTGAGACACTCAGTCCTGTTACACACCCACACACAGTCAGTGCTGGGACACTCAGTCATGTTACACACACACACACACAGTCAGTGCTGAGACACTCAGTCCTGTTACACACACACAGTCAGTGCTGAGACACTCAGTCCTGTTACACACACACACACAGTCAGTGCTGGGACACTCAGTCCTGTTACACACACACAGTCAGTGCTGGGACACTCAGTCCTGTTACACACACACACACACAGTCAGTGCTGAAACACTCAGTCCTGTTACACACACGCACTTGGATCCTCAGTCCAAGTGCCAGTCATTGGTGGGATAAAGTACCTTTTTTGGTGGGGTTTGTGGTTACTAAGGTTTGAGGCCTTCTGCTGACTAAGGGGGTTTGTCCTGAGGCCGTGAGAATAGTTTGTTATAATGAGAGGTTTGTAATAGAAAATAAAACAACTCTTCACAGTAAACATATTCTATGTTGAACATTCTTTCTAAAACTGCCTTGAAATGTTAGAGAAAAATGAACTTTGATTATGTTTATAAACCCATAACCTGAATTAGTATTTTAATATCTAGTTAATATCTCTCTAAAATACATCTCTAAAAAGCTCTCTCATATACTGATATAATGCAGCGTGAATTTCTTTTTAATGTAAGATTCATGCAGGCGCCGCTGTTCTATTTACCGGTGAACATTGCCGGGATTCTCCAATCCCACTAACGCCGGCGTGAACCACTCCGGCGTCAACGGTCCTCGATTGTCAGGTATTCACCCCTTCCTAGGGGGCTCGGTCGGTGCCGGTGGTCTCCGCTGTTCCATCTGGCGCGCTACGGCCGGCGCGAGTTTGCACATGCTCGTGGGTTTCTGTCTCTGCGCCGGCCCCCGGGCAATATGACCCAGCATGGGGTCGGAGTATCCCGGCCATTAACTTTGATGGCAGAGAGCTTCCACCTCCATATCTGTTATGGACATTAGTAGCTTAGCACATTCAATGCTAAATTGTGCCTTGGAGAATTAGAGTTATCTTCATAAAAAAAGGCTTTTCACGACAGCCCTATAAAAGTGTCAATCATCCAAACATTTAGAACATCAATAACAGAAATTGTAGGCACTTGAAACCTCTTCATGTTATGTGTATAAACATTGGAAAATTGGCAGCAGCGAGTCACTGCTGTCAATCACCAAATGTTTACCCTGGGACTCAGGTGTTTAACTGAGTAATGAATGTCCCCGAGATTCTTATTTTTCCCTCTCTTCTTCCAGTAATCTCCAGCCTTCACATGGTGCCGTCAGGTTAAAATTGCATGTAAAACAGAATAGCGCTTCATATCTCACCAAAACCACTTTGCTTCATTTGTAATTGAAGAAAAAAAGTCTCCCGTCTGTGAAACAACTCAATTCTGCTCTTTCCCAATGTTCACGCGTGCAGTAATTGAAAGATAGCAATCAGCCACAGAGACCATGTCTTCATTGACTGGTGCCAGATAAAGCTTTTAGTCTGTCTAAGATTAGGTGACTCAGTAAAGAGCAGGAGCTTGTCCCTTTTGAAATACAGTGAGCTGCCTCGCTACAGTGCATCGGCACAGTCTCCCTGCAGTGTATGGACAGATTCTCCCTGCACTGTATCGACACACTGTCTCCCTGCACTGTATAGACACACTGTCTCCCTGCACCGTATTGACACACTGTCACAGGGCTAGAGAGCTGGCTTTTAATGCAGGCCAGCAGCACGGATCAATTCCCGTACCAGCCTCCCCGAACAGGCGCCGGAATGTGGCGACTAGGGGCTTTTCACAGTAACTTCATTTGAAGCCTACTTGTGACAATAAGCGATTTTCATTTCATTTCATTTCATTCTCTCTGCACCATATCGACACACTGTCTCCCTGCACTGTATCGACACACAGTCTCCCTGCACTGTATCGACACACTGTCTCCCTGCACTGTATCGACACACTGTCTCCCTGCACTGTATCGACACACTGTCTCCCTGCACTGTATCGACAAACTCTCCCACCACTGTATCGACAAACTGTCTCCCTGCACTGTATCGACACACTGTCTCTCTGCACTATATCAACATATTGTCTACCTGCACTGTATCGACACACTGTCTCCCTGCACTGTATCTACACACTGTATCCCTGCACTGTATCGACACACTGTCTCCCTGCACCGTATCGACACACTGTCTCCCTGCACCGTATCGACACACTGTCTCCCTGCACTGTATCGACATACTGTCTCCCTGCACCGTATCGACACACTGTCTCCTTGCACTGTATCGACACACTGTCTCCCTATTCTGTATCGACACACTGTCTCCCTGCATCGACACACTGTCTCCTTGCACTGTATCGACACACTGTCTTACTGCACCATATCGTCACACTGTCTCCTTGCACTGTATCGACACACTGTCTCCTTGCACTGTATCGACACACTGTCTCCTTGCACTGTATCGACACACTGTCTCCCTGCACTGTATCGACACACTGTCTCCTTGCACTGTATCGACACACTGTCTCACTGCAGTGTATCAACACACTGTCTCCCTGCACTGTATCGACACACTGTCTCCCCGCACCGTATCGCCACACAGCCTCCCTGCACCGTATCGACACACTGTCTCCCTGTACTGTATCGACACACTGTCTCCCTATTCTGTATCAACACACTGTCTCCCTGCACTGTATCAACACAGTCTCCCTGCACTGTATCGACACACTGTCTCCCTGCAGTGTATTGACACACTGTCTTCCTGTACTTTAACGACACATGTCTACCTGCACTGTATCGACACACTGTCTCCCTGCACTGTATCGACACACTGTCTCCCCGCACCGTATCGACACACTGTCTCCTTGCACTGTATCGACACACTGTCTCCCCGCACCGTATCGACACACCGACTCCCTCCACCGTATCAACACACTGTCTCCCTGCACTCTATCGACACGCTGTCTCCCTATTCTGTATCGACACACTGTCTCCCTGCATCGACACACTGTCTCCCCGCACCGTATCGACACACTGTCTCCTTGCACTGTATCGACACACTGTCTCCCTGCGCCATATCAACACACTGTCTCCCAGCACTGTATCGACACTGTCCCACTGCACTGTATTGATACTCTGTCTCCCGTCACTGTATTACCACACTGGGGGCGATTATCCGGCTGCGTTGTGCCCGCTGCATATCTAGCTAGCCCGGAAGAATAGTGGAAGTGCCCCGAAACTGGATGTAGCCCAGCTCTGAACAGATCACTGTACTCCTGATCCACCATAGCTGGCGTTACCTGGCTTGCACCCTCTCTGGCCATGAACTATATTATGATCAGTAGGGCAGCATGGTGGCACAGTGGTTAGCACTGCTGCCTCACGGCTCCGAGGTCCCAGGTTTGTTCCCGGCCCTGCGTCACTGTCCGTGTGGAGTTTGCACATTCTCCCCGTGTCTGCATGGGTTTCGCCCCCACAACCTAAAGATGTGTAGGGTAGGTGGATTGGCCACGCTAAATTGCCCCTTAATTGGAAAAAATGAATTGGGTATTCTAAATTTATACAAAAAAAATTATGCTTGATCAGTTGCGAGCCAGATTCTCCCTGCTCCCAGTAATCTCTCCCCACGCCAGGTTGGCACTGCCAAGGCGCAGGGGCCTTAAAGGCAGCGGGGCAATGAAGAGTACAAGGCCTTGAGAGGGCATGAAGTGGGGGACCTGTGCATTTAGCAACCCAATAGTGGAGTATTGCTGGTACCACCGATTGATGCCAGCCAGAATGGGAGGGAGTCTTTACCAGCGAGAAGAGGGGCCTGAAGGGAAACCCTTTTGGAGGGCCCGATACCAGCGATCCCTGGGCTGGGAGGGGGGTGAGTGGGTTGATGCCAACGAGGATGGTGGTGGCGGTGGGAGGGGGGGGGCGGTGTACTAAAGCTCAAATGCCTGCAATGTTGAGGAGGGGGTGGCGGGGAGAGCTTGCACTGCCACTTTGAGATCGGGGCTCCCTTTTTAAAGGCCATCCTGGTCCCAGTGAAGCCGGGTTTGCCGAAACTCTGCAGCTCTACACTACCTCACTGTCATCCTAATGTGAAAGTGGAAATTCGCTGTGAAAACTAGAAAGCACCAGGTAGCCGGCTGAGACCACCATCTACACAATGTTTCAGCTTACACTCTTCACATGTGTGTACAGATGTAAAACCTTTTCAATAATATACCATTAACACAGCAAATGCAGAGCAAGACACAAAGACGTTGGTGAACCTCTTGGCAACGATTAGCACCAGGCCACAAAATGAAATAGTGCTGAGGTGTGTGGGTGTGAAAAAATGCAAGAAACTCATCTCATTGAGGAATATTTGTATGCAGAAATCAAAAACTGTTAATGCGCATTCTGTAACTATTTGTTACAGCCAGGACTGAGGAACAAGCTGATCATTCTGTAGGAAAACTGAGGCTGTATTGTTGACTGGTGCTGAATGGATCTTGCAGAAATGTTATAAAGAATGACACTCAAGAGTTTAATGCTCTGAGTGCTGATTCCAAATGGGCTAAAAGTAGTTAAGTAACAACTGGGTCACATGGCGGTAACTCTGCGAGACACAGTCTGTAATTCGATGTTTAACAGAATTTCCAAAGAAATAACGTTTCTTTGCCTTTAGGTTATCAGTTTAAATGGGCATCCGGATAAATACCTTTATTTACTTCACCAATCATGTCACAAAACGTGTATATTTCATAGTGTGACGCTGTGAGAGATATTCAAAGCCCCTTCCCAAATACAGGAGTATTGGAAAGAATTTGTTTGTGGAATCTTAATTTCGGCTTCACAGAGAGTTCCTTTTCCAGGCCTCCTCTTGCAATTGGGTGTCCTTGAAGAATTATGCCCTTCAACCAGGATGTTCCGCCAAGTAGGTCTCTTCTGAGTAAGGGTCTTCCAGGCGTTGACGCCTATGTTAAATTTCTTGAGAAAAGCCTTCAGGGTGTCTTTGAGGTGCTTCTTTTATCCTCCTCTTGACTGGAAACCTTTCTTGAGCTAAGAAAAGAAGATTTGCTTTGGCTGTCGGGATGATGTCCTAAGCACATGTCCGGCCCGGCAGAGTTGGTTTTGGATGATCATGGCCTCGATGCTAGTACTCTTGAATACTTCAAGGACACTGATGTTAGTACGCCTGTCCTCCCAGCTGATGTGGAGAATTGGTGATTAGGTGACACCATACTTTGATTTCAGAAGCCTGCAGTAGGGAAGGGAAGAGTGCCATACTTTTGGAGTTTTAGGAAAGAAAGATTGGGAGGAGGGGACATTGGGAGGGCACAACTACAAAATATGAAAGCAATGAGAATGGAAAGGATGGAACACTGCATAGGTGAGGTGTTTGGAGCTGAACAGGCACGACAGGAAATTTCAGAGGAGCATAAGAAATAACATCATTGCCTGCAACGTCCCCTCCAAGCCACACACCATCCTGACCTGGAACTCTATGCCGTCTCTTCACTGTTGCTGTGTCAAAATCCTGGAACTCCCTCCCTAATGCAGTGTGGGTGTCCCTACACCAGATGGACTGCAGCAATTTAAGAAGGCATCTCACCACCACCTGCTCAAGGGCAGTAAGGGGTGGGCAATAAATGCTGGCCTAACCAGCAATACCGACATCCCAGGATCTATTTTAAAGAACTAACTAATGTAGTATTGATAACACAGAGACACGAAATGTTACAGTGGAGGTAGAGAGGTTTCAGATGGATTTGGAGGTGAGAGATGGATCACCACCAAACAAGCCTGACTCATGTTCACATAAAGTCCACTTGTTCTTCACTAATTCAGTTCATCTGACTCTTAACAAATGTTTTTGAGGGCCTTATGTTCCCTGTAAGCTATGCGGGTGTGCGGCCACATAACAATCTGGTACACATCACACAGTATAACAATTAGACCACCAACTAAACAATGTTCCCTTTAAGATGTCCCTCACATCTTGAAGGGCCATACACAACAAAGGAAAATTAGAGGGAGCATATTGAGAGAATTGGTCAAAATAATTTGGTCCTTTTCGGAGATAATTTTACAGCTGCTCTGACAGACTACACCACTCAGTTTCAACACTTGTATGTCAGGTTTCTGATAGGTCCATTCAGAAGTAAACCCTACTTCACCCAGATCCAACTTCAACTCTGCTGACACATCATGATTGACTTTGAATTGAGAGTAAAGCTGCCTTCCCTGGATTTGAGCTACTTGGTAGTGCAGATGTGCTGGTTAAGAACTGAGCCAAAAGAGGTGAGAAGCTATGAAATAGTTTGGCCAAGAATTCAGGGTGGTTTGAGTTGGATTGCACAAATGGCCTCAGTAAATCTACTGTGCGAGCCCGGAATCGCTGCTTCTCATTGCCCCAAATGACATCTGCTGGAAACTATGTGCTTGGAGCAGCGTCGTCCCCCAATAGGGCTTGACAATTCTTTCTTGGCCAAGTAATCTGTCCACATTGTTTCGCAAATGTGAAAAGAATGTACCGAATATGCAAATTTGTCAGCTCTAGTTGAATTTATTCCTGGAGGTTTCATCACATGATCAGCAACTGCTTTGACCCCCACTGACTCCATTGGTTACATAACACGTCCACATCACGGTGCACCATGCTCGATTGGAAAGTGAAAAAATTTTTTGATACCCACGTGAATTATTCTTGACCATCAATCAGCCTTTGCCCCATCTTTAATTTTTTTTAACAACTTATAAAACCGAAGTGTTAAAAGAAAGTGAAAATAAAACATTTATAAAAATGTCTTTGTGATATCTCTCCAGGTTACTCGCAACAGTGTCCTGAATACTAATCTTCATTTCCAGGGGATTCCGGCCAATACAGGAGGGTTGGCAAACCTACCAAATTGTGAGGTAGCCCCGGGTCGCACAAGCCCATGAGACTGCTTCAGGACCCTGGCATTGTTTCTTTTTGAACAGTTGACAGTAAGGGTGTTTGCTCCAATTGCCATCCAGTTAAGGATTGTGGGCGGCCTTCCAAGGCTGGAAGGCCAGCAGGAGGCCCTCAAGCCCTGAGAGATCAGCAGCCCCACTGGCAGAGGCGAAAGCTGTTTATGTAGGTAAGAGTGAAAAGGCACCTACCTCCCTGTAGGGGTTTTTGAAGATTCAATTTATATGTGCCACAGTTGCCAGACCTGAATTGGAGTTTTTGGATTGTGTGTCTGTTTGGCACTAGGTTGGGACTGCCCCAGACTCATTTCTGGAACCTCTTGTTCTTGTCAAAGCTCCAAGGACCTTCATTTAGTTGCAAAACAGTGGGAGCAGCCAGTGAAGGAGCTCTTAGTCAAACACATGTTGAGAAGTCCTGTGGCATGTGATTCAATTGCCAGGATGCAGAACCAACAAGAATGGCAACTTGCCAATCATAACCCACAGCAGTAAGGCACTCGATGAGAGTTTTGCAATTGAAATAAGCATTCCAGTAAAACAGATGACACAAAGCAGTCCAAGATTTATTTTTCTTTAAATGTTTTTATTGAGGTTTTCATTTTATACACTGCACAAGGTATGTGGATCAGATACAATGTTTAAGAGCTTTCCATTAGAATTGCACCCCCCCCCCCCCCCAGTCTCCCCATTTCACTTGTTGTTAATTAAGATATTCTATTGAATCACCTATTTTACAAAAGGTGATTGTCATCTATTTACATATACACAGCTCTTTCCCTCCCCCTCTGTCGATTGCCTCCCCTCCCCTCCCCTCCCCTCTCTCCCTGCTCCCTGTTGTCTTGTTGGCTCCTGTGTGCGCCCCCCCCCCCCTTGCTCTACTGGCTGTTGACTTCAAACCGGTCCTGGAACAAGTTGGTTATTGGCCTCCACGTTTGGTGGAAGCCCTCCTCTGACCCTCGGACGGAGAATCTGATTTTCTCCAGGTGGAGAAATTCCGACAGGTCTACCAGCTAGTCTACATTGCGGGTGGTGATTGCCAGCCGAACAGGATTCTTTGATGGGCAATTAGGGAAGCAAAGGCAAGGGCATTAGCCCCCTTCCCCATAAATAGTTCTGGCTGGGCCGATACCTCAAAGGCTGCCACTTTTGGGCTCGGCTCCATCCTCATCCCCCAACCTTGGACATTGCTTCAAAGAAGGCTGTCCAGAACCCAACAAGTCTGGGGCATGCCCAGAACATGTGAGTGCGGTTGGCCGGGCCTCCCTGGCACCGTTCACATTTATCCTCCACCTCCGGGAAGAACATGCTCATTTGCGTCCTTGTCAGCTACTTTAAACTGCATGAGGTTTAGCCTAGCGCTGGAGGAGGTGGAGTTGGAGTTGGCTCTGTTCAGTGCTTCGCTTCAGAGTCCCCACCCTATTTCTATCCCTAGTTCTTCCTCCCACTTTTCCCGTGTTTCATCCAGTGGGGAGCATGCCCTTTCTAATAGTTATCAGTTCAGGCCCCCACAGTTCACCTCTCCCCGGTTACTCACCTCCAGTAGTTCCTCTAACATTGTGCGTCTCGGGGTTCGTGATTATGTTGTCATCTCCTTGTGGAGGAAGTTCTTAATCTATAGGTGTCAGAGTTTGTTCCCGTTAGGTAGTTGTATTCTCTCTGTCAGTTCCATTAAGGCCGCTAGCCTGTCCAAAGAAGGCCTTGGAGATGTAGATCGGTATGGATCTGAACAGTAAGAGGAATCTGGGCAGCATGTTCATCTTGATCGTCTGGACCCTCCCCGCTAGGGAGAGTGGGAGTGTGTCCCATATCTGTGGGTCCTTTTTTTACTTCCTCTGCCAGATTGGCCAGGTTCCACTCTGGATCTGTGTCCAGTCGTGGGCAATCTGGATCCCCAGATTGCAGAATTTGCTTTGGGCTAGTTTGAATGATAGTCAATCCAGCTCTGCCCTTCCCAATCTCAGGTTCACAGGGAAGACTTCACTCTTGCTCAGGTTGAGCTTGTAGCCCGAGAAGGCTCCAAACTCTCTCAGGAGTTTCATGACCTCTTCCATACCAGGAGCAGGTCATCTGCATGGAGTGAGACTCTGTGCTCTCTGTCTCCCCTTTGGATTCCCTTCCAGGTTCTCGCCGCTCTCAGGGCGATCGCCAACGGCTTGATGGCCAGGGTGAAAGGAGCGGGGACGGCGGGCATCCCTGCCTTATGCCTCTGTGTAGCTGCAGGTATTCAGAACTGGTGGTGTTGGTCCGTACGCCCGCCATAGGGGCGTTGTACAGGAGGTGAACTCTGTCCCAGCCCAAACTATTCTAGTACCTACGAGATACTTCCACTCGACTCTGTCAAAGGCCTCTGCATCCAGGAAGATGATCACCTCTGGTGTTCTCTCCCCCGATGGGGTCATTATCATGTTTAGCAATTGTCTGATGTTCGCTGTTAGCTGTCTACCCTTAACAAAGCCTGTCTGGTCTTCTGCAACCACCTCTGGGACACAGTTATCGAGCCACTTAGCTAGGATTTTTCAAGCATCCACATTGAGCAGCGAAATGGATCTGTATGGTCTGCATTCAGTCAGGTCTTTGTCTTTCTTAGGTATCAGTGATATGGTGGCTTGTGTTAGAATTGGAGGCAAGGTGTCCCTCGCTAGTGAGTCTGCAAACATCTCCCGCAAGTGCAGGGCCAGTGCTGTCGCAAATGTTTTGTAGGAGTCTACCAGGAACTTGTCGGGTTTGGTGCCTTCACCGCCTGCATGGAGCTGATGCTCTCCATGATCTCTCCCAGGTCTAGTGGTGCTTCCAGCACCCTCCTCCTATCCTCCCCAATGACTGGCATGTTCAGTCCATTAAGGAACCATTTCATCCCTAAGTCCCTGTTGGGGGGCTCGGAGGTCTACAGTTCCCGGTCGAAGATCTCAAACACTTCACTGACCTTTTTTGGAAGATTTTTTATTACTCCAGAGTACCTGGAAAATAAATATAATTTAAAAAATTTGACAGGCAGTGTTTGAAGGCATTTGTTTTTTCTCTTCTACATTTATGTAGTCCAGAAAAATCTCTATAAACCATTGGTGTAATAGTAGCTTAGGCTGTAAAGTGTTAATTGTGCATGCTTTGAACGCATCAGCAGATACCATTCAAATTCCATGTAGCGAAATGAGGGATTTCAGCCTTTTTGGGAAGTATTAGATCCATGATATCAGAGTGCTTTATTGAATATTTTATTGACTGTCTAGTTGACCTTTACTGACCTGACTGACATGCTAAGTTTCTCTCTAGCTAGAGACAGCGTGTCAGGTTGGATTAGGCAGTCTAGCGTTCCTTTTCGCATTCTTCCTGCAAAGCAACTCACTCCCAATAGGCACACTCTGTACGACCACATCAGGAGAGGAGGAGACGCCAGTCAGAGTGGCAATGATGAGGAGGAGGGGAATGTGTAGTGGCTTTGGAATGACGATAGAAGGCTTGGTGTTAGATGGTGGACGTTTTTTTAAAGAGGAATAGATTTCCGTCATGGTTCTCATTTTAGTCGCACTCTGTTTCACGTGGATTTGTGCATTCCTGTTGACAATACTCACTTTACAAAATAATGGTGTGCCCATAGAGATTGTGGAATAGAACACACAATTAGAAAACTGTAAAGGAACCCGGGGATACGAGATACTTTAAAGTAGCATGGTCTACACTTCAGAAGAAATTAAACCCCAATATGTGGTGACAGAATTGAAATTGGTCCAGTGAATCTTGCACTAAGATTGAGGCTTGATGAGGTTACATTGCCAGATTGACAGCTTTTAGTCTTGGTCAAAGTTGACATGGACAGCTTCCTCCAGCCTCCATCTCAGTTTGCACTGAGTGCTGAATTTGGGTGCATTTGAGTGCTATAGTGAGAGTTTGGTGACTGAGGAATATTAAGGGTTCATTTTTATCTCAAGTCTAGTCTTTCTTTTATTTAGTTAATTAACTTAAAAGTTGCTGTTTGGTTTAAAAGAAGGTGAATTTTCAATCAGCTTTAAAGAAAGGTTCTACTTGTGGCAACTTGCAGCTGGAGCTTGTTAATTGGCTTAGGCCAGTTTTCAGAGGCTAGAGTCACAGTATAAAGGTGAGCCAGCTACAGTGCAGACTTTGTTTGCACTGAGTGCTGAATTTGGGTGCATTTGAGTGCTATAGTGAGAGTTTGGTGATTGAGGGAGTGCTGAATTTGGGTGCATTTGAGTGCTATAGTGGGAGTTTTTTGACTGAGGGCGTGCTGAATTTGAGTGCTGTAGTGGGACTTTGGTGACTGAGGGAGTTAGGTGAGGAGGGAGCAAGGTGCTCATTTCATTTCCTCAAAGAGCCTGAAGGGAGCCGGGGGTTTACAGAGACTGGGAGCAGAGTCGGAGGGCGGAGTTCCAGTTGGTCCACAGAACAGCTATATTCTGTAAGGTAAGAGGGGATGGAGGCTAGGGCAGTTGCATGCTCCTCCTGTAGGATGTGGGTGGTGAGGGATACCACCGGTGTTCCCGCTGACTATACCTGCAGGAAGTGCACCCAACTCCAGCTCCTCAGAGACCGTGTTAGGGAACTGGAGCTGGAGCTGGATGAACTTCGGATCATCCGGGAGGCAGAGGGGGTAATAGAGAAGAGTTACAGGGAGGTAGCCACACCCAAGGTACAGGACAAGAGTAGCTGGGTTACAGTGAGGGGAATGAAAACGAATGGGCAGATAGTGCAGGGATCCCTCGTGGCCGTTCCCCTTCAAAACAAGTATACCGTTTTAGATGCTGTTGCGGGGGATGACCGACCGGGGGAAGGCCCTAGCGGCCAGGTCTCTGGCACTGAGTCTGGCTCTGTGGCTCAGAAGGGAGAGGGGGAGAATAGAAAAGCAATAGTGATAGGAGACTCAATGGTTAGGAGAATAGACAGGAGATCCTGTGATCGGGAGCGAGACTTCCGGAAGGTATGTTGCCTCCCGGGTGCCAGGGCCAGGGATGTCTCGGATCGAGTCTACGGGATTCTTAAGAGGGAGGGTGAGCAACCAGAAGTTGTGGTGCACATAGGCACCAACGACATAGCGAAGAAAAGGGATGAGGATCTAAAAAGTGATTTTAGGGAGTTAGGTTGGAAGCTAAAGAGCAGGACAAGCAGAGCAGTGATCTCAGGATTGCTACCGGTACCACGTGCAAGTAAGGCAAGGAACAGAGAGCGAGTGCAGCTGAACACGTGGCTACAGGGCTGGTGCAGGAGGGAAGGCTTCAGATATGTGGATCATTGGGATACCTTCTGGGGAAGGTGGGACCTGTACATGAAGGACGGATTGCACCTAAACTGGAGGGTGTTGCTTCACAATGGGATATCTTTCATGGGTACCAGTATCATACCTGTACCCCACACAGCACGACGACTCATGGCTAAGATGTTCCAAACAAAGGGTGTGATTCAGTGGGGAAGTATCTCTGGTTTGGGGCGTGTTTGGCAGGGTGTTTCTCAGCGGCTGCAGCACCGAGATTGACCCCGCTATTCAGCTGTTTTTAAGACCCCGGGGAGTTTCACCGCATTGAGGCCAAACTCAGAGAGGTTTCCTGCACTGGCAGCAGGATCAGCCCCTCGCATATCGGGCAGCCATTTTGAACAGCTACCCCGATTTCTACACCACCCCCTTTCAGCCCCCGCTTCACCCCACCAACCTTTTCTTTTCCCCTTAAAAGCCCCCACACCCCACTTTCATTGGCAAGGCCCCCCAGGCTCTGATCCCTGACAGTGCCAACCTAGCACCTAGGCACCTTGGCACTGCCAGCCTGCCACCCTGGCAGTGTCCAGGTAGCACCGACAGGGTGTCAAGACTGGCAGTGCTAAGATACCTGGGTGCCGGGGAAGTGCCAGGATGCTATCCTACTCTGTCCTCAAATACCCCGGGATCTCTAATTAATGCCACGCGAGGTGCCATCATGCCTGGCTCACGTTTGTGCTAAACTGTGCCCATTTGAGGACTCATAGGTGCGGTTGTTGACTTCCAGGCACCGGGTGCATACGGCGTTCGGGTATTTAATGGCGTCTATAAATATCATTATCTGGATTCCACCAAGGGCCTGATCCAGATTGCACTGTGTTAGCGAGTTGGATGACTCTCAATCGACCTTGGGCGCCCAGTGCGGAACCCAATTTGGGGCTCTCGTGGGATTCACCCGTTGCATTTGGCACTGTGCCAAACCTAATCGTGTCCATACACGATTGTGTACGGACGCGATAACCTAATCGTGTCCGTACACTCCCTGCTGCAAACATTACAGAATTATCTCTCACATCGGCTGTCTCATGAGATCAGTTTAAAAAATCCAGGCAGGGTTTGATCCAAGGACCTTCCGAGGTATCCATGTACTCACTAACTCGGGATCATTTTATACATTTGCACTCTCTGCATAGACCTTTGTTCACCTGGAGTGCACATCAGGAATTCATTTATTCAATAAACTGAGATCCCCTAAACACTGAGCCGGGTAAACCTGGCAACTTTTACACCACTACATGAGACTAATGCTGGAACACACATTATCCAACACGCTACTGCTGCACAGAACTAAATGCAAAGCAAAACATTTAAAAATGTTTCTTGTGATGTTGCTCGGCTTTGTATGTTAGCAAATATCCAGGGCTGAGCTTCTATAATTAATGTGATTTTGCATTAAATTTAATTCCTTAGATATATTTTGAGTTTTGTACTATCCTTGAATACTTTGATCACTTTAAACTCCATCCCCAATGCTTGGTTCCATTTTTTAAATGTATATAGCGGCATTTTGGACGAGGTTGGATGGCAGGGTAAATTGAAGCGATGGACAATTGGAGTGCTAGATGGAGGTGTTTTGTCGGCCAAGTAGCCTTTTTGCATCCGTGAGTCTTTTCTAAGGTCACAAGAATGGCTCAGTAACACACCAGGCAATGGATTTAATTACTGGAGCACCAGGGGAACTCTTTCCCCCCTCCCCCCCCCCTCTCCTTCTTTACCAGCAGGAGGAAAGTATGTTGGACTACACAACACGAGTGATGAGAATGCCAGGGTACCCCATTTCCTCAGCTGAATGACAATAACTGAGATTAAGGCTCCTGTAACAGGAAACTAAATTACATAGAAAACCTAATAATTGGGGAGGCGGTGGCGCAGTGGTATTGTCACTGGACTAATAAACCAGAGACCCAGAATAATGCTCTACGGACCCAGGTTCAAATCCCGCATCTGCAAATGGTGAAATTTGAACTAAATAAAAATCTGGAGTTAAAAGTCTAATGATGACCATGAAACCATTGTTGATTGTCATTAAAACCCACCTGGTTCACTAATGTCCTTTCGGGAAGGAAATTTGCCGTCCTTCCCTGGTCTGGCCTTCATGTGACTCCAGACTCACAGCAATGTGGTTGCCTCTTAACTGTCCCCTCGAGGGAAAATAGGGATGGACAATAAATACTGGCACAGCCTGCGACGCCCACATCCCATCAACGAATAAAAAAAATAATAGAGATCGAACTCACGGCACTTCATTCAAAGATCAGGGTCCTTCAAGAAATAGCAATCACCGTGACCTCAACGATTAAACCTGCCTTAACCATGTCATTGAACCTGCCGTCTGTTTGTACTTTGCACCTTGAGGATATCTTGGACTGTGCTAGGTCTAATAAAATGCTCTCTGGGACAGAATTAAACCAAATTTAATCTGAAGCATATATCCCTGCGTAGATATATGTTCCTAAATAGTCAGAGATACTGGAATGTTGGTCTTTATCCTGCTCCCAGAATGGTTGGCAGCAAATTAATTTCCCCCAGGCCTCAGTGTTTGAGAGCTCCAGGAAGCTGGTATTCTGACCTTTGGAAGACTGTAGCCAGTACCCTGGCTGACCCAGTGAGACTGGCTCTGTTTACAGTGGCTGCTTGATGAGTTGTCTCCATTTCCCAAAATGGCAGCTGTGTGGACAGTGTGGGCCTCTTTTTTTCTTGTGTTGTTTCATTTGCGGTTTTCTATCTTCATTTTTAAAAAATATTTATCTGGAACTGTTGATTTCCACAGCATCTCCACTCGTAAACACTTCAACTCTGGAGACAAGCTGTGCTGAATAGAGCCAGACTGTCTGTGAACTCCTGGCTCACTCAGCACCAGTGCAAATCTGAAGTGGACAGGGCAAGGTGGAATCAGAACCCAAGGAGGGGACCGATTGGCGGGGACAAAAATCAGGAATGGGCAAACGGGGATCTGTCATTTGCTTTGTGACTGATGAAAATTAATTGAAAACCTTGATCGCACCTTGGCTGCAGGGGGTTCCAAACAAGGCAACGTGACCTTAAAAATAGAGCCTGGGGGTTCAGCAATGCAGGCAGACACTTCTTCACACAAAGTCATGGAAATCTGGAGCTCTTCCTTACAAAAAGCTATTGTGGGTATGGGGGTCAATTGAAAATTAATATAGGTGTAGTTGTAAGATGTTTATTTATGTGTTCTTTGTTTTTCTTTTTTCTGTAAGGGTTTGTTGAAAATATGTTTTTAAAAAATTGAATAAAAATATATATTTTTTTTAAAATAAAATTAATATAGGCACGGGTATTAAGGATTTTGGAACCAAAGTGAATTAGTAGAATTATATAGATCCACCATGTTCGAATTGAATGGAAGAACGGGCCTGATGGGCTGAATGGTCCATACTGTTCTTATATTTCTAAAATGCAATCCTCCTCACCATAAGCCATGAAAACAGCTTAAAAATGTATTTAATGTCCTATTTAAATCTTCGGCAACCTACTCAAAAAGAGAGTAATCTGCTCCAGAAGGTGAAAGGGGATGGTAAATTCAAGTCCAAACCATTTGTGAATAGATTCAAGTCCAGTAAACCCTGGACAACCTCCATCAATACAAAGTGAGCATTCACACATTTCAGTTTAGAATTGCAACAATTCTGTTACCCCCCCCTTACTCTGTTTATTGAAATAGATAAGCCCAGAATGATGTGTTAAATTGGGTTTGTGACCCCCCCCCCCACACACACCACAATTCAGAAGTGTTAGACTGAGAAAATTGTAAAGGGGGGAAGTTAACTGGGTCAAGTATCCATTCCTTTCCACCAGTAATATCAGCACAATCCAAGAGCTTGTTAGAGGGGCGAGGGCTGGGGAAAGCCCACGGCAGCTTTGGCTTTCTGACCTGGAGAGATGCCTTGAGAGGTGATCTTGTAAAGCAATACAAAATAATAAATTAAATCCAAGCTTTATTTTAAATGAAATGGAGGGAATAGGAGAAAGGGGGTCACTGGTCCGGCTGGTAAAAGGCAAATTTAGAACTGTTGTCGGAAAATTCTTCAAGGTGGGGTGGAATTCTATCTGTGGGGCGTCACCCCGAGAGCGGAACAGGAAGTGGCCACTTGCGCCCTCTTGCTTTTTGCTGGTTTCCACACAATTCTAATTGAAATTTAAATAGCCAGTAGCATGCGCAGGGGGCATGTGTGATCGCGCAGCGGAGGAAGCTTTACAGAGGTGAAACCCGCTGTCAGCTGACAATGCAGGAGGTCTGTACAGGTTATAAAACGAGCCTCCTGGACAAATAGGGAGGCTCTTCACCCTAATCATAACTTGCCTGTCATATCCTATTTCCATTCACATTACAATTATTGAGAGCACACAGGTGGTTTTCAAATTTAAGATTCGCTTGTAAATATTTCACTTTACATTGGTTTCACTTTATTCATGTGTGCATCATGGGTATTTACTGACACTCACATAGTCAGAGAGCTAAATGTACTGGCCTGCTTCATGGTTGGCACACATTGAAGGTTACTGGGCAGTTAGGGACATTTCTTTATTGTGGAAGAAATTATGATGTGTTTTAGGGTTCATTCTTTATTGAACATTCATGTTAGATTCCAGTGTTATTATACTTGCCATTTTGTGGGATATGCCAGAATGTGCAGGTTCAGCTGGCCTCCCTTCTCTGCATGTTCAAGATCACCCTCAGCATGGATCAGTTAAATGTTGTAGTTGAACCCAAAGCCCTGTAAGGACTCTACCTTCCAATACCTTGAGATGGACCCAAATATAGACAGTGCTGACAAACCCAGTAGGTTCCTCAATTTCTTGCCTTTATTAACTGCACCATCTCCCCCACCCCTACAACACGCATGCGCAAGGCCTTCCCTCTTCCTCTCCTCCACGCCCCTTTCCCACCCTCAGTCCGCCTCTTTCCCACCTTCTGTACGCCCATGGATTCCTTTTCCACTCCTCCATGCCCCCAATCTCATTCCACACCACTCCCCCACCACTGACTTACCCTTACCCGTCCCCAGGCGCTATGCAAGCTGCCATTCTCCTACTCCCATCCCTTGTGCTAGCATCCACCAAGGCAAGCCACCAACCCAGACATGCTGCACAAAGCTGACCGTCACATACCACCTTTAATCGAACATGAACCACGAGATTCTCCTGCATTATTGACTTTATCTTGAAGTCAGAACTCAATTTACAAAGTTTTTCTTTATGGTTTGGTAAAGCACAGGGAGTCCCCAGTGAGTAAAAGTAAAAGGCATTTATTTAAACATGGATATACATGAAGCCCGGTTAAACCTCACTGAGTACACACACTCTCTCTCTCTGTCGATTCCACACCATCCGACCTTTTATACAAGTACGGGTAAACTACCCCACCCCGAGCGGGGGAACTCGTACTCCTCGAGGAGCACGAGGAAAACAATCATCCCCACACTATGTCCCGGGTTGGTTATTGCAAATGGCATGCAAATGTTATTACAAGCGAGAACTTGCTACAGAATGGCATGAGGCCTGACACGCTACAGGCACGCCGCTGATTTAATCTCTGCATCTCAACCCACTGGAAAGAAATTAATATTTCAGCTAACGCCGAATTCGGTCACCCTGTGCGTCATGTACTCCACTCTCATGGGCTCCATAAATTTCATCCCATTGGAGCGATCAATGCATGGAATGGATTGTCAAACGGAACAGTTGAGGTAAAAACCTTGGTATCATCTGATAAACAAATACAAGCTGCAATGGAGTATTCTAGGATTTCCTTGGGTCAATGATTTAACGTGGGTTGAACAAGTTATCTCAACTGTAGATATCATGTGATATTTATGTGAAAATTGGACATTAAACAGTGAATTAAGAAAACTGGGCATGTTTGAGTTTTGATGCTGAAATTGGTTGAACAGGAGGATGTTAAAGGTTGTTTGAACCAGTACAAGTAGAGGACGAAAACCAATAAAGCAGATTGTGAAGAGAAAAGTTATATGTTGTGGGTACATTTTCGGGGAGTCACCAGAAAATTTGTTCGCATTGTCATTGTCTGGACCAAGAGGCAATTGAGAAATGGCGAGATGATGTTGAGAAAGGAGCATCCAATCCATCTGGCAGGTGAGTGAGCGCACCAGTTAATGATCTAGAGGGAGAGAGAGACTTGCTGTTTCCCATTTCCTGCTGTGCAGCCCGGTCCCAGTCCCAGGGCTTTTGTTTTTGACGGAATTCTACTGTGGTGAGATTTGAACCTGGAACCCCAGACCATTGATCTAGGTTTGTGGTTTACCACTTCAGTGACCTAGGCCACGGGGGGGAACCCCTCCCAGGGCCTTTGATGCTGAACTTTTTCCTTGTGTTTGTTTATCAGTGAAATGATCCAGAGATTTCCACACAGTGTAGTCGAGGAACTAATTGCTTCAAACTGCTCAGAAGGGACCAGTAGTATAGTGGTTAGCACTGTTGCTACCGGGCGGCATGCAGCGCAGTGGTTAGCACTGGGACGGCAACGCTGAGGACCCGGGTTCAAATCCCGGCCCTGGGTCACTGTCCGTGTGGAGTTTGCACATTCTCCCCATGTCTGCGTGGGTTTCACCCCCACAATACAAAGATCTGCAGGTTGGGTGGATTGGTCACGCTAAATTACGCCTTAATGGGGGAAAAAAAAATTGGGTACTCTAAATTTTTTTTAAAAGGCTCCCAGGTTCAATTCCCCGCTGGGTCACTGTCTGTGCACGTTCTCCCCGTGTCTGTATGGGTATCCTTCGGGTGCTCCGGTTTCCTCCCACAGTCCAAAGATGTGCAGGCCATGATAAATTGCCCCTTAGTGTCCAAAAAGGTTAGGAGGGGTTGCTGGGTTGTGGTGATAGGGGGGAGGTGTGGGCTTAAGTGGAGTGCTCTTTCCCAGGACCGGTGCAGATTGACAGGCCGAGTGGCCTCCTGCACTGTAAATTCTATGATTCTGTGCTATGCACTGGTAATCTGGAGGCTGGACTAATGATCCAGAGACATCAGTTCAAATCCCACTATGGCAGCTGGAGCAATTTAAATTCAATTAATTAAATAAATCTCAAATAAAAGGATTGTCTCAGTAATGGTGATTCTGAAACTACTGGATTGTCATAAAAACCCATCTGATTCACTCAATGAAGGAAATCTGCTGTCCTTTCCTGGCCTGGCATATGTGACTCCAGACCCAAAGCTATTTTTGTAAGGGCCACGAAGAATCCAGCACGAGTTTTAAGGATACAAAGTAATAACATTTATTTACAATAACATATATATATATATAACAGCAGCAGCAACTTCCCTTGCTGCACACTCCTTCCTGCTGGTTCCAGAGTGGCCAGCTCTATTTATACATGGAGTTTACTAATGGTTTTTCCGCCCCCTCATTGGAGAAGCTCAACTCCCACAGGATTGTGGGATTGTCATTAGTCCCCAGCCAATGGTAAGTAGGCAGGTTATAACATCCCTCCCCCCCCCAAAGCCCAAGGAATCCACCGAAGACCCTGGCGAAGGAGGGCGTCGGACTCGTTTTGCCGCAGGCCGGACACCATTTGCACGCGGCGCTGGATCAGGCGGCGTGTAACGAGACGGAGACCGGCGCTTCCGTGATGAACGGCGCAACGGTTGTACATCCACGGCCCGTGGACCCGAGGATTCCCCCTCTGATACGTCCGGTGTCTCCATCTCGGAGTCAGAGTCTGCTGCCTCCGTCATGTCAGCGTCTCTATCTCCATTCGGTTCTGTAACGACTTGGGCAGGCTTTGAGTGAGGCACCAGAGGAAGATTGTGAGGACTACCTTCCATTGTCTCTGGTCTCTGCGGCTGTAGAAATGAGCTCCAGGGGCGGGGAATCTTTGGAGGGGATAGTCCTCTGGACCGAACGCGGTCTACATGTTTGCGCTGGAGACGACCCTGGGCTTGCACCTGGTAAGATATAGGGCCCGTTTGGCAAAAGATTACGCCAGGAACCCAATGGGCACAACCAGCAAAATTCCGAACGAACACTGGGTCACCGGGCGCAAACTGCCGAATCGGCCGATGCCGAGAAAATCCCTGTCCCTGCCGTTCTTGTGTGCGGCGTACTTTTGCGCCAATGTCCGGGAAAACCATACTAAGGCGGGTGCGAAGTCTCCGGCCCATTAGGAGTTCTGCGGTAGCTACCCCAGTCACCGCGTGGGGGGTGGTCCTATACATAAACAAAAAGCGAGCCAGTCTTGTGTCCATTGATCCGGAAGACTGCTTCTTTAGGCCTCTTTTGAATGTCTGCACTGCGCGCTCTGCCAACCCATTTGAAGCCGGGTGGTATGGGGCAGTGCGGATATGGCGTATGCCGTTCATCTTTATGAACCTCGCAAACTCCTCACTCGTGAATGGAATGCCGTTATCCGTGACCAGCACCTCGGGGAGGCCATGCGTACTAAACGACAAACACATCTTTTCAATTGTTGCGCAGGACGTTGTCCCCTGCATCTTATGTACCTCTAGCCATTTAGACTGGGCGTCGATTAGTAGAAGGAACATGGATCCTTGAAAAGGGCCTGCGAAATCTGCATGTAAGCGTGCCCAAGGCCGCCCTGGCCATTCCCAGTGATGTCGGGGCGCGGCCGGCGGAAGCTTCTGATGCTCCTGGCAAATGGAGCAGTTTTGGGCCACCTTCTCAATGTCGGTGTCGAGGCCTGGCCACCAGACATAACTCCGGGCCAACATTTTCATTTTGGTCACACCTGGATGCCCATTGTGCCAGTCTCTTAGTATCAGCTCCTGGCCTTTTTCCAGGACAATCACACGCGTCCCCCACAAGAGGATGCCGTCTTCCACGCTGAATTCTGACAGCTTGGGGGAAAATGCCCGCATCTCGCCTGGGAGCTGTCTATGCTGCCCACCATACAGGACTATGTGCCTAACTTTTAACAGGACTGGCTCCGTCTGGGTCCACTCATGGATCTGTGATGTCGTGACAGGCAAGGTGTCCATAAAATTTAGGGTTGCAACCACCTCACCGGTCGTGGGGGTCGACATGGGGCCGGTCGATAAAGGCAATCGGCTCAGTGCGTCGGCATTTGCTATCTACATACCTGGTTTGTGCTCCAGAGAATACTCGTATGCAGCAAGCAACAAAGCCCAGCGCTGGATCCGTGCGGAAGCAATGGGCGGTATTGGCTTATCCTCTCTGAAAAGTCCCAACAGAGGCTTATGATCAGTCACGATAGTGAAATGGCGGCCATACACGTACTGGTGGAAGCGTTTCACCGCAAAAACCGCTGCCAGGCCCTCCTTCTCGATCTGCGCGTACTTTTTCTCCGCTGCAGTCAATGTGCGGGAGGCGAAAGCTATCGGTCGCTCCGCCCCGTTCTCCATCTTGTGGGACAGGACGGCCCCAATACCATACGGGGATGCATCACATGTGACGAGCAAAGGCTTTCCAGGATCATAGTGGGTTAGTAACCCAGACGACGACAAGTGTTGCTTTACCCGCCGGAAAGCGGTTTCTTGCGGCTGACCCCAAACCCAGGTGTGATTTTTCTTTAGCAGAAGGTGCAACGGGGCCAGCGTAGTTGCCAGATTGGGGAGGAACTTTCCGTAATAGTTTACGAGGCCGAGAAAAGAACGAAGATGCGAAGTGTCAGTCAGGGCGGGGGCCTGTTGAATCGCACGCACCTTCTCTGCGACGGGGTGCAAACCTTCGCGGTCCACCCGATAACCTAGGTAGACTACTTCCTTTGCCTGACGTGCGACGTAAACGGACTCCAGCCTCCGAAAAGCGTCTCAGGACAGCCTCCAGATTTTCCAAATGTTCCTGCTCCGACGTCCCTGTAATCAAAACGTCATCTAAGTAGACAACGACACGTGGTAAACCTCTCAAAATGCCCTCCATAACACGTTGAAAAATAGCGCAGGCAGAGGATACTCCAAAGGGCAACCGTGTATATTCATACAGTGTGTATTAATCGTTACATATGGTCGGGAGGCAAGGTCCAGCTCCAACTGTAGGTAGGCATGACTCATATCTAATTTTGTGAACGAGAGTCTGCCTGCAAGCTTCGCGTAGAGATCCTCTATGCGAGGCATTGGATATCGGTCGAGTCGGGAAGCCGAATTCACTAAGTTTATAGTCGCCACACAAGCGAACTGTGGCATCTGGCTTCATTACAGGTACAATTGGTGCTGCCCAGTCAGCAAAACGGACGGGCCTGATAATACCCAAACTCTCCAAACGAGTGAACTCCCTTCTACCTTCTCGAGCAAGGCGTAAGGCACCGGGCGCGCCCGGAAATAGCGCGGCGTGGCTCCTGGTTCGACTTGGATATGGGCTACGGCCCCTTTTATTTTCCCCAAACCAGGCTGGAATACGTCTAGGTATCGTCCTAGCACCTCAGTCAACCCTCCAGAAACTGTTTCGAGGCTGTGCTGCCATTGCAACCGCAAATGGCGCAACCAGTCCCGACCCAACAGGCTGGGCCCCTGGCGTCCATAAACAACAGGGGTCATTGTAGTTCCTACAATGTCCAGTGGTTCCCCCGTGTAGGTGGCCAACCTGGCCTGTGAGTCGGTTAATGTAAGGGTCTGTATACCGTGCTTGATGCGGTCGAATGTCCTCTGGGCGATCACGGAGACCACTGCGCCAGTGTCCAACTCCATCTCAAGCGGGTGACCATTGACCCGTACTGTCACCTTAATGGGGGCCACACGGGGAGCTGCCACACAATGCAGCTGCAGGCAATCGTCCTCCGTCTCCACGTCCTCAGGAGTAGTCGCCGCAGGTTCATCCACATGGAAGGTACGGCCCCTGGGCTGGTCCCAGTTTCGGTCGGAACGGCCACCAGGACCGCCGTCCGCGACGGGGTCGGTGCCTACAAGTCTGACACGGACATGGCTCCTCATCCATTGGCTCTGGAGAAGGCTCCCTTCGGGGAGGAATGTCCGACGGCCACTGGCGTCGGTCCGGACGTCGCCTCACCCAAGGTACCGCAGGAGTGCGGGGGGACGTTTTTGGACGGAAGGGGTTGCGCCCCAAGGCATGCACTTCCATTCCCTGTAGCTCCTGCACTCCTCGTTCTGCGCTCTCTCGGGACAATACTATTTGAATGGCCTGTTGAAAAGTCAATGTTGGCTCAGCTAACAACTTTCTCTGGGTGGCCGCATTGTTAATACTGCAAACCAAACGGTCGCGTTTCATTTCTGACAAGGTCTCACCATAGTCACAGTACTCCGCAATCCTGCGTAGCCTGGATAGAAAGTCGGCAAGGGATTCTCCAGGGGTCCTCTCAGCGGTATTAAACCGGTAATGCTGGACTATCGTGGACGGGGTTGGGTTAAAATGTTGCCCCACTATATTCACAAGTTCATCAAACATTTTGGTGTCCGGCGCAGCTGGGTACGTAAGGCTCCTAATCACCCCAAACGTATGCAGGCCGCAGGCGGTGAGCAATATGACCACCTGGCGCTCGTTTTCGGTGATATTGTTTGCCCGGAAATAGTAACGCATCCGTTGTGCATACTGGTTCCAGCTTTCCAGCGCAGCATCAAAAACATCCAAACGTCCGTACAGAGGCATGGTATAATAGAAAACAACTTCCAACCTGTATCCAACAAAAATCCAGGGAGGTGGCTTCAGCAGTGTAGACAGCTATTCACTTTAACCCTCATCGCCAGTTTTGTAAGGGCCACAAAGAATCCAGCACGAGTTTGTACTCAAGATCGTGGCTAACCAACACCTTCTTGAGGACAAATAGGGTTGAACAATAAATACAGGTGACATCCATTTCAAAAAACACCTTTCAGTGCCTGGGGTTATCCACAATTTGGTTTTATTATTTTTACTGCCACATGACAGTAGTGATCACCCATTTATCCTTGCCAAAGTACATTTTCACTGTGCAATTATTTATCTTTGTAAAAGAGCATTGGGAGTCTAGGATCCTACGGCAGCAGCTGGAGGTGCTTTTGGGATTTTTGCACAGGCAAAGACACGGGGTTGGGGCACCACCAATGTTGAGAAGCAGCATGGCCAATCAGGAAGCAGCGAGCACAGGACAGCACGGTGGCGCAGCGGTTAGCACTGGCACCGATGACCCGGGTTCGATCCCGGCCCTGAGTCACTGTCTGTGTGGAGTTTTCACATTCTCCCCGTGTCTGCGTGGGTCTCACCCCCAGAACCCAAAAAGATGTGCAGGGTAGGTGGATTGGCCACGCTAAATTGCCCCTTAATTGGAAAAAAATAATTGGGTACTCTTTTTTTTAAAACATTTTAAAAAGGAAGCTGTGAGCAGGTATCATTCAGTTTGGGCCTCTTTCCTGTAGCATCCAACCAAGCAACTCTCCTGGGAATGAGAAACCCCTTGTCCCACATTCCAATGAAGATGTCACCTGAAAGCAAACCAAATGACTGAGGGTCTGTCCGTCCTTTCAGGTGGTTAGTGACGGAAGCACAGTGACTACCACAGACACTGAGAATCAAATTGAGCTGCAGTTACTAGAAAACTTGCAAAAATCTTAGTAGCAAACCCAGCAATGGCGCAAATGATGCAAAATGTCTCCCTTCCTTTCTCAAACACATTGACACCCTGCTCGATCTTATGAGTCTCTGGGTTGTATGATCTTAGAAAACATCACAACCAAATTAATTCAGTTCTCCAAATCTGTATACACACAGATGAAATGGATAACGATCAGGAAGAGGGACTGCTTCTGATTTCCACTATTTCATCCACCTCCTCCACCTCACCTTACTGGCTTGGCCAGTGTTGGCTGTTAACTGTGCTGCCATCCTGATGGAGATTATTTAACAAGCATTGCACCTAAGACCTTTTGCCGTGCGGCTTCATCTGAGTTGCCCTATCACAGCCTGAACAACCTGTGGGATTTAAATTAAAAGAGCATTAAAGGGATAGGCAGCCCCTTGCATAAATATATTCAAAGAGCAGATGTACAGTACAATTATCATTCTCTAAATGCCGATCAGGCACTTTGAGAAAAAAAGGGAATTGCATTTCTATAGCGCCTTTAATGACTTGAGGACATCCTGGAGCATTTTACAGCCAACAAACTATTTTTGATGTGCAGTCACTGTTGTAATGTAGAATGTTCTCAGTACACAAAAGAAATTACCGTCCCTTTAATTAGCAAGAACAGTGACGGTATCCAGTTAACCAAACCGGTATTATTATTATATGTAATGATCACCACACTAACTGATTTGGTATTGTGTCAATGGTAGCTTTATTTATTAATATTTTTAATTTATTTGATGACATTTCTCAGACCCATGAAATTGCCGCCATCTGACAGCCTGTCCTTTATTATTTTTCTCCTTTCTGAAAAAAAAGCTGAGGAAAAGATGAGCCTTGCTTAAAAAAAGATGCTGAAAGGTTCCGAGCCGAAGGTCGGTTTTGAGAGCGGTGAACTGCTGGTTTATCTGGTCACCCACGCATCTCTCTCGCCCAGGGAGCTTATAAAACTTTGATAGAAGAATTAGGTTGTTGTTCATCTTGCACCTTACTGCTCATAGTATTGACAGTACCAGTGAATAGCTTCAGGCAGAGAGGGTTCAGCATTCTCTGTGCAGTTCCGGCTCTCTGCTCCCAACAACATCAGAAGTGTTTTAACAGGGTTTTAATGGGCAGCCTCTGTGGCTCCTTAGAGGGTTGCAAATAGCTGCAGTGAAAAGCCATTTCTGCTGATTAGAATTGACATGTCCTCCTTTCTTACCCAGCTGCCTCTTACTCCTGAAACCAGTGCACTGGAGACGATGGTATATACAGTGAAAGCTTTCCGACATGCAAACGTCTCAGTTGACCACTTCAAGGACAGGTTCCTTCCCTCACAGCCTCCCTCAGAAAATGAGTTCGATTCCCACCACCAACATAAAATTAACTTTGGATCTTCCTGGCAAAATCAAACAGAAAATTGTTGGAATATGCAGTAAGTTCCATGGTATCTGCAAAAAAAAAGAGATGGGTTTTAAGTGTTTGAGGTATTTCTGTGTTTAAGTGTCTTAAGCACAGAACAGCACACGGTCTGGTTTTGGCAAGCAGTTACATTTGCATGCAGCTATGTGTGAACTTCATGTCATCCAGTTTGCGTATGAGCATTTGGATGGGACTACGGTTTGAAACCAAGAATGAAGAGCACATTCGGATTTTAAAGCTGCAGAATAACCAAAATCAAACAGAGTACCACACTGGAGGGGATTAGCGGGGTCGTTCCCAGCGAAACACCAGGACTGACCCCACTATCTAATGGCACTCTGTCTTATTTTCGTGCCTCGGTGGGGAAAGCCTCGCCAAGGCCATACTTAGGCGCATTTCCTGCTCTGTGCGGGAAGGGATTTGGACATAATTTTTAAATATTTGACGACACTTAGAGCTGGAAATAATCCCCCATGAGCTTCATGGCACAACTGGCTGTCCTGCCAGCTGATTCGCCAGGACCGTGCCCAGCAGCTCCCTGCTAACAAGGGGGAGCTGCTGATAAACACTCCCTCTGAACACACCACAGCCATGCCACCACATAGACCTGCTCCACACTTCAGGGATGTCGACCTAGCCAGGCTGCTGGACGCCATGGCGGTAAGACGGGACGTCCTGTTCCCCTGACGGGGTCGGATGACCAGCCACAGGGCTTCCAACGCCACCTGGGAGGAAGTGGCAACAGCCGTCAGTTCAGGCAGCGTGACCAGGAGGACCGCTGTCCAGCGTGGGAACAAGGCCAATGACCCCCAATGGGCCGCAAGGGTAAGTTAGCACCGGCTCCTCTGCATCGGTCTCGCCTGCTACCACCGCCACCCATCTCCACCCCCAACAATTGGGCGGCTGGCACCTGGGTGGCCCCCAGCATATTAACGCATCTGGGCCCCAGCACACTCTGGCACCCACCAGCACAACCCTACCATGCCCAAGAGAGGTGCCCAAACATGCCATCTGCCATAGTCTCTCCCCCTCCAATGCATCAAGCTCATTCCAACTGCCTCTCCATCCCATGGAGATCCCAAGGGCCCTACGGGCACGGTCCGGGAGGAGGGAGCGCTGGAGTTTGACCTGGTGCCTTCCATCAGGGAGACCACGGCGATCTCCACCTCACCCGAATCTCCATGTCCTGACCACCGGCGTGTCGTAATGTCAGTAGGCAGAACAGGGTGGCACGGCGATGCCAGTGACACCGGTGAACTGATGGACAAAGCCTCACCCTATGTGAAGTGAGTGCGAATAAAGGTCTTCCTGGCCCTTCGGGCAGACCATCTCCACCGCCTGTCCTCAGTCCTGTGGCTGCTCCCGCGGGTTGTTCCCTGCTCACCCTCCTTGGGCGAGGCCGCATGTCCGTCCTCCTCCTCCTCCTCCTCCACCAGCATGTCGCCCCACTGTTGTGCCGGGGTGTGGAGGGCACAGCAGCCAACACAAAGCGGGAGACCCTCTGGGAGTGCACTGCAGTGCAGCACCAGAGCGGTACAGGTATCGGAACCCATTTTGAGCCGTCCAATGCACCGCTCAATGACAGCACGGGTGGCAGCATTGGCCTCATTACATCAGGTCTCCGCGTACCGGTCTCCATCCTTCACACTGGCGTCATCAGCCAGGACCTCAGCGGATACCTTGGGCAGGATTCTCTCCGCCCACGCCGGGCCGGAGAATTGCCGGGCCGGGCGCGAATTGCGTTTCGCCAGTCCACCGATTCTCCGGAGAGCGGAGAATCGGCGCCATTGGCGCTGGCGCGGTTGGCTCTCCAGGCTCTATGCGGTTCCCCGCCGATTCTCCACCCGAGATGGGCCGAGCGGCCACATGAAAAAGCCGAGTCCCGCCGGTGCCGTCCACGTGTGGTCTTACCCGGCGGGACCTCGGTGTGCATCCATCCGGGGGCGGCCTGGTGTGGGAGTGGGGGGATCCGCCCCCAGGGGTGCCTCCGCTGTGGCCTGGCCTGCATTCGAGGCGACCGATCGGCGGGCCGGCCTCTCGGGCTGGGGGCCCCTTTTGCTCCGCGCCGGCCCCTGTAGCCCTACGCCATGTTGCGTCGGGGCCGGCGCGGAGAAGGGACCACTACGCATGCGCGCAATCGCGCCAGTCACACTGTGCATGCGCAGACCTGCGGCGCCCATCTGACGCTGGTATCGGCAGCTGGAGCGGCATGGGTCGCTCCAGTACCGTGGAAGCCCCCTGTAGGGGTCAGAATCACTGCTCCTCGGGGCATGTTGATGCCGTTGAGAAACGCGACGGCATTTACGACGGCGTCAACACTTAGCCTCAGGATCAGAGAATCCCGCCCCTTATCTCCCAAGAGCCAACCCATCATCCTGGGGTGGTCCTCGAAGATGCCAGAGATCTCTGGGTGTCCCAGGATATAGCTGTCATGTAAGCTCCCTGGGAAGCGTGCACACAGGTGCATGATCGGAGGTGGTGGTCCCAAACAAGTTGAACATTCAGAGAGTGGAACCCCTTTCTTGTTAATGAGAGGCACTCCCTGAGCCCCGGTGCACACAAGAAGAGCTGCGAGACATCAGTTATCCCCAAGACCTGGGTCATTCCGGCGACGGTGGAGAATCCTGCCTGGGTTTCTTGATGGGCTTGGTCCAGACAAAGTTTATAGAGTCAGCTTGCCGGGCATACAGGGCTTCCGTGACCTCATGGATGCACTTGTTACCTATAGCTTGCAATATGCCAAGTCCACAAGAACATGGCACTGGTCTCGCACCGTCTCCTTGTTGAGACAGAATACTAACGTATATCCACCTGGGCTGCCACTGTGAGGACTCCCGCTGCACGGTCGACGACAACATCCATATTGTTATATCTGTAAGGAATTGGAGAAGGTGAGAGATCGACAATCAGTTAGGCCTCTTCCACGAAGCTTCCCCCACACTTGCGTGTCCCACCTTCTCTCAGAGTGCCATCCAACGAGCCGGTTGTGCTGTAGAACCCTACCTGCACACTCACCCCCGGCCACAGCAGGATTCCCTAGACCCAGACCCCAAACCCCTGCCAGGAACACCGAGGGGACCATGCTCGGGTAACCCCCACACAATCCACACGTCTGTGGTGCTGATGCCCCAGGGTTCAGGCAAAGAGTCCAGGCCTTACAGTTTGATCGCAATTGGAGTACTAGGCAATGAAACTCATCTGAGACATGGCATGATCCACGAGAATGCACTTGGGTAATATTTTACTGACAAAAACGGTCAACATTAACAAGATTTGAAAATCAACTACGCAACAATCCGCATATCACACTAAAAATTAAACACCAAGGAAAAGTCACTGTTCCATATTGGTACCAATATAAAGACAAATCAGCTCATTTTCACACACAAAAAAAGGTCTCACCCCTCACAGGTTCCTCAACAGAAATGGAGGATAAGCCTGAAATTTTAATTGGCGTGCACGGATCCGCGCCGGGAGCATTGCAGCCGTTAAATCTCACCCGTTATCTGCTCTTTATTCTTTCGGGCACCTTGTTCCTTCCTGTGGACTTCCACCACTTCCTGTATCGTTTTACAGGACTTGAAGTTCTTATTCAAATTCCACAACCTGGTTTTAAATGTGAAGTGTCACATCAACGTTATGTTTTAATTCTTTTACATAATATTTTCCCTATTTTGCATCAACACCCAAATATTTCTCTTCTGCCCATTCACTGGCTTGAATAAGAGAGCTGTGTGTGATTGAGACGCAATGGGAGAGATTCTCTGGCCTCCCCACGGCATCTTTCACGGTGGTGGCAGGCGGCCCGCCATTGGCTGGAGGAGGCAGCTTCTGGTCCCACTGCTGTCAGTGAGATTTCCCATTGAATCCCCCGGAAGATCTCGCCACAAATCCATCACTTCCCCCTCCCATTCCAAGGGAAGAACTCCAGAGTTCAGGGCCCAGGGACAATTAAAACCTGAGATGCGCAAGAGGCTAGAATTCGAGGCACACAGAGAGCTTGGAGGAATGTAGAGTTCAAGGTGGCTGCAGGGTTAGAGAGGGTTGAGGTCATGGAGGGACTTGAAAACAGCAGGTCAAGAGTAAGAACTCTTCTACTTAAATGGTGTTTGTGACAACGTATGGGTAAGAAATGGACAGCTAATTAACCCTGTAAAAATGTCATTTTTCATTTTCTCATGAATATCTGTTCCACTAGAATTAGGGTTGATGATCTAAACACTGAGGCACATTATGCTGTGAAATTTTCGGATGGCTAGACTACAGATACATAGACTGCTGCATGGTGAAACTGACAGTAAATTAGAGTTTACTCCAAGAGGTGGCAGGATGGGGAGTTGTGTGAGGGAACAATGTTAGGAAAGGAGGATGCTCACATGGAGCACAGACATGGGTAAAGACCACTTGAGCCAAATGGCCTGTTTCTGTGCTGTACATTGTAAGTAGTTCTATGTGCAAATTCTGTTTTAAGAAAACATCTAGGTCGGAGTTCTCCGGCCGTTCACTGGCCTCGGGGTATGCTGGTCCCGTCAGCAGCCCACCCCCGCCCGCGGGTTTCCCAGCACCGTGAGGTGACTTCAGTGGGAATTCTTCACGGCATCTGTATTACCAAACTCACCCTTGCCATTCACTTTTATTTATTTATTTTATTTTTATAATTTAGAGTAACCAATTTTTAAAATCCAATTAAGGGACAATTTAGCGTGGCCAATCCACCTACCCTGCGCATCTTTTTGGGTTGTGGGGGTGAGACCCACGCAGACACGGGGAGAATGTGCAAACTCCACGTGGACAGTGACCTGGGGTCTGGATCAAACCCAAGTTCTCGGTTCCATGAGGCAGCAGTGCTAATCACTGCCCCACCTTGCTGCCCCCGCCATTTACTTTTTTTTTTAATTAAGTGGCAATTTCACCTACCCTGCACATCTTTTCGGGTTGTGAGGGTGAGACCCACGCAGACACGGGGAGAATGTGCAAACTCCACACGGACAGTGACCCAGGGCCGGGGTAGAACCCAGGTCCTCGGTGCCATGAGGCAGCAGTGCTAACCACTGCATTACCGAACCGCCCCCGCCATTTACTTTTACAAACAAAATATCTACTATGGCAATCGGCTAAAAGATAGAAATGGCTGAGCATGAGAGCTAATGAGAAGTAAAATAAAAATAACCTGTTGACTCAGGAAACTGATGAAGCTTCAATGTCGCAGTGCCAGCTATTACACAATATAAATAATTGAGGGTGATACTTATTCAGAAATATCAGCTCTGTTAGTTTTATGATTTGAGGAAAACCACCACATAGCCTCTTTACCAAACCAGGAAAATATATTTACTAATCTCAGCAAGTGATTATTGTTACAAGGAGAAGTGCACAGGAGGGTGCACAGAATGTTTGCATTAACCAGCAGGGCTTTAGAGCGGCAGGATTCTCTGACCGCTGGGTCGGAGAACCCCCGGGGGACGGCGTGAATCCCACCCCGCCGCCACGATGGCGGCTGCCGTATTCTTCGGCGTCGTATTTCGGGCGGGGGTGGGATTCACGCCACGACGGTCGGGGGCCGTTGGCAGCGGCCCCTCCGGCAATTTTCCGGTCCCCGATGGGCCGAGTGGCCGTCCGTTTTTGGCCAGTCCCGCCGGTGTTAATGACTCAACTCATGTACCGGCGGGACTTGGCAGGTAAGTAGGCGGGGGTGGTACTCGTGGGGCGTGGTGGGATCCGACCCCGGGTGGAGCCCCCCACAGTGGCCTAGTCCGCGATCGGGGCCCACGATCTGCGGCCGGGCTCGTCCCGTGGGGGCACTTCTTCTTTCCCATTGGGCTTCGCATGGCCGGCGCAGAGAAGAGAATCCCCCGCGCATGCGCCAAAATACGCCAGCTGGTCTGCGCATACGCGGAACCACACCGGCGTTTCCGCGCATGCGCGAAATCACGCCGACCCTTCGGCGCATTCGCAAACTCGCGCCATCTCTTCAGCGTGGCTGGAGCGGCGCCAACCCCTCCGGAGAATTCCACACTTTCGGGGGCTGTTGACGCCGGAGTCGTTGGTGCCGGTTCTCCCACCGGTGTGGGGACTTAGTCCCCAGAAGGGAGAATCCCAGATTCTGTAATGGAGGTTTTCAGACTGAAATGTGGATAAATTGATTGATAATTAGGGGTTTGTAACAATGGTAAAACTTTGTAATGATGAGAGACTTATGACAGGTAGAGGTTAGGTTCTCTTTGTGATGGACAGGTCACGTGGGTCAGAACCTCAACTCAGGATGCTTTAGAACCCCTGAAGCTGCAAACTATTTAGTTTTAGCCCTATATAATGGTTGAGAAGTTTGAGGTAAGAGAGCAGAGGTCGGGACTGAGGCTGAAACTGATGGCTTTAATCCTTCCAATATTTAGCTTAGGAGGCTAAGATTCACTCAAAACTAAATGTCAGATAAGCAGCTTGGCAGCGTAGAGACAGTGCGGGGATCAAGACCCATGTGGATTGTATTGGTACCATCAGTGCAACTGATCAAGAGAGATGGTGATGAGGTAGAGTTGCATGTACTCCACTTACCTGTGGGAACAGACACTGATTTTAGATTATGTCACCAAGGGATGTAGCTAGATGAAAAATAGGAGGAGAACAAGGAGAAATCCTTGAGGAATACCAAAGGTAATTGTGTGGGAGCAGGAAGTGAAGCCATTGCAGGTGATTTTCTGGCTTCGAACAGATACGTAAGAATGGAACTGCGTGTGTGCAGTACAGCTGGATGGTGGTGGGGAGATGATAGAGTTGGATGATGTGGTCAGCTGTGTCACTGGCTACAGGCAGGGTGAGGGTCAGATGGGAAAATCTACCTTTGTCACAGCCAAATAGGATGCAATGTCATTTGTGATTTTAATAAGAGCCTTTCCAGTATAGTCACAGGGGTGAAAACCTGATTGGAGGGATTCAAATATGGTGTTGCAGTAAAGATGGGTATGGATTTGGATGGCGACAACACATACAAAGACTTTGGAGAAGAAAGGGAGGTTGGAGATGGGGCACTAATTTGCAATGGAGGGGTAGAAGGTTTTTTTTTGAGGAGAGACGTAACCATGGCAGATTTGAAGAAGGGGGAATAACCGGAGAGATAAAACCATTAACAATATGACATGGAAGCTAAGGGAAGTTAGGTGTGTTAGCAGTTAAATGGGAACTGAGGGGTAAGAAAGCAGCAGATCGATCAGAATAATATGATGAGTTCAGAGAGACATGACGGGTATGAAGAATGTGGGAATTTCAGATATATTGGGCGGGATTCTCCCATCCCACGGTAGAGTGTCCATGCCGTTGTAAACGCCGTCGTGTTTTACGACGGCATGAACGGGCCGCTGCCAGGAGTAATTCTGACCCCTACAGGGGGCCAGCACGGTGCTGGAGTGGTTCACGCCGCTCCAGCTGCCGATCCCGGCGCGAACTGTGCGCCGTGGAATCCGCGAATGCGCAGTGGCGACGGCGCCAACATACGCGGTGGCCTCCTTCAACGCGCCGGCCCCGACGCAACATGGCGCAGGAGTACAGGGGCCGGCTGGTAGGAAAAGAGGCCGGGGGCAGAGAGGCCGGCCCACCGATCGGTGGGCCCCGATCGCGGGCCAGGCCGCATCGGAGGCCCCCACCCGGGATCGGAGACGCCTCCACCCACACAGGCCGCAACCCAACCCTTGCATGCAGAGTTCCCGCCGGCTGCGAGCAGGTGTGGACGGCACCGGCGGGACTCGTTTTTTTTCCACAACCGCTCAGCCCACCCGGGCCGGAGAATCGGCGGGCTGGTCGCGTAGAGCGGCCCGCGACCAGCGCCGTGCCAATCACGCCGGCGCCAATGGCGCCGTTTATCTGCTCTGCCGAGAATCGCGTGCCGGCGTCGGGGCGCCGTGGCCCGGTCGGGGGGATTCTCCGGCCCAGGGCTGGGAGAATCCTGCCCAATGTATTCTAGGTATTTGGTGCAACAGGGTTAAAAGCGGGTGTTAGTGTGTATGATTGCCACAGTAGTGTTGTTAAAGATTCCTAGTTTGAAAGTTTTGGGGAGCCTGGGGTACAATTAGGGCATCATAGAATCTTGGGCTGATGGAATATATCACATCCCTATTTTGCATAAAATCACTCCTGTGGCGAGGTATCCTTTTGTGTCCAGTATCCGAGTCACTTTTGGGGTCTGGTCCAGGATAGTAATAGGGGAGATAGGAGAGAAATTAGACATTGATGCAACTAGATAATGATGCAAGTTCAAGGCTAGGGGCAGGGGAGAGCTTTAGAGGTGCTTTGACCCAGTGAGCCCGGGGAAGGGAGGGAAGTGGCAGAGGCAGCTGATCAGATGCTCAATGCTGATGTTCAATACACTGAAGTGACCACTATGTGAACTCTGTACAGTTTCTGTTAATTAGTATCATCCTCAACTAATTTATTATCCTCAGGTTTTATTCCACAGTATTGCACAGTCTTGTTTCAGACTTGTGATTCTCAGCACTAAACTCATTACAGTTACATTTCGCCTCTGACACAGTACACAGTAGCCCTCTGTGTCTCTCACATGCTTTTCATTCTGAAATCTCACGCCTCATAATGTCATGACCTTCGGAATTCATAGATTTATGACCTTATTTTTTTTTTAAATGTTAACCCTTAGTCATGCCGTTCACTCAGCAGAAAGCTTATCATTTATCTCACTCTGGTATTTTTTCCAAAGGGATCTTCTATATCTGTGAACAGGTATCCCTGAAGGTGCATGGTGGGATGAAGTGAGCTCAGGCTAGCTAGCAGTATTCACCAATACCCAGCAGGACAGTGAATGAGTAGCAACTTTCTTTTTCCTTGTGTCAATAGCACTCAGGTCAGTTGCAGTGCTTCCTATTTGCTCCCCCAACTGGGATCAGCAAATAGAGCTCAGACCAGGGGTCAAACCTGGGGACCTTTGGTTGCAATAATTCGATGGACGTGTCATTGCATTAGGAAGCATTCAGACTCACAGGGGTCTGAAAGCGCTGGGAGAAGGCCTTTCAGCAACCCTTTCCTGCAGTGTCATCATTTTTGACGCTGTGATGAGTTACTTGACACATGATGACTTTTATAATCTGGAATTTGTTTTCTCGTTTTGGTACTTAAATCAGAAGAGGTTTAAAAAACATGAAGTTATAACCCCTGAGACGATCATCAACTGTGATTTGGCTGGACCCTTCTTGTAGGGCGGCACGGCAGCACAGTGGTTAGCACTGTTGTTTCACAGCGCCAGGCTCCCAGGATCAATTCCCAGCTTGAGTCACTGTCCACGTGGAGTCTGCACGTTCTCCCCTTGTCTGCGCGGGTTTCCTCCGGGTGCTCCGGTTTCCTCCCACAAGTCCCGAAAGACGTGCTGTTAGGTAATTTGGACATTCTGAATTCTCCCTCTGTGTACCCGAACAGGCGCTGGAATGTAGTGACTAGGGGATTTTCACAGTAACTTCATTGCAGTGTTAATGTAAGCCTACTTGTGACAATAATGATGATGATTATTATTATTATTAGACTGCAAGGTTAGCCTGCAAGATTTGTACATGCATACACTACGCCTTTAAGATGAGCAATTAATCAAAACCAAGGATGAAGTGAGGCAATTTAAGCATAGAGATGCTTGGTTAAGTTTGTAATGAGAATGGGTCAAACAGCGACTACATTCTCAGTGTCTGCACCACAATCTTGGAAGTTGCTACAGCACGTCATTCAGATGATTACTGCTCAGAGTGCACCGGGCTGGTAATATGTTCCACACGGACTCACTCTGGGGTATGATAGTGTCCACATCATGGACAGTTGATGAACATCACTCCTGCAGATCAGGGCTGTGAGCCCCTGTTATCTACTGATTGGCACACTCCAGTTCCTCTCAGTGCCATGGAAGTGTATGGAGATGTCTACTTACTTTTTTTCTACAAGGCTGGATTGGTAGGAATTTGGACTGACTCACTCATTCAACGCAACATTACTTACCATTTTTATTCTACTTTTGAGAATGGTAAAATTCAGGGGAAAAGATCCTTATAATTTCCCCAATTAAGACCAGAGTTTCATAGTCATGCTGCAAAGTTGTGTGACATTTGCGTCATTGAAAATCAACCTGTCATGCACCCCTTGGATGCAATGATAACTTGTAAATAGCACGTTTACTGTAGGAAACATCCCAATATGTGTCTGATAAGCCTGGTTAGACAAAATTTGACACCTAACCACGTAAAGAAATATTAGGGCAGCTGGTCGCAGATATTTTAGCAAGTGAATTAAAGGAGGGGAAATCAAAAATGTTAGGGAAGGAATTCCAGAGTTTAGGGCGTAGACAGCTGGAGGCATGGCTGCCAGCGACATATCCTTCACAGAAATATTGTACCTGCCAAAGTTATGCTGATAGTCCAGACCCACAAAACATTAGGGTAATACCTGTGTGATAGAAATTTCGCTGACTGGTTGAGGGTGAAGATGAAAAGGGATTGAACTTCAATTTTTGGGCTGTAACTTGAGGGAAAGACCAAAAGCTCACTGATCTGACCTCTTATTTAGTCAATTTAGGCCAAATAGCAATGGTCTAAATAAATTAGAAAAATTCTCAGGCAGCCCTCGTATAAACGTTGCATCATCGCCACCAATAAATGTTCTGTTTTCCTTCAGGGACTTGGCGGGGCTTTAAAAGATTCTGCCCCTCACAGATGACCTGAAGAAACAATAATTTAAATCTATCAGAAGAATCAAAGGCAACGAAGCTCTCGTTATTTAAAGCTGTTCTTGTCTTCAAAAGCACCAGGAAGTTTTTTTTTGCTCCAAATGGATTTTAAATTCTGGAGTTTTTTTTATATAACCCATAAATAAAGATAGTGGCTGATTGATGGAGTCCAACAATCATAGCCAATGAGTTATATTTGGAATACTTTGAACTTGGAGGAAAAGCACTAGAAAAGCTTGAAATAAAATGTATAGGAGGGCTGGAAGTTGTCTAAAATGTCCATAGGGCTGGATTGTAGGGTTGATGTTGTTAATATAGAATTCAAGGTTGACAAGTCCAGGGATCTTGCTCTCCTCGACTGTTAACTCCAGGGATATGATATATCCCTTAAATAAAATAAATGGGAGAATGTGAACATAAATAGGAGTAGGATTAAACCATTCAGCCCTTCCAGCCTGTTCCACTCTTCAATATGATTATGGCTGATCATAGATCATAGAATTTACAATGCAGAAGGAGGCCATTCGGCCCATTGTGTCTGCACCGGCTCTTGGAAAGAGCACCCTACCCAAGGTCCACCCTATCCCCAAAACTCAGTAACCCCACCCAACACGAAGGGCAATTTTGGTCACTAAGGGCAATTTAGCATGGCCAACCCACCTAACCTGCACATCTTTGGACTGTGGGAGGAAACTGGAGCACCCGGAGGAAACCCACGCACACACGGGGAGAATGTGCAGACTCCGCACAGACAGTGACCCAAGCCAGGAATCGAACCTGTGACCCTGGAGCTGTGAAGCAATTGTGCTATCCACAATGCTACCATGCTGCCCCAAAGGAGAGTGGAGGCTGATCTTCTGCCTCACCTCCACTCTCCTGCCCGTTCTTCATATTGTTATGGGCCAGGGCTTAGAAACTCCAAAATGTATTATGAAGCTCACCTGACCTATAACTTTTATGTTGAATTTGGCTAGGATGAGCACAAGAGCCTTCATTTCAGGTGTGATTCAACAGACTTCCTAGACACTTTAATCAAAACAAAGTTTATTTTAAGACTGTCGTTAACATATATGAAACATTTATCAAGAATTTGTTCTCAATCACAAACATGAAAAAACATGCAACAACTACAGTAATCTATGTATACTCTTAATGAATCCCCCATAGTAACTGTTCCAATTCAATACAAAGTCCAATAAACCAAAACCCCTTTCAAGGGTGTGGCCTAGCACACTGTAATCTCACTTGAATAGGACTGGTCCTTTCCCTGAGATCCAGCCTCCAAACAGCAGATTCAAAACTCCTTCCAGAAAACAACTCTTATCGTTAAAGTTACCAAGGCAGTTTGCCACACCCAATGTGCTTTCCATTCACTGGAACAGCTTTAAAATGAAAACAGGGAAACACTGCTTTTTTCTTCTGCAGTCCAAAGCAACAAACCAAAACTGAAATCCAAAAACCTAAACCCCCTCTCACCTGACAGCCACAGCCCAGCTCCACCCACAAATTACATCACTGAAGCTGTGGTAAGACCAAACCTTTGTTAAAGGGACACTCACATGGCAACATTCCTTGATTCCTTGAGAAACAAAAACCTATCCATCTCAATCTTGAATATAGTGGACAAGGGAGCATCCAACCCCCGGGGGGGGGGGTAGAGAAATTCAAAGATTCACATCCTCTGAGTGAAGGAATTTCCCTTCATCTCAGTCTTGAATGATCAAATTCTTATCGAGAGATTGTAATAAAAGCAAAATACTGCAGATGCTGAGAGGAGAAATGTGAAGGATTATATACTATATAAGAGGGGGTGTGGCAGCCGACCAGAGAAGAAGATCAGTGAATAGTGGGAGCCAGGAGAGATTACAACAAAGATGTGTAGGTCACAAGCCAGATGAAGCGTCAGTGGCAGGAGACGGTGCTGGTAGTGGCATAAAGGTAAAGTATCAGAATATGTTAATTGGAAAATAACGGTCAGTGCTCAGTGAAAGCATTGGGACAAAAAACACTTTGGATATAAAAAAGGAGTTACAATGGAGGAGAAAGGTCACAGTCCAACACTGTTAAACTCAATGGTTAGGGCTGTAATGTGCCTAATTGGAAGATGAGGTGCTGCTCCTCCAGTTTGCGTTGAGTTTCATTGCGGCAGGCCAAGGACAATCATGTGGACGTGAGAGCAAGATGCTGAGTTCAAATGGCAAGAGACAGGAAGGCTGTGGTCTTGCTTGCGGGCTGAGTGAAGGTATTCCGCAAATTGATCACCCAATCTGCGTTTAGTCCCCCCAGTGTAGGGGAGACCACTTTGGGATCAGTGAATACAGTCGACGAAATTGAATGAAGTGCAAGTAAATTGTTGCTTCAGCTGAATGGAGTGCTTGGTACCTTGAATGGTGAGGAATGAGAAAATTATGCTGGGAATGTGTCCGTATTGTCTTTTGGTTCCAGCTGTTAATAATCACACTTTGAGCTTGGAATGATTAGTAACTCTTGATTTTAATTTTGCCATGTTGTCTGTTACAATAAAAGGACCAGGTGGAACTAGTTGTTACACATCACATGAGTCTCTCGTATAGCATTGAAATGTGGCCTTCTGGAACACTTACAGATAACAAATGAGTTCCTAGCTCTTTATAGATAATACAACAATATTAAAATGTAATGCCCCTATTAGTGTAGCTGTCCCAGTTATTAACTTTAAAAATTAAAGATTATCAATCGACTTTTGGAAATAAACTCAACTCCTTTTTAGCATCTTTTATATCCTGTACACTGTTCTAAAATATTAAGCAAGGTATTGCTTACATGGTAAGATGTGCTTCCATCTTGTAGATTTGATATTTGTTGCTCTTAGTGGTGAGTTGGTACACTGCACAGGCAAGTTGTGCTTGTCCTTGGTACTGCAGGAATTGTACTTGCTGTTGCTAATGTTGTGTCATTTTCTAGTGATGTTGTTAATGTTGTCTCCCTGGGTATTATTGTTTTTGGTCTTGTTGCTGGTCTTTTCTGTTTTTCTAGCTCTGGTGTAAGTCAAATATGGACTTCTCATTTGTTCACCAGTTTGAGTCTGAATTATGTACGACCGTGGTGTCTCAGCTTCACCAACAACTTGTTCAGATCTCGAGGGTTTTATGATTGGATCCTGCATATGTACACTTTGTTCTTCCAACAGCTCAGGTTAGAGATTTAGCATGTTTGTTGAAGTGTTTCCTGTGCTTCAATAAGTTGTTGTCTCACTTCCTGCTGGGCATTTGGAGGATGTATTTTTCTTGGCAGTGTGGTCTTATATTTTCTTCCATTTAGCAATTCTGCAGGTGATTTCACTTAAATGTTTTCATTGTAATGAGGTTGGACACACACAGTCTCACTGTTAGAGCTTAAGAAAAGTACTAGGAAGCCAGTGGGGTTTATTAAAGTGGAAAAAAAGAACATGGTTGCAGCTGAAGAGGGACAAAAGAGTGTACAGCCGGTTCAGAGATTGGTTGATAAGAAGGGGTCAGATCATTTTAAAGATTTTATTTGTGAGGATAAGGTTTACTTGTCTGTACAAGGTGGAGTAGATAAGGAGGTTAAGGTCTTAAGGGATACCGGAGCAAGTCGGTCTTTAATGGTGTGAGATGCGATATGTAGTTCAGAAGGAGTATTGCCAGAAAAGATGGTATTATGTGGGATTACTGGTGAAGTGAGTCGTGTTCCATTATGTAAGGTAAAGTTAGAGAGTCCAGTGAAACGTGTTGGGAGGAGTAATATAGAAATTACCTTTTTCAGGGGTACAGTTTATCCTCGAGAATGATATAGCTGGATCACAGGTGGGAGTGATGCTTCGAGTGGTTGCAAAGCCGGTGGATAGTCAAACAACTGAGATGTTGCAAGAAGCATATCCTGGGGTGTTTCCAAATTATGTGATAACTAGATCACAAAGCCATAGGTTGAGACAGGAGGAGGAGAAATCAAGGAGTAAAGATAGGGGGAGACAGCGGGTCGGAGAATGGCCGTTGGCCGCCGTGAATCCCGCCCCCGCCGGTTGCCGAAGTCTCCGGTACCGGAGATTGGGCGGGGGCGGGAATCGAGCCGTGCCGGTTGGCGGGCCCCCCCGCTCAATTCTCTGGCCCGGGTGGGCCGAAGTCCCGCCGAGAAATTGCCTATCCCGATCCCGTGGCCTGGCCCGCGATCGGGGCCCACCGATCCGCGGGCGGGCCTGTGCCGTGGGGGCACTCTTTCCCTTCCGCCTCCGCAACGGCCTCCACCATGGCGGAGGCGGAAGAGACTCCCTCCACTGCGCATGCGCGGGAAACCTTCAGCGGCCGCTGACGCTCCTGCGCATGCGCCGCCCCGACATGTCATTTCCGCGCCAGCTGGCGGGGCAACAAAGGCCGTTTCCGCCAGCTGGCGGGGCGGAAATCCCTCCGCCACCGGCCTAGCCCCTCAATGTTGGGGCTCGGCCCCCAAAGATGCGGAGCATTCCGCACCTTTGGGGCGGCGCGATGCCCGTCTGATTGGCGCCGTTTTGGGCGCCAGTCGGCGGACATCGCGCCGTTGGGGGAGAATTTCGCCCAGGGAGGCTGAGATTCAGTTATCAGAAACCAGATGAGTGATGACGAACAAAAGCAGGTGGAGAATTACGCTGATATCTTTAGTTCAAGAAAATTTGTAGAATTACAACAGAGATAAAGCAATTGTATCAGAAAGCACACACACAAATAGAATCTAAGTGTATCCCAGAAATAATGGGGGCGATTCTCCAATATGGAGCCCAAGTGTTCGCACCGTCGTGAACGCCGTTGCGCTTCACGACAGCGTGAACCGGGCCTGGGTACGACAGATTCTGGCCCCCACAGGAGGCCAGCATGGCGCTGGAGCGGTTCACGCCGCTCCAGCCTTCTTTCGCGCCGCCAAACGGGCGCCGCGCCAACCCGCGCATGCACGGGGAATTATTTAGCGTGCCGGCCCCGACGCAACATGGCGTCGGTGTTCAGGGGCCGGCCACGCCAGAAAGTAGGCCCGGGGGGGGGTAGAGGCCGGCCTGCTGATCGGTGGGCCCCGATCGCAGGCCAGACCCCATCGGAGCCCCCCCCCCCCTGGTGACGGCCCCCAGCTGCTCCTTGCCAGATTTATGTTCCACACAAACCTACTCTCATCCTCCATGAGCATAATTTTCTATTCCTTTATCCCTCATGCGCTTATCTATTTTCCCTCTAAATGGCCATGCTATTCGTCCCGGAGTAAACGAGTTTCTCGTGATACATGAATTAATGCGGGGTGATCTCATTGAAATATAAAAGATTCTGAAAGGTCTGGATAGGGTAGGGTACACTGTTTCGCCTGTACGGGGAACCTAGGACATAGTAACATTACAATATATTGATGTTTCATCTATAAATACGTGTAAAAAGCTAGAAACTAATGTGTGCAAGTGTTCCAGGGAATCGTATTTCATAGCTGCGCTAGAAACGCATGTAATGATTAACAGAACCAGTTGCATCCAGTCCTTCTATTGTACCAGACAGCATGGCAAAATTAAACATCAAGAGTTACTGATCTTTCCAAGCTTAAAGTGTGAATATTGACAACAGCTGGGTACCAAAAGATAGCAGGAACAGATAGCAAGTGTCTGTTACTAAACCTAAAGCATTTTAAATTAATTCAATGCTGATTTGTAAAATCAATCCACGTTAGTGCTAAAAGAGAAACTTGGTGAATTCTGCAAAAACGTAAAACAGAATATAGACCATGACAGCAAAGAATGCACAGCTTCAGTGCACGATGAATTGAGAAGCTGATAGTGTCATAGAGGAAATTTGCAAAGTTTAAACAGAAGTGAGAGATTTAGATTCAATAGTTTCCTGAAAGGCAGTAGCAATGAAGAGAGGGTCAGCTCCGTCCTTCTGTGGTCAGAAGATATCAGATTAAATTTATTTAACATTTGGGACTTTACTGAAGAGGACAGCATTGATGCAGGCAAAATATTTGAAACATTCAGCACCCAACTCCAGGCAAAATCGAATAATTGGATTTACCGGTATGAATCTCAAATGCCTCAGACAGGAATTAGGCGAGTCTGTTGATAACTTTGTAGCAAGATGTAGGGCGAGATTCTCCACTCCCGCGCCGGTTGGGAGAATCGCCTGGGCCGCCAAAATTTCCCGGGACGCCGGTCCGACGCCCTCCCGTGATTCTCCCAAGCGGCGGGAACGGCCCCGTTGAGTTCCGCAGGCCGGAGAATCGCCGGAGACACCCAAAATGGCGATTCTCCGGCACCCCGCTATTCTCAGGCCCGGATGGGCAGAGCGGCCAGGCCAAAGAGAAACTTGGTGAATTCTGCAAATTCGGGGCAGCACGGTAGGTAGCCTTGTGGATAGCACAATTGCTTCACAGCTCTAGGGTCCCAGGTTCGATTCTGGCTTGGGTCACTGTCTGTGCGGAGTCTGCACATCCTCCCCGTGTGTGCGTGGGTTTCCTCCGGGTGCTCCGGTTTCCTCCCACAGTCCAAAGATGTGCGGGTTAGGTGGATTGGCCATGATAAATTGCCCTTACTGTCCAAAATTACCCTTAGTGTTGGGAAGGGTTACTGGGTTATGGGGATAGGGTGGCAGTGTTGACCTTGGGTAGGGTGCTCTTTCCAAGAGCCGGTGCAGACTCGATGGGCTGAATGGCCTCCTTCTGCACTGTAAATTCTATGATTTAAAAAAACGGCGGGTTCCCCCGCCGCCATCCACACCTGGTCGCTGCCGTCGGGAGCAGCGCGGGAACGCTGGGGGGGGCGGCCTGCGGGGAGGGGAGGGGGGGATCCTGCACCGGGGGGTACCTCAAATGTGGCATGGCCCGCGATCGGTGCCCACCAATCGTCGGGCCGTCCTCTCTGAAGGAGGACCTCCTTCCTCCCGCAGCCCCGCAAGATCCGTCCGCCATCTTCTTGCGGGGCGGATTCAGAGAGAACATCAACCACGCATGCGCGGGTTGGCGCCGGCCAACCCGCACATGCGCAGGTGATGCCACTTATGCGGCGTCGGCCACGTCATCTATGCGGCCCCGCGTTTTCGCGGCGACAAGGCCTGGCGCGTGTAGATGACGCAGCCCCGATCTTAGCCCATTGTCGGGGCCTGAATCGGTCAGGATCGGGGCCGTTTCGCGCCATCGTGAACCTCGCCGGCGTTCACGACGGCGTGGGCACTTCGGCCGTACTTAATGACTGTTGAGCTGCTCGCAAAAAAATATTTTTCACTACCTCGGTACACGTGACAATAAACAAAAATCAAATCAAATCAAGATTTAAATATGCAGTGAGAAAATGTCAGTTTAGGGACACAGACGATAGGCTGAAAAATAAACTAATTTGGAGTTCTTCACACCCTTAAGTACAAAAAGCCCTAATCGGGTGGATTAAGTCCCTATATCGCAGGCTTCAGACACTGTCAGAGCAGATGAAGAGACTGACTCCCCAAATGGCTCGCCTTCAATTAAGCAAAGAGAAGGCAGCAAGGTTGTTGCAGTGCAGTAGAAACAGAAGAAGAAGTTGTGGACTATCACACAAACGCACAGACAGGAGGACATGCCCATATATGGATCAATCTGCAAAGCTTCAATCTGCGGAGCTTGTGCAGAGGCCAATAATTGGGCAAAGGTGTGCTCAACAAAAGGAGACCATGGAAGATGAGGCACCAGAGCTGGAGCAACTGGGCAAATGGACAGGAACATAAACCAATACATCCGTACCCTGAAAGATGACCCTGAGTCTAAGAGCATGACAGACACAGAAACTGTACAACTGCTTGAAATGGCTGAATGCACCAGTTCAGATCAGGAAGAGGGTGAGAGAAAAGCTGACAACAATAAATTTGACGGCAAAGATCGATACCGGAGTGCAGAGTAACATCATCCTGCTCAGATTATACCAGAAAATGGTTCCTGAAGTTTGGAAGAAAATTGTTATCCAAAGAAAGATGTTCTGAAACCGAGCAACGTCATGCTAACAGCATACAGGGAGCTGAGCTTCAACAGCTAGGAACAACCCAAATCAGAGGGACACATAAAAGAAATAGATCATGACTGCAATCTACTTGAAGCCAGGGAGAGAAGCAGGAAAGCTGGGATCAAGTTAAACACAGACAAAGTCACTGTGAAGGTGACAGAATCCCAGTTCTTCGGAACGGTGTACAAATCTGATGGAATCAAGCCGAACCCTGAAAGGACCATGGCTATCTCAGGGATGGAAGCTCCAAAGACAGAATGGAGAAGTTTCCTTGGCTTGATCCAAAACATAAGCTCCTTCATACCGCCTATGTCAAAGCATACAACAAACCTGTGGGAGCTGATGAAAAAAAATGTAGAATACCAGTGGTGTCACACAACAGGAGTTTCTACAAACTGGAAGATTTGGATTTGGATTGGTTTACTGTCACGTGTACCAAGGTACACTGAAAAGTATTTTTCTGCGAGCAGCTCAAACAGATCATTTAGTACATGAAAATAAAATAAAATAAAAAGAAACTACATAAAAGGGCAATACAAGATCCACAATGCAAATACATAGACACCGGCATCGGGTGAAGCATACAGGAGCGTAGTATTAATCAGGTCAGTTCAGGCAGCACGGTAGCACAGTGGTTCACACTGTGGCTTCACAGCTCCAGGGTTCCAGGTTCGATTCAAGGCTTGGGTCACTGTCTGTGCGGAGTCTGCACGTTCTCCCTGTGTCTGCGTGGGTTTCCTCCGTGTGCTCCGGTTTCCTCCCACAGTCCAAAGATGTGTGGGTTAGGTGGATAGGCCATGCTAAATTGCCCTTAGTGTCCAAAAAGGTTAAGTGGAGTTACTGGGTTACGGGGATAGGGTGGTGTCGTGGGCTTGAGTAGGGTGCTTTTTCCAAGGGCCTGTGCAGACTTGATGGGCCGAATGACCTTCTTCTGCACTGCAAATTCTATGATTCTATGATAAGAGGGTCGTTTAGGAGTCCGGTAACAGCAGGGAAGAAGCTGTTTTTGAATCGGTTTGTGCATGTTCTCAGACTTTTGTATCTCTTGCCCGATGGAAGGAGTTGGAAGAGTGAGTAAGCCGGGTGGGAGGGGTCTTTGATTATGCTGCCTGCTTTCCCCAGGCAGCGGGAGGTGTAGATGGAGTCAATGGATGGGAGGCATCCATTGAAGAGATAATTACTAGGCGATCAGTGTGTGTTAGGAAGATGGAGCAGACCCTAACATTTGTTACGATACCGGACATGAACCACAAATTTATTTGTCATAGAACTGTGAGGAAGGGATAAATCCATAGAATCCCTACAATGCAGAAGGAGGCCATTCGGGCCATCAAAACTGCACCAACCCTCCGAAAGAACACTCAGCCCAAGGCCCACTCCCCACACTACCCCTGTAACCCTACCTAACCTGAACATCTTTGGACACTAAGAGACAATTTAGCATTTCCACTCCACCTAACCTCCACATCTTTGGACTGTGGGAGTAAACAAGAGCACCCAGAGGAAACTCATGCAGACATGGGGAGAATGTGCAAACTTCACACAGTCACCCAAGGAAAGAATTGAACCTGTGTCCCTGACACTGAGATTCAACAGTGCGAACCACTGCCACCATTACGCCATCCTTCACCCAAGGAGTGATGACTCTGACCAATAGGTGCCTTTTTTTACGTTAAAATAAATTTAAACACAGAATTCGCCACATCATCTAAACAGTTCTTAAATAAAAGGAAATACTTGAACTTTATATCTATACTTGCCACTAATTGCAATTAAGCAACTCAATACAGTTCATATGCCACTTATAAATAAAGTAAACAGGCAGGTTACTTGCTGAGCTGTGTAAAGATTTTTGGAGAGAGTTCCTTTCAAGAGCAAATCCAATACACTTCTGTCTTGTCAGACTCAAATCCTATATCAAACTGCTGTTCAACCTAAAATATTATAGCAGTCTTCAAACCAACAGATAGGCCTGGCTACTCCCATTAATTACATCATATGTATCCCACTACGATCCATGGCTTTCTCAACTATCACTATACACCACTCCCCCGTAAATCATCTACACTCCAGGGAATCTCCAGCAATCAAAACATAATTCCATTAGGCCTTCATCTGTAACCAAGTAAGTGGTTAGATTCAATCAGTATCTCACCTTTTACGACTCTTTAATTACAGCTTTAGCAGACACAGTCTGGGTACCTTAACCTAAGTTCTTTAATAATATTACTGCAACAAATATATATCTTAACCCAGGCTTTTAAAAATATTACTTCAACAGATAGAATTTTATTCTCATTTTCAACATTTTCATCAAATAAACAAGAACAAAAAAACAACCAAAAAGCAAATACAATAATAATCCCCCAAGAAAAACAACAGCCCTCTCAATATACAGTCCAAAACATTCGCTCATGCATTCCAGGTGAAAAACAGTCAATCAATAAACAGTGCAATCAAAACGACCATAACCCCAGCCCTCCCCCTTCCCTCCCTCCTCCCAATGTTCAGTGGCAACCATCCCCCTTAGCTCAAACTTCACCTTCTCAAGAGTCAGAAATTCAAGTAGGGCAGCATGGTGGCACAGTGGTTAGCACTTAATTGGAAACAATGAATTGGGTACTCTAAATTTATTCAAAAAAAGAAATTCAAGTAGGTCCCCCTGCCAAGCCGAGGCACGGGGTGGAGAACCTGACCTGCACCCCAATAGGACCCATCTGTGGGCAATCAGTGAGGCAAAGGCTAAAACATCTGCCGTCACACCCGCCTACAGCTCGGGCCGGTCCGACACTCCGAAAATGACTTCTCGAAGACCTGGTTCCAAGTTCACGTGTGGTACCCCTGAGATGACACCTCCAATACTTCTCCAGCTTCGGACAGGACCGAAACATATGTACATGATTTGCGGGGCCCCTTCCACGACGCTCACATACGTCCTCCACCCCATCAAAGAGTCGGCTCATCCTCGCCTTCGTGAGGTGCACCCTATACACGACCTTCAGCGGTTTCAGCCCTAACTTCGCGCACGAGTTTGAGGCTTTCACCCTTCAGAGCACCTCACACCAGACCTTCTTCCATAACCTCCCCCAACTCTTCTTCCCATTTGGCTTTGATCCCCTCCATGGACACCCCGTCCTCCCCCAAAATCCTCCTGTAGATCGCCGATACCATCCCTTTGTCCATTCCCCCTTCCGTCGTACCTCTTCCAACAATGAGCGTGTCGGCACTATTGAGAAGCTCTGAACCACATTCCCAGCAAAGTCTCAGAGCTGCAGGTACCTAAACCCTTCCACTTGCCCCAGTCCATATCACTCCCCCACCTCTTCCAACTTCGCAAAACTTCCCCCCAGGAACACGTCTTTCAATACCCTGACTCCCCTCTCCTCCCACCTCCGAAACCTCCAGTCCTGCTTCCCTGGCTCAAACCTGTGATTCCCCCTGATCGACATCTCTCCTGACGCAACCGCCCGCTTAAAGTGCTGCCTCAACTGCCTCCAAATCTTCAGTGTCGCCGTCGCCACCATCGGACTCCCAGAGTACTTGCCCAAGGCTACCGGGAGCAACGTCATTGCCAGCGCCCTCAACCCTGACACAGACCCTCCACCACCCTAACCCAACAGGTCTTTCTATACCTTTGTAATCTTCTTGCAACAGTCCCGCATCAACATCTGCATCACTTGCCACCTTAAATTGCTTTGCATTATTCGATGCTGCCAAAACTGGTGTGGTGATTAATACGGTTTTCAGATTATCAAATCTCTCCTGACATTCTGACATTCCCGGTTCTTTTTTAAAAGTTCAGTCAGTGGACCAGCCACACTGCTGAAATTTGGCACAAATTTTCTGTAGAAACCACTCATGCCCAGAAATCTCAGAACTTTTCTTCTCGTCGATGGTATTGGAAACTCCCCTATAGCTTCCCTTTTCACATTCCATGGGGCCATCTGACCATGTCCAACAGTATGGCCTAAGAATGTGACTTGGGCTTTCGCAAACTCACTTCCAGTCAGGTTTACCACCAAGCCAGCCTCCTGGGAGCGATGGAACAATTCCTTTAAATGTTTTAAGTGCTCCTTCCACATTTGAGTGAACATCAAATTGTCTATGTATATTGCATAATTCTTTGGCCCAGAAATGACCTTGTTGGTTAGTCTTTGGAATGTTGCTGGCTCAGTCTTCATTCCAAACAGCACAACTTTAAACTTACAGAGACCATTTGGGGTTCCAAAAGCCAAAGCTTCCTTCACATTTTCTGCCAGTATTCTTTGGTCAATTTTGGTAACCTTGCCATTTGTCAGCCCATAGCTGGATATTGTCCACATTTCTGCATTTGGACATGGGCTGCTTCTGTATCGCAAATGGTGCTGAATGTTGTACAATATCAGCAAACCTTAAGATGGAAGGAAGGTCATTGATGAAGCAGCTGAAGATGGTTGGGCCTAAGACACTACTTTGAGGAACTTCAGCACTTATGTCCTGGAACTGAAATGGTTGACCTCTAACAACCATAACCACCTTCCTTTGAGCAAGATATGACTCCAGCCAATGGAGAGTTTTCTCCAAATTTCCATTGTTTCCAGGGCTCCTTGATGCCACATTCGGTCAAATGTTCCATTGTCAAGGGGAGTCACTCTCACCTTACCGTTGGATTTCAGCTGTTTTGTCCATGTTTGAAGCAAGGCTGCCATGAGGTCAGGAGCTGAGTGACCCTGGGCGAACACAAACTGAGCGTCAGTGAGTAGATCATTGCTAAACAAGTGTCGCCTGACTCATTCTATCACTTCGCTGGTCATCGACAATGGGACTGATGGGGCAGTAATTGGCTGGGTTGGGCTCACCCTGCGTTTTGCGTACAGGACATACCTGGGCAATTTTCCACATTTCCAGGTAAATGCCAGTGTTGTAATTGTACTGGAAAAACTTGGTTAGGAGCGCAGAAAGCTCTGAAGCACAAGTCTTCATTACTATTGCTTGAATAACTTATAGTCTTTGCAGGGTGGATAGCTGGCGCACATCGGTCTCCAGCTGCCAGCTCAAAATGGTGGGAGGACACCACTATGCACAAATTTAAGAATCAACCTCATTGCTGTGGATCTGGAGTCACATGTTGATCAGAACAGATAAGGACAGCAGATTTCTTTCCCTAAAAGGGAACCAGATGGATTTTAAAAACAATTGACTATGATTTCATGGGCATCATTTGACATTTAATTCCAGTTTTTTTCAAATTAAATTCACGTTCTACTATCTGCCATGGTGGGATTCAAACCTGAGTCCTCAGAGCATTACCCTAGGTCACTAGTCAATAACAGTAAAGCCGCACCACTGCCTTCCCCACCTCCTCAGAAAACAGGTTTCACAGGCACACATCTCCTGATTTCAATACTGGACCATTATCCACCAAAAGTGGAATTTCACTCTTCTCCAACATTCACAGGAGGGCTCACCTAGACCATTGAGTAAGAACCATTACTTTTCACCTCCCATTAAATTAAATTTGAGCTTTAAAAGGTGAAGTGAGAGGGACATCTAGTTGTGGCAACTGCTTGGCACAGTCATGGAATGCCAAGAGCATTGTGTCAACCTGGCTAAATATATCAAGAATCAGCTTCAGCTGTCACTGGGAATAAATAACAAGATAAATTTGATTAAAATGGATTTAGTGTGAAATAAATGGCCCAAGATAATTTGGAAAAATTGGCGTGCTGCACCTGACTCTCTGGTGTCCTGTATGATAGTGTTATGGGCCAGGGTTTAGAGAACCCCAAAGTGTATCATGGAGTTCACCTGACCCACAACTTTTAATAGATTGTGGTATGGGGAGCACACGGCTCACTCTACAGGTGTGGTACAGCAGAAATGGAAAAGTATGTTTTAAAGCAAAACAATGTTTATTCTATGAACTCAAGTTAACCTTTTCAAAACATACAGTGAACATCTTAGCAACCATTAATTCAAATACAACCCCCAAAGACTACAACACTAAGTAATCCTTTAAGCTTTCCTTTTAACATCCATAAGACTTAAAACACCTTTTACCAGAAGCACATTAGGTTTACATTCACTGCTGAGAACATTTATAATTCTGAATTCACCAAATGATCAAGAGATAGTCTTTTGATGGCAGAGAGAACAGCAGTACACCTGCTTGGTCTGGCTTCAGCTCCAACACTAAAAACCAAACTAAAACACACCCTGCAGCTTGCTCAAAAACGAAAGTAAAAAGCTGACAGTTCAGCTCCACCCACTCTCTGACATCACTGCAGTAATAAACACCCATTTCTTAAAGGTATCTCACTACAGATATTTATATACACATCCATTTATAAACACCCATTTCTTAAAGGTACTCTCACGTGACAATAGCACGTGGCACGGAACATGTGACATTCAGTGTTCAATTTCTCAAGCCATTGACTGGGGGTGACAAGATTCTACTCAGCAATGGCATGCAATTGGATCCAAACTGCTCTCTCACTCTCTGTCTCAGCCCTCCAATAACAATGACGTTGTCTTAGTCCAGAGCTCCCAACAGCCCTGGGGATGAGCATGATACAGGGGTAAAAGACAAAGAAAAGGAAATAACTTGCATTTTTCTAGCACCTTTCACAACCTCAGAAAAGTTCAAAGCAGTTTACAACCAATGAAGCACTTGAACCACTGTTGTAATGGAGGAAAGGAAACAGCCAAATTTGACACAGCAAGACCAAATAATTTGCTTTCATGTAGCTTGATGAGGAATCGATATTGACAAAGACATCAGGAGAACTTTCCTGTCCTTCTTTGAATTGTTCCATGGATCGTTTGCATCTACGCGAGGGGAAACTTGGGCCGAAGTTCTCTGGCCTCCCCACGGCATGTTTCGCGGTGGCGGGAAGCGGCCTGAATTGGCCAGCAACAGGATCTTCTGGTCCTATCAATGGGATTCCCCATTGAATCCATCCCACATTGCCGGGAAACCCACGGTAGGGATGCACTGTCATAGGGACTGGAAGATCCCACCACCACCAGTAAATCTCACCCTTTATCTGAAAGACGATATCTGTAACAGTGCAGCACATCCTGAGTACATTACCAGAACGTCAGCCTGGATTTTGCGCTTAAATCTTTGGAGCAGTTTTTGACTGCGTTCCACTGTTCTGTCCCAGATTTACCTAAAAATGTCTGCTCCCAATCCACTTTGGCCAAATATTCCATTGTCGGCACACCAAATTGGAAATCAGCATATTTAAAGAAGGCCCTCACCCTGTTCAGTCTCCTTTTTCTACAAGATTTAAATATAGTTTTAAGAAAATAAATTTTGGAAAGAGCTTTCCGAGTGCCTCCGAATAGTATTTACCCAGCGCACATTCTCAATATTTATGTGAGATTCTAAAAAGGCAGCTGGAACTGTGGGAATTGATGGCTGCTCGCCAGCCAATCACAGGCTCATTTTGCCAAATTTCTTTTCAATATTCCATTGTAAAGATTAATTGTTCATTAATTTTCTTCAATCCTGGTGGACAGGTGGGCACAATGGGGTCACTGATGTATGAGAGAGGATACATCAAAAGGGTTCACAATTACCTTCACGTTAGTTAAATGCCTGGGTCATTCTTCCTTTTTTAATCAATTGAGACGTATGAAAATACAAATTAAGCACGTTTCATTTCATGCATTTTCTGAAATAAATGTGTTAAAAATGCTTTTTCCACTCTTCTCAATCCGGTGGAATTAAACCATGCTGGATTTTAGTGGTACACAATTTTATGAACACTAGAAAAAGAGTATGAAAACATGAGCTTGTGTGTTGTGTCTTAATGGAGTGGATGGACCATAGGGACGCCTGATTTCCCCTTTGCCCCAAAGCCACTCAATGTTCTTGGCAAGGCAAATGTTAGGTGAGAAAATACCTTAGGCTAGTTTTTTTAAATAAATTCAAAGTGTCTAATTTCTTTTTCCAATTAAGGGGCAATTTAGTGTGGCCAATCCACCTAAGCTGCACGTCTTTGGTTTGTGGGGGTGAGACCCACACAGGCACAGGGAGAATGTGCAAACTCCACACGGACAGTGACACGGGGCCGGGATCGAATCCGGGTCCTTGGTGTCGTGAGGCAGCGGTGCTAACCACTGCGCCGCCATGCTGCCCTGCCTTAGACTGTTTTTTTAAATGTTTTATAAATTTAGATTACCCAATTATTTTTTACAATTAAGGGGCAATTTAGCGTGGCCAATCCACCTACTCTGCACATTTTTGGGTTGTGGGGGCGAAACCCACGCAGACAGGGGGAGAATGTGCAAACTCCACACGGAGAGTGACCCAGAGCCGGGATCGAACCTGGGACCTCAGCGCCGTGAGGCAGCTGTGCTAACCACTAGGCCACTGTGCTGCCCTCCCTTAGACTGGTTTGAGACAAAATCTCCGGGATGTTCCTTTCAGCTCCATGGGCAAGCTCAAGGAAACCTCAGCCACTGATATCACTGGCTCCTGTTCACCCACCATCTTCAATTGAGATGTCTTCTACTCAAGAATTTATCCAATCCCTTTGCGCACAGATGTTTCCAGCAAATTCATGCTTCCTGCATGTGCTGTTAATTATTCCCAAAGGACAATAGCTCTCCAACAAAACCTCCTAGCTTCCAATCTTAACTCTCAGCTTACCTACCTTGTAATGATGCTGTGTACTTCTCCCCTGCATTTCTGGCTCAAATAACGTATCAGCTGGGACACAATCTTATCCCGTCACCATTTTAATCACCTCAATGATATCCCTTCAAAGTCTACAATTTTTCAAGGTAAAGCTTCTTCGTCTCAAATACATCATGTACACTGGGTTAGTTGATATTGATAGTTAACTACTTTTGAGTGCTGTATCACTTGTGTCTCCATGTTAACTACTTGTTTCAATACAACATCACTATGTCTCTGTATTATCTCTTTGTATCTATTCCAACATCACTTGTGTCTGATTGGTGACTCCTTGTATCTAATACTAGATCACTTACATGTTTCAGTGTTTACTCCTTCTATCTACTTCCTTATCATTTGTGAGTTTTTGTGAACTCCTGCGGCACAGCAAACGGGTCTTTCCTAGGAGAGGGTAGTTATGTGACAACAGGGCGGAGTATTATTTTTATATTCATTCGTGGGATGTGTGTATCGTTGGCAAGACCAGCATTTATTGCCCTTCAGAAGGTGTGCCACCTTTGCGAAGCACTGCAGTCTGTATGGCGTAAGTACACCCACAGTGCTGTTTGATATATTGGTATCATACAGAGGTACATAACTGCTGATTAAATAGCACTGCACCCATACAAAGAGCGTATCATTGTCAACATTAGTTACTGTTGGTGTTTTGTTCGTTGCATACAATAATCTAATATGTTTGGTGTACATTATGCTCCTGTTAAGTATTACATTTCCCAATACATAGCTCATAGACTTCGAAGGAAGATATTGCAACATGAGATTGGTAATTGTTGATTGTATTAATCGGGAGACCCCGAATACTTCCACCCTCCTTCAAACAGCCCAGGCATGAAACTTGACCTTTTCACCTTTAAACTTTGCTTGAACCTCAAGTGCAACTTGTGAGAAGAAAGATGTTGATTATATGTTACTGTACCGGTGACATGAGTGAAATAACCCTACTTGTGTGTATGTGCACTGCTATGGCCTGAGGGTAATGAGCTTACACAACATGCTTCACAGTAATGCTGTCTTTTGGATGTATTCACACAATGGATGATTATTTGAACATGAATTGGGACTGCAGTGAGGAGCCCAGTTAAACAACAGTTTGGTAAAACTTGGCGCCTGGTGAGTGAGGAATGTGCACAAGGTCTTCTGTGTCCATGTTTGTGAGGCGACTCCCAAACGGTTCAATCATGTATATCATTATTAGTCTCATTATTCATGTGTACTGATATTTGCTTTAACCCTTTGATACTCCGTGGCTTTCAGATCCCATACACACAACTGCTCTCCATCTCTTTCTCCCTTCTGTCTGAACATCTGTCAGTGTTAATTGTCTATTCTTCAACTATTCCCTTTGGTTGGGGAAAAATAGACATGCACCTTGATAAAGGTTAACCCTTTAAAAGCTAGATTTTAGTTTTACTGATGTGTATTCTTTTGTATTTTCCACATTGCCCCTACCAAACATTCCGATTTTGGCTCAAATCATGTCAACATTGCCAAACAGATGAACCAGTCACAAGGTTTGCTTTATTTAACACTGTAAATAACTTGCATCAACACTGTGCCTTTAATGTAGGTTCCCGGGTGCGTCAAATGTCAGTGAGTCAAAGGAGGAGAGATTAGGAGGGGTGACTAAAAAGCATGGTCATAGATTGATTTTAAGGAGGGTCACAAGAGAGGAGAGAGTCGGGAAGATTCAGGGAGGGAATTCTAAAGTTTATGGTCTGCATGGCTGAAAGCACCGCCACCAATCGTCACATGAAAGTAGCGGGGGATACGCAAGACACCTCGATAGGAAGAACAAGGATTCTCGGAGGCGACAAGGATGGGTAAAATTGAAGTGAATGCAGATCAACCAAAACACTGTCTGGTGTCTGGAGTCATACCTACCAGAAAGGGCTGTGGTTGTTGGAAGCCAACCATTTCTACCCAGGGTATCGCTGCAGGAGTTCCTCAGAGCAATGTCCTAGGCTCAACTATATTCAGCTGCTGCACCAATGATAGTCCCTCCATAATATGCCATCAGTGGGGATGTTCGCCATTGATTGCACAATCTTCAGTTCCCACATGCAGCAAGACTTGAACAACATCCAGACTTGAGCTGATAAATAGCAAGTAACATTTGTACTGTGCAATGACCATCTCAACATGCGAGAGTCAAACCACATCCTCTTGACATTCAATGGTATTATCATCATTGAATCCCCCATTATCAATATTCTGGGGTCAAAACTGACCAGAAATCTAACTGTAGCAGCCATATAAAGAGTGTGGCTACAAGGGAAGTCAGAGGCTGGGCATTCTGCCGTGAGACCCACCTGACTCCCCAAAGCTGTCCACCACCTACAAGGCACAAGTCAGTAGTGTTACAGAATACTTGCTACTCTTCTGGACAAGTGCAGCTCCAACAACACTCAAGAAGCTGAACATCCAGTGCAAAACAGTCCGTCTGATTGGTATATCCAAACCTTCATCTTAAACAGTCATCCCTTCACTTGTGCAATATGGCTGCAGTGCGTACCATTTATAAGATACAGTGCAGAAACTTCCCAAAACCTCTTCAGCGCATCCCAAACCCATGTCCTCCACCACCTAAAAGGTCAAGAGGCAGCAGGAGCATGGGACCACCACTACCTGCAAGTTAGCCTCCAAGTCACACACCATCCTGACTTGGCCATTCTGTCATCATCCCTGGTCAAATTCCTGGAACTACCCATCCAGCAATGTGGGAACACATTCACGCTGCAGATTGCAGCTGTCCAAGAAGGCAGTTTATCACTATCTTTTCAAAATCAATTGTAGATGGACAATAAAATGCTGGCCTTGCCATCAATGCCCATATCCAACGAATGAATAAATAAAACGGTATGCATAAAATTGTGAAGAGATGTGAACATTTAAATATTGAGAATTCTAGATGAGAAATATTGGTGAGTAGCAACCAGCAGAGACCAGCAAACACAGAGGGTTGATGGGTGAATGGGACTTGGTGTGGAATGGGAAATAGGATACAAGGTTTTGGATGAGCTGAGGTTTTTGGAAGGTCTAGGATGGGAGGTCAATCAGGGAAGTTGTTGAGATGACAGAATTCTGAAGACATCTCGTTTCTCTCTCATGCACCATAGAATTGGGAGCTGGGAACCAGAGGAAATGATGGATGCAAACCTTCATCTTAAAAAAAATATGTGGAAGATGTCACGGTATAATGCGCAGAAATTTGGAGATAGTTGCCCTCCAAACCTCCACCGGTGTCACATCAAAACCAGTGATTCCGAGTGGCACTTGTCATGGGCTGTTTCCCCCTGTGGGTAAATGGAGAGTTAACACCGAATCCCTGTGCAGAGCAGAATGTCTGAGATCCCCAGTCTGAAAGAGGGTTGCTTCCTCCAGCAGGACGCGTTCCTATGGATTTCCATCCTCTGAATCTGTAATTCTATCCTCTTACTACTGGTCGCCCAATACATCCAGCGTCAGGGTACCCCAACTCCATAAAATCCCTACAGTGCAGAAGCAGGCCATTCAGCCCATTGAGTCTGCACCAAATCTCCGAACGAGCACTCTACCTAGACCCATGCCCCCGCGCTATCCCTGTAATCCCATGTAATCTGCACATTTTTGGACATTAAAGGGCAATTTAACATGGGCAAGCGACCTAACCTGCACATCTTTCGACTGTGGGAGGAAACTTAGCACCCGGAGAAAGCTCACACAAACACAGGGAGAACGTGCAAACTACACACAGACAGTGACCTAAGTGCGGAATCGAAGCCGGGTCTCCAGTGTTGTGAGGCAGCAGTGCTAACCATTATGCCACCAAGCCGCCTTTCTCCCACCATTTGTCACCAAACAGATCCATCCTTTGACTCCAGCAATCCCCGCATAACATCCCATGTTCAGCACTCTTTGAATGCCCTTATGTGTGCAGCCTATATTAAGACTGCTAACTGCCCTTTAAATATGGCGACTTCCTTTGATATAAAGGAAGTTGCCCCCCCCCCCACAACCCCACCCATTCCTGGCTAGTTCCTGGCCTGTTAGACATTAATTGGCTGCAGATGAGAAAATCTTTGAGGATGTCTCGTCACCCATCCTTGCAGCCACATGACCCAAATTTGACCCTGGCGTCAGATCTTCCTCTCAGTCGGGACAATTCTGCCCTTTGTTACCTGAACAGGTGTATCTTGACTGTCAGTCAAACATCTTTTTCCATTCCTAAACTTTTACAACTAACAAACAAAAATAGACATAGGACGTTTTGAAAATATTTTCTTTTGCCACCCCATGACTTTTCTTCTGGGTGTTGCTCTCTGCAGTGTCCTGGAGATTAATCTTGTATTCCCGGATACTCCAGGACAATCCTGGAGGATTGGCAACACTACAACTGTGCAAGGCATTCTGCGCACCAAGCTACTTCGCCTGATTCTATTGCACAAGACATCCGTGCCCCAGCAGGCTGTCCTGCCACCTTTAATTCATTATATAATCAACTGACCTTTTGTTTGGAAACCGCATTTGCGTTTGGGAATGGGGAAGCCAGGTCATTTATTAAACAGGACGGATGCTAATTAAGTTACTTAAACAAATTACTTACTAATAGTACACAGGCACAGAGTTCTGTCTGTTTTTGTAGTTTAAATTTTCACTTATAATATAAAAAACCTTGAATATTTGCACCAGATGGAACACATGACTTCTTTTGAATGTGGCATTATGTGTTTCATACTCTGCCCATGCAGAGTATCCAGCAAGTTCACCCGATTACTGAATGTAGCCTCATATCCTGTTAGGGGCAAGGTTCACACAACAGAATCACAAGACCCTCACTGGCTGCACTTTGCCTGTTGGGAAATTTCTTGTTTCTTTTTCCCATTCCTGTTTTCTGCCCTTCCTATCCCAGCCACCACTTCTTCTCTTGTGGGCATAAGACAGCTGCTTGGCAATCACGGCCAAGTCTGGTGCTGTTCTTACTTAACGTTGGTGTTCCTGGCTGCTGCAGGTCACTACACGTTGACCCTTGCTGAAAACTGCACGTGTGGGCCTGAGGTGAAGCTGTGGCCCAGGGTCAAACTGCCCGAGGACACTCAGGCCTTGATTTTCCATTTGGTGTCATCCCATTCCCGATAAATGGGTTATGCCAGCCTTACAATAACAGTACTCGGAAAATCTAGGCCTGAATGTCCAGTTTCATACATGTAAAATGGTACATGAGCAAGATACCCTTCACCTCTTGTCACAAGCCCCAATCTCATCTCAGGTTTGATCTGGATTGAAAGCTCCAACTGAGCAGTCTCTTGGTCATGGACTTACATGTAGTGCAACTAGACCCAGGCAGGGCAAGTAACAAAGGATAAAATTGCTTTAAAAAAGTCACTGTTGGCAGCACGGTGGCGCAGTGGGTTAACCCTGCTGCCTCATGGCGCTGAGGTCCCAAGTTCGATCCCGGCTCTGGGTCACTGTCCGTGTGGAGTTTGCACATTCTCCCGTGTTTGCGTGGGTTTTGCCCCCACAACCCAAAGATGTGCAGGGTAGGTGGATTGACCACGCTAAATTGCCCCTTAACTGGAAAAAATGAATTGGGTACTCTAAATTTATTTTTTAAAAGTCACTGTTAAATTAATTGATCAGCCTAAAAACAGTTCATGATGTTCTTGAGCCCATAGCTTCATATATATGTAACTAATTTTCACATTGTGGGCACTGCCAACGAGTTTGCCATTTATTGCCCATCCCTAGGGAGTCAGATGAGGATATTGCTGGATCACTTCAGAGGCAGTTAACAGTCAAACCCGTTAATTTGGGTCTGGAATCATCTTTAACCCCATACTGGATGAGGAGCACTGATTTCCTTCCCTAACGGCCATTGGTGAACTAGTTGGGTTTTTACGTTTATCTGACTGCTTTATGATCATTTTTACTGAGTTCACGAGACCAGATTGTTGTTTCCAAATTTCTCAAACTGAATTCAAGTTTCTGGATTAGTGGCCCAGTACTGTTGTAAGGTTGTTTGGTGTCTCACGAAGAGGCCTGGAGGCTTGTATGGTTAAACGTAATCCATTTATTGGGAACCCAGAATTATATACATATCAAAGGTACCCCTGCATGGGTGCTGTTTCCATGCTGGCTCCTATTGGTTCTACACACAGCCTACCATTGATTTTCTACATCATACCATGGGCGGTACTGTACTACAGTGCCACATTTACCCTTGCTCTTCCCGTAACAGCCTCCCCGAACAGGCGCCGGAATGTGGCGACTAGGCTTTTCACAGTAACTTCATTTGAAGCCTACTTGTGACAATAAGCGATTTTCATTTCAAATACCCTTATACTACACCTCCCCCAAGTCCTCACCCAAATACATTTACAATACAATGTTTATTTGCTACCCTTTCTCCCCCGAGTATCTGACTTTATAAATTCACACTGTCTAGAGGCTTGACGATTCTTCCATATCTCGTTCTGTCATGTTTAATAGTTTCAGTCTCAGTCAAAGGCTCGATTTTGGCGGTTTGGCATTGAAATTCAATACTCTATGTTTCCGGCACTTGGTTGTCTCCATTTGATTAATTCTTTTGTGCTTCTTCGAGTTGTGTTTCTCTTTTTCAACAAAATGCCTACTTTGTTCCAACACTGTGGGTTTATCCTTTTCCTTCTGGAGGGAATGTTCACACTGTTCATCCGAGAGTGGACACAGAATTTCTTTTTCTGTGGGATGCTCCATGATTTTGCTGGATGTTGACGTTTCGAAAGTGGAATCTCCATTTCCACTTGTTTCAGAATTTCAGCCGAATTTTCCAATCCTTTTTCAAGCTTACGAATCTTTCAAAACAGCTCAGCAACTACTTTGGTGAGTTCAGTTGTCTTTGTTCCAGAATTATCTACTTTTAGCGTCTGGATTTTCTCTTCCATTCTGCACATTTCAACTTTCATGCTCTTCAGATTGGATCAAAGTTCGAGAATTTCATCAATTTTGGCTGTTAATTCTATATTCAGCCAACTGTTCTCATTCATTAATAAATCCTTTTCCTGTTGCAGCCATTTTGCATCATACTTAATACGGATGTCTGACACTTGAAGTTGATTCAGTTCTAAATTTTTATCAGCAAACTCACCTTTCGTACATGAAAGTTGGCTCTCTACGCTGAGCAGAGCCTAGTTCCTGTATGCTTTCATTCAAGCTCACATTCTTTAATTTTACTTTTGTTAGGTGTTTCTTAGACTTTTCTCTCTCTCTTGTGAGAATATTTCTACCTTTTCTTGCAACTGTTCAACTTTCAGTTAACATTCTAGGTTCTTGGTTTTCAATTCAGCCATGTCTTTCAATATATCAATGATTCTCAGTCAATTTACTATTCTTCCATTCTGCTGTTCAAGACAGTCTTACTTTCTTCATGTTGCTGTAAGTTACGTACTCTTTTTGCATTTAATTTTGAAGGGCAATCAGCTCTTCTTTCAACTGGTTATTTTCTTGTTGACTTCTTGCCAACTCATGCTCCACTTCGGTGCATTGCTTTGTCGCACTGATAGTTCCAATGCAGCTTTTGCTGAAGCAGTATTCAACAATACTAGTTCCTTATGTTTTTCATGGGTGACAAATTGATTCTACAAAGGCAGCGATTTCTTTTAGTATCCTTTCAGTCTGCTAATGTGCCTGGCTGTACTTCTGGTTGAGTTCTTCCAACTAAGCTTTGAAATTTTTTTTTAGAGTACCCAATTCTTTTTTTTTTCAATTAAGGGGAATTTAGCATGGCCAATCCACCTACTCTGCACATCTTTGGGTTGTGGGGGTGAGACCCACGCAGACTTGGGGAGAATGTGCAAACTCCATACGGACAGTGACCCGGGGCCGGGATTGAACCCGGGTCCTCGGCACCGTGAGGCAACAGTGCTAGCCACTGTGCCACCCTCTTCCAACTGAGCTTTGAAATAAACATTTTCCCGTGAGATTATTTCTTTTTTTTTTGCAGGGGTTGGTTCTTTACTTTTATTTCATGTGGCTTTCTTTCATTCACAGCCAGCTACTTACTCAGTACTGCCACCTGCTGTTGCAGTTTGGGTAATGTGTCAGCATTTTCATAAAGTTCTATTTTCAAACCTTTCGGCTGTTTCACGGCCGCTTCTATCTTCACTAAATGCAAACTCCACACGGACAGTGACCTGGGGCCTGGACCGAACTCGGGTTCAGGCACTGTGAGGCAGCATGCTAACCGCTGGGAATCAACAGGATTTTTAAAACTCTGCCTGCCATTTATAAAACTCCAGCCCCCCTTTTCAGTCCAACTTGACCACCACAACGGCTGTGAACCCATTGCTGCAACTTTCTTGCAACTCCACGTGGATGTGCTGATCCTGGTTGCTGCCTATTTTGAAAGGTATTAGCTTTATTTTGCTCGCCCTTCTAATGATTTGACTAGGTCTCTTCACTCTGCCTTCACTCGGGTTCTTCTTCTCATCTGTACAGTGGGTTCTTCTGTTTCCAACTTTCTTCCTTTTTTGAATTTAGCGCAGCCTTTCTGTGATTTTTCTAGGTCTCTTGATAATGCCTCTGCGTTTGATCAGGTCTGGTATTTCATCTGCACAGTAGATCTGCTTTTAATCCTTTTTGCCATTTTTTGAATTCTGCTCAGCCTTTTGTAATCCAGCCAGGTGTCTTGAATCTGCATTCAAACAGGCCTGGCAATCGACCTCCACATTCCCTCGTGGAGTCCTTCATAAAATTCCTACAAGGAGGCCATTTGGCCGATCGGGTCTGCACCGACCCTCTGAAAGAGCACCCGCCCTAGGCCCACTCCCCCGCCCTAACCCCATAACCCATAATCACACCTAACCTGCACATTCCTGGACACTAAGGGGCAATTTTATCATGACAAATCTACCTATCCTGCACATCTTTGGACTGTGGGAGGAAACCCACGCAGACACTGGGAGAAAGTGCAAATGCCATACAGACAATGACCCGAGGCCGGAATTGAACCCAGGTCCCTGAAGCTGTGAGGCAGCAGTGCTAACCACCGTGCCACCCCATGTCTGGAATGGAGCCTCTTTTTAGGCAATCTCTAGATGTGTCTTCAATTTAGGTGCACGCTCCTCAGGTCAGACTGCAGTTTCTTTAACTGTTCATGCTTTGATTTTGGGTTCTTTCTCTAACATCTCGGTGATTTCCTGGTCCATCCCAGCACTCCCACCATGTTGCAAAGTTGTCTGGAGCCTCACTAATAAGTCTGGAAGCATGTATGATTAAACATAAACCTTTTATTGGTAACACAGAACTATATTTATCTCCACGTTACTGCCATGCATGACTGCTGTCTCCATGCTGCTTCCTTCCAGACTCTACTGCACACACAGTCTATCATCATGTGACTCTCTCCATCATACTGTGAGCAGTACTGTTAGTCAGCCCCACATTAACCATTGTTCTGCTCGAGCACCCTTATATAACAAATACCATAATCACTGTACTGCATACCTAGTAGTAATGTTTGCCACCATAAGTTCCTGAATTTCTGGGAGTTGGTTTTGACAGGCCGAGCTCCCAGACCTCATCCCAAACCACAGGCATTGTTGATAATCCGCCAGGTTGGTATTCAAAAGTGTTTGATGAGACTTGTATAGAGGGAGCTCTATATTTAAAATCATAAGAAATAGGTGCAAGAATAGACCTTTCGGCCCCTGAAGCCTGCTCCGCCATTCATTATGATCATGGTTGATCATGAAGTTCAATACCCTGATCCTGCCTTCCCTCCCATATCCCTTCATACCTTTAGCCCCAAGAGCTGTATCGAATTCCTTCTTGAAATTACACAACGTTTTGGCCTCAACTACTTTCTGTGGTAGCGAATTTCACAGATTCACCACTCACTGGGTGAAGAAATTTCTCCTCACCCTCAGTCCTAAAAGGTTTACCCCTTATCCTTAAACTATGACCCCTAGTTCTGGACTCCCCCACCATCAGGAACATTCTTTCTGAATCTACCCTGTCAAATCCTGTTAGAATTTTATAAGTTTCTATGAGATCCCCTCTCAATCTTCTAAACTCCAATGAATATAATCCCAATGGCGTAGTCTCTCCCCATATGACATTCCCGCCATCCCAGGAATCAGCCTGCTAAAGCTTCGCTGCACTCCCTCCATAGCAGGAACATCCTTCCTCAGATAAGGACACCAAAACTGCACACAGTACTCCAGGTGTGGCCTCAGCAATGCCCTGTGCAATTACAGCAAAACACCCCTATTCCTATAGTCAAATCCTCTCACTATGAAGGCCAACACACCATTTGCCTTCTTTACTGCCTGCTGTACCTGCGCGCTTACTTTCAGTGACTGATGCACGAGGACACAAGGTCTCGCTGAGTATCTGCCTCTCTCAATTTACACCCATTCAAATAATAATCTGCCTTCCTATTTTTGTTATCAAAGCGGATAACCTCATAATGATCACATTTTACTGCATCTGCCGTGCATGTGCCCACTCACTCAGGCTGTCCAAATCCTGCTGAAGCAGCCCAGGAATCAGCTGATTGAACCTTCTCTGAACTGTATCTAACCCTATGCTGTACCTGTCCTGGGACTGTTTGATGGGGATGATGTGGAGGAAGCTTTACTCTGTACCTAACCCTGTGCAACCTGCCCTGGGAGTCTTTGGTGAGTCAGTGTAAAAGGAGTCTTTACTTTCTATCCAGCAGTGTGTAACTAATCTGGGAGTGAGCAGCCTTGAGACTGACAAATCTCCCACTACCCCGGTGCTGGAGTCCCTCACTTTGATAAACTGTCCTGATTTAAAACACACCAAAAAAGTGATTAACAATTGAGACTATTGGTAACTCAAAGAAACTTTTCTGAGGGACTAAGATTGAACAGTGAATGTTTTGTGTGAGAAATAGTAAAGTAGAAACACGAGGCTTGTCAGGAAGTCATGCAATTTACTGTAGTCTTAATTAGATGCAGTTGCCCTACAAAATCTGTGATAAAATTCCTTTTTAACATTAGTCTGTGGGACACTGTGGGAAGATTTAAACATGCTAGAATAAAAGGGAGGGGGTGAGGGATGTGTTGATGTGATTCCTGATAGTTTCCAAATGCAGCCTGTGTAGGTTAACCAGAAAGGATGCCGACTCTCTGAGCTGGGTTGTAGAGGAAAGCAATGTGGTGAGACTGTTTTGAAATGCTGGTGTATTTAGGAAATAGCACTTAGCAGGGTCTCTCTGAATGACTGCCAGGTCAGGAAGCTGAAGTGCAAGCATTGGCTGGGATTCAGGCCTCCAAAGATCCGCTCACTGACCACACAGTACGTCAAGAATATGTCACTTAGCGAGCAAAGGGAAGGCTCCACTTTGCCTTCAGAGTGTCTCAGCATGGAGCACTTTCACATAACCCAAGTGCTCCTGAGGGAAGGCAGGCACTCTGGGACCAGGGAACGGACAACTTTTTTGTTTCTATTTTAAATGTAAATGTGTAAATAAAAAAGCCTGGGAACAAAATGTTTGTCCCATACTTTTCCCACTTTTAGCTGCGTCCTTGGGACTGACCTGTCCAGTTCACACAGAATAATTATCATAGTTTCCAGTGGGAAGTTCAACTCATGATCTCTGGCATGGAGTGAGTGTCTCCCCCCTTAGGGGTTCAATCGCAAAAGAGACAGGGAAGCAAAGCACCTTCCAGAGTGTGGGTTAGCACTCTGTGCCTTTCAATAGTTGGGAATCTACCACCAGTTTCTGCTCGATCCCAGTCCCAGGACATTTCTAAAGTTGGACCTTTGGCCAGACATTTAACAAGTCCATTAGTAAGGAAGGATGTGAAAGGGGTAAAAGGACAGGCAGTTCTCACATTGGAAAGACCTCCAGCTCTAAGGGAAAATGAGAAAAGCATAGAAAGGTGCTGTAATTAATTAACTCTTGGAGAATGAGGGCAACTCCTCTCTTACCTGAAGTCAAAATTTATCATAAGCGAGCGCCCCAGTGGCTCAGTAGGTACATGCACTGTACAATGTGATGCTGAGCTAGATTACATCTCCGATGCATGTTAAGTTTACTGAGTTCTGCTGGGATAGCAGTAGGAATTAGTCATTTGGTCTCATACAACACAGAAGGGGGCCTTCATTCCACCATACCTGTGACAGCTGTTTGAAAGAACTATCCAGTTATTCTCATTGGTCCTTGCTTTTTCTCCATGGATCTGCAAATTCTTCATTTTCAAGCACTACACACCATCAATTCCGCTTTGGAAGTTACTGTTGAATCCACTTCCTTTCAGTCAGAGCTCTTGGACTGCATTGGAGGGATGAAAAACAGCCAGGGATCCGAATCAATATCCAGTCATCTCTGCTAGAAGGCACTCCCTTCACTGTAACACTCCCTGACACACCTCACACCCTTCACTGTAACACGCTCTGATATACCCCACACCTTTCACTGTAACATTTTGATATACCCCACACCCTTTAACACTGATATACCCCACCCCCATCACTGTAACACACTGATGTATCCCATACCCTTCACTGTAACACGCTCTGATATACCCCACACCTTTCACTGTAACACGCTCTGATATACCCCACACCTTTCACTGTAACACGCTCTGATATACCCCACACCTTTCACTGTAACATGCTCTGATACACCCCACACCTTTCACTGTAACACGCTCTGATATACCCCATACCTTTCACTGTAACATTTTGATATACCCCACACCCTTTAACACTAATATACCCCATCCCCATCACTGTAACACACTGATATACCCCACACCTTTCACTGTAACATGCTCTGATATACCCCACACCTTTCACTGTAACACGCTCTGATACACCCCACACCTTTCACTGTAACACGCTCTGATATACCCCATACCTTTCACTGTAACATTTTGATATACTCCACACCCTTTAACACTGATATACCCCACCCCCATCACTGTAACACACTGATATATCCCATACCCTTCACTGCAACACTGATATTCCCCACACCCTTCACTATAACACACTCTGATATACAAACCTACCCTTCACTGTAACACTGATATACCCCATACCCTTCACTGTAACACACTCAGATATACCCCATACCCTTCACTGTAACACACTCAGATATACCCCATACCCTTCACTGTAACATGGGGTATATCTGAGTGTGTTACAGTGAAGGGTATGGGGTATATCTGAGTGTGTTACAGTGAAGGGTATGGGGTATATCAGTGTTACAGTGAAGGGTATGGGGTATATCAGAGTGTGTTACAATGAAGTGTGTGGGATATATCAGTGTTACAGTGAAGGGTATGGGGTATATCTGAGTGTGTTACAGTGAAGGGTATGGGATATATCAGTGTTACAGTGAAGGGTATGGGGTATATCTGATGTGTAACACTCAGATATACCCCATACCCTTCACTGTAACACTGATATACCCCATACCCTTCACTGCAACACTGATATACTCACACCCTTCACTGTAACACACTCAGATATACCCCATACCCTTCACTGTAACACTGATATATCCCATACCCTTCACTGTAACCCACTCAGATATACCCCATACCCTTCACTGTAACACTGATATATCCCATACCCTTCACTGTTACACACTCACATATACCCCATACCCTTCACTGTAACACTGATATATCCCACACCCTTCATAGTAACACACTCTGATATACCCCATACCCTTCACTGTAACACTGATATACCCGATACCCTTCACCGTAACACTGATATACCCCATACCCTTCACTGTAACACACTCAGATATACCCCATACAATTCACTGTAACACTGATATATCCCACACCCTTCACTGTAACACTGATATATCCCACACCCTTCATTGTAACACACTCTGATATACCCATACCCTTCACTGTAACACTGATATATCCCACACCCTTCACTGTAACACTGATATATCCCATACCCTTCATTGTAACACACTCTGATATACCCCATACCCTTCACTGTAACACTGATATATCCCACACCCTTCACTGTAACACTGATATATCCCACACCCTTCATAGTAACACACTCTGATATACCCAATACCCTTCACTATAACACTGATATACCCCTCACCCTTCACTGTAACACACTCAGATATACCCCATACCTTTCACCGTAACACTGATATATCCCACACCCTTCATAGTAACACACTCTGATATACCCCATATCCTTCACTGTAACACTGATATATCCCACACCCTTCACTGTAACACTGATATATCCCACACCCTTCACTGTAACACACTCTGATATACCCCATACCCTTCACTGTAACACTGATATATCCCACACGCTTCACTGTAACACCCTGATATGCCCCACACCCTTCACTGTAACACTCAGATATACCCCATACCCTTCACTGTAACACTGATATTTCCCACACCCTTCACTGTAACACCCTGATATACCCCATACCCTTCACTGTAACACTCAGATATACCCCACACCCTTCGCAGTACAGGCTCTGATATACCCACACCCTTCACTGTAACACTCAGATATACCCCATACCCTTCACTGTCACACTGATATTTCCCACACCCTTCACTGTAACACACTCAGATATACCCCATATCCTTCACTGTAACACTTATATTTCCCACACCCTTCACTGTAACACACTCAGATATACCCCACACCCTAGACTGTAACACTCAGATATACCCCACACCCTTCGCAGTACAGGCTCTGATATACCCACACCCTTCACTGTAACACTCAGATATACACCATACCCTTCATTGTAACACTGATATACCCCACCCCCATCACTGTAACACACTGATATATCCCATACCCTTCACTGTACCACTGATATTCCCCACACCCTTCACTATAACACACTCTGATATACCCCATACCCTTCACTGTAACACTGATATATCCCACACCCTTCACTGTAACACCCTGATATGCCCCACACCCTTCACTGTAACACTAATATACCCCATACCCTTTACTGCAACACAGATATACCCACACCCTTCACTGTAACACACTCAGATATGCCCCACACCCTTCACTGTAACACACTCAGATATACCCCATACCCTTCACTGTAACACTGATATACCCCACACCCTTCACTGTAACACACTCAGATATACCCCATACCCTTCACTGTAACACTGATATACCCCATACCCTTCATTGTAACATACTCAGATATACCCCATACCCTTCACTGTAACACTGATATATCCCACACCCTTCATAGTAACACACTCTGATATACCCCATACCCTTCACTGTAACACTGATATATCCCACACACTTCATTGTAACACACTCTGATATACCCAATACCCTTCACTGTAACACTGATATACCCCATACCCTTCACTGTAACACACTCAGATATACCCCATACCCTTCACTGTAACACACTCAGATATACCCCATACCCTTCACTGTAACACTGATATATCCCACACCCTTCACTGTAACACACTCAGATATACCCCATACCCTTCACTGTAACACTGATATACCCTATACCCTTCACTGTAACACTGATATACCCCATACCCTTCACTGTAACACATTCAGATATACCCCATACCATTCACTGTAACACTGATATATCCCACACCCTTCACTGTAACACTGATATATCCCACACCCTTCATTGTAACACACTCTGATATACCCATACCCTTCACTGTAATACTGATATATCCCACACCCTTCACTGTAACACACTCAGATATACCCCATACCCTTCACTGCAACACTCATACATCCCACACCCTTCACTGTAACACACTCAGATATACCCCATACCCTTCACTGTAACACTGATATATCCCACACCCTTCATTGTAACACACTCTGATATACCCCATACCCATCACTGTAACACTGATATGTCCCACACCTTTCACTGTAACACTGATATATCCCACACCCTTCATAGTAACACACTCTGATATACCCCATACCCTTCACTATAACACTGATATACCCACACCCGTCACTGTAACACACTCAGGTATGCCCCACACCCTTCACTGTAACACACTCAGATATACCCCATACCCTTCACTGTAACACTGATATATCCCATACCCTTCACTGTAACACACTCAGATATACCCCACACCCTTCACTGTAACACTGATATATCCCATACCCTTCACTGTAACATACTCAGATATACCCCATACCCTTCACTGTAACACTGATATGTCCCACACCCTTCACTGTAACACTGATATATCCCACACCCTTCATAGTAACACACTCTGATATACCCCATACCCATCACTGTAACACTGATATGTCCCACACCCTTCACTGTAACACTGATATATCCCACACCCTTCATAGTAACACACTCTGATATACCCCATACCCTTCACTATAACACTGATATATCCCACACCCTTCACTGTAACACACTCAGATATTCCCCATACCCTTCACTGTAACACTGATATATACCACACCCTTCACTGCAACACTGATATACCCACACCCTTCACTGTAACACACTCAGATATGCCCCACACCCTTCACTGTAACACTGATATACCCCACACCCTTCGCAGTACAGGCTCTGATATACCCACACCCTTCACTGTAACACTCAGATATACCCCATACCCTTCACTGTAACACTGATATACCCCATACCCTTCACTGCAACACACTCAGATATACCCCATACCCTTCACTGTAACACTGATATATACCATACCCTTCACTGTAACACACTCAGATATACCCCATACCCTTCACTGTAACACTGATATATCCCACACCCTTCATAGTAACACACTCTGATATACCCCATACCCTTCACTGTAACACTGATATATCCCACACCCTTCATTGTAACACACTCTGATGTACCCCATACCCTTCACTGTAACACTGATATACCCCATACTCTTCACTGTAACACTGATATATCCCACACCCTTCACTGTAACACACTCAGATTTACCCCAATACCTTCACTATAACACTGATATACCCCATACCCTTCACTGTAACACTGATATACTCCATGCCCTTCACTGTAACACACTCAGATATACCCCATACCATTCACTGTAACACTGATATATCCCACACCCTTCACTGTAACACTGATATATCCCACACTCTTCATTGTAACACACTCTGATATACCCATACCCTTCACTGTAACACTGATATATCCCACACCCTTCACTGTAACACACTTAGATATACCCCATACCCTTCACTGCAACACTGATATATCCCACACCCTTCACTGTAACACACTCAGATATACCCCATACCTTTCACTGTAACACTGATATATCCCACACCCTTCATTGTAACACACTCTGATATACCCCATACCCTTCACTGTAACACTGATAAATCCCACAACCTTCACAGTAACACACTCTGATATACCCCACACCCTTCACTGTAACACTGATATATTCCACACCCTTCACGGTAACACACTCAGATATACCCCATACCCTTCACTGTAACACTGATATATCCCACACCCTTCACTGTAACACCATGATTTGCCCCGCACTCTTCACTGTGACACTCTAGGATAGACCCAACATCCTTCACTGTAACACACTCCCATATACCTCATACCCTTCACTGTAACATTGATATTTCCCACACCCTTCACTGTAACACTGATATACCCCACACCTTTCACTGTAACACACTCTGATATACCCCACACCCCTCACTGTAACACTCTGGTATACACCAAACCCTCCACTGTAATACCCTGGTATGTCCCATATCGTTCAATGTAGCACTCTGATATACCCAACACCCTTCACTGTACACTCTCTGATATACCCCATAACCTTCACTGTAACATTCTCTGATATACCCCACACCCTTCACTGCAACATCAAGATATGCCCCATACCCTTCACTGTAACACTGATATACCCAACACCCTTTGCTGTACACTCTCTGATATGTCCCACAACCTTCACTGGAACACTCTCTGATATACCCCACACGTCTCAGTGTAACACTGATATACCCCACACCCTTCACTGTAACACACTCAGATTTACCCTATACCCTTCACTGTTACACTGATATATCCCACACCCTTCACTGTAACATTCTCTGATATACTCCACACCCTTCACTGTAACACTGATATACCCCACACCCTTCACTGTAACACACTCAGATTTACCCCATACCTCTCACGGTAAGAATTTGAATAACCCCATACCCTTCACTGTAACACTCTGATATACCTCACATCATTCACTGTAACACCCTGATGTGTCCCATATTCTTCACTGTAGCACTCATATACACCACACCCTTCACTGTAACACTCTGATATACCTCACATCATTCACTGTAACACCCTCTGATAAACCCCATACCCCTCAATGTAAAACCCATATACACCACACCCTTCACTGTAACACTCTGATATACCTCACATCATTCACTGTAACACTCTCTGATAAACCCCATACCCCTCAATGTAAAACCCATATACACCACACTCTTCACTGTAACACACTCTGATATACCTCATTACCTTCACTGTAACACTGATATACCCCACACCTTTCACTGTAACACAATCTGGTATACCCCACACCCTCCACTGTAACACTCTGGTATACACCAAACCCTCCATGTCACCCTAATATGTCCCATGTCCTTCACTGTAGCACTCTCTGACATACCCCACACCCTTCACTGTAACACACTCTAATATACCCCACACCCTTCACTGTAACACCCTGATATGTCCCATATCCTTCGCTGTAGCACTCTCTGATATACCCAACACCCTTCACTGTAACAAACTCTAATGTACCCCACACCCTTCACTGTAACATTCTCTGATATACCCCACACCCTTCACTGTAACTCACTCTGATATACCCCACACCCTTCACTATAACACCAAGATATGTCCCATACTCTTCGCTATAACACTGATATACCCCACAACCTTTACTGCAACATCAAGATATACTCCACACTCTTCACTGTAACATTATCTGATATACCCCACACCCTTCACTGTAACACACTCTAATATACCCCACATCCTTCACTGTAACATACTCTGATATACCCCACACCCCTCACTGTAACACTCTGATATACCCCACACCCACCACTGTAACACCCTGATATGTCCTATATCCTTCACTGTAGCACTCTCTGATATACCCAACATCCTTCACTGTAACACCAAGATATGACCCATACCCTTCACTGTTACACTCTCTGATAACGCCACACCCCTCACTGTAACACTCTATGATATACCCCACAACCCTCACTGTAACACTCTATGATATACCCCATACCCTTCACTGTTACACTCTCTGATAACCCCACGCCCCTCACTGTACCACTCTATGATATACCCCATACCCATCACTGTTACACTCTCTGATATGCACAATACTCCTCATTGCAACAATCCCTGATAAACCCCACACTTCCCATTGTAATACTCTCTGGTATATCCTACACCCTCCACAAGGGTACTCTTTGGTAAACTCTAACACAGTCAGCACTCATACCCTTCACTATAACTCTGATGTGCCCAAACTCTCATTCTCACCAGCATTGTGCCCACACCCCTCAATATAACGTAGGCACATCCCTGACTTTACCATTATTAGATCTACTCCACACATCTTTGTAACGCTTTCTGATATAACAGATATTATCGAGTGTTACCTTGTTAGCTGTTACTGCATAACACACTTTTCTGTAATGATAATAATCGTTCCAAGACTTTATGCTGCTGTGTTATGAGGGATCTTATATACACATTGTTGTATGGGTTTTATATCACTGTATTTAAATAAGTGTGCAATGGAAAGTTTATATAGTCATATTACATGGGAGCCTTGGTGTGTATATGGGATTTTATATTGATATATTATACAAGCATGTTATACTTTTATTAGCTTGCTAACATGGGAATTGTAAGTGACTTTTGTTCTCTCAGAATGTTCAAATGAATGTTTCAGTGCCTCCCAGACACAACCTGCCCACATTCCCCCATCAGTGTGCTGTTCCCACCCCACTCCTTCCTGCCCCATGCAGTTCCACCCCATCCATATCACCCCTTTACAGGATCAGGCGGGAGAATTCTGGGATCCCTACCTGTACCTTTGGTCAGTGTTAGCAAACATGTACGGTTGGCAGTGACATAGATACAAATTTCCCCCCCCTACTGGAGACCATTGTGTATGGGTTGGTGTTGGATCCAGTTGTTCCTCCAGCATATCAGTAATTAATGCAGTAACTGATGTGTTAGGAATGCTGATGTTTCTGCCTGAGTGTTTGGTTGGTTGGAAGGCTGTGACCCTGCAGATCACTTACATTGAGAATTACTGAGGTTTTTCCCAGGGAATCATTCAGAGTCTGAATACTTTCTGGGATTCAGTTTATTCTTAGTACCTGTATTTGTGGGCAATGAGGAGGAGGATTCCCAGAGAAATTTATCCCACGGCTTGATCTTTGCTGAGGAAATGCTGTTTGGAATTTCTCAGAAAGCGGGAATGTGCTGATGTCAGGGAAAGGCCAGTCCGTGGTGTGAAAGGAAGTGGCAGAGACTGAAAGTTTCTTGTGTTTCTTTTTTTAAACTGATGTGAGGGAGCTGGACTTTCTCCCTTAGATTTCCCCTTCACTTTGGAAGGTACTGTAAGTTGTTGGATACACAGGGTGTTGGGCACATTGCAGTACTTCACGCCAAATGGCCATTCTACCTAAACCTGCAGGATCAACAGAATATTCAGCCATGAGGCTGTCACAGCTGTGTCGATTCCACCTCCTCACTGCTCACACAATCACATGCGCACACATCTGGCACATGCAGCAGCGATCATAGCAAATTTATTCCCAACCTGAGCCGGACGGTAGTGTCGTTTATGATTTAATGCCACCAATTCCCAACACAATCATGGAAACCTTTCTGTTTTAATGTATTTTATATTTTTTCATGCCTTCTTACACTATTTCTTGTTGGAAGGAAAATAAAAAGCTGGTTGCCCAAGAGGTGTGCAGGAGCGCCCCATGGTGACTGATTTTTCCTTTGACCTAGTTCGTTAGTGCTTGGCTTCACCCTCCATCCTCAAGAACAACAACAACAGGGCAGCACGGTGGCGCAGTGGTTAGCATTGCAGCCTCACGGCGCCGAGGTCCCAGGTTCGATCCAGTCACTGTCCGTGTGGAGTTTGCACATTCTCCCCGTGTTTCCGTGGGTCTCACCCCCACAAGCCAAAAGATGTGCAGAGTAGATGGATTGGCCACACTAAATTGCCCCTTAATTGGGCACACTAAATTTAATTTTAAAAAAGAACAACAACAAGAAAACTTGCATTTATATAGTGCCTTTAACATGGTGTGTATTCAAACAAATTTTGATACCTTTTTGTTTCATTTCATTTTTGCCCTTGAGTGATTTGCGAGACCATTGCAGAGGGCATTTAATAGTCAACCACATTGGTGTGGGTCTGGAATCACATCTAGGCGAGACCAGGCAGATTTGCAACCAGAGGGGTTTTTACAATAATTGACAATGGTTTCATGGTCATCTTATAATTCCAGATTTTTTTTGAATTCAAATTACATCTTTTGCCCTGGTGGGATTCAAACGGAGGTCCCCGGAGCATTTCCTGGGTCTCTGGATTACTATCCCAGTGACAATACCACTACTCCACCTTCCCTTCTGAACCAAATTAAGGAATATTGGGACCAATGACCTACGTTTAGCACACAGCTAAAGAGCAGGCTTTGAAAGCAGACCAAGGCAGGCCAGCAGCACGGTTCAATTCCCGTACCAGCCTCCCCGAACAGGCGCCGGAATGTGGCGACTAGGGGCTTTTCACAGTAACTTCATTGAAGCCTATTTGTGACAATAAGTGATTTTCATTCATTTCATCACTTGGCGCAAGTAACAATTGAATCTTGTTTCTGGGGATTTGGGAAGCACATGTGTGCATGCACCCTACCTGCAGGAAGTACGAAAAGACTTAACATCTGCCTGTTAAAATTGACCGCTTCTTGCCGAACCATTATGAGATGTAAAGCAGTGGAAATGGTCATTGCCACTATTTGATTCATTCCTGTAGGCATAGCTCAGATGTTTGGAGGCTTTAGTGCCATAGCTTTGTTTCCAACCCAGATTTCCTTCTATCACAGTCTCATGCAGAAGCACAACCTCATTGCATTTTTCTCTGTACACCAGAGAGAGCTCCAATCATCATTATCACACGGGCTCGCTGGTAGCACCATGCCCTCTGGGTCAGACACTTGTGCACAAGCTCTTTGCCATGTTTTGAGTACAAGATTTAGGATGACAATCCAATGAATTGTACGGTTGCTGTTCCTCAGAGAAGGTCCATCTGCTGTTTGGTTGGATATCAAAGATACCATGGCAGAGCTTGAAGAAGAACAGGGATTTTTCTTGGGGTCTTGGCCTCTCTAAACTGATAAATTGAAGAAATGTTGGAACAACTCAGCAGGCCTGCCAGTAACAAGAGTTTGACTTGCATGCAATGACCTTTCTTCAGAATCTAACTTTTCTTTGACCTGAAATGTTCAGACGGCTTTTTGCTCCACAATGCTGCCTGACCTCTGGAGTATTGCCAGCATTTTCTGTTTCAGATTTTCAGCAAACACAGTGGGCAGGATTTTCCAGCAGTTAATGCTGGTGGGATGATGTGGTCCTGCTGCAGGCGGCAAGCCCCAGTTGCGTTTCCCTGGTGGAGGGTGTGAACAATGGGAAACCCTGTTGACAGTGACGGGATCCCACAGGGGTCCAATGGCGGGCTGCCCCCAGGAAGCACACCACTGGGGTTGGGGTGTTTTTAACAGGAGATTTGTAGTAACTTCTATTTGTATAGAAGAGAGAATCTCTGCAAGTCCTCAACAAGACCTTTGTTCTTATTCGTTCAGGGGATATGGGTGTCGCTGGCCAGCATTTTTTGCCCATCCCTAATTGCCCCTGAACTGAGTGATTTGCTATTTCAGAAGGCATGTAAGAGTCATCCACATTGCTGTGGGTGTGAAGTCACATGTAGGCCAGACCTTCAGACCACTTAACGATGGTAGATACCCCAAACATTAGTAAACCAGATGGGTTTTGGGGGCAGCACGGTGGCGCAGTGGTTAGCACTGCTGCTTCACGGCTCTGATTTGATTTGACCGGATTTGATTCCGGCCGCAGGTCACTGTCCGTATGGAGTTTGAACATTCTCCCCGTGTTTGCGTGGGTTTCATCCCGACAACCCAAAGATGTGCAGGGTAGATGGATTGGCCACGCTAAATTGCCCCTTAATTGGGAAAAAAAGAATTGGGTACTCTAAAAAAAAATTTTTAAGATGGGTTTTAAAGATGGAATCAGCAACGGCTTTATGGTCCTCATTGGATTTTTAATTCCAGATTTTGAATTCAGATTTCACCATCTGTCATGGTGGGATTTGAATCCGGGTCCCAGAGTATTATCTCTGGGTCTCTGGATTACTGGTCCAGTGACAACGCCACTGTAAGAGTGTAAAAATGTTCTTGCATTTATATAGCACCTTTCACGGAGATAAATGACCAAATAATCTGGTTTTTTTAGTGATTTTATTTGAGGGATTACTATTAACCAGGACATGAGGGAGAACTCCCTTGCTTTTCTTTCCAATCGTGGCCATGGGATCTTTTATGTCCCCTTGCAAAGTTAGCTGGGGCCACAATTTAGTGTCTTGGCAGAAAAGGCAATATTCACCCTCCTATCTAATTAAATGCCACCGAGCCACCAAACCTGCCACAAGAGAGGGCATTAAATTCCACCCAAAGATGTGGCAGATTCTGAGGTTTTTTAAAAATGGAAGATTTGTGGGGGGGGGTTGGGACTAAGGTAGGGTCAGATAGCAAGCTTCTCATGAAGGCTTTTTAAAGCAGCAAGGAGAGGTGTGCAATGCACCCCCTCCCCCAGCCTGTTGGAGTACCACTACTTGCATGTCTTCACCATCAGACAGCCCATCTGCTGACTGCCTTGTCACGATTACTGTATTTGATTGAATGCAAGTTGCAGCTCTGTAACAGCCCCCTAGGGAGGGGCATGTTATGACTTAATATATGGATTGTCAGGAAACTGAGAGCGAGAAAGCTGCTCACTAAAAAACAGTATGTAAAATGATACAATGCTAGCCTGCTCACTATCTGAATGTCTTTAATCAGTCAGCATCTGTTTCCCATTGTACTATTCCTCCGAAAAGGCAAGGTTTTCTACAATTTTGTGTACAGAGATCAAATATTTATAAATTGTTCTAGTTAGGCTGTTGGGTTTTGAAGTTTCCATTGGGTTTAGTGACAGTGAACGCTATGTCCTTTCCCTAATTAGAAAAATGTCAATTTCTGGTCTGTTTGTTCCTCCGAATCAGACAAACTCTGACCGATGTCTACCAGAGCAAGCAATAGAGCACAGCTCGTGGTACCAGGGCCGATCCCTGACCTGTGCTGAGTTAGCTGATCCCTCCAGTCCACTATTGGAGTGGCACAATTTCCCTCAGTAGCTCAGTGTTAGGGCAGAGGAGAAAGTATGCCAGGGTTCCAGCTCCTGATTAACACCAAGTGGCCTCTGCCAGCAAATGTGCCTGTGCGCACACATTTAGGATGAGGATTGAATTTCTCAACAGGATAGTAACCAACTGACTATCGCTGACTACGTGCCCGTGTTAAGAATGGCCACATGGGGAAGGTAGAGTGGGGCTGGTAGTGCCTGTAGCATCGTAGCCCAATCAAAACATCAAGCAATTAATGGGAGCACCACCACCTTCAAGTAACACTCCAAGCCCCACACCATCCTTACTTGGAAATATATCGCTGCTCCTTCACCGGGGCCATGTCAAAACCCTGGAACTCCCTTCCTAACATCACTGTGGATACACCTACGCCACATGGACTGCAGCGGTTCAAGAAGGCAGCTCACCACCACCTTCTCAGGCAATTAGGAATGGGCAATAATTGCTGGTCTAGCCAGCCACGCCCACATCCTGTAAACAAATAAAAGAGAAAGACAGCACCTTTCAGAACCTTTTTCACCCCAAAGTAATTTGCATCATTGAAGTACTTTATTGGAAATGTAATCTCTGTTGTAATGTGGAAAACGCTCCAACCAAATTGCACACATCAAACGCCCAACAAAGAGCAATGTTGGAATGACCAGACAACCTGTGTTATTGAGGTATGTTGAGGATTAGATATTGACCAGGTGACCGAGGAGAACCCCTTTTCTCTACATTGAGATAGTGCCTTTGAGTCTTTTATGTTCACCTGCAAGGGCAAACAGGGCCTCGGATTCACATCTCCTTCCAAAAGATGGAAGTTTGCATATGTGTGCGCATGCATATGCACGCCACATGTGTATATCTGTGCATGTCTGTGCTTCCGTATGTTTGCATCTGTTCCATCAGACTCCAAACTGGGAATTGTACAGTAATTCCTAATTTTGTAACATGTGCTAAAAAAATACCTACGCCAGAGGTAGGGTGAGGGGGGGGGGGGGGCGGGGGGGGCAGAGTCTCCAAACGTTTCTTGAAACTGTAGATAAACTTGTCGACACAGGGTCAGTATGTAAAGCCCAACATTCTGACTATGTTTTGTTCAAGCAATTAAGAGGAGTTACATTAATACCAGATGAGAATATTTAACAGAAAAAAATGAATGATGTTTTAACGCAATTTAACTGTACGTTATTTTAAGATGCAACCTTGCTAGGAGTTAAGTAAATCAATGTGGAGGTAGAGCAGCAGGAGCTGTCGGAGTGAGTGGGGACGCCAGCCTGTCTCTGAACATATGCAGCCCTCCCCAAACACAGAGATGCAGGAAGAACCCACTATAAATCACAGGAGATTAGAGAGTCCTCGCAGTCAGCTTGAGATTGAGCTGCACTGTGTAATGTCAAGACAGAGCCAGTCTCATTTATTAAAGTCTCCTTTGAAATTTGATGAAAAAATACTGTTTATATTCAGGCAAAGGATGATTGAGAGATTCCACCACCTTCTCCACCCCCTTCACACGCTCCCCAAACCCGTCCCCTGTTCTCTCCCGTTACCATCCCAAAGCACTGACTCTTACTGGGTGTAGTGTTGGGAACCCTCTGATACCTCCTCTAAATGTGTTTCTTTCATGTGCACACGGACATTAGCGTTCAGATGGATGGTTAACTGTGGTAAGCATCACTGATCAGCCAGATTCTGTTTTTGCTTGATGTCCACAACAGCTGTGCATGGAGATGTCAGCACTGGGAGTCCTGGTTGATTATTCTGCTTGGCAGGCCAGGGGCTTTGTCGAAGTCAGTTAGCATTGTCCAGGGTTCAAACTTGAAACCTTCTAGTTGGAAGGCCTAGGGTTCAGTATTAGACTGCTGTAGTAAGCACAGAGGGAGCTGCACCAAGAATATTATTAGTATTTGTATTGAGCCTAATAAATAAGGCCCAACTGGCTTGCTCTGACATTCAATGAGGCCATGGTTGATCTACCTCAATTTCACCTTCTCGCATTATCCCCACATTCCTTAATTCTCTTATTATTCAAAAATCTGTTGATCTCAGACTTGAATATACTCAATGAATGAACATTCACAGCTCTCTGGGGTGGAGAATTTCAAAGACACAACCTCTGAGTGATGAAATTTCTTCTCATCTCAGTCCCAAATGGCTGACTCTTCAATCTGAGACTGTGTTCGAAAGTCCCCTATCTGGGGGAAATAGCTTCTCAGCAACTACCCTATCAAACTGCTGACAATTTTACATGTTTCAATGCGATCACTTATCATTCTTCTAAATTTGAGGCAAAATAGGCCTAGACCACTCAATATCTCCTCAAAGGACAATTCCTTCATGCCAGGAAGCTCCACTCCAGATGTAGCCTCACCAATGCCCTGTACAATAAGACTTTGTCGCTCTTTTACTCTAAGCTCTTTGTACCAAAAAGGAACATCTAACTTCCCATTGATTGCTTTCTGTACCTGCATATTAACTTTCTGTGATTCAAGGGCAGGCAGGTATCTTTGAATGCAAACATTTCCCAGTGAATATTCAAAACATATTCTGATTTTTTAATTTTTTAACTTTGTAACATTGTAATTCCATACGCCATGTTTTTGCCTATTTGCCCAATCTGTTTATATCCCTCTGCCGCCTCCTCATCACTTATGTTCCAAACTTTCATTAGCAAACTAGGAAATGTCTCATTTAAATCATAAACATAGATTATAAATAGCTGAGGCCCATGTACTGATCTTTATAACCAGTTGCAGCCTGCCTATCCAAAAATGTCCCATTTATTTCTGCACTCTGTTTTTTGTCCATCAACCAATCCTCAATCATGCTACTATATTACCTCCAATTCCATGATTGCTTTTGTTTTTGATTGTTAGCTTTGATGCTTATGTGTTTGTGTTGGAGAACCTCCAACACTGACCATATTAGAGCATTGAATGACCAGTCTGGTGTGCTCAGAGACACAGATTAGCAGTGAGGACTGCGAATAAGTTGTGAAGCTGCAATCACTGTAGCCCTAAGCTAACAGTTATTCAATAAAGTTATTTTCGGTGTGATTTTTAAAAGCCCTGGAGCTTCATTGCTGTACTCGGGACGTGCACGTTTAAAGCAGCTTATTAGACTTAAATGAAAATTTATGGCAAACTGTTATGGGCCAGGGTTTAGAGAACCCCAAAGTTTATCATGGAGTTCCCCTGACCCACAACTTTTAATAGATTGTGGTATGGGGAGCACACGGCCCACTCTACAGGTGTGGTACAGCAGAAATGGAAAAGTTTTTTTTAAAAAGCAAAACAATGTTTATTCTATGAACTCAAGTTAACCTTTTTAAAACATACAGTGAACATCTTAGCAACCATCAATTCAAATACAACACCCAAGGAATACAACACTAAGTAATCCTTAATAACTTCCCAAACAACATCCAGAAGACAAAAGAAACACCTTTCAACAGAAGCACATTAGGTTTACATTCTCTACTGAGAACATTTATAATTCTGAATTCACCAAATGATCAAGAGATAATCTTTTCATGGCAGAGAGATCAACAGTGCACCTGCTCTGCCTGGCTTCAGCTCCAACACTGAAAACAAAACTAAAACATACCCTGCAGCAAACAGCCTAAAACGAAAGTAAAAAGCTGACAGACAGCCCAGCTCCACCCACTCTCTGACATCACTACAGTAATAAACACCCATTTCTTAAAGGTACTCTCACTACAGATATTTATATACACACCATTTATAAACATCCATTTCTCACATGACACAAACAAAGATTTCTTTTCACAAAATTGTTACAATGCACAAGGTGGCCATTTAGCCCATTGTTTCTGTGCCAGCTCTCCGAATGAGCAACTCACTTAGTGCCATTCCCCCACCTTCTCCCGTAACACTGCACATTCTTCCTTTTCAGATAACAGCCTAATTTCCTTTCTCATTGCCTCTACCATACTCTCAGGCAGTGCATTTCAGACACCAACCACGCACTGTGAACATTATTTTCCTCATGTTTCTTTTGCTTCTTTTGTCAATTACTTTGAATCTCTGCCTTTTCGTTCTCGATTCTTTCAGAAGTGGGAACAGTTTCTCTATCTGCTCTGTCAAGGGGCGAAATTCTCCGGAAACGGCGCGATGTCCGCCAACTGGCGCCCAAAACGGCGTCAATCAGACGGGCATCGTGCATCTTTGGGGGCTGAGCCCCAACATTGAGGGGCTAGGCTGACGCCGGAGGAATTTCCGCCCCGCCAGCTGGCAGAAACGGCCTTTGTTGCCCCGCCAGCTGGCGCGGAAATGACATCTCCGGGCGGCGCATGCGCGGGAGCGTCAGCGGCCGCTGACAGTTTCCCACACATGCGCAGTGGAGGGAGTCTCTTCCATCTCCGCCATGGTGGAGACCGTGGCGGAGGCGGAAGGGAAAGTGTGCCCCCACGGCACAGGCCCGCCCGCGGATCGATGGGCCCCGATCGCGGGCCAGGCCACCGTGGGGGCACCCCCCGGGGCCAGATCGCCCTGCGCCCCCCCCCAGGACCCCGGAGCTCGCCCGCGCCGCCTTGTCCCGCCGGTAAAGTAGGTGATTTAATTTACGCCGGCGGGACAGGCAATTTATCGGCGGGACTTCGGCCCATCTGGGCCGGAGAATCGAGCGGGGGGGCCCGCCAACCGGCGCGGCACGATTCCCGCCCCCGCCGAATATCCGGTGCCGGAGACTTCGGCAACCGGCGGGGGCGGGATTCACGCCAGCCCCCGGCGATTCTCCGACCCGGCGGGGGGGGCGGAGAATGTCGCCCAAGATCCTTCATGATTTTTGAATACCCCTATCAAATTTCCTCTCAGCTTTCTCTTCTCGAAGTAAAACAGTCCTCACTTCTCTGACCTATCTTCATTAATGAAGTTCCTCGTCGATGGAACCATGCACATGAATCCTTTCTGCGCCCTATCCAATGCCTTCACATCTTTCCTAAAGTGCAGCATCCAGAACTGGATGTAATATTCCAGTTGAGGTCAAACTTTGCCTGCAACACTGTATGCTTTATTAACTGCTCTCCCAATGTATCCTCCCACCATCAATGATTTATGCACATATATATCCAGGTCCCTCTGCTCCTACAGACCCTTCATAGTGCTATCCTTTATTTTATATTGTCTCTCCTGTTCTACCTACCAAAATCAATGACATCACATTTCCCCACATTGACCTTCATCTGCCCCTTGTGCATCCATTCTACCAACTTGTCTATGTCCTTTTGAAGTTCTACAATATTCTCCTCAAATTTTACAATGCTTCCAAGTTTTGTACAATCCACAAGCTTTGAAACTGTGCCCTTTGAAATTATGACATGAATATATATCAGGAGGAGCGAGACTGACCCCTGGGGAACTCCAGCACCAACCTTCCTCCATTACAAAAAAAATCCATTAACCAATATTCTGTTTCGAATTCTTTCATTCAGCCAATTTTGTATCCATGTTGCTACTCTCCCTTTTATTTCATGAGCTACAACTTTTCTCACAAGTCTGTTGTGTGGTACTGCATCAAAATTTAGAAATACATGTACACCACATCAAGAGCATTGCCCTCATAAGGGGTGGGGCATGGTGGCACAGTGATTATCACCGCTGCCTCACGACGCTGAGGATCTGGGTTTGATACCGGCCCCGGGTCACTGTCCACGTGGAGTTTGCACATTCTCCCCATGTCCGTGTGGATCTCACCCCACAACCCAAAGATGTGCAGGTTAGGTGGATTGGCCATGCTAAATTGCCCCTTAATTGGAAAAAAAACAACATTACCCTCATCAACCCTCTCTATTACCTCTTCAAAAAGCTCCAGAAAGTAAATTAAACATGATTTTCCTTAACAAATCCATGCTAGCTCTTCTTAATTAATCCTCATTTGTCCTTTTGACTAATAACTTTGTCCTGAATTATTGTTTCTGAAGTTTCCCCACCACCGATGTTAAACTGAATCGCCTGTAGTTGCTGGGCTTATCCTTACACCCTTATTTGCAATTCTCCAGTCCTCTGTGACAACCCCGATTTTAAGAAAGAATGAAAGATTATGGCTGGTGCCACTGCAGTTTCCCTCACTTCCCTCAGCGTCCTTCGATGCATCTCATCTGGTCCTGGTGCCTTATCAACTTTAAGTATGGATAGCCAATCTCATAACTTCTTCTTATCCTTCAAGTGTACCAAATCCTTCAAGTGTAATAATTACCTTCTCTTTCACTGTGGCCTGGGTAGCATATTCTTTCTAGGTAAAGACAAGTATAAAGTATTCATTTAATACCTCGGCTATTCCCCCTGCCTCCATGTGTAAATCCCCTTTTTGGTCCCAGGTTGGCCCTGCTACACTTTTACTATTTTTATGCCTAAAGAAGGCTTTGGGATTCCCTTTTATGCTAGCTGTCAGTCCTTACGCCCTCTTTGCTTATCTTATTCACTCCCCCTCTAAATTTTCAATATTCAGCCTGCCTCCCCAATATATTATCTACCTGACATCATAAGCATATGTTTTCTGCTTCATCTTAATCTCATCTCTTTTGTCATTTAAGGAGCTCTGTATTTGTTTACCGTACCTTTACCTTTCAAGGTGCGATTATCTTGATTGTGTTTGAATTAGCTCCTCTTTGAAGGTAGCCCATTGTTCAGCCACCATTTTTCATGCCAACCTTTGATTCCAATTTATTCAGCCCAGATCCATTCTTACTCCATTGAAGTTGGCTTTGCCCCCAGTTAATTATTCTTACTCTAGATTGTTCTCTGTCCAATAGTCAGCCTAAACCTTATGATACAATGACCACTGTTCCCTAAATGTTCGCCGACTGATATTTGATCCACTTATACCCAGGAACCAGGCTGAGCAGTACCTCCCCTCCCACTGCAGAAAATTCGAGGAACTCTTGCCCCTTGCTGCCCTTTACACTATTGCTATCACAGCCTTTACGTGGATGCAGAGATGCTTCAGTGGGATTTGGACAGACTGAGTGATGGGCATGTGCAAGGCAAATGCAGTATAATGTGGATAACTGAGGTTACCCGCTTCGGTCACAAAAATAGGAAGGCAGATTATTATTTGGGTGTAAATTGAGAGAGGTGGATACTCAGTGTCCTTGTTCATCAGTCGTTAAAAGTAAGCGTGCAGGTACAGCAGACAATATAGTATGTTGGCCTTCATAGTGAGAGGATTTGAGTATAGGAATAGGGATGTTTTACTGCAATTGGATAGGACATTGCTGAGGCCACACCTGGAGTACTGTGGGCAGTTTTGGTGTCCTTATCTGAGGAAGGATGTTTTTGCTCTGGAGGGAGTGCGGCAAAGGTTTACCAGAGTGATTCCTGGGATAGATTCAGAAAGAATGTTCCCGATGGTGGGGGAGTCCAGAACTAGGGGTCATAGTTTGAGGACAAGGGGTAAACCTTTTGGAACTGAGATGAGGGGAAATTTCTTCATCCAGCGAGTGGTGAATCTGTGGAATTCGCTGCCACAGAAAGAAGGTAAGGCCAAAATGTTGTGTAATTTCAAGAAGGAATTTGCGCCTTTCTAAAAAAAACAGGTGGTGATATTTCCGTTGCTACCCCCATCTATGTGGGATACAGGATAGGGTGGTCTCTGGCACCTGGGTAGGGGAGGGGAAGGTGTCAGGCATCTACCAAGAACTACAGGAGGCGGAGGAAGCCCCAGTGGTGGAACTTAAGGGCAAGTGGGAGGAGTAGCTAGGCGGGGAGCTTGATGCGGGCCTGTGAGCGGATGCCCTAAGCAGGGTTAATTCCTCCTCATCATGTGCCAGGCTTAGCTTAATTCAGTTTAAGGTGGTCCATCAGGCACACATGACGGCAACGAGAATGAGCAAGTTCTTTGGGATTGAGGATAGATGTGCGGGAAGCCCAGCGAACCATGTCCATATGTTCTGGGCATGTCCGGCTCTCAGACGATTCTGGCAGGGATTCGCTAAGGCAATGTCCAAGATTCTAAACACGTGGGTGGTGCCGAGTCCGGAGATAGCGATCTTTGGTGTGTCAGACGATCCGGGAGTTCAGGAAGCGAAAGAAGCCGAGGTTTTGGGCTTTGCCACCCTGGTAGCCCGGAGACGGATCCTTTTAATGTGGAGAGACTCGAAACCCCCGAGTGTGGAGACCTGGGTTGGTGACATGGCTGGGTCTCTCAGTCTTGAGAAAATAAAGTTTGCCTTGAGAGGGTCCATGATGGGGTTCTCTTGGGGGTAGCACCGGTTCCTCGACTTTCTAGGAGAGCATTAAAATGTCAGCAGCAGCAATCGGGGGGGGGGGGGGCGGGGGGATGGAGGAGGGGGGGGGGGGGGGATGGAGGAGGGGGGGGGGGGAGATGGAGGAGGGGGGGGGGAAATGTTCACTTACTGCATATTCTTTTTTTTCCTTCATTATTATATAATGTTAACGTTCACCTTGTTTTGTTAAATGTTGCTAATGGTTATGTAAAAATTTTGTTTTGATTAAAAATTTGAATAAAAATATATATTTTTAAAAAGATATAGCTCTTGGGGCTAAAGGGATATGGGGGGAAGGAGGGATCAGGGTATTGAACTTGATGATCAGCCATGATCATAATGAATGGTGGAGCAGGCTCGAAGGGCCGAATGGCCTCTTCCTGCTTCTATTTTCTATGTTTCTAATTAATGTCCCCCATTATAAATACTCTATGGGCACGATTTAATGGAAAAACTAGAGGGGCGTTTAGCAGGGTGTATCCTGGCACTTGCAGCGCCGTGAACAATGCCACTCACTATTAAATGGGACTCTGCTGCATTTTCGGGCCTTGTCGAGGAACGCCCGCCAATGCTGCACTTGGACCCATTTCCTGTACTCGCAACCTCAGCCCGCCAATGCAGGAAGAGATCGGGGTGCTATTTTTAAATTACACCTGGATCTGTCGACATTCCCCCCCCCCACCCCACCCCCGCGGCCTCCAAACTCTCCCAGTGCCCCAATTTATTTAATAGGGAGTCCTCGAGTCCTCCACACCCCACCTCACAAGGACAGAGCAGCCCCAGGCACGATTCCTGACATGGTCAAATGCTACCTGGGCACCATATTGGGTGGTCTATAGACTATACCACGCAAAGTAATTGCACCTTTTTTTCTTCCTCAGCTCTAGCCAAATAGATTCTGTCCTTGACCCCTCCAGAATATCCTCTCTCTCCAGCACTGCAGTGTTCACCTTAATCAATACTGCCTCTCCTCCCCATGTTCTTACTTTACTTTCTTTCCTGAGCACCTTGTATCCAGGAATATTTAACACCCAGCCTTTGCGTCAAGTCTCTGTTATAGCCACAGCATCATATTTCCACATGTCAGCATGGTGGCACAGTGGTTAGCACTGCTACCTCACGGCACTGAGGACCCGGGTCGATCCCGGTTCTGGGTCACTGTCCGTGTGGAATTTGCACATTCTCCCCGTGTCTGCATGGGTTTCACCCCCACAACCCAAAGATGTGCAGGCTCGGTGGATTGGCCACGCTAAATTGCTCCTTAATAGGAAAACAAATTGGGTACGCTAAAAATTATATATTTTTTAATTTCCACATGTCAATCTGCACTTGTAACTCAGCAATCTTATTAACCACACTCCGTGAATTCACATCTGTGCACATTAACCCTGATTTAGAGTTTATTACTTTCTCTTGTACTTTGACCCCACCTAATAACTTACCATTCCATATTCTAGTGCGACCTATCACTCCCAGTATTTTGCGCACCTTTCTGATAATTCCTCCTGGTTCCCACACACCTGCCAAAATAGTTTAAAGCCTCCCCCACAGTAATAGCGAATGGCCCTGCAAGGAACTCACTCCCGGCTCTATTGAGGCACAACTCTTCCCACCTGTACTCATCCCATCTCCCCCAGAGCCTGTCCCAATGTCCCAAAATTCTAAAGGTTTCCCTCCTGCACCATCTCTCCAGCCACACATTCACCTGCTTTGTCCTCCTATTTTTATACTCATTTGCTCACATGGTACTGGGTGTAATCTGGAGATTTAATTAAATTCTGACTGTAGGACCCATCCCTCTTCTTCCCTATGTCGTCTTTATCAATGAGTGTGTCAACTGCTGAATGTTCACCCTCCCTCCACAGGGTGGTGTACAGCTGCAGGAATGCCTGTCCATTCTCCTATCGAATCACCAGTCATGATTGTTCTTCCTGACTTGGAGCCCCTGTTTAGCTGAGCCACCCATGATGTCATCATGGAGCTGGTCCTGGTTGCCCCAGCTCAATTATCACTCTCTCGCCCAGAACGGAATACTGGTTGGACAATGGGATGCACTCAGGGGACTCTTGCACTACCTGCCTGTTCTTACTTGACTCCCTGATGGCCACCCATTCCCTTTCTCCCTGCATTTTTAAAGCTGCAGTGACCACATCTGTAAATGTGCTATGCACGAAGCTCCCAACTTGACAGCTGCGCTGCAGTGATGTCAGCCACTGCAGTCTTCCATAGACACTGGGTGGTGCCAGAGGACAGAAGCATTACAAATGTTACATCCTTGTTCAAAGAGAGTGCAAGAATAAAGATAAAGGTTGACTTCAGTTATAGGGAAACATCTGGAAACTGGAGTTCAGAACAAAATCACTCAGACAAGTGCAGGATAATTAAAGATTCATTGGATTCATTGAGGATAAATCCTGTTTAACTAACTAACTGGACTTTTTCGAGGAGGTAACAGAGAAGGTTGATAAGGGCAATCCTGTTGATGTGATGTATATGGATTTTCAAAAGGCATTTGACATAATGCCACACAACAGACTTGTGAGCAAAATCCTAGCTCATGGAGTAAAAGAGGAAGTCGGCACTTGAATCAGAAATTGGCTGAGTGACAGGAATAGCAATAAATACTTGTGTTTAGATTGGAGTAAAGTTTGTAGTGGAGTTCCCAGGGGTCAGTGTTGCTATTCCTGATATAATTACCTAGTCTGTGGTGTTCAGAGCAAAATTTCAAAATTTGCAGATGGCACAAAGATTGGAAACATTATCAACTGTGATGAGAATAGTCTTGAACTTCAAAAGGACATAGACCTGTTGGTGGATTGGGCAGACAAGTGGCAGATGAAGTTTAATGAAGAGAAATGTGAGGTGATTTATTTTGGCAGGAAAAATATGGAGAGACCGTACAAAATAACGGGAGAAACTCTAAAGGAGGTGCTGGATCAGAGAGACCTCGGTGTATACCTACACAAGTCATTGAAGATGGCAGGGCATGTTGATAGAGACATTGAGTGCAAAAGTAGATCATGTTGAACTTCAATAAGACACTAGTTAGGCCCCATCTGGAGACTGTGTCCAGTTCTGGGTGTCAGACCCGAGGAAGGATGTGAAGACATTGGAGAGAGCAGAGGTGATTCACAAGAATGATTCCACAAGAAAGACCTGTAGCTATGGGGATAGATTGGAGAGGTTGGGACTGTTTTCCTGGGAGAAAAGAAGGCTAAGAGGCGACTGGATAGAGGTATTCTAGATCCTGAGGGGTTTAGACAGGGTAAATAGTGAGAAACTGTTCCCAATCAAGAGAGCATCAAGAACCAGGCACAGATTCAAAATAATTGGCAAAATCAGTAAAAATGTGTTCGGAAATTGTTTTCACTTCGTGGGTGGTTGGAATCTGGAATGAACTTCCTGAGAGGGTGGTGGAGGCAGGTTTGATCGAGATATTCAAAAGGGAATTGGATTGTTATCCAAAAAGAATGTGCAAGGTTCCGGGGATAAGGCAGGGGAATAGGAATAAGTAGAATGCTCTCCCAGAGAGCCAGCGCAGACTGGGTGGGCTAAATGGCTTCATTCTTCATCATAAAGATTATGTGACACCGATTCAAGATTGTTAGCAGAAGAACTAAAGGCAACACAAGAAAAACGTATTTATTCAGTGAGTGGTTAGGATCTGGAATGGAAGGCCTGAGAGAGTGTGGTGGATGCAGATTCACTTGTACCTTTCAAAAGGGAATTGGATAAATGTCTGAATATTAAAAAATTGCAGGGCTCTGAGGAAAAGGCGTGGGACTAGCTGAGCTTGCCTGGAGAGCCTGGTTAGGTCAGTTGGCTGGACGGCTGGTTTGTGATACGGTTCAATTTCCGTACAAGCTGAGGTTATCCACGACGTTATCCTTCCCAGCTGTTCCCCTCGCCTGAGGTGTGGTCATCCTCAGGTTAAATCACCACCTGTCAGCTCTCTCAAAGGGGAAAGCAGCCTATGGTTCTCAGGTACTGTGGCGACCTCAGACAGAGGTATACAAGGCAACAGCTATTAGAATGACAAAACGCATCTCAAGGCCTTAACCCCTCTCAGATCCTTGATCTGCAAGGCTTCTATTTATTTTCACAGGAAATAGCTTTCAATAGGCTGTAATCTACAGGGTAATCACCTCCAGACATCCAAACGTCTGGATTGTTTATTTTCATTTCCCTTCACGTTCAAATGCATCTCAAGTGAACCTAACCGCAATGTTTATGAACATCTAGCTATGATTGACAGCTCCTGACCACAGCAAAAGCAGTTACATGCTTTCTGCTGAGAAAAAGAGGAAGTGAAAGCAGTTCACTCTTAGATGTTTATCAGAAACACTTTGGCAAATACTTGCACCAATGTACCTTGGCCTAGTGGGCCAGAGCACCAGGAAGACGTGGCGAATCCGGAGTCCAGCCATTAATAGGGTGCAAATTGGTTCAAGTGACCTACTTGCATCTTCCTACTAGCCCAGGGCGCGAACCCTGATACCACCACCTGTGGGGGACCGAAGCATTGACACCAATACCATTTCTTTCACAACACGAGATTCTCTGCCACATTAGGAACTCCGCTACCTGTGGCGGGTGACAAACAATCCACCCCAAACTCTAGTTTGAATTTCTGAACGATCAGAATACGACATGTGGCACTTGTGTGGTTTTACTTTGAATCCTTAGATGAGGAACAAGATATCCAGCAGCAACAGCACCAGAAGGAGCACCACAGACCTCCCATGTCACAGGAGAAAGGGAACAAGAAAAGAGGTGTAAGTCGTAGGAATGATGCTGTACTCACAGCACAGGCAACGACTGAACTTCCTCAACAGTCCCAGGAAGCTCAGGGTCTTTAGACAAGTGGTGGCAGACATTTGCCGGATACTGAAAGACTGCTGTCTTTCTGGTGGCCACACTTCACCAATGGCTGTCAAAATCACCCTCACCACTACTCTCACCTTCATTGTCTCTTTCTAGGGCTCTGCAGGAAACATTTGCAGTGTTGCAGTCGGTGGCCCACAAATGCAGAAGACAAGTGACTAATAGCTGGCTCGCCAGGATGTGCCAATTATGGCCATGATCAAATTTTGCTCCCTGCTGCCATCACGTAAACGTGATTGAGCCTTGTACTTGTATGTCATGTGGCTGATTTTTCAATGTAATCCTGACACCAGGGTCTGGATTCTCCGTTCCTGCGGCTCAGTGCTCGCTCCAACGGAGGATCCGTGGAGTTCCACAACGGAATAAATGGCGCCACACCCGCACCTATCCCGCTACCGGTGAGGGGCTAGCACCAACGCCGCATGAGACAGCCACAGAACACGTGAAAAACGGTGCGAGAATCGCCGGGACAGTGCTGGACACGCGCAGGGCTGATGAGTACAGCCGTGCGTACACTTACACCCCCCACACACGCACCGAAAAAGATGGCGCCGGTTGCGCTGGACCATGTACCTGCCCACCCCGACCCCACAGCCCACCTCCGGCCACCCCCCACTATTCCCCCAGCCCTGGCAGAAGTCCCGTCCCCCCCGGCCAGCGGCACGTCGGTGAAGTATGGTGGTGCTGGACACTGTCCGTACGCCCTCTCCGCGGCCACCATGCCCGGCTCACGACTGTTGAGACCACACGTGGCCTGCACCGTCGGGACATCGGCCCTCGGAGGCGGAGCATCGTGGGTGGGCCCGATAATGAGATGCAAACGCGCATCTACGCAACTCTGCATGGCACACGGCACAATGACGCTGATTTGGAGGGGGCGGAGCATCATGATTCGGTGCCAAACCGGCGCGATTTAGGCGTCGAGAGCTATTCTCCGCCCGATCGTCATTCCCGGTTTCGCCATGGGGCAATGGAGAATTTCGCCTTAGGTATTTGAGAGGCCCCATCACCCCATCTCTGACTGTCAAGCATGCAGAGACTCTACAGATATCCAATGCCTAATCTCTGCAGCTGTCAGTCACAAAATGGCTGGAGTCCACCTCTGGTACTGTGCCTCTCTCTTGTGGTCAAAGGTCCCTTCTGCCAGGAGGGAAAGAATAGGCCAAAGAGCAAGAGCAATGGGAAATGTTAAATAGATTGATAGAATCATTGAATCCCTACAATGCAGAAGGAGGCCTTTCGGCCCAATGAATCTGCACCGACCCATCAAATGAGCACTCCACCCGCCACATCCCTGCAGCTCATAACTTAACCTGCACATTCCTGGACACTAAAGGACAGTTTATCATGGCCAATCTACCTACTCAGTAGGAAAACCCACGCAGACACTGGGAGAACGTGCAGACTCCACACAGTCATCCAAGGTCGGAATTGAACCGAGTCCCTGGTGCTGTGAGGCAGCAGTGCTAACCACTGTGACACCCAAGGATGGAAGGCATTTGTTGAAGGTGACAATGAAGGAGAGGACTGACATTACATACAGATAAAAATGAGTGTCAGTGGTGGATAGACATATGGGGGAGTGAGGTGTGATGTGCTGAAGGAGGATTGAGAAGGCAGAGTGAGGGGTTTACAGTGATACACACATCAGGATGTAGTTGCCTGAACCACTGTACTCATCTTTCCTGCCCTGCTTAGGTAATTCAACCACTTTTGGATTTGAATCTGTAAACATGGTCGACGTGCCTGTTACCAACCTCCTCCATTATCTCCAGCCATCCCCTCGCTTTCACTGGCAAATTTTCCTCCAATCAGTCAGAAACAGTCGGCGGGATTCTATCAGCCCGGGGCCGGGCCGGAGAATCGCCACGACCGGCGCCACACCGCCCCGACGCCGGGGCGCGATTCTCCGCAGAGCGGAGAATCGGCACCATTGGCGCGTGTATTGTCGGCGTGGCACCGGTCGGGGACCGCTCTACGGACCCCCCCCCGGCGTTTCTTGGCCCAGGATGGGCCGAGCGGCCGTAACAAAAAACGCGAGTCCCGCCGGCGCCGTTCTAACCTGGTCTTATCCAGCGGGACCTCAGCGTTGAAGGGTCCGGGGGTGGCCTATGGTGGGGGGAGGGGGTGTCTGACCCCAGGGGGGGCCTCCGCTGTGGCCTGGCCCGCGATCGGGGCCCACCGATCAGCGAGCCGGCCTCTCGGGATGGGGGCCTCCTTTCTTCCGCGCCGGCCCCTGTAGCCCTACGCCATGTTGCGTCGGGGCCGGCGCGGAGAAGGGAGCTACTGCGCATGCGCGCGTTGGCGCTGGTGCCACTGCGTATGCGCGGAACCCGCGGTGCCCAGTTGACGCCGGGATCGGCAGCTGGAGCGGCGTGGGTGGCTCCAGTGCCATGCTGGCCCCCTGTAGGGGCCAGAATTGCTGATCCTGAGGCCATGTTGACGCCGTTGGGAAACGCGACGGCGTTTACGACGGCATCAACACTTATCCTGAGGATCAGAGAATCCCGCCCACAATCTCCCTGCTGACCATTCAGCCCCCGGCATACCATCCAGAGGAGAATTACCAAAACGAGGCACAACCTATGTGTGCACTCCATTCTGTGAATTTGCAGTGTTCTACTCCCAACTCCACAATTCATCAAATATCATGTTTACAACGTGCCATTAACTACTGGAGTTGAAATTGACTCCGTTCCACTCAAGCTAATTGGTTGGGAAATCCAGAAAATGAACATGGTAATTCAGTGGCTGTTGCACTAGTAGTTTGGGTTTCCTGCATGCTGCCGGATGCCCCTAACCCATTGACACATGAGTCCACACTTCAGATCAGAAGGCGCGAAGAACCCCAAGTCAGGAGGTGATATGGTGAGGGATGATTGGGGGAAACGATTAGCCTCGGCCTCATTCACTACATGATACAGTAGATTATTCCACGTCGCATCTGATTTCCTTGACAACAAGGTCTCTGTGAATCACTTATGGCACAAAGGAACTCTCAGCCACACTGCTCTTTGAGTATTTCCAAAAGAGCAAGCGTTATTGGCAGAGCTAATAATGCTGCTGGTATTAGACCTTGTGAACGCACCTACCCCTAAGCTGACTGCACAATCAGATCAGCTTTCACAGTAAACGCGTGTGTTTGAGTCGGTCTCACACTTTTTCCTCGTAAATCCCCCTCCTAAATTCCCCTGACGTTGACAGCTCCATACACACAAAACATCCTGCATCCGGGAGGCCAATAGCTCATGATTAGGCTTGCCAACTCTGGTTGGGTGGATTCCTTAAGGTTACATCACCTGATCCACTGCCTTGCACCGCTCAGTCAAACAATCTTTCTCCCCATCTCCAATATTTTCAAATAATAAAATAAAATATAAAATACAATTTCTTATTACCCCTTTAAATGTAGCCACCATATATTGGAATGTCACAGCGAAGGGTGTCGGGTATATCAGAGAGTGTTACATTGAGGCATGGAGAGTTATCAGATTACTACAATAAGGTGCGTTGGGGTGTATCAGAATGTTATCATGAAAGGTCTGGATTTATCAGAGAGCCTGAGCTCTTCATCACCGCCAGCTATCTTGACTCCTCCACTATTGCTAAATTATCAGTCTGCTTATCCAACATGTAGTACTGGATGAGCAGAAAGGGCCTTCAATTAAATACTGGGAAGACTGAAGCCATTGTTTTCAGTCAGTGCTCCAAACTCCATTCCTTAGATACTAACTCCATCCCTCTCCACGGCAACAGTTTGAGATTAAGAGAGTCCGTTCACAACCCTTGTGTCACATTGACCCGAAGATGAGCTTCCAACCACATATTTGTGCCATCACTAAGACTGCCTTTTTTCACCCCTGGAACATCATCCAACTTTGCCTGTCTGTCTGAGATCATTTGCCAGTGAAACCCTTTCATGCCCTTGTCACCTCTAGTCTCAGTTATTCCAACACATTCCTGTTTGGTCTTCTGCAGTCTACTCTCCATATATTTGAGGATATCCAAAACTCTGCTGCCCATGCCTTAACTTACAGAAAGTCTCGTCCCCATCATCTGTGTGATCACTGACGTACATTGGCTCCTAGTTAAGCAATGTCCTGATTTTAAAACATTCATCCTTCTTTTCAAATTCCTCCATGGTCTTTGCCCTTCTCTACATCTGGAATCTCCTTCAGCCCCATAACCCCCCAAGGTATCTACACTCCTCCAATTCTGGCCTCTTGTGCATTCCCAATATTAATTAGGGTTAGTATTGCGTGCAGTTCTGGTCGCCGCATTATAGGAAGGATGTGGAAGCATTGGAAAGGGTGCAGAGGAGATTTACCAGGATGTTGCCTGGTCTGGAGAGAAGATCTTATGAGGGAAGGCTGAGGGACCTGAGGTTATTTTCTTTAGAAAGAAGAACGTTAAGAGGTGACTTAATTGAGGCATACAAGATGATCAGAGGATTAGATAGGGTGGACAGTGAGAGCCTTTTTCCTCGGATGGTGGTGTCAAGCACGAGGGGACATAGCTTTAAATTGAGGGGTAATAGATATAGGACAGATGTCAGAGGTAGGTTCTTTACTCAGAGAGTAGTAAGGGCGTGGACTGCCCTGCCTGCAACAGTAGTGGACTCGCCAACATTAAGGGCATTTAAATGGTCATTGGATAAACATATGGACGATAAGGGAATAGTGTAGATGGGCTTTAGAGTGGTTTCACAGGTCGGCGCAACATCGAGGGCCGAAGGGCCTGTACTGCGCTGTAATGTTCTATGTTCTAATCTCTGTACCATTGGTGGCTATGCCCTCAGTTGCCCAGACCCCAAACTCTGGAATTCTCTCCCTACACCTCTCCACCTCTTTCCTTCTTTAAGACACTCCTTAAAAGCTACCTCTTTGACCAAGCTTTTGATCATCTGTACTAATATTGCTTTATGTAGTTCAGTGTCATTCTTTGTTTTGTAATTCTCCTGTGACGTGCCTTGGTTGAGGGGGGGGGGGGGTTATTGTATCGAAGGTGCTATATAAATACAGGTTGTTGTTGACGAAACATTTCATTTGCTTCAATATTTAACCGTGAGGAAAAGTATAAAATATAGTAATTTGCATCAGGCCTTGTTTAGGCTTCTGAAGTAGGGTCATGAGGTCATCACTAGGTGGTAACCAGGGGGTCATGCAGCAGCACTTAAGCCCAGCAGTTAGTGTTTTATTAGCAAAGAACAACTTCATAAAACCGCAGGAGATCCAATCACTACATGGCAGGGTGGCTTGAAGGCTACAGGCCATGATGGGTCAAAGGTCAGTCAACAATTCAATCAGCCAGTTGCTAAGAAAGTAAAGAGGGGGATGGGAGAGAGAAAAGGTGTTGAATCTGTTTTTGAAATGAAAATGCAAACTTCTAACCATAACGCGTTTACGTCCTCTGCAGCTTGTGATTTTCTTTGTGCGATCTTACCCAGTGCTAGTTCGGGTTCTGAATAACCAACTTTTTATTAATGGCTGAAGAATGCTCACGTTATCTTACTGCTGGTCAATCTTCTGATGAGATTATAACAGTGTCATCACTAAGTGTTAACCCTATCAGGCGGACAACAGTCCATTGGGCATCTGTGTCCAATGAACCAAAGAACAATGGAGGCAACAGCATCAACTTACATTGAAAACACACTTTTATCCAAAGGAAAACCATTTAGCATCAAACCACATAAGGAGGTATGAAGGCAGCTGATCAAAAACCTTTATCCAAGAGGTAGGTTTTAAGTAGCAACCCAAGCAAGAGAGAGATGGCGGTTTTGGTCAGGGAACCACAGGGCTGAAGAGAGGAAGTTGCAGGTATGGCCTCCAATGGTGAAGTCATAGGAATCAGGGATGCAAAGAGGCCCAAATTGGAGGAGTGCAGAGATCTCAAAGAGCTACAGGAGATTACAGAAATATTGAGGGATTAGGCCATGGAGGGATTTGAAAATATGGTGGTGGGGAGAATTCTATGGAGGTGCAGGAGTCTCGCCTTGTGGCTGGAGAACTGGTACAACTCCTCCGAGACGATCGACCTGTATTAAATGCCTCTCAGACTTGGAAGTTAAGTGGCCTCCACCGGGGCCTTCCCCGAGACCAGGGACCGCAGGGACAGAATTCTGCCTCAAGACCTGCCAGCCAATCAGAAAACTGACAGCTCCTTTGATCACCAGGGAGGAAGTAGCTGCTGTCGGAAGGATAGCCACCAGAGGCCCAGGATCCAGGAGCGATCAAGGCAAGAGGTTAGACATGATGGGAGGAGTTTGATGGGGGGGGGGGATTGGGCAGCAAGGGCAGGGGGCTGCCTCTGGTATTGGCACTTCCCGATACCGGTCCTGCGATCAAGCACTGTGCCTTTCAACAAAGGACCCCCCACCCTCGGAGACCAGAAGGAGCCTGCACAGTTTTCTACTTGTTCTGCATGCTGCATAGTGTCAGGCCCACCCACAACTGGGTTAATGCTAGCAATGGTGGGATGAGGCCCTTCGTGGTCATTAATTGGCCACTTAGCCTCAATAGGCAGCAGGGTGGGAAGATCAGCCATGGGCTTTCCCGCCCTGGAATTAATTGTGTCGGTGGCAGGAAGGCAACAGATGCCCACACATGATCAAATGCCCAACCTGTCTTAAACAGGTTGCGAGAGAGGATATAAAATTCCCTCTTTGGATGCAAATTTTAAATTCAAGGCGCGGCTGGACCTTGGGGCAGTCAGCAAGCACAGGGATGATGGATGAACGGGAATGGGTGCAAATTGGGATAGGGAAAGCAGAGTTTTGGATGAATTCAGATTTATTTAAGGGGCAATAGTACAGGAGCTCAGGCAGCAGAGTGTTGGAATAGCCAAGTCGAAAGGTAACAAAAGCAAGGTTGAGAGTGTCAGTAGCAGATGAGCTGAGGCAGGGAAAGGAAACCCAATGCTGGCATGCAGAAAGGTTTATTCATTCATGTTCATCAGCAGGCTTGCAAGTCAATGAATATCGGATAAACATCAAACACTGGAGACTGTGCTTGTGGTCGATCCCAGCTGGACAGAATCAGATGACGTCACAGGATCCTTGAGTGTTCCCCCACCCCAGTTTGTAAACTTGTGATATCAAACAGTGGGCAATGTTTCCACCAAAGTGACTAATTTCATTATGAGTAACACAAGGCCACGATGATATTGGTAAATTTTGCCAGAGTTTGTGGGGGAAGGTGTAGAGCAGTTATTGAATCAGAACGAGGGTTTGTGGAGGAGGAGCTGCTTTAACCTGTGGCTCCAGGAGTCAGAATCAATAAACCAGGCAAGTTGTATATCTGACACATCATCAGCTATGAGTGTCTGCATTACCCAATGCTGCCTATCAGTAAAAGGTGCAGCTTGTAACCACTGAAGTTTATTTTTGCAGTGTCTTCCTGAGAATGGCTTTCAGTATGAGTGTTGTTTGGAGTCTGTCCTGTGAAGTGCTTCAGTAATTGAGATTGAGAACTGTAAGGGTGTCCAGCAGTTTCCAACTCCAAAGCAACAACCCTCCTACTTAGAATATCCTCACTGTGGAGTGTGGCACAAATATGCAGTCATGTTTCTCTTTCCTCTAGAAGGGTAGTGTTATTGAACACAGCGTTCCTGGACATGGAGCCCATCTTTCATACAAGCCCAGTTTAACGCTCTCCAACTCCTGATGACTCAGTGTAGTAATGTGGCACATAGTGTTTTACCGAGCATTCACACCAAGCTAAGTTCCAAGAGTTGTATGGTCAGCAGTGGTAAAGAGGCTTCAGCAAGTGCAGCCAGTGCTTGTGGGCTAGCGACAGGGAAAAGTAAGTCAGACGGTTCCCACTGCTGGTTGCAATCCAGCCACTTCTGAAAACGGTGTCGGAGCTGCTGGTATTGTGTGAGAACGAGGCTGTAATGGAGCTGTAGTTCTAGAAGTCACGCAACCCACCCTGCCCCCTCCCAACTATCATTGCCAAAGCTCACAGGACAGAATGGACCAGATGAGGTAGCAGAGACAAGCAAATATCTGTAAATGCCACTTTCGCAGCCTCAGGACATTGCAAAGTGCTTTACAACCAATGAAGTACTTTTGAAGTGCAGTCACTGTGTAGGAAACGCATCAGCCAATTTGCACAGAGAGCAACATAATAATGGGCAGATAATCTGTTTTAGATCAAAACGCAGAATAATGTGGATGTTGAAAGTCTGAAATAAAAACAGAAAATGTTGGAAATGCTCAGCAGGTCTGGGAGCATCTGTGGAGAGAGAAACCGAGTTAACGGGTGAGATTCTCTGGCCTCCCCGGTATCTTTCCCGGCAGCGGGAGGCAGGCCACTTTTGGCCGGCAGCGGGATATTCTGGTCTCCCCGCTGTCAATGGGATTTCCCATTTAATCTGCCCCACGTCACCGGGAAATCTGCGTCTGGGGTGCGCCATCGTCAGGACGGGAAGATCCTGCCAGCGTGAACAGCCAGAAGATCTCGCCCAATGTTTCAGATCGATGATCCCAATTAGAACTGGGAAAAGTGAGGAGTGTGATAGGTTTTGAACAAAGGCTGGGTGGGAATTGGGACAAAGAAAGGGAAGTGCTTGGATGGAAACACAGAAATTACAGGGCCAATGGGAATGCTGATGGGAGAAGAAAAGGAACAAAGAACAAAAATGTGCCCAGAGCAGGCGTGTTTGAAAGCAAACACACGAGAAAAACTGAAACGTGCAAAGAAAAGGAAACAAAATAGAGTCCAGGATTACGATCTGAAATTGTTGAACTCAGCGGCGGGTCTGGAGGGCTGTAAAGTGCCTGATCACAAGTCGAGGTGCTATTCCTTGAGCTTGCGTTGAGTTTCACTGGAACAGTGCAGTCGAGGACTGAGATGTCAGCATGAGAGCAAGATGGGGAATTAAAACGGCAGGACCATGGAAGTTCAGGCATGCTTAGAGACTGAAAAGATCTGTTCCACAAAGTAGTCACCCAATCTGTATTTGGTCTCCCAAATGTAGAGGAGACCACGTTGTGAGCAGTGAATTCAGTAACTTAAATAGAAAGAAGTATGGGGCTGCTTTACTTAAAGGAATGTTTAGGGTCACAGATAGTGATGGGAGAGGAGGTGAAAGGGCAGGTGTCACAACTCCTGCACTTGCATAGAAAGATGCAGTTGGAAGGAGACGGGATGTTCCAGGTCATTGAGGAGTGAAGCGTGGTTTCACGGAGAGAATGGTCCCTTTCGAAGGTAACAGAAATGGTGGAAAATTATCTGTTGAATATAGAGGCTGGTGGGATGGAAGGTGAGTACAAAGGGAACCGTTTGTGATTCTGGGAGGGAGGGGGATGGGGTAGGAACAGAAGTACTAGAAATGGATAGCACACAGTCAAAGGCCCTGTCAATCACAGAAGGGGGCAAATCCTCAGTTGAGGAAAAAGGAAGACAAATCAGAAGGCGTAGAAGTTTTCCATTTGGAAAAGCAGAATACTGCAGATGCTGTCTTAAAATCTCACCTGTCTTCCACCCTATCACAGACATTCCTTTTTGTCCTTTCTCACCCATCCCTTGTTCAAAAATCTGTTATTTCTAACTTTTCCCAGTTCCGTTGAATCTGTTTACAATGTTGGTTGAGGGATAAAAATTGGCCAGAACACTGAAGAGAACTCTTCTGTTTTTCTTCAAAATATTGCCATGGGATTTTTAATGTCCTCCTGAGAAGATAGATGAGGCCTCAGTTTAATGTTTCACCTGAAAGAGGAACATTGGACAGTGCAGCACTCCCTCAGTCCTACACTGGGAGTGTCAACCTATTTTAAGTGCTTGAACCCACTACCTCAGAAGTGAGAGTGCTACCAATGAGTCATTGCTGAGAGTTGGACCTGTATCCCAGCAAAAGGGTGAAAAAGTGGGAGAAAGGAGGAAATGTGAATGAGGCTGTTCAGAGAGTCTAAAAGAGGGGAGGGATTTATGGGATAGACATCAATGGTGCCATGTAAAGATCAAATGCACATTGAATACGATTTAACGTGATTGGGCTTTGTACTTACATGGGTCTCAAAGATCATGGGCGTCATTCTCCGACCCCCCAGAGGGTCGGAGAATGGCCGTTGGCCGCCGTGAATCCCGCCCCCGCCGGTTGCCGAAGTCTCCGAAGGGAGAAAAGTCGGCGGGGCGTTAATGGCGCCGCTGCCGCGGAGAATGTCACGGGTCTGCGCAAGGCAGCCGATTTTCGGCCTGCCGATATTCTCCCTTCCGGATGGGCCGAAGTCCCGTCGACGTAATGACCGTTCACGTCGACGTGAATCAAACCTCCTTTTCATCGGCGTGACCCGGTGCTCCAGGCTCACGCCGACCAGCGTGGAGGTGAGTGACGGCCTGGGGGGTTGGCTCTGGGCAGGCAATGGCGTGGCCGCAGTCTGATTGCGTGAGGAGAGGTGTGTCTCGGGTTGTGTGTGTGTGTGTGCGGCGGGGGGGGGGGGTGGTTAGAGTAGGCTGGGCTCCGGGGGAGTGCCGGGAGGGGGTCCGTGCCGGGGTGGAGGTTGGGGGGGGGGGTCCGTGCCGGGGTGGAGGTTGGGGGTTGGGGGGGGTCCGTGCTGGGTGGAGGTTGGGGGGGGGTCCGTGCTGGGGTGGAGGTTGGGGGGGGTCCGTGCCGTGCCGGGGTGGAGGTTGGGGGGGGTCCGTGCTGGGGTGGAGGTTGGGGGGGGGGTCCGTGCCGTGCCGGGGTGGAGGTTGGGGGGGGGTCCGTGCCGTGCCGGGTGGAGGTTGGGGGTTGGGGGGGGTCCGTGCTGGGGTGGAGGTTGGGGGGGTCCATGCCGTGCCGGGGTGGTGGTTGGGGGTTGGGGGGGGGTCCGTGCTGGGGTGGAGGTTGGGGGGGGTCCGTGCCGTGCCGGGGTGGAGGTTGGGGGGGGTCCGTGCTGGGGTGGAGGTTGGGGGGGGGGTCCGTGCCGTGCTGGGGTGGAGGTTGGGGGGGTCCATGCCGTGCCGGGGTGGTGGTTGGGGGTTGGGGGGGGGTCCGTGCTGGGGTGGAGGTTGCAGGGGGTCCATGCCGGGGTGGAGGTTGGGGGGGGTCCGTGCTGGGGTGGAGGTTGGGGGGGGTCCGTGCCGTGCCGGGGTGGAGGTTGGGGGGGGGGGTCCGTGCTGGGGTGGAGGTTGGGGGGGGTCCGTGCTGGGGTGGCGGTTGGGGGGGGTCCGTGCCGGGGTGGAGGTTGGGGGGGTCCGTGTCGTGCCGGGGTGGAGGTTGTGGGTTGGGGGGGGGGGTCTGTGCTGGGGTGGAGGTTGGGGGGGGGGTCCGTGCCGGGGTGGAGGTTAGGGGGGGTCCGTGCCGGGGTGGAGGTTGGGGGGGGACGGTGCCGTGCCGGGGTGGAGGTTGGGGGGGGCTCTGTGCTGGGGTGGAGGTTGGGGGGGGTCCGTGCCGGGGTGGAGGTTGGGGGGGGGTCCGTGCCGGGGTGGAGGTTGGGGGGGGGGTCCGTGCTGGGGTGGAGGTTGGGGGGGTCCGTGCCGTGCCGGGGTGTAGGTTGGGGGTTGTGGGGGGGGGGGGGGTCCGTGCCGGGGTGGAGGTTGGGGGGGGGGTCCGTGCCGTGCCGGGGTGGAGGTTGGGGGGGGGGTCCGTGCTGGGGTGGAGGTTGGGGGGGTGGTCCGTGCTGGGGTGGAGGTTGGGGGTCGGGGGGGGGGGGGGGTCCGTGCTGGGGTGAAGGTTGGGGAGGGGATCCGTGCCGAGGAGGGGGATGGGAGGGCAAGTGAGTTGGTCCACCTGGTCAGGTGCCAGCCTCCAACAGTTGGACCCATGCGGTCCATGCCACCTGGCTGGGGGGAGGAGGGGATATGGGCAATGATGACATGTCATCGTTCCCCTCTCCCCCACCAGGCCGTCATGTTTTCAGATCATCCAGCGATGTTGGCCGCCGTGGTGGCAGCCGCTCATGTCTATGTTGCCCTGGTGAGGAGGAGGAGGAGCGTGCCAGAGAGGCGGCGCAGGCTGCCGCAGAGGGGCAGGCGGCAGCCGCCCAGGCTGGAGGGACACCTGACCGACAGGACGAGGAGGGGGAGCAGGACGTCGCGGCCCCACGGCAACGGAGGCACCCGAGGGCGCCCCGTGTGTACCGACCCCGGCAGTCATACCAGGACCTCACGGACCGGGAATGCAGGAGGAGACTCCGGATGAGCCGGGAAACCGTGGCACACATCTGCCACCTGCTGGCACACCTGTCACCGCGTGGCACTGGCGGGGGACACCCTCTCCCCGTGTCCGTCAAGGTTACGGTGGCCATGAACTTTTATGCAACGGGGTCATTCCAGGCACCGAGTGGGGACCTGTCCGGCATATCGCAGACATCGGTGCTCCGGTGCCTCCGGGCAGTGACAGATGCCCTATATGCCATGGCGCACCGCTACATCCGCTTCCCCGTGTACCGGGCCAGCCAAGATGCCCAGGCCGTGGGCTTCTCTGCCATTGCCGGGTTCCCCATGGTCCAGGGCGCGATCGATGGGATGCACGTCGCCGTGAGGCCACCTGCAGATAACAGGGCCGTGTTCACTAATAGGAAGGGGACCTATTCGATGAACGTACAGGTGGTCTGCGACCACCGCATGATGATCCTGCACATCTGCGCCCGTCACCCAGGCAGTGTACACGACTCATTCATGTTGTCGCGGTCATCCATCCCCGGCATGTACGAGGGACGCCATGCCCGGCTGAGGGGCTGGTTGCTGGGCGACAAGGGCTACCCATTGCGATCGTGGCTGATGACGCCTATACGGAGGCCACACAATAAGGCGGAGAACCGCTACAATGATGCCCATGTAGCGACAAGGGGAGTGATCGAGAGGTGCTTTGCCCCCCCCCCCCCCCATTGCCGATCCACCTGCGGCACAACGGGCCGGGCTCACACAGTGAGCGTGTCTATCGCAGGCCATGGAGGATGATGACAACCCGCCCTGCGATGAGCTCCTGGCTCTACATCGTTGGACTATGTCTGACCCATGGCCACAGTACCACCATCCACCCGGACCATCCCTGCATGCGGCTGTGACACTTCAGCGCACGGTCCCGTCCTCTGCCCGGGGGATGTTGATGGCGGCCCAGGGGGAAGGGGGCAGACTCACCTGGGGCTGAGGTAAGACCACCCCTCACACACACACTTGCGCTCAACGTACATGACACCCCCGCACACTTTGGACAGAGCACAAAGGCAGCTTCGGTAGGTGTAATATTGACTTTAATAACCAAAGGAGTTCATGCACGTGCCCTAGCCCCTAAAACTTATCTGTGCCCTGCACCCGTGCCAACTTACTCAGTGTCTAATTGTTTGGCCTTACGGGCCCTTTGACTACGCCTACGTGGTTCCCCAGACGGTACAGCAGAACTGGAGGTGGACTCCTGTGATTCCTGCCCTCTGACACTGGATCCCTTTGGCGGCTGTTTCCTGGGGCGTCCTGGCCTAGATGGGCCAGGCTGCGGCCCGGGCGACTGGGATGGCGAGCTGCCTGCCTGTCCTGCCCGTTGCCCACCCGATGCACCTGGAACGGAAGGGGGGGAGTCCGAGGTGTCGCGGTGTACCGGGACCTCCCCTACAGAGGGAGCCGGGACGGACCACACCACCTCCTCCTCCCTCGGGGTGCCCGATGGCTCCCAGGCCTCTACATGGATGCGAACGGACTGGCCATCCGACGCCACACCGACATCTGGCGCTGCCAGTCCTGGAGGCCCGTGCTGGTATCGACAGGGGTCTGCAGGTTTGCAGCCATGGAGCCCAGGGGGTTGGCAAACCCTGTCTGTGACAGTGCGACGCTGGCTCGCACATGGCCACTGGCGCCGATGCCCTCAGCGATGGCCTGCAGAGACTGGGCCATGGCCTGCAGAGACTGGGCCATGGCCTGCTGAGACTGGGCCATGGCCTGCAGAGACTGGGCTATGGCCTGCAGAGACTGGGCTATGGCGTTGAGCGCCTCTGCCATCTGGCGCTGGCACTGGCTCATGGCCTCCTGTGAGAGGGCAGCCATTTCCTTGGCCACAGACGCCGCCTGCATGGAAGGCCCCAGGCCTCGCAAACCGTTCCCCATGTCTGACACCGTCGCACCCATTGCCTCCACCGCGGACGCCACCCGTGCGGTGTCAGCCTGGGTGGCACGCATGACCGGCACCACTCCCAGCTCCTGGACGCGGGTGGACTCCTCCACCTGCGACCGCCGCAAGCCGCCCGTCACCCTCTTCGCTCGTCTCCGGGTCGGTGGTTGCATCGGATCTATGTGTGGGTGTGGTAACTGCAGGAACCCGGGATCCATCTGGGCGGCAGATGTTCGCTTGGGCTGGGCTGCCCTCCGACCGCCCGGTCCCTCTGCTGCTCCTACCTCCACCTGCTGTACCGGGACGGCTGTGTTGTGCGCACCAGTGAGTGTACCAGACGCCTCATCACTAAAGTGCCCAACCGTGGTGAGTGTTTCTGCGATGGTGGAGGGTGTTGGTGACAGCAGTGGCGTTGTGTCGTGCTCTTCGTCCCACTCTGAGTCCATGGCACTTTGGGGTGGGGGTTCGTCTCCACCCATCCACTCTGAGTCACTGTCCGGTATTTTGTCTTCCTGGGTTGTGCTGTCCCGGGTAGGGGTGTCCTGGGTAGTGCTGTCCCGGGTAGTGGTGTCCCGGGTAGTGGTGTCCTGGGTAGTGGTGTCCTGGGTAGTGGTGTCCTGGGTAGTGGTGTCCTGGGTAGTGGTGTCCTGGCTCGGATGTGACGGGGGCCTGTGGCTGCCCCCCTCATCGCTGGGTGGTCGCTCCCGCACGTGACGGGGGTGTCGTTTCCCTGTTGCTCCAGGTCTCTCCGTCTCCCGTGGTGTGCGAGGGGCATCCTGTGGGCGTCGCATGCTGGAGGGTGCGGGTCTCTCCGTCTCCTGTGGTCTCCGAGGGGCATCCTGCGGGCGTCGCATGCTGGAGAGTGCCGGTCTCTCCGTCTCCTGTGGTCTCCGAGGGGCATCCTGCGGGCGGTCTGCATCTGCGGGGATGGGTGCCTGGACGTTTGGTCCTGCGATACACAATGAAGCATGCATGGTTAGACATCAGGCAGTGATCAGGTGATACGGGGGAGGGGGATATAGGGGAGGGGGGATATGGGGACGGGCTGTCGGTGGCTCACTCGCTAGTACGCCCCCGACCTCTGCATCAGCAACCTCCCGGTCCTCAGGTCCGCCAGCCAGTTCCAGGGCCCTTTCCTCGTGTACGGTCAGTGGCCTCTCATCAGTGGGCCCTCCTCCAGTCCTCACATGCTCCCTATTGTTGTGTGCGCGCTTCTCCTGTGGGGGGGGGGGGGGGGGCAGGGGTAAAAGGCAACAGTGTTAGGCAGGTATATGAATGCACGCCATTGGTTGCATGTGCATTGCAGAGGTTAAGGTTAGGGCTGGATTCACTTGGGGATATGGGGGAGGGGGGATATGGGGGAGGGGGGGATATGGGGGAGGGGGGATATAGGGGAGGGGATATGGGGAGGGGGGGATATGGGGGAGGGGGGATATGGGGAGGGGGATATGGGGGAGGGGGGATATGGGGGAGGGGGGGATATGGGGGAGGGGGGATATGGGGGAGGGGGGGATATGGGGAGGCTCACCCTGCCTGCTCTGACAAGGTCGTTCACCTTCTTGTGGCACTGGGTGCCTGTCCGTGGTGTCAGGGCCACAGCGGTGACGGCCTCTGCCACTTCCCTCCACAGACGCCGGCTGTGGCGTGGGGCAACTCTGCGGCCGTGCCCGGGATACAGGGCGTCCCTCCTCTGCTCCACCGCATCCAGGAGCGCCTCCACATCGCGTGACTCGAACCTCGGGGCTGAGCGACGGCCAGCCATCAAGTCGGGTGTTGCGGTCGGCTGTTCCGGTCGGGTGGGGGGGAGCAGCGCGGCCTTATGAGCCGTCACGCCGTGCAGCGCGTATGACGCTGCACGGCGTGAACCATTGCGCAAGCGCGGATCCCGTTACGTCGCTGCTAGCCCATTTCGGGCCGGAGACTATCGACCCATTTTTCCGACGTGACGCAAGTCGGATTTGCCCGTTTTTCGCGCCGATTGGCGGACTTTCCGCCGATAACGGAGAATTTCGCCCCATGTCACCCAGAGTTTCTACTAGTGACACTTTGAGACCCGAAGTTTGTTTTGAGTCACCTTTGAGACAAACCTTATTGAGTATTGGTCATTGTCTGAGATTGCATCAGCTCCTTGTGTGTAAACAAGTGACTTAATGTTCCTGGGAGAAGGCATTGTTAAGAGAGAAAAAGACATCTCGGCGGGATTCTCCTAGCCCGGGGCCGGGCCGGAGAATCACCGCAACCGGGCCACGCCGCCCCGAAGTCAGCACGCGATTCTCCGCAGAGCGGATGGGCCGAGCGGCTGCTCTAAAAAGGCAGAGTCCCACCGGCGCCGTCCACACCTGGTTGCAGCCGGTGGGAATGCTGCGCGCAGGGTCGGGGGGCGGCCTGTAGGGGGAGGTTTCGACCCCGTGGTGGCGCCTCCGATGGGGCCTGGCTCGTGATCGAAGCCCACCGATTGGCAGGCCGGCCTCTCACTCCCCGGGACTATTTTCTTCCGCGCCGGCCCCTGAACTCCAACGCCATGTTGCGTCGGGGCCGGCGCGTTGAGGGAGGCCACCGCGCATGCGCGGGTTGGTGCCACTGCGCATGCTTGCATTCCATGGCGCACAGTTCGTGCCGTGATGGAAGACTGGAGCGGCGTGAACCGCTCCAGCGCCGTGTTAGCCCCCTGTAAGGGCCAGATTTGGTACTCCCAGTGGCCCGTTCACGCCGTCGTGACAAGTTATTGGAATCTGTCTTAAGGGCAAAGTGAACATTTGGGACACGTGTGAGTTGATCAGAGAGAGTCAGGATGGATTTGTGTGAAGTGACACAGTCCCATCACCAAGCTCCACATTCCATACGACAGAAAACTGAATTCACCATTGAACAGCCGTGCTCTCATTTTAAACTTGCAACTTGTTTCCTGGACACATCAACAAGAGGAAATATTCACTTCTATCTACCCTCTCAAATCCTGATGTCATCCTAGACATCTCAATTGGGTCACCCTTTGCCTTCTATACTCAAGTGAATACATGCCTCATATGTGCAGTAGAATCTAGGCAGCCATTATGACCTTGCCTCAGGAACTAACTCTTAAATCCAGTCAACATTGCGAACTTCAGTCTTCACTGTTGAAAATCTTCTGTCTTCAACTGTGCTTTTGGTTCATCCACACCAACACCTGCTGTTTACCCTCCTTAACATAAAGTAAATTTGATAATCTCCTGTAGGTGGTGTGCAGGCCTTTGATGCTGGGTTATTAGGACAACAACTTTCGCTCTTCCTGGGATTTTTGGCTCTGGAATTGATGTCAGTCAGCACTCTGGGTTGTGACAGAACATAGGACATTCAAAATTATCAATGCCTCACCTATGATTCCATCGCTGCTTTCTGCTGATTTGGCTAATCGGTCAGAAGTGCTGATTGGAAAGGGTGTGTAACAACATACCTCACTGCTCATTTGGGAGGGGGGAAATCAGCCTGTTATCAACTGCTCAGTGACTCCTGTTAGTCCCTCAAGGCATTGACCAAGGCCCAGCTATCTTCAGCTGCTTCATCATAAGATACAAAGTGGGAATGAATGCTGATGATTGCACAATGTTCAGCACCTTTTGGGAGTTATCAGACACAGAAGCAGCCCATGCCTGTAATCATCAAGACAAGGGCCGGGATTCTCCCCTAACTGGCGGGGCGGGGGGGTCCTGGCGGGATGGAGTCGTAGGAACCACTCCGACGTCGGGCCGCCCCAAAGGTGCGGAGAACCGCATATTTAGGGGCCAAGCCCTCACCTTGAGGGGCTAAGCCCGTGCCGGAGTGGTTGGCGCACCGCCGGCCGGCGGGAAAGGCCTTTGGCGCCACGTCAGCCGGGGCCGAAGGGACTGCGCCAGGCGGCAGAAGTCCGTGCATGTGCGGGAGCGTCAGCGGCTGCTGATGTCATCCTCGCGCATGCGCAGGGTGAGGTGTCACTTCCGCATCGGCCATCGCGGAGACTGTGGCCGAGGGGGAAGGAAAGAGTGCCCCCACGGCACAGGCCCGCCCGCGGATCGGTGGGTCCTGATCGCGGGCCAGGCCACCGTGGGGGCACCCCACGGGGCCAGATCGCCCCACCCCCCCTCCCAGGACCCTGGAGCCCGCCCACGCCGCCAGTCCAACCGGTAAGGTAGGTGGTTTGATTCACGGCGGCGGGACTGGCATGACAGCAGCGGGACTTCGGCCCATCGCGGGCCGGAGAATCGGCGGGGGGGGCCATCGACCGGCGCAGCGCGATTCCTGCTCCCGCCGAATTTTCGGTGCCGGAGAATTTGGGATTCACGCCGCCCCCTGGCGATTCTCCGACCCGGCGGGGGGTTGGAGAATCCCGCCCATGGAGTCTGGTTCATGGCAAGTAACATTTGTGCTGTGCAAGTGTCAATCACAACAGAATCTAGCCGCCTCCTCTTGACATTCAATAACATTACCATCATTGAATTACCCCACCATCACCAATTGATCTGAAACTTAACTGGACCCAGCCACATAAATACTGTGGTTGCGAGAGCAAATCAGAGGCTGGGAATTCTGCTCCAAGTGACCCACCTCCTGACACTCCAAGTCTTTGCAACATCTGTAAGGCATAAGTCAGGAGTTATGAAATACCCCCACTTTCCTGGATGAGTGCAGCTCCAATAACACTCGAAAAGCTCAACACTATCCAGCCATCCAGAACAAAGCAGCCATTTGATTGGCACCCGTCCACCACCTTAAACATGCACTTCCTCCAGTACCAGCATAGCATGACAGAAGGGTATGCCCATCTACAAGATTTTCTGCATTTTCTTTTTTTAAAATAAATTTAGAGTACCTAATTCAGTTTTTCCAATTAAGGGGCAATTTAGTGTGGCCAATCCATCTACCCTGCACATCTTTGGGTCATGGGGGCGAAACCCACAAACAGGGGGAGAATGTGCAAACTCCAATCGGACAGTGACCCAGAGGCAGGATCGAACCTGGGACCTCGGCGCCATGATGCAGCAGTGCTAACCACTGCGCCACTGTGCTCTCCCCCCCCCCCTCCCCCCCAATTCTCTGCAGTACCTCTCAAACCCATGACTTCTACCACATAGGAGAACGAGGGTAAAAGGCGCATCGGACCAACACTACCTACACGTTTCCTTCTGAGTCATACACCACCCTGACCGGGGACTATATCATTGGCCTCACTGCCATGGGGTCAAAGTCCTGGAAATCCTTTCCTGACAACACCAGATGCACTGCAGCAGCTCAAGAAGGTGGCTCACCACCAGCTCCTCAAGGGCAATTAAGAAAGGGCACTAAATGCTGGCCTTGCTAGTGGCGCTCGCATAACATGAACAAATAAAAATAAAGACAATGGGCGAGATTTACCCGCCGCATCCCACTGGAAAAGATCCCGGGAGATGCCTATTCCGGGATCCCCAACGGGCGTTACACCTCGTGATATCTAACGAGATCTCGCGGGACGTCATGACCTGGACCCCGCCCACAATGGCGGCACCCAGACTTGGGGAGCGCGGAGGGTCACGCCGGTGGGGGGGGGGGGGAGAGCGGGGGGGAGGTGGCAAGAGATCTCTTGGTACCCTGAGAAGCTCTGCTCGCTAGATCACGCCCTGTGTGTGCATGTGTATTGTTGGGTGAGGTGGTGAGCCGATTTAACAGTGCTGCCCCCATCGCCAAATAAGAAACTGCTTAACAGCTCACATGCTTGACTTCTATGGAGCCATAGCCCAGCCTTCAGATGAGAAGCAAGACAATGACCCGAGGTTCTCCATCAGAATATCTGAAACTATTGAGAATACTGACAGCATTTCTTTTAAGCGGTCTGTGCACGTGTATGTGTGTGAAGGGGTATCTGCGACAGATGTCACTACCTCATATTTCATCTGATCTTAGTGATTAAAACAGTATCGGTAAACTTGTAAAAGAGCACGTTAGTAGTGAATAATGAGGTGTCTCAGTTATTTTGCTGATGGTTTAAGGCCGTAACGTTCTCAGCTACCATCTCAGGAGGTCAGAGTTCAAGTATAGTCCTGGCCTAAAGTGACTGTCAAGAATTCACAAGTGAAATATAAGGGTCAAAGGTTACCTTGATCACTGAGGTGCTCAGCGGCAGACTGTAGAAGTAAGTTGAGACATGAACGCTTGAGCTCTTAAAGTGGTATTGTCGCCATGGTGGGGACCGCTTTATTTGGATATTTGGCTAAGCATCATCTCAGAATCTTCTTTAATCAGCACAAAATTACGTAGTGGACCTTTTAGGTTCTTTTAATTTATGCTCAATTGGTCACAATGCCCTTTGGGAAGTCCAGTGGTCATGAAAGACACTCTATGAATGCAAATCTTTTTCCAAAACACAATGTGAACGAACTTGATTACTCTGATCAGTAAGAACATAAGAAAAAGGAATAGGAGTGGGTCCCACAAGCCTCCTCCATCGTTAGTTGTACTGCGACATCAACTCCATTTCCTAATCCTATCCCATATCTCTAGATTCCCTTATCGAAATCTATCGAAATCAGTCTTGAATAATCTAATCAAATGAGCATGGAAAATAATTCCAAAGTCCCCAGGTTTAAACCAACTGATTTAGCTGATCTCAGCCGGGTTGGAGGTAGTCTGAGGACCCCTGGGTTAGGGTGATTGCCATACACTGACTCCTCCCTGCTGGATATAATGAGCATCAGGCAAGGGCAAGATCTGTCTCGATTGTAATTCTCCCAAGATTGAGTGGCCAGGCGTATGGGCTATCTAAACTTATACACGGGAAAATGTTCACTCAGATAGGGTGAAGGTGCATGACCATTTGGACCTATCCGCCAACACGGGGGTCAAGGTTATCCCCAAGAGGAGTGGGAAGAGAACGATGAAGAGATTCCCCCCTGGCATTTCCAGTCTTACTGCAAACCTCCTGATTTTCCTTTTTAACTTGTGTCCCTGGGGTTTTGAACGGTTGTACGGATGAACTTTGCCAGTTCCCTTCGCATAATTTTGTCAATTCCCCTTTAGTTCTCCAGGCCCCATAAGTAACTATATAACTTCAGCCAATGTATGCGTTTGTGTTTTACAGCTAGATGAGCAGAGAGTTTCTTTTATATAGAGCTGATTAACATCCTCTTCATCTCAACCCTGGATCTAAACCCCATAGTAGATTAGATTACAGTCAAGTTAAGGAAATGTATCTGTGATAAATTATTTTCAGTGATGTTGTCAATAATTTCCGCAGCGGTCGGCTTCTAATTCTCCTCAAATTACAGCTCTCCGAGGCTCAGATGTGCTCCTTCGAGTCATACAATATCAGATATTGTTTTCATCAAAAAAATCCAATTTTTCCTCTCGATCGGACAGCCAGTGACATAGTTGCTAACCTGTCATGACAGGAGAGCATGTGAGATTATAGATGAAAGGATCAGATGCTAAGATTTTGTAAACAAAAAAAAATAATTTAATCAAGCCAGGGTTGGAGACAAGTGGCTCTTTATAGTGAATTTATAGAGGAAGAGACAAGAAAACAACAATCAGCACCGTGGTTCGGTTGAGTTATTTTCAACAAATATAATTGCATTTTTAAAAATATTTTGACTATAACCTTTATTTGTGGAGCTCCTCCCAATGGATCATCTGGGAAATACACCACCCAATGCATTACTGAACCATTCAAACCAGAAATGTCCTGGAATGCAGGCTTTTCACCATTCGTAAATTAGTTCTTCTGAAATGCTGCCGCCTGTAACCTACCTCGAACCAAGTCCTGTTGACCCATCAGGCCTGTGCTCACTCACCTACAAGGGCTCACTGCCTGGCAGTGCCTGTTTTAAAATGATCATCCTCGTGTTCAAATCCCCCCATGACTTCACCTCCCTAAATCTGTAACTTCCTATAATTCACTGTACTCCCATCAATTCTGACCTCTTGCACATTCCTGATTTCCTTCACTCCACCATTGATGGCTATGCCTTTATCTGCCTGGGTCCTAAGCTCTGGAATTCACTCCCTAAACCTCTCCACCTTTCTATGCTGCTTAAAGTTGCTTCTTAAAACCTACTTTGACCAAGCTTTTGGTCACCTGCCCTAAAATCCTATGTGGCTCGATTTAAATTTAGTCTGATAATACTCCTGCGGAGCAACTTGGGACATTTTATTACATTACAGGCATTCTATAAATACAAGCCGTTGTTTGATAATGCTGGTCATATTTGGTGTTCAGCTACAGCATGTTTGAGGGAGGGAGACCCCCTCCGCCAGACTGATTCTCAGTGATGCATGTTGGACAGTCTCTTGTCCGCATGCCTGTCGACTCAGGACAGACCCAGGACTCGCTGTGCTGCCTGAGTAGGCCAACATTGGGCATCAGAGTGGCAGCGGGAGTCAGCGGTTTCAAGACAGGAGGATGGGAAAAGTCATGGCTAGGGAGAAATTCAGCATTGTAGAGTTCATTACACCGATCCAGGAATATTTGTCCACATAACAAAACTCATACAGCATTCCTCTCCAATGATGCACTGATTCCTAGGAAGGGCTCCAAGTGGAAATCTTGGTCTTTAACATGCAAAATAAAATTCATTTGCATTTTTAACATTTTTTAGAATTTTAAGTAAAAGGGTGACAGAATTTGCCATGACTCCCCACTCTCACCTCTTAGTTCACTTGGCTGGACAGAAGGTTTGTGATGCAGAGCGAGGCCAGCAGCCCGGGTTGAGTTCCCGTACCGGCTGAGGTTGTTCATGAAGGTCCCGCCTTCTCAACCTTGCCCCTCACTGAGGTGTGGTGATCTCAGGTTAAACCACCGCCAGTCAGCTCTCCCCCTCAACCGGGAAGCAGCCTATTGTCATCTGGGACTATGGAGACTTTGCTTTACTTTACCACTCTCACCTCTTTAAAAATAACTGCTGTTGGCAACATTTCTCTTGATAGTTTGCATTGGGATTGTATATGATCTGTCCCTGGGTTACGCAATACCATGGAACTGGAACTACAAGGATGCAAACTATTAGTCTAATGGGTAAGTATAATTTCTCAATATCACCCTGTGTAGCATTAATAGTGAGAAAATAGGAAGGACAAAGATATGCTTTTGAAGTAATAAGCTTAGTAAATCTGACCTAAAAAGGACTGATTCCAGTCTGTGCAGTGAATTTCCACACACGGCGTCCTGATCTGATTGTGTGTTAGGTGAGATTAAATTGGTTAAGATCCTTAGCTGCGCTAAATCCCTCTGAGTGATTCCTCGTTAATCTCTTTTCCTCCCAAAGACAGCAATGGCAGGTTTCGGAAGATTTGTCTCCTAACGTGCCTGGGCTCCAATGTGAGCACAGTCGAGGGCCAGCTCTCCCTCGATGCTCAGAGATGGAGGGGCCATATAGAATGTATCTCTCAGAGTTAAGTGCTAGTAGGTCGCACTCTCACCTTTCCAAAGGCTGGTGCAGTTTCGATGGGCCAAATGGCCTCCTTCTTGACTGTAGGGATTCTGTATGCCAGCTATTTCGAAGTAGAGCAGCGGCATTCACCCTAGTGTTCTGTTCAATATTTATTCCTCATCCAGTATCATTAAAATAAATTATCTATCAGGCTGCATGGTGGCACAGTTGTTAGCACTGCTGCCTTACGGCGCCGAAGACTCGGGTTTGATCCTGGCCCCGGGTCACTGTCTGTGCGGAGTTTGCACATTCTCCCCCTGTCTGCGTGGGTTTCACCCCCACAACCAAAGATGTGCAGGATAGGTGGATTGGCCAAGTTAAATTGCCCCTTAATTGGAAAAAAGATGAATTGGGTACCCTAAATTTATTTTTTACAAATAGATTATCTGTCCATTGACACATTGATATTTGTGGGATCTTACTGTACACAAATTGGCAACAGTGACTCCAATTCAAAAAGCAATTAATTAGTTGTAAAGCACTTTGGAAATCCCTGAGTTTGCGAAAGACATTTTATTAATGCAAGGTTTTTTTTATTACATGGAGCTGGGGGAACCTCTTGCCTGGTCTTCTCTGGGTTATAATGAGTGGTAGGCACCATGTGTGTTTTTGATACTATTATCATTCACATACCCAACCTGGCAGTTTGTTCCTTTCCTTCCTTTTAAAAATGTGGCTATTGGTGACAGATTTTGTTCATAACAGCACACCACATTGGAATTCTCTTCCACAACCTGTTTATAACCTCTCTCCCATCTTTAAAAGTCTCCCCAGTGCCTACCTTTTCTGAGCTCCCTTCCTATATGTCCCGCTTGTCAAATTCCCCTCCTTACTCCTCTGTGTTAAACCCACTATAGATTCTCAAGTTCCTGGTTATTTTCCTGCACAAGTGTTTGATACGCAATCAATATACACAAGTCGAAGGTACTTAGTAACGGAGGCTTTAATACTCTAAGAACTGATCCCCAGCAGCTTCAGTACAGAAAGTGAAGGCTGCTGGGACGGCACCGTCTCTTATACTCCACCTTCAGGGCGGAGCTACTTTGCACAGCCAATGGTGGACTCCAAGGTCTCAACCAATGGCGTTGGGCTGTCAGGTACCGCAATACCTGGTACTACCACATTCACCCCCTGTTCAGAAGGAGTCCGGCGGGGGTGTTGGCCAGTGAAAAAAATGTTTGCCCTTCACATGGTAGGACCAGGTATTGAGGCACCGTACAGCCGAGGATTGAATAACAGTGTTCATTTAAAGTTAGTGTCCGAGTCAGGATGAAGCAATAAGGCGCTCGGGCGGCCTGGTTGTCCTCTTGGAGCGTTGGAGCGTTGGTGGTGATCCTGGTGTGGGTCCCGGTGGATGCGCCTCCGGGAGCATAGTTTCGGTCTCGTCGGCAGTTTTGTCACCCCTGGGCGGTGCTGTTGGGGCAAGCGGTTGACGTGGGGGGGGGGGGGGACCCTGTAGGGGGCGCCGTTGAGTGGCTGGGCCAAGGCAGGAGTGGTGGGAGTACTGAGCACTCCCACTGCTGCGGGGACGGTGGGGGTGGGGGTAATGGGTTGGGAGCGCGTGGGGTTCCGGCGGGCGCCAGGTCCCAAAGGGAGACTGTGTCTTGCCTGCCGTCGGGGAACGCCACGTATGCGTACTGCGGGTTCACGTGCAGCAGATGGACCCTTTCGACCAACGGGTCCGACTTGTGCACCCACACATGCCTCCGAAGCAGGATGGGTCCGGATGTTGCTAGCCAGGTTAGGAGCGACGTGCCAGAGGAGGACTTCCTAGGGAAGACAAGAAGACGTTCGTGAGTTGTCTGATTCGTTGTGGTACAGAGCAGTGAACGGATGGCATGAAGGGCCACCGGGAGCGGGGTCGGGGAGAAGGTCTGGGGGGCTGCCACAGCGGGGTGCCAAGCGGTTCAGGGGGCGGACGCGCGGTCGGGCCCGTAGGCCTGCGCCTTTAAGTAGGCGATGTCCATGGACCCTGCCAGGTCCCGTGCCTCTCGGAGGCCAAGCGTGTCCCTCTCCAGGAGCCTTCTGCGGATATCGGAAGAGTTCATACCTGCCACGAAAGTGTCTCGTATTAAAAGTTCCGTGTGCTCGCTCCCCGTAACAGATGGGCAGGCGCAGTTTTGGCCCAGCACCAGTAGCGCCCGGTAGAAGTCTTCAAGTGATTCTCCGGGTCTTTGCCGTCTCGTAGCGAGCAGGTAGCGAGCGTGGACCTGGTTAACAGGACGGTTAAAATATTCTTCCAGTTGTAGGATGGCGGCGTCGTAGTTTGCCGCTTCCTCGATAAGGGGATAGATCCCAGGGCTGACCCTTGACCGCTGGAGATGCATCTTCTGGGCTTCAGTGGGATTTCCTCCGGCCGTCTCCAGGTAACCCTTAAAACACGCCAGCCAGTGTTTAAAAATAGCTGCCGAGTCCTCCGCGTGGGGGATCCGGAGATCCATCCTTCCAGCTTAGTTAGAGTATTAAATTGATACGCAATCAATATACACAAGTCGAAGGTACTTAGTAACTGAGGCTTTAATACTCTAAGAACTGATCCCCAGCAGCTTCGGTACAGAAAGTGAAGGCTGCTGGGACGGTGCCGTCTCTTATACTGCGTCTTCAGGGCGAAGCTACTTCGCACAGCAAATGGTGGACTCCAAGGTCTCAACCAATGGCGTCGGGCTCTCAGGTACCGCAATACCTGGTACTACCACAGTGTTGTAGGTCCACGTCATGCAAAATGGTCTGGAATCTCCAGGAAGTAATGATTAATCTCCCGGACACTACTGAAAGCAATACCCTGGAGAAAAATAATATGAGCGTGAAAAAATGTTCTTTCAATTTTCTTTGACTAGTTCTGTTTATTCTTTATTGGATGTGGGGAAAAGGCTGTTTGATAGCAAGCAGCAGCTGGAAGTGGGAGATTGTGTGCTGAAACCTCCAGGAATATGCCCAACCAGAGCTGGCAACACTATCTTGAGGTGAACCTCCTACTGTAAACAGGCTGTGATTGAATGGAGCCATTCAATGGAGCTGGCAGAATATGTGCTTACATGGTCTCTATAAAGTCATTTGAGCTCAGTCCACTCCACAAGTTAATCAATAGTCTGAAGGATCAGTCTGACCACATTCCACTGTGGAATTCCACCTTTAGACATAGATGAGCAGATACTCGGGTTTAGGCGAACAGGTTATTTTACACATCACTGTGACTGGGGTGATAACTGGCGTACAATTGTCCTGTAATTATGTGGTTCATCCAGTTGACATGGCATAGCAATCCATTCATGTTCTAAACCCTGCCGATATGGCACTGATACTCACAAAACGTCTTTGAGTTTCTGCCTCACTAAAAGAAAGAACTTGTATTTGTATAGCGCCTTTCACATCCACATGACATCCCAAAGCACTTTAAAGCCAACTTAGGACTTTTTGAAGTGTAATTAGTATTGAGGAAACACAGCAGCCAATTTGTGTACAATCTCCCACACACAGCAAAATGATCACCTTTAGGGAATCTGTTTTATTAATGTTGTTTGAAGGCCAATGTTGAGTGGCCAGGACACTGGGGAGAACTTCCCTGCTTTGAATTAGTGTCATGGGATCTTTAATATTGCCTGAGAGGGCAGATCTTAGTTTAAGGTCTCATTGAAAGTCAGTGGGCTGGATTCCCCGATTTTGAGGCTATGTCCGGAGGAAGTGTCTAGTTTTACAATTTACAAAGTCGGCGGCGCCCCCGCACCGATGCTCCGCCCGGTGGGGGACTAGCAGCCGCACCATGTGAAACTCCTGACGTTCCCGACATAAACGACCAGAGAATTGCCGGGTCCATGGTGCAAATGCGCACGGCGACGACCTGCAGTGGTCGCGCTGTACAATATAGCGCCGGCCGTGCGCGGACCCGGCCGGCCAGATAGTGTTCCCCTGGACACCCTGCACCAATCCCCCCAGCCCTCGCCGAAGCCCCCCCCCCCCCCTGCCAGCAGCACGGCTCCCGCCCGACTGTGGCTGGACACAGTCCGCAGCCATCACGCTGGGTTTACGATAATTCAGACCACACGCGACCCGCACGGTCAGGAACTCTGAGCATCGGGGGAGGGCTTCAAAGTGACGCGCTGACGCCATCATCACGGCGCCTCGATTACACCGATTTGGAGGGGGCGGAAGGGCCGAAAAACGGCGCCGGCCCCGATTCGGTTGCAAATGGGGATTTTCCGCCTGGTTGACGAATACGATTTTGGCGCGGGCAACATCTTTGACACTGCAGCACACATTCAATACTGCAGTGGTAATGTCAGCTTCGATGCTATACTCAATTTTCTGGAGTGGGACAGGAAATACTGACCTACTGACTCCGGAGGTGAGAATGCTACCCATCGAGAAAGGGAGCTAGTAATTGCTTTTGACAAGGAGTCAACCAGACTTGAAGCGTTAGCTCCGTTCTCTCTCCATGGATGCTGCCAGACCTGCTGAGATTGTCCAGCACTTGCTGTTTTTGTTTCAGATTCCAGCATCTGCAGTAATTTGCTTTTAGCTGGTAATTGTGTTTCTCGAAAAGTAAAGGTGGGTCGGGGTTGGGGGGGGGGGGGGGGCGTTCTGGGTGGTGGTTTAAAAATTGAGACACTTGAATAATGTACTCTTGTGCTGAATCTCTCTTGACTGATTGCGTGGAAGAGTGTCAGATGCAACTGTGATGTTGCAATGTGACCAGAGCCTCAGTTCGGATGGTGATGCCGTTTTGGGTAACACAACAATGGGACAGATGTCAGGCACTGACCAGGGCCGAGGAACATGGCAACATAAGCTGTTTGTTTACCAGTGTTCACAGCCATCAAGTTCCATTGCAGCTGGCACAATCACCTCACACGACATGAGTAACACTCTTAAACCAGATAATCTGCGGACCTCTCTAGAAGATTTATGTCGCCAGAGAGGGTCAGTAGTGTTAGACGCCACAGCTTGAGGTGCGAAGTTTAATGCTGACCTTACTGTGAGTGTGCGAATCCCCCAGCCACTGGCTTATCCAGGGAGCTGTAAAGAAAGCTGCCCTGCCCCCAACCCCGCTGTTTGACATGGGCGTTGCTTTGTCTGCCACAGATAGTCCTTTAAGCAGTGTGTCTGCAAAGTGTAGTTTATTGTTAGTTAATCTGTTGACAGAGCAGGCAGCATTTTTCAGTGAATTCCAACCTGAGGACCATGGCTAATTGAACAAATTAGCACAGCGGGTGGTGGTGGTGGGTGGGAGTGAGATAGGCTGAGACTGCAGTAGTATTAGTGCCTGTTCTGCCTCCATAGATTACTGGAGTATTTCCATGTATTCTCCAGCTCTGGAGTTTCCTCCATAAACCTTGAAATCTACCCCTTTGAGTCTTGTATCATTTCCTATATCTTCTGATGTGGCTCAGGGTCAAATTGTGAATAATTATACACCTGCAAAGTGTTTTACTTTGTTAAAGGCTCTATCTCAATGCAAGTTGTTGCTTATTGCCTCAGTTTGTGATGTAATTCTCTGAGTGCTGTCAACCGCACAGTCCCGGAATCAAATGGTCAGTCTCACAGCGCAAACTTAGAACAGGAAAATCCAAACTATTGTCAATGGGCCAAATTAATCCCAGCAGCCAGGCTGGAGGAAACCCAGGCAGACACGGGGAGAATGTGCAATAGCCCACCAATGCAGTCCTTCCTCTGCTTCCATCTTGTTGCCACTTTGTCCTGTTTGTAGAGTTTGGAAAGGCTGTTGTTGGCATGGTCAGAGTTGCTGCCTGTTGATGAAATGTTGAATCGATATTACATAAGTTGTTGTTCTAAAGTTGGATTTTTTTTCTCCCCCAATTAAGGGGCAATTTAGCGTGGCCTATCCACCTGCCCTGCAGCTCTTTGGGTTGTGGGGGTGAGACACACGCAGACACGGGTAGAATGTGCAAACTCAACACGGATAGTGACCCGGAGCCGGGATCAAACCCGGGTCTTCGTCGCCGTGAGGCAGCAGTGCTAACCACTGTGCCACCGTGCCATCCATAAAGTTGGAATTGTGAACGGAACATTCTCTCGTGCCAAGAGGGATAGCTTCACAGGCAAGCAATGAAAAGCACATCCTGCTTAGTGTCAGCTCAGTGGGTAGCACTCTTACCTCTGAGTCAGAGAGTTGTGGGTTCAAGAACCACTCCAGAGACTTTTTTAAAATATTAATCTTTATTGTCACAAGTAGGCTTACATTAACACTGCAATGAAGTTACTGTGAAAAGCCCCTAGTCGCCACATTCCGGCACCTGTTGGGGTACAATAAGGGATGAACTCAGAATGTCCAATTCACCTAACAGCACGTCTTTCGGGACTTGTGGAAGGAAACCGGAGCACCCGGAGGAAACCTACGCAGACACGGGGAGAACATGCAGACTCCGCACAGACAGTGACCCAGCCGGGAATTGAACGCGGGTCCCTGGTGCTGTTAAGCAACAGTGCTAACCACTATGCTACCGAACTTGAGCACACTTGGATAGTCAGAGGCTTTTCCCCAGGGTAGAGGGGTCAATTACTAGGGGGCATAGGTTTAAGGTGAGAGGGGCAAAGTTTAGAGTAGATGTACGAGGCAAGTTTTTTACGCAGAGGGTAGTGGGTGCCTGGAACTCACTACCGGAGGAGGTAGTGGAGGCAGGGACGATAGGGACATTTAAGGGGCATCTTGACAAATATATGAATAGGATGGGAATAGAAGGATACGGACCCAGGAAGTGTAGAAGATTGTAGTTTAGTCGGGCAGTATGGTCGGCACGGGCTTGGAGGGCCGAAGGGCCTGTTCCTGTGCTGTACATTTCTTTGTTCTTTGTTCTTTGTTCACACAACCCAGACTGGTGAGACGGATGCAGTCCTGAGGGACGCTGCACTTTTGGAGGTACTGACTTGCAGATGAGCTGTTAAAATGAGGTCCTTCTTCGGGTCGTAAAAAATCACATGGCACTGTTCATTGAAGAGCCGGGCACTTCTCCCTGGTATCCTACTCAACATCTCTCCCTTAACCAACTTCAATTTAAAGCAGATGCTCTACATTGTTATTGATGTGGGAGCTTGTTGTGCAAAGATTGTCTGCCATCTTTCTTACACTGCATCAGCGACTACAAAAAAAACATGCTTCATTAGTTGTAAAGTGTCGGGAAGTGTGAAAGGCACTATAGTGGTGCACAAGAGCTACATCTCCCATCGCCCACTGTTTAATGCAGCTATGTCTTCAAAAATTCATCAATATAGCCTGGGCAATCTGGTGCCAGTGGCATGGAGTGACATGTAATGTGGCTCACTCTGCTGCTGTCTCTCTCACCCAGTTTCAAGATCTTTCAGGCAGAGATGGATTTACACTTAGTGAGGCCCCACCCTCACTAAGTGCCCTCATTTCTTGCTCCCCCCACCACCACCTTAATTCCGTTCCCCCACCCCACCATCACCATGATGGCTGCTAACCCCATCGGCTGGCCTTGCAGTTGCTGGCTGGCCTGCCCTCCTCAGCCCTGGGGGTTGCATTGCCCCTCGCCTGCTTCCCTCGCTGCTCGACAGCTGCTGACCCCGACTGGCTGGCTCACCACCTCATGGCTTTTGCCCGGCCCTAGCACCTCACCTCGCTGTTACTGGCTGGCCTGCCCTCAGCCCTGGGTCGAGAACCTGCTAGCTGCGCCTTTTTTCACAAAAGTAAAACACAGGATCTTGTGCCTCTGCCTCTTTCCCCCCTCACCTAGTTGTCTCTTGTTCCTCGCGCACCTCAATGTTCGAACCAGTCTGTTTTCCCATTCTAAGGGGACTTGACCAATCAGAGTTTGATGCCGCTCTACATTACCTGCTAATAGGCTCATCAGCGAATGCTGAGTTATCAGGCTCTGACTGGTGCCCACAGACACCGATCGACATGGGGCATTAGTCGGGGCCCTGTGCCTGGGCATAGTTTGTTTCATTGTAAATCCGCCTCTACTTTCAGGTTGTTATTTCTTAGCCTGACAGACTCAGACTTACACTGCACAATGTCTCTGGAGAGTCTCAGTGAAGTGCATCACTGTCCTGCTGCATCATTCCAGCTGAAGCCCATATAAGCAAACTACATAGAGATGGCCCAAATTTCCCAATGAACATGTCATCAGGGTCAAGATGCTGTCAGAGTTTTAGAGTAATGGAGATGTGGCAGTTGTAACTGGTCAGATATATTCTGCCTTGCAGATAACCCAGGTTAAGGACGTTTTGTAAACAGCTTCTGGAGGTTTAGAATGGATTGGGGAGATGGATGGATGAGCCTCACAGTCATGGAATCTTTCCCGCTTGATCTTGTGTAGCCAGTCAGTGTTTACAGGGACTCCTGAAGTGGGTCAGTGTTTATGTGGGTTCCCCAAGGCTGTAGTCCCTGGGAGTCCAACTGGGAGAGGAGAGCAGGCAGAGCCTCAGATTATCAGCTCATCCAGAAGCCAGCACCTTTGAAAATGCAGCACTCCCTCAGCCCTGCACTGAAACCCTAGCACCTTGCGTAGTGCCTCAATCTAAAACTAATGAATGTAGCACAGCCTGAGATTGAAAATGAGACTTGAAATATTGTTATGAGCACCGTTTAGGAACCCTCTCTAATCATGGTCACTGTCAGGTGTGTTTAACAATTACCCTATTTATTTTTGCTCATTGTTTTTGGGAGGTAGTAAATGCTTCTGTGAAAAAAACAGGTAATTTGTAGATGGTGCCTTACTCAGGATAATTTTTTTTGTGAATGGAAATCTCTGTAAATTGTAAATGATTATGTTTACAGTGGACTGATACTTTGTATACATTATCTAGATCACAGATTCATAATGCATTTCAGCAATATTTTGTTTTTATAAATTTAGAGTACCCAATTATTTTTCCCAATTAAGGGGCAATTTAGCGTGGCCAATCCACCTATCCTGCACATCTTTGGGTTGTGGGGGTGAAACCCACGCAGACACGGGGAGAACGTGCAAACTCCACACGGACAGTGACTCAGGGCCGGGATTCGAACCCGGGTCCTCAGCGCCGTGAGGCAGCAGTGCTAACCACTGTGCCACCGTGCTGCCCCACATTTAAGCAATTTCAACCTGCTGGGATTTTTGTTCTCTGTTTATATATTTTATAACCATACTTTGGGTGCTTTACCTTGGTGCCAAATGCATGACAAGTTGTTGACTGTGTGCAGGCATCTGTGCCTATAGCCAGTCAGTATCACACCATACTCAATTGCACTACCAACAGCCTTTTTGCCACAGATTGATCAGACTGTTCAGCCTTCAGAAAATATTGTTTTTGCCGTGATTTTAAAACCCTCAAAGTCATGTTTAAATCCCTTCATAGCCTCTTCCCTCCCCATTTCTGTAACCACCCTCAGCCTGATAACCCTCTACAATCCTCCTCTAATGCCTCTAATTCTGGCTCTTGCGCATCTCCAATTTCCTTCACCCCACCAATACCGGCCGTGCTTTCTGCTAGCTGGGCTCTAAACTCTGGAATTCCATCCTAAGCCTCTGCACCAGAGCTAGAAAGCTCCGGCCCCTCCAACCGATGGGACCTTCCGGTCCTACCGGAGGCAAGGACATTGGAATGGCTCACCCCATTCGTTGCAGGTTCCTCCATGGCAGGACTGGAAAGGCCAGGTCCAGGTCCCCAGTCCAAATCAAATTTTGGCCATCTCTGGGAGAAAGTGTGCATGTATGAATAGGAACATTGGACTTAGGAGCTGGAGTAGGCCATTCAGCCCTTCGAGTCTGCTCCACCATCCAATAGGATCATGACCGATCTGGTTATGGCCTCAACTCCACTTTCCTATCTATTCCTCATAACCCTTGACTTCCAGATAGTTCAACAATCTATCTAACTCAACCTTGAATATATCCATTGACCAACCCCCACGGTTCTTGGGAGTAGAGAATTCCAAAGATTAATGAGAATAAATTTCTAATTATCTCCACTTTAAAGGTGAGACCTGTTATTCAGAAAGTGTGCCACCTACTTCTAGATTCCCCACCACGGGAACACCCCTGCTCAGCATCTACCCTGTCAGGCCTCCTCAGAATACTATGGGCACGATCTACCCGAGTGGGGACAGAGCCACGTAGCACGATTAGCCGGGTGTTTCCCAGTGCTCGGAGCGGCAAGAAGCACCCCGCTAGCTGACACCCATCTGGGTAGATCATGGGCCTCAGTTGGTCTGCGCATGCGCGCCACGGCCAGCGCGGGTCCGCGCATGCACACCACAGCCGTCTCCGCGCTGGTGAATGCACGTGATTGCCGTCTCCGTGCCGGCGCGGAGCAACATGTCGGCGACCGAACAGCGGACCCGCGCGGCAGAAGTTAGGCCCCCTCCAGATCGCGGCTGCTCGCCGATCGGGAGCCCCGATCGCGGGCCTGGACCCCATGGAGGCCCCCCCCCCGGGAGTCAGATCCCCACCGCCCCCCCCCCCCCCCCCCCCCCCCCCCAACCAGGGCGTCCACATCGGCCGCGGGTCCGGGCTCCCGCTGGGTAGGACAAGGTCTGAACAACACTGGCAGGACTCGGTGGGGGTTCGGCCCGTCGCTTGAGGAAAATAGCCGCGGGGGCCTACCTCAGAGATTGCCGCCAATTCTCCAGTCGCCGGAGAATCGGCGGCCCGGTGTGGGAGCGGCATGGTGGGATTCTCACGCCCCCCGCAGCGATTCTCCGACCCGGCGAGGGCCCCAGTGAGAGTCAGTGTGTGTGGGGCCCGTACCCCAGTGAGAGTCAGTGTGTGTGGAACCCGTACCCCAGTGAGGGTCAGTGTGTGTGGGACCCGTACCCCAGTGAGAGTCAGTGTGTGTGGGACCTGTACCCCAGTGAGAGTCAGTGTGTGTGGGGCCCGTACCCCAGTGAGAGTCAGTGTGTGTGGAACCCGTACCCCAGTGAGAGTCAGTGTGTGTGGGACCCGTACCCCAGTGAGAGTCAGTGTGTGTGGAACTGTACCCCAGTGAGAGTCAGTGTGTGTGGGACCCGTACCCCAGTGAGAGTCAGTGTGTGTGGGACCCGTACCCCAGTGAGAGTCAGTGTGTGTGGAACCCGTACCCCAGTGAGAGTCTGTGTGTGTGGGACCCGTACCCCAGTGAGAGTCAGTGTGTGTGGAACTGTACCCCAGTGAGAGTCAGTGTGTGTGGGACCCGTACCCCAGTGAGAGTCAGTGTGTGTGGGACCCGTACCCCAGTGAGAGGCAGTGTGTGTGGGACCCGTACCCCAGTGAGAGTCAGTGTGTGTGGGACCCGTACCCCAGTGAGAGGCAGTGTGTGTGGGACCCGTACCCCAGTGAGAGTCAGTGTGTGTGGGACCCGTACCCCAGTGAGAGTCAGTGTGTGTGGAACCCGTACCCCAGTGAGAGTCAGTGTGTGTGGAACCCGTACCCCAGTGAGAGTCAGTGTGTGGAACCCGTACCCCAGTGAGAGTCAGTGTGTGTGGGACCCGTACCCCAGTGAGAGTCAGTATGTGTGGGACCCGTACCCCAGTGAGAGTCAGTGTGTGTGACACGTACCCCAGTGAGAGTCAGTGTGGGGAACCCCTACCCCAGTGAGAGTCAGTGTGTGGAACCCATACCCCAGTGAGAATCGGCACTTTCAGGAAAAGGGAAGCTGAGATAAATCGTCTTATCGTGTTCACTGGCTGTCTTGGTTTTCACATATTCTATCCCCAAACATAACTTCATGATTGGGATCTTGTAATCCCAACTGGATTGGGGTTGAGTTTGATTCAAGCTCAACAACAACTTTCAGACATGCAGTTTCATTCCAATCGTTTAATAACAGAGCAACAAAGTCGGTAAGTGAGTGAAGGTGGAGAAGGTCGTCTTGTTGCTCTGCTAGCAGTACAGAGAATAAGACTAACTTCTTTAACATTCACCCTAGTTGCCCGTTAGCAGTTAAATGAAGTTGCATTTCATGACCTTCGGACATCCCAAAACACTTTACAACTAATGAAGTGCTTTTGAAGTGCAGTCGCTATAGGAATATGAAGCATAGCAAGATACCAGACAACAAAGTGACGTATTTTTCCTTCATGCTGACTGAAGGATGAATGTTGGTCAGGAGACTGGGAGAACTCTGCTGCCCTGCTTCAGCAGTAACATTGGGATGTTTCTTTACCAGCATGGGCAAGCAAGGCCTCAGTTTAACCTCTCATCCAAAAGATGGCATTTCTGACAGTGCTGTTGGTGACTGATGTTCATGGACACTTTGTGGGCTGTGGGTTAGATTTATGCTTGGGCTGGGGGCTGAATGAAGCTCACTGCGATTGCTTCCCTGGAAGCCTGCCCCCTCTTAACTCCCCAATCACAGGTTTGTAAAGCAAACTTCAGACTTTGACTGTTTGCTTTGGCAGACCCTGAGCTCCTGCGTTGATCTGTAAAGTGGATTTGATATTTGGCTGTTTTATTTGGCAGTGTTTGAAAGCCAAGCCGCTGATTACAGACACAGATGTCATTGCACACTTCACTGTTCAGTGTTAACCCAACTTTAAAGTTTTAATTTCAATCCACAAATAGCATCACTCCTCCCTCCTCTCTCTATCTTCCTCTATTCCTTAACCTGGAACAATCTCAACCCTAGAACTTGCACTCTCCTTGTGTGTTTCAGAGACTTTAATGAGAACATTGGTTCACCGAGAGGTTTACTTTTTGAAGGAACTATTTTGTTTGGGTTGTCTTGGCTGCTGACACAAAATTCTTCACTTCCTCTAATACGTAAGCCGTGTGGATGAAGTGGATATCAGCCAAGCAGTTGGTTTGAGACCCAGTTCACAGTACTCGTATTCTAGATTTCACCGGCCCCCTAATCTGCCTGCAGCTCCATCTAATGCTTCATGAGTTACCAGAAATATCTCCAAAGAAGCAAATGAAACTTTGGCAGTTTGTCTTGGAACCCCCCCCCCCCCCCCTTCAGCACCCTCAATATTATCAGCAGGAGTTCCTATTTTGGAAAGTCTGTTCAATTGGAAAAGTGGATGATCATGGACAGCAATGATGTGCAACAGTTTTCTGTCTTGGTTCTGTCCCCAGTAATAAGATTCTCTGATAACTTCATGATTGGGATCTTGAAATCCCAACTGGATTGGGGTTGAATTTGATTCAAGCTCAACAACAACTTTCAGACATGCAGTTTCATTCCAATCGTTTAATAACAGAGCAACAAAGTCGGTAATGTAGGTTAGATGGCTTTTGTTTTGGTGCAACATCGTGGGCCGAAGGGCCTGTACTGCGCTGTATCGTTCTATGTTCTATGTAAGTGAGTGAAGGTGGAGAAGGTCGGCTTGTTGCTCTGCTAGCAGTACAGAGAATAAGACTAACTTCTTTAACATTCACCCTAGTTGCCCGTTAGCAGTTAAATGAAGTTGCATTTCATGACCTTCGGACATCCCAAAACACTTTACAACTAATGAAGTGCTTTTGAAGTGCAGTCGCTATAGGAATATGAAGCATAGCAAGATACCAGACAACAAAGTGACGTATTTTTCCTTCATGCTGACTGAAGGATGAATGTTGGTCAGGAGACTGGGAGAACTCTGCTGCCCTGCTTCAGCAGTGACATTGGGATGTTTCTTTACCAGCATGGGCAAGCAAGGCCTCAGTTTAACCTCTCATCCAAAAGATGGCATTTCTGACAGTGCAGCGCTCCCTCAGTACTGAACTGGAGACAAGATTATGGGTTCAAGTCAATCTTGAATACATGACCTTCTGACTCAGAGACAGGAGTGCTGCCAATTCAGCCACAGCTGACAGTCCTTATCCTTTATTATTTATTCATGAGATGTGGGTAGCCCTGGAAAGGTCAGCATTTATTGCCCATCCCCAGTTGAAAAGGACAGTTGCTGTGCCATTTCAGAGGACAGCTAAGAGTAAACCACATCTCTCTACATCTAGAGTCATATATAGGACAGGCTGGTTAACAAGAGCAGATCTTCTTCGTTAAGTGTATTCGTTCTCACTTCACAGAATGGAGAACTGAATGGGGAATGAGAGGACACACTTGATGGCAGATCACGCAGAGGTAACATAGAAGGTCATCTTAAAGCAAGCACAAGGTGGACTGTCCCTGGTTCTCAAACAGAAATTGGCATTCAGAACAAAAACAGTGCAAAGAAATGGTCCAAGATCAGCTTTAGCTTCCAACTAAGAGTTTGCGAGCGGAAGTCTAATTTTCATCCTACACATGATAGTACTGCTTTTCCAGTAATGACAAATCCATGCAGAATATATTTTGTAAATCAGGGTTTGCAAATTGAAAAAGGAAAATTAGAGGGGAGGGATAGAGAATTCTGCTTTAATCTCTCAGTGACCCAAAAGCAGCTCTAGCACCTTGTTGATGAGCTGGCTGCCCCTAAAATTAATTTACTAGCCCCAATCAGCAGCTTCCAGCACAGGTTCACGAGGGAATGGGATCTGCCACTTCTAGTCGGCATGGTAGCACAGTGGTTAGCACTGTTGCTCCACAGCGCCAGAGTTCCAGGTTCAATTCCTGGCTTGGGTCACTGTGCGGAGTCCGCACGCTCTCCCCGTGTCTGCGTGGGTTTCCTCCGGGTGCTCCGGTTTCCTCCCACAAGTCCGGAAAGACGTGCTGTTAGGTAATTTGGACATTCTGAATTCTCCCTCTGTGTACCCGAACAGACGTCGGAATGTGGCGACTAGGGGAATTTTCACAGTAACTTCATTGCAGTGTTAATGTATGCCTACTTGTGACAATAAAAATTATTATTATTAGTTTGAAACCCCATGATGCCTTGGAAATTATGGTCACGGGATTCGCTACATCGAGCTACTTAAAGTTGTGATGAACCCTGAAACATGCATTGGACCAAATCAGAGACTGTCCAGAGCCTGACGGCCCCGGATTGAAAGTATTAAAGTATTTGTTGTTAAGATTGAAGGTGGCAGTGCTGTCCTGTGCCTGTCTCATGTAGGATCTATTGGAGGCCAGTTTGCTAACTAGAGGCACCATCTCCTGCACCTGCAGAGAGCACAGGCACAAGGCAGGGATAGCTATGGCTCAGTTGGTAGCACTTGAGTCTGAGGTTGTGGGTTCAAGTCCCATTCTTAGGACTTCAGCACAAAATCTAAGCTGACTTGAGCATGTGTGAATTGACAGAGGTTCTGTCTCTCAGATGAGATATTATACCAAGGCTCCATTTGTCCTCTCAGGTGATGTAAAAGATACCATGGCCACTATTGAAAGAACAACAGTTCTTTGGTCATTTATCCCTCAAAAACTAGCCCAATACTGTTATTTGTGGAGCCTTGCTGTGTACAAATTGGTTGCTACATTTCCCACAATGCAACAGGGATTACACTTCCAAAGTGTTTAATTTGCTGTGACCCGGTGCCGGGATTGAACCTGGGTCCTCGGCGCCGTGAGGCAGCAGTGTTAACCACTGCACCAACTGTGCTGCCCTTCTTTGTGGAAGTAACAAGCAACGTGGACAAAAAGGGAAGCCTGTGGATGTGATGTGCTTAGATTTCAAGAAGGCATTTGACAAGGTGCCACATCAAAGGTAGTACACAAATAATATTTTCATGGACAGGATTGGTAGCTATCAGGAAACCGGGAGTAGGCACAAATGGGTCACTTTTGTGATTGACAAGATGTGACAAATTGAGTGACACATGGATCAGTGTTGGGTTATAGCTATTTATAATTTATATCAATGTGTTGGATGAAGATACTAAATGTATGGTTGCCAAATTTGCTGATGAGTATGCGTGGGCGGTCCTCGGGGGGCAGGGGGGGGGGCACGCGGAGGGATCCGACCCCGGGGGGTGGACCCCACGGTGGCCTGGCCCACGAACAGGGCCCACCGATCTGCGGGCGTGCTTGTTCCATGCGGGTACTTCTTTCTTCCGCGCTGGGCCCCTGTAGGGCTCCACCACATTGCCCGGGGGCCGGCGTGGAGAAGAGACACCCCCCCCCGCACATGCATGAAAATACGCCGGCCGGTCTGCGCATGCACAGAATCACGCTAGCCGTTCCGTGCATGCGCGAACTCGTGCTGGCCCTTCACCGCCGGCTGGAGCAGCGCCAACCTCTCTTTCACTGGAGAATTCCACACTTTCAGGGGCTGTTGACGCCGGAGTGGTTGGCACCGGTTTTCCCGCCAGCGTGGGGATTAGTCCCCAGAAGGGAGAATCCTGGCCAAGGAGTCTGCGAAGAGATATAGACAGGTTAAGTGAGTGTGCAAAAGGTTTTGCAGATAGAGTATAGCGTGAGTAAATGTGAACTTGTCCACTTTAGCTGGTAGAATAGAAAAGCAGCAAATCAGTTAAATGGAAAGATTGCAGATGAGGCAGAGAGGGAGCTCGGTAGTATGCAGGTACAGCAGATAATTAGAAAGCCAAATGAAATGTCGTTGTTTATTGCAAGGGGAATGGAATATAAAAGTAGGAATGTTTTACTACGGTTGTACAGGGCATTCATGAAACCACTTCTGGAATACTGTGTATAATTTTGTTCTTCTTACTTAATAAAGGATATAAGTGTTCAAAACAGTGAGGTGATCTTTTTCAACATACAAGGTCCTGAGGAGACTTGACAGAGGAAACTTGTTGGCAGCACGGTAGCACAGTGGTTAGCACTGTGGCTTCACAGCTCCAGGGTCCCAGGTTCGATTCCCCGCTGGGTCACTGTCTGTGCGGAGTCTGCAGGTTCTCCCCGTGTGTGCGTGGGTTTCCTCCGGGTGCTCCAGTTTCCTCCCACAGTCCAAAGATGTGCAGGTTAGGTGGATTGGCCGTGATAAATCGCCCTTAGTGTCCAAAAAGGTTAGGAGGGGTTATTGGGTTACAGGGATGGGGTGGAAGCGAGGGCTTAAAGTGGGTCGGTGCAACCTCAATGGGCTGAATGGCCTCCTTCTGCACTGTATGTTCTATGACAGGGTGAATCCTGAAAGGATGTTTCCCCTTGTAGGGGAGACTAGAACGACACTATTTAAAAATAAGGGGCATCTCCCATTTAAGACAGAGATGAGAAGAAATGTCTTCTCTCAGAGTTGTGAATCTTTGGCACTCTCTACTCCCGGACTGGTGGAGGCCTGACCAATGAATCTTTTTAAAGCAGAGGTAGATAGATTATTGACCAGCAAGGGAGTCAGAGGTTATCAGGGGCAGGCGGAATGTGGAGTTGAGGCCACAATCAGACCAGCCTTGATCTTATTGAATGGCAGAGCAGGCGGAGGGGCCTACTCCTAATTCGTATGTTGAGTGTGAAATCCACACAGCAGTTCATTTAAGTGTCTGCAGCGAAAAAGACACTATGCTAGCATCAAGCGTCAGTGTTTATGCTACATCTGCAAATAGAGATTGAGAAAAAAATAATTTCAGTTTAGAAACAAAAGAGACATACTGAAAGGTCTAAAGCCTTGGGCAGGGCCATGTCAGGTATAATAATTTCTTCACTCAATCATCCCACCTACAAACACTGCCTGCTCCCATTTAGACACCAATTGTCTGCCACATAATGCAACTGACAAGGGCAGGACCTTGCCACTGCACTGAGGGGATACCTTTAGGCAGCCAGGCCAGCCTTGCAGGGGATGCCGATAGGCCATAGGCCTTTGTCCAGCAGGATCTATTCTGTTAAAAGGAAAACAGAGAGAGGATTAGCTTTCTCTTGAGAAAACACAGACCTTTAATCAAGCCAAACAGAATGAGGGAAAAAAAGGCTCAGGTTAAAGTGAGACGGTTGAGTTACAATCCATCCTAAAGGACAATTATCCAAGGCCTAACAATATAGGGTTTCAGCTGTGGATGTTCATTGTGATAAATTTATTGGCTGTAGAGGAGCAACTGAGAGTTGGTGTGTTCACAAAGAGATTCAGCCATTCAGAGCAAAATCCACGAGGTTACAAAGAAAGGTGAGGAGTGGATCCAGAGTACTGAGTGGTAAGAATTCACCAACACAGCCCATGGTTTTTACTGCAGAAATGTGTGTTCAGTCCCAGGCACACAAGATGAAGGGCACCAATAAGTGGCATAACCGCCCAATCCAGACTCAAGAACGCTTTTGCACTCTGGTGCCAGCTCTGACTGGATATATTCCTGGAGGTTTCATCACACGATCGTCTGCCACTAACTCCCCAGTCCCCCTATCGGCCACCCAATATTCATCCCATAGACACCACCATCCCACAGCAAACAATCTCTTAATTACCCGATCGGATGATGCTGAGCTGTCAGTTAAATGGCCATTTTATCCCATCTCCAATAGTAATAAATAAAAGATAATGAAAAATTGAGTACCCTGATGATATTTCTCCCTGGTGTTATTCATAGTCCTGAGATTAATCTTCAATTCATGTGGACTCCAGGGCAATGCTGGAAAGTTGGCATCCTACTGTGCACTCTGTTAAAGCCCTTTTCAGATTCCCTAAAATTGTTTAAACTAACATCCCAAGATTGCTCAGAGATCAGAACTCCAGTCGCGGTTTGCATTCCAAAATCCAGTTTACGTTTTCCAAAAGACTCTTGCGAACAGAGCTTCTGCTCCACTTTTACCAGTGAATCCACTCCAGGATTTTTCATCAAAACTTCAAGATTCCTTTGTCTCGACTGACTTCCACAGACTCTGATATCCATCCAATACCGTCCTCCAATTACTTTAAAATTTGTTTCACACACTGCAGTAAAACATTCCAAACTTTAGGACTACTTTAGAAACCTATCTTCTCACCAGTTGATCCCTTCTTGGCCTTGTCCGTTATGCCCACGAATAGTCCTGTTCTATTTCCAGGTTTCTAGAACCAACCGCCCTTTCGTTTCTCTGGAGCTTGCTTTCTTGAACATTACTCCATCGTACACCTTCTCTTGCCTTGAGCAGAGATGGAAGATGTTTCCTCTCGGGCTACCTGCCTATCTGCAACTGCCTTGGTTTCTGAGTTTTAAAAAAAGAACAAAGGAAAATGTTTTGTTTCACCTACAAGGGCCTCTAGTTGCTAAACAGCACCTGCATACCTCTGCTGGCCTATTGATTTTTAGCACCGTAGCTCTCTCTCTCATAGTACAGTCCCAGTTGGAACTGAAACCAACTCCCACTCATACAAACACCTTTGCCCAGCATGAATCCAAATACAGGTCCCTTCCAGGCACAAAGATTAAATTAAACCCACTAAAACTATACCTTATTTCTAATGTTTACCCACACACATATAAATCATTAAAACTACCTTTCCTAAGTGTTTCCTAACACTTCGGTGGAGCCACACACTAGAAATATTGAAGAGCTTCCCTGAATGGAACCTAATGTTGATGCCTGGCTTCTTTAAGCATTGCAGCTAAAACAAGTTGAGGAACCATGACACATCCTTGCTTTACACCACTGATATCGGGCGTCCCTCTACAGTTACAGACACAACCAATCATGCCATCATATTTTAGGTTTTGACAAACTTGTTTGGACATCCTAGCTTTGAAAGCAAGTACCATAGACCAAGAGGCTCTCACTGACAAAAGCACTAGTTACAACTATGAATGACATTTATCAATCTTGATGTTGCTCTCTGCAATTTTCATGCAGTTGTCTTGCTGCAAACACCATATTGGTTGTCCCACGGTTATCCCTAAAACAACACCGTGCTTCCGGGAGGAAATTGGCTACGAGGCTGTCTATTGGGCAGTTGAATAGTACCCTTGTAAGATTCTTTACTGCGATGTGGAGAAGACTGATTCCTTGGGAGTTGCTGCACACATTTTTGGAATCTTTCCACTTCCAGATGCCTGAGGTCCTGTGGAACTTTTTCTTGATCCCAGATTTTAAGTTTGCATGATATGCTATTTTCTCTGTATTATTACACTTCCAGATCTCTGCTTGACTGCCATTGAGGTCAGGGGTTATGCCTTGTTTGCTGGGATTAATTGTCTCCATCATCTCTTCAGTGGAACCATTTATTTCTCGGGCAGCTGCTCAACGTGGTGCAGAGAATCTGTTGAGATGGAATATTTCTTGTGGAGCTTGTCAAAGTGTGCACGCAACTTTGCCATTACACCTGCCTGATTAGTGATTAGTTCATCTCCATCAGATCATATTGCTGGAATAGGAGCAAAGGTTGAGGTCGATGGGTGGAAGAGTGGCAATGTGGTTAGCACTGCTGCCTACGGTGCTGAGGACCCGGGTTCGAATCCCAGCCCTGGGTCACTGCCCGTGTGGAGTTTGCACATTCTCCCTGTGACTGCGTGGGTTTCACCCCCACAACCCAAAGATGTGCAGGGTAGGTGGATTGGCCACGCTAAATTGGCCCTTAATTGGAAAAAAAAATAATTGGGTACTCTAAATTTATTTTTTAAAAAGGTTGAGGTGGGTGGGCCATATCTGGGGCGGGATTCTCCGCCGGCGGATTCTCCGTTTTGCCGGCACCTGGGGGTTTCCCGATGGCGCGGGGCTGCCCCGCAATGGGAAACCCCATTGACCGGCCAGCGTAATGGAGAATCCCGCAGGCGTGTCAAGGCAGAAATGTGGCGGGGTGGGTCCTCAGCACACAGTAGAAACATCAGGGGCTCGATTCTCTGATTCCGAGACTAAGTGCTGACGCCGACGTGGGAACCGTGGCCTTTTACGACCAAAAAAAACGGCCAACGATCCTCCATCTGATGGGGGGCTAGCAGGCACGCAGCGTAGAGCATCTGGCTCTAGCTGTCAATACGGCTGGAGAATTGCCGGGTCCATGGCTGCTGCCAAATAGTGCCCCCCTTTGGCCAGGCTAGCCACCCCCAGACCGCCCGCCACCAGTGTCCCGAACCTCTGCCAAAGCCCCCCCTGCTCGCGGATCGGCTCTCCCCCGACTGTGACAGCACTGGACTCAGTCTGCAGCCACCACGCCAAGTTCCCAACAAAAATCGTTTGAGAGACCCACGCCGTTGGGAACCCAGCCTGTCGGGGGCGGAGCATCGGGGGGGGAGGACATCCGGTAACGCCGTTTTGGAGGGGGCGGAGCATTTCAAAAGTGCCGCCGCCCCCGATTCCTCAGCCGATCGCCGAATGTGATTTCAGCGTCGGAGACCGGAGAACCTCGCCCCAGGTAGATGTTGCAACTCGTCAGCTTTTGCATTGCACCAGTCATTCTATATGTCTCTGAAAGCACACTGCAGCTTCAGTTCAGCATTGTATACATTGATACTTGGTTGTTGAATGTGAACCACTAGAAGACTTGCATGTGTGAACTGTTTCCGTTTGAGAGGTTGGGAGATGTTTTTTTTATTCTCCTCAATTCGCCTTTGTGCTTACACTTGACATATCAGAGGACATCTACTGAAGCCCACAAACAGGAATGTGAGAATGGCCAGATATTCTGTGCTTTTATGATGTCGGATGAGAGATAAATACTGGGAATAACATATTTGCTCTTCTTTCAAATAGTGTCATTGGATTTTTTAAGGGAGGGTAGAAGGGGCTTCAGTTTAATGTCTCATCAGAGAGATGGAACCTCCAACAATGTTTCAGTACTGCTGTGGGAGTGCCAGTCTGGATTTAATGTCTGGAGCGGGATTTGAATGTAAAATGTCTTCCTCAAGTTCTCTCACTCTCAATCTTGATGATGGCCATTTGATAATGCACTTCCGGTGTGATATTGGGGCCAAAGGAAAGCACTGCACTGACGTGAGTGAGTCGGGTATAAGAAATGGGCCGCTCACAGGTGTCAGTGGGGTCACAAGCTGGGTTTCTGTGTGACAAGTCAATTTGTAAATTAGGACTCCAGACAGACGCAAAAAAGACAACCTCCTGTTTGATTATTTTCATCTGATTGGCTAGTTCAGGAGACAGATAGAAATTATCCTCTTGACAGGCACAAAATTCACACCAGATTTTTAACATTGAGCAATGCAAGATGTTCGACCTCTCAACAGAAAATTGAAGTGATTGGAACTATTGAGTTTTTCTGTTGAACTTCCCACCTGTGCCTCCTAGTGTGATCGGGCATTACGCTGGGATACCTTGCTTCCCTCTTGCCAGAGGTCCTGATGGTTGGTCTGTATTGTTTGTTTTGATAATTCCACCCATTGAGTAGGCAGAAACAAATTGTTTTGTTATGCTCTTGACATAGCATAAGCTGCTTCCTTGATGTGCACTCTGACAAAGGAAGGTTCAGACTTGGAGATAGCTTTAACACGTTTATTAAACTATCAACAATTCGCCTACTTGGATTCGACTCTACTGTTGTTCCTTCTATCGCTACTCAGACTGACGAACCAGTCTGCTGCAATCCACGTGGTGGGTGAAATGAAATGAAAATGAAAATCGCTTATTGTCACAAGTAGGCTTCAATGAAGTTACTGTGAAAAGCCCCTAGTCGCCACTTTCCGGCGCCTGTTCGGGAAGGCTGGTACGGCTGGTAAGGGTGTGATGGTCAATCAACCCTGTGCCTGTACTCACTGAGTGCCTCCACTGGAAAGAGGAAGATCATGTGTGTTGTGTCCTTTTTGTATGGGTTGTTGTAATGCCCTCCTGTGGTGGTGTCACCTCTATGTGTATCGTGACTGCCCATTGGTCGTGTCCTATCTTACTGACCTATTGGTTGACTGTCTGTGTGTCATGTCTCTGGTGTTCCCTCTAATGTCTAGCTAGGTGTAGTGTATGTACATTAACCCTTTGTGTACTTACAGTGATGTATATCACCACATCCCCCTTTTTTCGTGTTACATATTTTCTGTACAGTATTAAAGAAAATTGAACAAACTAGGTAGATGAGTGATACTCTGTACAAGTTATGATAACAGTGATCATTAAACAATAAGTCCAAATCATATGCATGAGTCCAAAGTTCATTAATTACCATGGTCGAGTGGCTTTCTTGTTTTGTTGGTGAGTTGGTGATGTTGATGGTCGTATTGCATTATAAACGCCATCAGTGTCCCTGTGCTGAAGGAACCAAGAAGTGGTCAAATCACTTTGTTGTCAGATTTGGACTCTTTTTTTTCCCGATGCTTGTGGTAATTCTTGATGGCATCTGTCCTGAAAGCCAGGTTGCCTGTTGGTAGTGCAGCAAACATGAATGGGTAAGATGCATCGTCCTGCCATGGCATGTCATTGTACTGAGCTGAGCAGTAACAGTGTCCCTCATTTGCAGAGTTGTACCATGTCGTACCAGTCGTAGTTCCATCGGTGTTGTTTTTGTCGTGCTTGTTGTCAACGTTGTTGCCTTTGGTACGCTTCTTGCTACTGTCTTTGATGTTGTTGTTGTGTTGGTTGGTTTTGTTGTCGTGTTTGCTGTGCTCACGGACCACACTCTGTGGATAATACGAGTCCTTCACACAGTTACTCATGTCAGCGTCCTTTGTGGCATCTGTTGTTTCCTTGAGCATGCCGACACTGAGTTTGCGACGCTCCCCATCTGGAGTCATGTCCGGCTTACTTGAATCACCTGAGGTCTCTTGATGCTCCACGTCCGGAGTCATTTTAGGTTCACTTGAATCTTCTGAAGTTTCGTGATGCTCCCCGTCCAGGGTCAAAACAGTCAGGAATGCATTTGCTTACGGAGAGGCTCGAGCGAATGAGGTTTGACGTAACGTGGGTCACCAGAGTCACCAGTAGTCTCACTGTGATTGTCGAGTGCCTCTGTTCATTCTAGCTGTGGTCTGTCACGTTGCACATCTGGTATGGGAAGTGGGATGCCGTCGTCACTTGTCTCACCTACAGTGGGTAGAGCCTCAGTGTCTTCTTGTCGATCAGGAAGGTTCAGACTTGGAGATAGCTTCAACACATTTATTAAACTATTAACAATTCTCCTACTTGGATTTGACTCTACTGTTAATCCTTCTATCGCTACTCAGACTGATGAACCAGTCTGCTACAATCTACGTGGTGGGTGTGGTGTTCAATGAACCCTGTGCCTGTACTCACTGAGTGTCTCCACTGGAAAGAGGAAGATCATGTGTGTTGTGTCCTTTTTGTATGGGTTGGTGTAATGTCCTCCTGTGGTGGTGTCACCTCTATGTGTATCGTGACTGGCCATTGGTCGTGTGCTATCTTACTGACCTATTGGTTGACTGTCTGTGTGTCATGTCTCTGGTGTTCCCTCTAGTGTCTAGCTAGGTATAGTGTATGTACATTAACCCTTTGTGTACTTACAGTGATGTATATCACCACACAAATATGCTGCAGTTATACAACAACGACACCTGGCATTTATATACTGTCGTTACCTGGCCCTCGATGGCCCTTGGCAACTATTAATCAAAATCTGACACCAAACCACGTAAAGACATATTAGGACTAGTGGCTAAAAGCTTGGTCAAATATCAGGCTTTAAGGGGTGTCTTGCGAGACAGAGAGGGTGGGAGGTGGAGGGAGAGAGCGAGGGAGAGCGAGAAAGGTGTCTTTAGGGAAAGAATTACAGAGCTTAGGATCCAGGCTGCTGAAGGCAGAGCCACCAATGGTGGAGCAATGAAATTTGAAATGTGTTTGAAGCCAGGATTGGAGGAGCGCACAGATCTCAAAGAACTGTAGGGCTGGAGGAAGGTATAGAGGTAGATTGGTTTATTCAACTTTCTCTCAGACTCGGCCACATTCTGTTCAGTCACAGCCCATGTCTAGGAAACATAGATCCAGCGTCAGAACCAAGAACATAATCAGAAATATTGAGCTGTGTCTGCATAGACCCTGGGCAGTGTCACAAGCACGAACGATCTCGTGGTGGCACAATGAAATCTACTCGGATCACAGCTTGTGGCAAGAGTGACCTTTATTTTGATGGGTTTTCCCTCCAGCCTGTTACACAAGGGTTGCTAACTCTGATTGGGTTTATTCTGGGTTTCATTACATGATCTCCCAATTTAACCGTTGGGCATTGACACGTTGCGTGCCCAAAGCCAATTGGAAAGCAAGCAGATTATTTAATCTTCAGTCAAACTTCTTCACCTCGCCATCTCACCCCACCCTCCATCTCCAATGTTTTTAGCACTAAAACATGGAAGTGTTCCTCGTGTTTGCATGGATCTCACCCCCACAACCCAAAGGAAGTGCGGGGTAAGTGAATTGGCCACACTGAATTGCCCCTTAATTGGGGAAAAAATTGGGTACTCTAAATTTAAAAGAAATTGAAAAATTACCAATTATTTTTCTTTTCCAATTAAGGGGCAATTTAGCGCGGCCAAGCAACCTAAACAGCACATCTTTGGGTTGTGGAGGTGAAACCCACGCAAACACGGGGAGGGTGTGCAAACTCCACACGGACAGTGACCCAGAGCTGGGATTCGAACCCGGGTCCTCATCGCCGTAGTCCCAGTGCTAACCACTGCGCCGCCGTCGAGATTAATTTATAATTCCCAGGAACTCCAGAACAATATTGAAAGTTTGGCAAGCCTAAGAATTGTGCCACAGTGACACCTGTTATTTGATAACCTATTATGGACACTCCAGAGCATCTATTCAGCAGAAAACAAAATATAATTATTAATAGCACAAACTGGGTGGAATTGTTTGAAGCCTCCACTTTGCACACTTAGACGAGGATTGCCTAAAAGCTTTTTCCACACTCTGCCCCCCCCCCCCCCCATTTCTTTCTCTTAAGTGGGCAGATTAAGGGAGCATATTCCCATAGTTTTGTTTTGTTCCTGCAATGAAGAGTGAGGGAAAAGGCTTTAGACAGGACATATCAAGGTTTGAGCTACAGGTGGAAAGGTAGAGAGTAAAAATAGGATACGGAAAGGAACATGGAGGTGTTTGAAATCAATTAAAAAATTTCCAATGGTTTACGAATAAATGTGAGTGTGTGATTAAGTGTGATTTTTACAGTTTGTTTGTGAGTTTCTTGCTGACTTTTTTTTGTACTTTTGGCTGTGTATCTGTTTATGTCTATATGTTTATCTGTGTGCATGGTGTTTTGTGTGCATATAGTTATGTTTTTGTGCACAGCATGTATATTGTGTGCATACATATTTTATTATAGATAATATATTATTCAAATTACAAGTTGGGTATTTTGGAACATCAAACATAGGACAGCAGTGAAATAGGTAGCTTAGTGACTAAGGGCAGTGACATAATAGGACTGAGCTGTTCAGACCAGAAGATCCCAGGTTTGATTCTTTAGTGTCTCTGTTCTCTCCCCTGAGCAGATATAGCGCAGAATGGAACAGTAATCTCGGAAAGAGAGAGGTGGCCTGATGTCATTAGGAGAGGCTAGACTAAGCTTTGTGCAGCTGTGTCCACCCTTTCCTTAACCCCCCCCCATGGCAACCCATCTCTAAGAGGTCAGATACTGACCTGTCCTTCGCTGCGAGGATTTCACAAGGAGCATTTATGTGCTGGTTTTAAAATAAATATGCAACGAAAGGGATCCAGTGAAGAACATAAAAGGAGAAGCTGAACTGTCTCCCCAGGGGCCAAGGGTATCTCGATTGCACGTTCCACATAGCCTCATGGTGCAGACGTTTACTCTGAGTCACTATGATATCTGCAGGTGTCAGCAGAGGCCAGATCCTGGTCACCCCCTCTTAACGCTGTCATTATAGCAGCATTCCATATCTGAGCCACTTTACCAGCAGGTCACAGACTCAGCTCTCTGAGCATTTACCAATGGAGCCAGCTTAGTGCTCTCTTGGCTCAGAGTGCTTGGGGTGGACTTCAAGCCGCTCTGTCTGCCCTGACTCAGAGCACCTGTCAATGGCCTCCAGTGTTTGGTGAAGCTCCACAGCCCCACTCCATGGCAGCGATTGTCCAGCAATCTATCCTTAGAACACTGAGCACTTAATCATTTCCCTGCTTTATCACCGTGCCAGCACCCTTACCTACAAAGGGCAGCTAGTGTGTGCTAAAGAGCAGCAAGGGAAAATAAATGAAAGTCAGATGACTAGCAGATTACAGGGAAGAGACAGTTAAGGAAATATGTAACAGAGTTGGTTAAAATCATGAATGACGTTGATAGACTAAATCAGGAGAAACTGTTTCCACTGGCAAAAGATCAATAACCCGAGGACATAATCTAATGTACGGGTAGTTAGGGTCTATGCTTGAGGGGGGGCTGTTATTGTTGGGGTTTTGTGTGTGTTGGATCTCTTTGTTTAAAATGTTAAAATTCTAAATGCCTCAATAAAGGGTGGCATGTGGCACAGTGGTTAGCACTGGGACTGCGGCACTGAGGACCCGGGTTCGAAACCCGGCCCTGGGTCACTGTCCGTGTGGAGTTTCCACATTCACCCCATGCCTGCGTGGGTTTCACCCCCACAAGCCAATGATGTGCGGGTTAGGTGGATTGGTCACACTAAATTGCCCCTTAATTGGAAAAAAAAATAATTGGGTACTCTAAATTAAAATAAATAAATAAATAAATGCCTCAATAAAATATTTTCTAAAAAAAAATAACCAGAGGACCGAGATTTAAGTATTTCAGAGCAATGGGGAAAGAGCAAAGCAGAGTTGAGCTAATTGAATAACTTACAAAGAGAGGGCATGAGAATAATGGGCCAAATGACCTCATTCTGTACCATATGCTCGACTACAAAATGTCCTCTGTATGAAGCACATTCTAATAGGACACTATGACTGTGGCACGGTTAATAAATTCAGCAACTTATTCCATAGCGATGCTGGCCCTGACCTCCATCTTTGTTTCAGTGTAATTGCTGCACAAGCTACAAGATCACCATATAGTTCAACATACACAGTCTTGTTTTGTTAAGAGGGACGGTTAGAGGGTCGGTGGGAAGCAGCGAGGTGATTGGGAGAGGGGAGGTGAGTGGGTCGGTGGGAAACAGTGAGGGGATTGGGGGAGGGACAGTTAGAGGGTGGTGGGAAACAGCGAGGGGATTGGGGGAGGGGCGGTGAGTGGGTTGGTGGGAAACAGCGAGGGGATTGGGGGAGGGGCGGTGAGTGGGTCTGCGGAAGCAGCGAGGGGATTAGGGAGGGGCGGTGAGTGGGTCGGGGGGAAGCTGCGAGGGGATTGGGGGAGGGGCGGTGAGAGGGTCTGGGGAAGCAGCGAGGGGATTGGGGAGGGGCGGTGAGTGGGCCGGGGGGAAGCTGCGAGGGGATTGGGGAGGGGCGGTGAGTGGGCCGGGGGGAAGCTGCGAGGGGATTGGGGGAGTGGCGGTGAGTGGGTCGGGGGAAGCAGCGAGGGGATTGGGGAGGGGCGGTGAGTGGGTCGGGATGAAGCAGCGAGGGGATTGGGGGAGGGGCGGAGAGTAGGTCGGGGGGAAGCAGCGAGGGGATTGGGGGAGGGGCGGTGAGTGGGTCTGGGGAAGCAGCGAGGGGACTGAGGAAAAATGTTTTCATGTGGTGCATGATTGGAACGCACTACCTGAGAGTGTGGTGGATGCAGGTTCCATTCAGGCCTCATTCTGTGATTACAGGTCAGGAACATAATCCACCCTTATTACCTCCATTCTTATGGGAAAGTGGTTTCCATTTGGCACATTTTCATTTCACACGCCATGTTTTAGGAAACATTAGGAGTATTAAACAAACGATAGCTAAATTGTATTTATGTTACATGTAATTGGGACAAAGTACAGAGTTCCACAGTGAGTTAAAGCCCTCTCCTTACAGCTCTGAGATCAGGGGCTCTGTGGCTGAGCTGATGAATACATTGCCCACTGGGTGACCGTTGTACTCAGCAGGCAGCATCCAGGTTGCTGGACTGTGCTGTTAGTTTTTCTCACTGTGGGGTGGGGTAGGGTGGTAGTGTGTGATTAGAACTCTGCTGTTTAGTTTACTAATCTTGGGTTAAGGAGAGAAATCTCATTCAAGATTCCTTGGCTAATCCACTCACTGATGCTGGAAAATGTGATTTCAATAATCAAGGGCTTCCGTTTATATCGTGTTTTTCGTGATGCCTTACAGCCAATAAAGTATTTTTGGGAATGTAGTCACCTACATTGTGTTCCAATGTAGGAAATTTGACAATCCTCATTGTCTGCTCTGCAACATGAAGTACAGGCATTGGGACGAGGTGCAGGAGAGTGGCTGGTATCAGTGGAACTGATCTCTTCAAAAATGATGGAAGTAGTGGGAGAGAACCGTCTGGGCCTAAACTTTGACCAATGAAGCTCCACTCTCCTCGATATCTATAAGGTCATAATAATTCAGATCAATCCCAAACTGTTACCTAGCAGATATTTGATGATATCTTACCTAACTTGGAACAAGTCAAGTTTGAGACAAGGAACCTAAACAAAGACAGACCAGGAGCCATCTAGCTCACCTTCCACCGTCCTGGTAGTTATATGATACAGCGATAATGGGGCTGTTGACCAATCATAACGATCAGTCTCTGTAAATTAGCCTACAATAACCCCAGACATGAGGTGAGGAAAACCCTCAGTGATAAAGTGCTTTGAGGACTATAGATGCAAAGTCACCTGTTCCTCCCAAGCTTGCTACGCTAGCAATGTGATATCCCTAATTACTCATACACTGTATCCCTAAATGAACCACTGAATATATAAAAACCAAGGGGCCAGCTCATCAATGCTGCTGAGGTTGTGGAAGAGTCTAAGCTCACCTGTCCGCTCTATTGAGATGAGTGACCCCTCAGAAGGGGGGCCTTTGAAGAAGGAATGAGTGTGAATGACAGTCACATCCCTTCACTTGTTTCAGGTACATTTGACCGCAGTGTGACACTACTGGAAGTGTGTGGCAGTTGGCCAGAGAGCTTTGGACTGCGTCATATGTCTTCTATCGATAATACAGACGAAGGTTTGCGTGAACGTCTGGCAGACGCCATGTCTGAATCACCTAGTAGGGACATCGTAGGTTCTGGAACAGGTAAGGAGCAAGTCACATTAATGCATAGCCCTCAAAACTAGTCATTGCGATGAGGCTGAGATAGTAATGTGGGAAGCGCCTTGCCCTCTTCACGACCTCACGTGAACAGCAAAATATTACCACCATTGACCGGTTTAGGCAATAATCATACACATGTTTATTACTATTTGAAAATAGCAGATTCATTTCCATTATCTTTTTTAATTTTCAAGACACTGTGGGCACCATGGGCTTAACCTTAACTCAAGGCTTATACAGTCTGTGAGTGTTTGCCAGCAGTATGGGACAGGACAGGTGTAAAATAATCTGCAAAGTGAGTTTTATAGAGAGGTGGATGATATTAAAATTACACCCAAAGAATTTGACATGAATGCAGGGACTGTCAGCATCTCTGCTGCCAGTTCATAGTGGAAAAGCCTCATTTATATGAATGCTGTAGATTTCAAACGGACCCATGATCTGATACAGTCCATCATAACAGATGAGGAATGCAACTTGCAACACACCCATGTTACAATACGAGCACTCTGGGCTGATCCAATTTGAATAAATGCAACGCAAACACTCGGATATTTGACCTGATTTGTGATGTTGCCACCCCCTGCCCTGCTCACTTTCCCCTTTGACCATTCAGAGTGTATTCAAACACCAGGAGAATACCAGGCCCAGAATCAATGGACGATAAGACAATTATTGGATTGGGCTATTTCTTCCAATCAGAGCTCATTGGCATTACCAGCTGCCTTGCTCTAGATTGGATTTCCTTTTTTTGAATAAACCTTCCAGAAAATTCTTCCTGTGCAAACCAGTTACCCAAAGACCCCTCACCTTCCAAAGCAACCCAACAGCCTCATTACTTCTTTGACAAAGAGTGATCCAAACTCGAAACGTTAGCTCCCTCCTCTCTCCACAGATGCTGTCAGACCTGCTGAGATTGTCCAGTATTTTCTGTTTTTTGTTTAGCCTCATTACTCCTTTGGTATTCCTCTTAATAAGGTGAGCTGGTTACTGAGTCAGTGACGTTTTGGTCCGTTAACTCACGGGTGGTAATTATATATTGGGATGTGAGGGTGGGCTGGAATGAGGATGGGAATGTGTGTGGACAGAGGCTGCACGGACTATGATGCTGTTTACTTCTCTCATGGAGAAGGTACTTAGGCCAGTAGATTGCTGATAAATAATGCCTCATGAAAAACACTCAAGAATGTGCTGACAGGCTTCCAGTCTGACAACCATTAAACCATTTTTAGTGTCAGAACTGCAGAAATGCTGGGAGATAGGCCAGGACAGCCTCGCTGTTTCTTATCGTGTGATCCTCTATCTCTGAAGACACGATACAATATCCCCTCCCCCACAAACGGCATTGTCAATGTGCAACCACCTTATTTGGTATATTTAGAAAAGAAAACCAGAGTTCTACAGATGGCCAGGGGTTCGATCAGGTGCTGCAGGGAATTAGGTCCATACACTGGGCTGCTCTTAACATATGAATATACGAAGTAGGAGCAGGAGTAGGCCATTTGACCCCTCTAGTCTGCTCTGCCATTCAATAAGATCATAGCTGACCTCATAGAATCATAGAATTTACAGTGCAGAAGGAGGCCATTCGGCCCATCGAGTCTGCACTGGCCCTTGGCCTACTTAAGCCCACGCCTCCACCCTATCCCTATAACTCAGTAACCCCACCTAACCTTTGTTTGACATTAAAGGTGCAATTTAGCATGGCCAATCCACCTAATCTGCACATCTTTGGACTGTGGGAGGAAACCGGAGCACCCGGAGAAAACCCACGCGGACACAGGGAGAAAGTGAAACTCCACACAGGCAGTCACCCGAGGCCGGAATTGAACCCGGGTCCCTGGGGCTGTGAGGCAGCAGTGCTAAGCACTGTGCCACCCTTTGGTCACAACACCACTATCCTGCCTATCCTGATACCCTTTGATACCCTTGTCAGTCAAACATCTATCTACGTCCACCTTAAAAATATTCCTTTAGGGTTCCACAGCAGAATCCCTGGAGGAATATAGAAAGTGCAGCGGGTTACTTAAAAAAGAAATTAGGAAAGCAAAGAGGGAGTATGAAAAAACACTAGTGGGTAAAGTAAAGGAAAATCCAAAGGTGTTTTATGAGTATATTTAGGACAGAAGGTTGACCTGGATAAGAGTAGGGCCCATTAGGGACCAATGTGGCAATTTGTTTGTGGAACCGGAAGATAGGTGAGGTTTTAAATCAGTACTTTGCACCTGTGTTCACTATGGAGAACAGTAAGGAGGGAGTGCGCTCCGAAAGTTAGTGATTCGAAACAAACTTGTTGGACTTTAACCTTAACCGGGCAGCACGGTAGCACAAGTGGATAGCACTGTGGCTTCACAGCGCCAAGGTCCCAGGTTCGATTCCCCGCTGGGTCACTGTCTGTGCAGAGTCTGCACGTTCTTCCCGTGTCTGCATGGGTTTCCTCCGGGTGCTCCGGTTTCCTCCCACAGTCCAAAGACGTGCAGGTTAGGTGGATTGGCCATGCTAAATTGCCCCTAGTGTCCAAAAAGGTTAGGAGGGGGTATTGGATTACGGGATAGGGTGGAAGTGAGGGCTTAAGTGGGTCGGTGCAGACTCGATGGGCCGAATGGCCTCCTTCTGCACTGTATGGTCTATGTTCTAGCCTGATGTTGTAAGACTTCTTACTGTGCCCACCCTAGTCCAACGCCACATCATGACTATGGAGAAGGATGACGTAGGTATAGAAATCAGGGAGGCGCAATGTGATTTACTTGAAAGACTTAACATTGAGAGGGTGGAGGTATTAACAATTTTAATGGGCTTAATAGTGGATAAATCCCTGGGGCCGGATGAGATTTATCCCAGGCCGCTGTGGGAGACAAGGAAGGAGATTCCAGAGGTTCTGACAAAAATTTCAAATCTTCCCTGGTCACAGGAGAGGTGCCAGAGAACTGGAGGACAGCAAATGTGCAATTGTTCAAGAAGGGAAGTAGGGACAATTGAGGAAATTGTAGGCCAGTGCGTCTAACTCAGTGGTAGGGAAATTACTGGAAAAAATTCTGAGGGACAGAATTAATCTCCACTTGGAGAGGCGAGGATTAATCAAGGATAGTCAGCACGGTTTTGTCAAAGGGAGATCAGGGGCGAGATTCTCCGACCCCCCGCCGGGGGGTGGCGTGAATCCCGCCCCCGCCGGTTGACGAATTTTCCGGCACCGGAGATTCGACGGGGGCGGGAATCGCGCCGCGCTGGTTGGCGGGCCCCCCCCCCCAGCGATTCTCCGGCCCGGATGGGCCGAAGTCCCGCTGCTGGAATGCCTGTCCCGCCGGCGTGGATTAAACCACCTCTTTTACCGGCAGGACAAGGTGGTGCGGGCGGGCTCAGGGCTCTTGGGGGCTGCCCCCACGGTGGCCTGGCCCGCGATCGGGGCCCACCGATCCGCGGGCAGGCCTGTGCTGTGGGGGCACTCTTTTTCTTCCGCCTTCGCCATGGTCTCCACCATGGTGGAGGCGGAAGAGACCCCCTCCACTGCGCATGCGCGGGGATGCCGTGAGCGGCCGCTGACGCTCCCGCGCATGCGCCGCCCGGCAATGTCATTTCCGCGCCAGCTGGCGGGGCACCAAAGGCACCTAGCCCCTCAAGGTTAGGGCTTGGCCCCCCAAGATGCAGATGATTCCGCACCTTTGGGGCGGCGCAATGCCGGACTGATTTGCACCGTTTTTGGCGCCGGTCGGCGGACATCGCGCCGATTACGGAGAATTTCGCCCCATGTCTTACAAACTTCATTTTAATTTTTTGCGGAGGTGACTAGATGTGTCGATGAGGGCAGTGTAGTTGATGTAGTCTACATGCATGGACTTTAGCAAGGCTTTTGACAAGGTCCCACATGGGAGGCTGATGAAGAAGGTGGGAGGCTGATGAAGAAGGTAAGAGCCCATGCGATCCAGGGCAACTTGGCAAGCTGGATCCAAAACTATTTTAGTGGTTGAGGTTTTTGTTGTGTTCCGCAGGGATTGGTGCTGGGTCCCTTGCTGTTTGTAGTGTACATTAATGATCTGGATGTGAATGTAAGAGGTAAGTTTGGAGATGACAAAAATTGGTGGTGTGGTAAATAGTGATGAGCAAGAGCTTAGATTACAGGACGATATAGACGGGTTGGTTAGATGTGCAGAAGAATGACAAATGGAATTTATCCATGAAAAGCATTTTGGGAACACAACGAGCCAAGGGAATATACGATGAATGGTCTGACTCTCAGAGGTACAGGGGATCAAAGAGACCTTGGTGTGCCTGTTCACAGATCTCTGAAATCAGCAGGACAGGTAGATAAGGTGTAAAACATGCAGATTATCCTTTATTAACCAATAAATTGAATAGAAGAAAAAGGAGGTTATGCTTTCCCATCTCCAGTACGTCTATAAGCAAAACGAGAACATATATTTCACAAATTCTCCATTATTTTTCTCTTGGATCTTCCTCACAATAGTGTCCTGAAGGTTAATTTCCAATTCCAAGGGACTCCAGGACAATCTGAGCAAGCTGACGACATTAACGGGAGCAAGCCCATGTCCCACTCTCCTGATTGGCTACCTGCCAATAATATTTTTTTTTAAAAAATCAATTTAGTGTGCCCAATTCATTTTTTATCCAATTAAGGGGCAATTTAGCATGGCCAATTCATCTACCCCACACATCTTTGGGTTGTGGGGGCAAAACCTAAGCAAACACGGGGAGAATGTGCAAACGCCACACGGACATGGACCCAGAGCCTGGGACCTCGGCATCGTGAGGCAACAGTGCTAACCCACTGTGCCACCGTGCTGCCCACCTGCCAATAATATAAAGTATCCTCCATATTGCTCCCCCCTGCTCCAGAAGTCCTCAATCAGATTGAGATATAATTCCACCCTCACCAAGGCCACCCCTTGTACCTCGAGCCAGGGATTAGTCTTAATGTGTAAACCCACACAACGTACCAGGCTGGTTCCCAATCGAAAGAGGGTCAGAGCTAAACCCAGAGCTCTGTGCTGCAGGGTACAGGGCTCATCTGCCATCAGGCAGGAACAGACATAGCAGATGATAAAACTGGGACTGAGGCTGGGGGAAGAGGAAAAGTAGAGGAAATATCAGCATGTTGTCGATCCTCTCTGACAATCTTCTGAAACTACCAGAGTCAGAGGTGGACTTGTACGTTTGGGTGCTTTGTGGGGCCCCTGTATCATGTCCCGCCCTCTGGTGACATGGCAGACCATCCCCAATTACATCATGCCCTACTTCAATGACATCACCCCACCCCAATGATGTCAAGCCCAGCCCCCAATGATGTCAATGGCTACCTGACCCCACCCACCCTCAGCTCACACAATGCAAGGCACAGAAACCCAAATTACTGCTTCATTGCTGTAGTGCTCTTTAACTTATGACAACAACACGTCTTCACTGTAATTGATCAATTGAAATCCAAGCCTACCTGTTATCAGAATGACGGTAGAGATGGTAAATAAGACCATAAGACATAGGAGCGGAAGTAAGGCCATTCGGCCCATCGAGTCCACTCCACCATTCAATCATGGCTGATTTCAACTCCATTTACCCGCTCTCTCTCCATAGCCCTTAATTCCTCGAGAAATCAAGAATTTATCAACTTCTGTCTTAAAGACACTCAACGCCCCGGCCTCCACCGCCCTCTGTGGCAATGAATTCCACAGACCCACCACTCTCTGGCTGAAGAAATTTCTCCTCATCTCTGTTCTAAAGTGACTCCCTTTTATTCTAAGGCTGTGCCCCCGGGTCCTAGTCTCCCCTGCTAATGGAAACAACTTCCCTACATCCACCCTATCTAAGCCATTCATTATCTTGTAAGTTTCTATTAGATCTCCCCTCAACCTCCTAAACTCCAATGAATATAATCCCAGGATCCTCAGACGTTCACCGTATGTTAGGCCTACCATTCCTGGGATCATCCGTGTGAATCTCCGCTGGACCGCTCCAGTGCCAGTATGTCCTTCCTGAGGTGTGGGGCCCAAAATTGCTCACAGTATTCTAAATGGGGCCTAACTAATGCTTTATAAAGCTTCAGAAGTACATCCCTGCTTTTATATTCCAAGCCTCTTGAGATGAATGACAACATTGCATTTGCTTTCTTAATTACGGACTCAACCTGCAAGTTTACCTTTAGAGAATCCTGGACTAGGACTCCCAAGTCCCTTTGCACTTCAGCATTATGAATTTTGTCACCGTTTAGAAAATAGTCCATGCCTCTATTCTTTTTTCCAAAGTGCAAGACCTCGCACTTGCCCACGTTGAATTTCATCAGCCATTTCTTGGACCACTCTCCTAAACTGTCTCAATATTTGATCTGTGTGTCTTGAGGTGAACTGGCTGATGAGCAACGGCTTGGAGAAATCAGCCAATGATGTGATAGCAGTCCAGCACAGACCAATGCAGGATAGAATGAGCTAGAAAAAGTCCAGTGTAGGAGCAAATGCTCCAATGAAGTGGAGTGTCCAGTCCAAGTCTAAAATCAGTGGCCTTGCTGCAACTGCCTGGCAGGATTCCGTTTCTTGTCCAGAAGAGACTTTCTGAATGAAGGTCAGTATTAACAGTGATGATGGGTCCATCCATCCAAAAGGCAGTAATTCCATGACTAAAATACACCCCCACTCCATCAACTTCAAAGAGACTGTGCGCATTCAAACCCAAATTATTTCCAAGAATTCAAATCTTGCAAAACAAACCTTTCAGTTGAAATATCTGAATGGACTGAGCGGCCTATTATTGACTCTCAACTTGGTCTACACCCGAATGAATGGCTGAATGTCATCCGGTGAGTGTTGACGTAATGGAGCACCGAGCAGAAACAAAACCATGGCAATCCCCTCCAACTGCAAACTTGAGGATGCCAAATGCAATTGCATTTCGACTCCCAAAAGGGTGGATTGTTTGTCGGGGAAGAAACAGGGACGGAACCGATACTGGAACTTCCTGTCGCCTGCCTGGTTGTAGAATCTGACAGAATTCTCAGACAAGCCGCAAAAAGTGAAAATTCCCCCTGCTTTTCAATCTGTGGTCTCTCTGGGCGAACGCCAGCAGATGAAATCCCTCAACTGCAAGAAACAGAGAACCAATTTGAAAATCGGAAGCCTCAACAATTCCAGTGTGAATTCAAAGCAATACAATCACTGGTCAAAGATCGAACGGCCAACAGTAAACGTGCTGGATCAGGAATGGCATTTTCTGGCCGGTTTCAAAATCTGGGTCCTCCAGCTCCTCTCAGGATAACTAAACTGCCTCTAAAGCCTGGGGTAGTTAACCCCCAGCAGGTGGAATTGCAGACTGACACCTTGGAGAAATCATCACACTTTGACCCAAAACTGGAAGCTCTTTATTAAAGTGTCACGGCAGAATGCCCCATTAAATCGTTCCTTATATCCCAAATAGGAGAATTCATGGAATTGGATCACAGCATGGATGGCACTATTGCTATGCAGACAGTAGCAACTGGACCTCAGTTGAATTAAGAGGAACTGAATTCCAAGTCAATATTATAAAGCGCAATAGGTTGCGACCCATCCCTTTCACTCTCAGCCCTTGCCTCTGATCGTGTCTCCCTGTTGCTCCCCGAAAACCATGATGCTGGTGTCTGCCTGGCTCTCGTACCACCCAACTGCTCACACCTTTCGCTCAGGTGGCCGAGCCTTGACAACTGCGCATACTGCTGGCTGGCTGCTCCTGGCTATCTGTCCTGGCCTCTGCTCTTTCATCCTTGCCGCCTGGTACAGTTGCCGCCCAGCCTTCTCAGCCTTGGCCTCTCGATCTGGACGAGTCGCCCCACTAACAGCTGCTCCCCAAAAACTACAACGCCAACACTTGCCTGGCCTTCGCAATTCCCGACTGCTTACCTCTCAGGTCTTGCTCGGATAGCCGTACCTCAAGCCTTAACAACTGTGTGTGCTCTTGGCTGGCTGCCAGGCGACTGCTTGTCCACCTGCCCTGAGTCACCCCGATGCTCCCCTTGATGGCCATTGACCAGCACCTCCTCCTCGCCTTACTGAAGGCTTCGCAGGCTCGCACCCCGAAGTTAGGTCGGCAACCTCACTTTTGCCTCAGGCTGCCCACCAGGCTGAATGTCAGGTTAGCTGCTGCTTCACTCAATGAAAGTTCAGAAATCTCACATCAATTCAGGAAAACTGCTCAAAGTCTCCACCACCTCTCAACGTCTGGCAAACTGTTTTACTGCTCTAAAGGGGAATCCGCGCATCAGAACCCACCGTTGTTATTACCTGCTGATAGGCTCAAGAAATTTATATAGGCCTATCGGCAAAATCAAAGCTACCAAGCCTCAGAGGACGATATGGGGACAGATGGCTAAAAGCTTGCTCAAAGAGTTCGGTTTCAAGGATCATCTGAAAGGAGGTGAGAAAGGTAGAGAGACGGAGAAGTTTACAGTGGGAATTCCAGAATGTAGGACCGAGGCAGCTGATGGCATGACCAAGAGTGGTGGAGTGGTTGAAATCACAGATGCACAAGAGGCCAGAATTGGAGCAATGCAGATACCTCAGAGGGTTGCCGGACCAGAAGATAACAGGAAAGCGAGGGCAGTTTGCTGGCGCCCATGTTCGGATATTTCAAATGGAACGGGTAAGCTGGAAATCGAGACAGTGACACATAAATAATGGGAAATGAGCACTTTGACAGCAGAGTGTTTAACTCATTTAGGGACGATGCCTTGTTCCATCGCTTTCCCTTAACAACAGGCTCTTTCATATTTCAGAGGGATGCAAGTCTTAGTCTGGACCGTGCAGCTTAGAACAGAAAGGTCACAAGGCTGTAATGCAGTTAGCATTGACTGCCCCCTCTTGTAGTGCGTCTATTAGCCTGTAATTTGATTTGTAGCTATTCATTGGGAGTCCCTGCAGCAGTGTGGTATGGGCTGCCATATAATTGGTACTGTCTCTATTTTTACATCATTAGATTAGCCCCTGATGCCTGGCCACTTGTTGTCTGCACTGGGCCTACCATTTATATGCCTTTAATGTAACATAAAATTCATTACTGACCACAGAGAGCAATCACACCTCCCCCTTCCCCCGAGCTGAGTTTAGTGCAGGACATGTTTTTAACCCTTTGTGGAGCCACGCAATTAGGATGATATCTTCAGTGTGTGTATCGAGAGGATTAAAACACTAGAGAATTTATGGGGTGAGGTTTACCATGTCGTGATCCCATGATACGTTTTCACGCAATGGGAATGTGAAACAAATAGCTGTGAGCGGAGGTTACCACACCAGATTCGTGGCCCTTGTGATTTTTCAGTCGACTGGATGAATCCATCATATGGCCACAAATTGGGCACTTTGACCTCTGCCCTCAAATGTCCTCCAATCAGGTGAAACCTTGTAATCAGCAGAATGCACTATAAATGTCATCGTCAAGTACAAATACTTTAAACCTCATTCTAGATTCCTCTGTGTGTCATTTGCTAAAGCATCTGTTAATCCAACAAGTACAAAGAGGAAGGTAGCACATTGAGTGTGATGTTAAAATTTAGTTTTAAAATTTTCATCCTCGCATTTAAATATTTCATTGACTTCACCCTCCTCTCTCTCTGCAACCTTCTAGAACTCTTCAAAATCTCTATGTTCCTCCAATTCTTGCCTCATAGATTATAGAGATAAAGAGCTGAATTTGACGTGCCCCTGGCGGGCATGTGTTTTTACACCAAAACTAACAGCCAAATCCGTCTCGATTTGTGAGTAGTACCGCTCTGCATCCACAAGGGACGCGTAGGCAATGGGTCTTTCTGTGCCATCTTCCCAATGATGCAAGAGGAGTGCTCCCCTCCCATAAGGAGAGGCATCGCATGGCAATATTAGCTCCTTTTTGGAATCATAGTGGGCCAGTATATTCAACGTCAGCAGTTACTTTCACAAAGGCTTCAACCTGAAATGCCTGCCACGGCCACCTCTGGTATTTCTTTAGTAGCAGATGCAATGGTGGCAGTAGTGTGGCCAGATTCGGGATGAATTTCCCATAATAATTTATCAATCCCAGAAAGGATTTCAGGCTCTGTCATGTTTTGCGGGGTAGGCGTCTCCTCGATGGCCTCTACTTTATCCTCCACAAGATGTAGGCCTTGTCCACCCGGTACCCTTGCTAAGTTACCTCCTCTGCCTGAAATACGCATTTCTCTCTTTGAGATGTACACCTGTGTTGGAAAACTGCCTCAAGACCTCCTCCAAGTTTTCTAGATGCTCTTGTTCAGTAGCCCCTGTAATTAATACGTCATTGAGAAAGACTGCCACTGTGGGTAGTCCTTGGAAAATGTTCTCCATGACTTGCTGGAAGACGGCAAATGCCGACAAGCCCCCAAAGGGCAGGCATGTATATTCGTGCAGGCCCTTATGGGTGTTAATAAGGATGTATTTACGGGATGGTTCATCTAGTTCGAGTTGGAGATATGTGTGGCTCATGTCCAGTTTTGTGAAGGTTTGGCCACCTGCCAATTTGGCACACAAATCTTGGCACATTGCATGGGATACCAGTCAAGTCTTGAGACCTTGTTGACACTAAGTTTATAATCCCCACAAAGGTGGACTGACTCCGTTGGGTTTGAGGACTGAAACTATGGGTGCGACCCACTCAGTGAACTGCACTGACTGTATTATTCTGAGGTTTTCCAACAGCTCAATCTCAAGTTCCGTCTTCTCAAGCAAGGAGTATGAAACTGGCCGTGCTCTGAAGTATTTCAGCATGGCGTCGTTGTCAACATAGATTTTGGTCCTTGTTCCTTTTATTTTACCGAGACAATCTTGGAAGACCTCAGGATATTTACTAATTACCTCATATAATTCACCGATCCCCAATTAAATATTTCCAGCCAGTCCAGTCGGATCTTCTCGAGCCTATTCCTGCCCATGAGGCTTAGTCCTGACTCTCACACGATGAGTGGGGTCGGGCCAACTGTTGTCTATAAGCTACTGGGGTCATGATGGTTCCCATAATTTTTAAAGGTTCTTCCATATATGTGACTGATCTGGCTTTGGTAACCCTTAGGCTTAAGGGCAGAATAGAAGGTGATAGAGGTCTGTTCCCCAATAATGGAGACGGCAGCTCCCCTATCTACCTCCAGCACTAAGGAATGACCATTGATGAGCATCCTTATCATTAGTAGAGCGACCTTAGTGGTGACGATGCAGTTCAGCTACATTGTTTCCCAGGACTGGTATACCTGTAAGCCTGAGGTGGCTTTAACCTTTTGCCTGGGTGATACACATATTGCCGTTTGCGGCAGCCTTGCCTGGGTAATGTCCTCCTGCAGCACTTCCAACAGTCCAGCAGCTGACACTTGTATTCATCCGGAGCGGTTTCCCGGGTAAATCTGGGGTTATCCTGCTGTGTCTTAGAGCGCCAGGGCATCCCCACAATAATGGTGTTGCTTGTGGGTGCCTTCACCAGAAATGCAGACTTCTTTCTGAGAGGACACTCCCTCCCACCAGAGGACACTACTGTCCGGCATCCCTTGAAGTACTTGAGCCCCTTTATCAGCATTCTCCAGGGATAAGGCTACCTCAGTGGCCTTTTTCAGGTCCAAGTTGGCCTCCGCCAGCAATTTATTTTTGGGTTGTGATGTTGTTAATCTCACCTATCACGTAGCATCTTGGTCATCACATACAGTCGGGAGGATCAACCTCTGCTTCTCATCCCCTTCAATGCCATTGATGCGAAAGAAATAGCTCATGTGTTCAGCATCCTGGGCCCAGTCTTCATTGTTTATGTCGTACGGTTCAAGTTTGCCAAAGAAGGGCATTTCCGTTTGTTTTTTTTTAAAGCTGTTTTCTGTGCTGTAAAGGCTGCTTGGAATTCCATGCCTGATCCTCGTCGCCAATATAATATTTTCAACGGAGGCCAGGCTAAATCAAATAAAAATTGATTCTTGAACAGAAATAAAGCTGCAGCCGTGCCATTCCCAAGTTAACGTCCCGGCCCGGGGCCATCGGGAATGTCGGTCCAAAGTTTAAAGTCCCACTCGCAAGTCCCTATTGGGCGAGCCCACTCAATATGGGAACTTGTACTCCACAAAGCCCATGAAATATTGAGTCGATAATGGGGGTGCATGTGGGTGCATTCACCAGAAACGCAGACTTCTCTCTGAGAGGACCCTCACCCTACCAGAGGATGCTACTGTCCGGCATCCCTTGAAGTACTTGAGCCCAAAGAAGATCAATCACGATCCCTATAGGAGCTATAACACTGCTGAATAACCGAAGATCATGACCAGAAGAGAGAATATTCCACTCAACCCCACTGCTAAATGAGAAATTCTGGGGCTGCAGTCCTGCCAGTCCAAACAAAATAATAGTGAATTCAGAAAAGTGATTGACTGTGACGCTGGTGTAAGAGAGTGACTGTGACGCTGGTGTAAGAGAGTGAGTGTGACACTGGTGTGCTGATTAATCCATCGTATACAGCCAATTAAAAAAAACACAACCTCTCCTGCTTTGCTGTTGCACCTTCCCCATCCCAGCATACCCCAGTATCATGCCCTAGTCCTTGGTTTAGACAGTACCAAGTTTACTCGGTCAATGTTCATCTATAGGAACTGCTGACTTGTCACAGGCTGCTGAGACTGTAGCAACACTATTTTAATCTCACACACTAATTTTAGTAGAAAAGGCCTCACACACACATAATTCAGCTAAATATATTTCATGTCTGTGTATTTACTTAACAAACATCCAACACCGATCAGTAACCAAAGACAATCAAAACCACCGTCACAGATTCTGCTTTTCTTCCCACCATTTTATCAACAAAGATACAAAAGGTTAAAATTCATATTTACGCAGGGTGTGATTGTGAGTATTCAGATCAGACGATCTGCGATGGTGGTTATTACTAATTTTCTCATTTACTAATCAGAAATTGAATTAGCCACATCTGGATTCCCAATTAGCCACATGTGGCTAGTGGCTGAAGTATGGGACAACAGTACACTGAGTGTGTGCTGCCTGATCCTGTCTCCCTGCTCCATGGGGAAAGCAGCTTCCTTCCTCTGGGGCTCGCTGCAGGAGAGGCCGCAGCCAGTTCGCCAACATGCTGCCTTTTCACTCCAGACTGTTTCTCCATCGCCAGCCCTTCAAACGTACAGGCACGGTTGCCATGGGTTACAGACTGCACCATTCCATGCCGTTGTAGTGATAACTTGATTAGTCCTGAGGGCAGGCAATGTAGCCCTGGGCCAGAGGGAGTTCTCAGGACAGAAACTCTTTATGTCAAAATGAGAGTCTTTACTGGAATTTGAATGAGATTTATGGAAACATTATGTAGCACTTATCATAGTTATTAATACATTACAACATAGTGTATAATATTTGGAATGACATTGTGTATAATGAAAGGTAAAAGTGTTGAGCCTAAAATAACAACATGCACAGACCTTCCAGGAGCTCATCCAGAGAGCCATTCAGCATGTGTGATCCTGAACAGTGATATTCAACCATGTATCACAGTTGACGCTCTTTCTTTCCTGATCTGAAATCAAGAGGCAGTTTACAAGAGGAGTCAGTCACCACCTTATAATTGGGAGTGAGTAACCTCACTAGGCTAGTAAGAAGTCTTACAACACCAGGTTAAAGTCCAACAGGTTTGTTTCAACCTGTTGGACTTTAACCTGGTGTTGTAAGACTTCTTACTGTGCTCACCCCAATCCAACGCCAGCATCTCCACATCATGGCTCACTAGGCTAGGCACATTGAGTAGGACCCCAACTCTGGCTAGAGGCATTTCTGGAGGTTTGATCATGTGACAAGTGGCCAAATGAAATCTCATCACAGAATAATTAACCATGTGACGTCTGACCAGATACTTCTACCCCGACATATGATCATGTAACAGCAACTGCAAATGTTGCTGTATTTACTTTATGAAGGATGTATCCACTCACTATAGTGAAATATATTTGCTTCTGGTTTCACACCAACAGATGTTGTGCAAGATGTTCCAAGAGGCCATCTGTGAACAGGGAAATCCAGGCAGGGAAAGAAGGGAAACCGAGCAGGGAAGAGGGGAAACCAGGGGCGGCATGGTGGCGCCGTGGTTAGCACTGCTGCCTCACGCCGCCAAGGACCCGGGTTCAATCCCGGCCCAGGTCACTGTCCATGTGAGTTTGCACATTCTCCCCTGTCTGTGTGGGTCTCACAGATGTGCAGGGTAGGTGGATTGGCTAAGCTAAATTGCCCCTTAATTGGAAAAACAATTGTGTAATTTGAATTTATTTCAAAACAGGATAGAGGGGAAACCGACAGAGGAAAAACAGGAAATTGAAGGGCAAGGGGGAAAGCTGAAAACCAAGGGAGAGAAGGTGGAAGGTGAAAGGGGAAAATGAGGAGGAGGAAAGGAACACCAAAGGTGCGGAAGTGGGAAACTGAGGAAGGTGGTACAAAGGAAACCGGAGGCTGAAAATGGGTCAAGCAAGGGTGAGGAAGAGGGGAAAGTGAGGGTTGAACTGGAAGCCTGAGTAAGAGGCCATCTATACTTTGATTTCACATGTCAACAGTGGTGATCACACACCCTTTGCATGATAGGGTGGTCAGAATCATGCACAGTAATGGAGATGGGATCTGACTCTTCATAGGTATTGACAGTTCTTAGGAATACCTAGAAGACTGAGACACTCCTGGGAATCACCTTGTGAATCATAGAACCCCTACAGTGCAGAAGGAGGCCATTTGGCCAATCGAGTCTGCACCGGCCCTTGGAAAGAGCACCCTACTTAAGCCCATGCCTCCACCCTATCCCTGTAACCCTACCTAACCTTTTGGACACTAAGGAGCAATTTAGCGTGGCCAATCCACCTAACCTGCACATCTTTGGACTTGTGGGAGGAAACCGGAGCACTCGGAGGAAACCTACGCAGACACGAGGGAAAAGTGCAAACTCCACACAGACAGTCACCCCAGGCCGGAATTGAACCCAGGTCCCTGGAGCTGTGTGGCATCAGTGCTAACCACTGCACCACCCTGCCGCCCCATATGAATACTGAGACACTCCGGGGAATACCTTGTAAATACTGAGATAATATTGGGGAATGTGTTTTCAGTAGTGACACATTCCTGGGCAACCCCTGGTAAATAGTGTCACAATCCTTTAAATCTATGGTGGCAATTAGTGCTGCACTGTCTGAGGTGCCACCTTTCAGATGAATTAGACTGGGACTGAATGCCCTCTCAAGTAGGTGTAAAACATTCCACGGCACTGTCCAGAGAAGAGCAAGGAAGATCTTCCCGATGTCTTGGCCAGTATTTACCCTTCAATCAACATCGGAAAGAGAGATGAAATGATCATTATCATGTTGTCATTTGTGGAAGCTTGCTGTTTACAAATTAACAGTTGCATTTCCTACAAAGTGTTTGGGAGATCCTCGTGCAATGGGCTCTCCGGCAGCAGGTGGTGATGGTGGGGAAGGTCACTAAGCATTGAGGAGCCCAGGCCATGAATAGGGCGGAAATCTGGAGTATAAGCCGTGAATATTCTATGTTAATAGTTTGTTCCGTGAAGTTAATCTTTCTCTGGCGGGTTGGTATCGCTTTGTTGCCAGTGGAATAAATTAACCTCGGCTTTTAACTTCTGTGCAGTCTGTGTGCTTGAATCTTACGTCACAGCTTGATGTCAGGAGTGGGGTTCCACAGTACAGGCATCAGGTCACAGCGGACAAAATGGAAAAGTGCCAGGATGAGATCAAACAAATCATGAAAGAGCTGAAATTGGTCCTGTCAGCAAGGGAGGCTGAAGTGACTGCAGCCCCACTGAGGCAATGAGCAGGAAAGGGCTTCCAGTGTGCCCTCAAGCAAACAGCAGCATTCCCCCCCCCCCAAACCCTCTGCAGAATCTGTGCAGGGAGTCGTGTCAAAGTATCACTGGTGTGTTTATGAGAGAGGTTCAAATCCAATGCAGAGGGGGAGAGACAAATACAATTTCACCTTCACCAACCATCTCAAAAGATAATATCAGACAGTTTCAACTGGTCGATGAGGGCAATGGGAGATTTTACATCTACTGGAAGACTAAACATCCACCAACCCAAAGTTGCCGAATGAAGGAGTCCAAACAGATATATAAACTGTTGAGATGGTGGAAGAGGATCAGGGAGGAGGGTGGAATTCCCTATCAGCTGCTTCATGATAACAGGAGAGACGTGAAGCAACTCCCCTGACCAGTAGTCTCTTTTCAAAAAAAAATTTAGAGTACCCAATTATTATTATTTTTTTCAATTAAGGGGCAATTTAACGTGGCCAGTCCACCTAACCAGCACATCTTTTGGGTTGTGGGGGTGAAACCCACCCAGACACGGGGAGAATGTGCAAACTCCACACGGACAGTGACCCAGGGCCGGGATTTGAACCCGGGTCCTCAGCGCCATAGGCAGCAATGCTAACCACTATGCCACGTGCCGCCCTCTGACCAGTAGTCTCAAGGGTCAAGTGTTGACCGGTTCATGATCAAGTGGGACAGCGAGCATTGGCGAAGATGGCTGCACTGCCAAGAAAGATGGTGTTACTGGCCATGGGTGGCTGCCCATTACGGCGGAACTGTAAGAGGTGTACTTTGTCAAAAAACAGGAAAACAGTTTGACACTGGTGGTCACATTCAGCATATTGAACCTGAAGGTGAAGGGCAACCTCAGATGATGATTCCCAGAGTGGAGTTGTTCGATGCCAAAAGTCTGGTGGATGATGTAGGGACAAACAGCCCATTCAACGCACAGCAGAACCTGAAGCGCCAGCCAACAATGACCTGAGTGAAGAGGAGCTGGATAGCGACAGGGAATCCTGGAATATATATGTCAAGCATTCCAGTGGTGCATCCAGTGTAAGGCTAGGTCTTGTTCGTGACAGTGAGGTAGGAGCCTAGGGCTGCTCGAAGCCTCTGAGGGTGACTAAAGAGCCAGGAAGGGAATTAGAGACCCTAGTCAGACAGACTATCAGCATCCCTGAGTCTGAACATCCTCATGAAGGGAGTTAGGAGAGAAGCACTGAAGCCAGGAGCTGAAGCAGCCATTCAAAACTGGTGAATCGCTGTGTTGACGAGCCGAGGCCATGAAAAAGGCAGGGATCTGGAGCATAGGCTGTGAATATTCTCTGTAATTCCTTAAAGTTAAGCTTTCCATGAAGGGTTTTTGTTGCTTTGATGCCAGTGGAATGAACAAACCTTGTTTTATTAGCTGGGTGCAGGCAATGTGCTTAAATCTCATGTTACAGTGAGGTTAGGTGAAAGGAGCGATATAAATGTAAGTTTGTACAACACTCCTGTGCTCACTGACCTACATCAACAACAACTTGATTTTAAAATGTAGCTTTGTTTTCAGATCCCTCACCCCTCCCTGTCTCTGTACTCTTGCCAGCCCCACAGCTCTCCAAGATGCTGCACTCCTCTAATTCTGGCCTCTTGAGCATTCCTGATTTTGCTATTCCAGCATTAGTGGTGGTGCCTTCAGCTGCCACGGTCTAGTGTTCTCTGTCTTTCTCTCCTCCTTTATGACACTCCTTAAAATCTACCTTTTATCCAAGTTTTTGGTCATCTGCCATATTTCTTTATACGGATCAGTGTCAAATTTTGTCTTTAATGCCCTCGTGACATTTTATTATGTTAAAGGCACTATATAAATACAAGTTGTTGTTGATTTTCACTTTGTGAGTAATGGAAAAAAAATCAAATTGTACCTTCACCCTGTCAGCAAAGTCTCACACCCAGCCTTTCTCTTACGTACAGAGATACAGAGAGCTGAGGTCGGTCACGGACTGTGTACATTAAGCAAACCCCCCCCCCCCGCCGAGGTGGGGGGACGCACTTCCACTGTTCTGGGAATACTGAAGAGTTCTTCCTTCCGTTCCTGCCTCCTTATGATTTTTCTCTCTTCCCCTTTGTCTCAGTTCTAGAACATTCGATCACCATGTTCTGAGCAGTGAGTGTTTTGGGACCGATTGGCATGAGTTCTGTGCACTCCAGCTGTCAGAGTCTGGAATTAAATCTGCTATTTCCATTCCGCACTTTAAAGTGTTGCTGCGGGGGAGGACGAATTAAAGCAGGGAATTCTACTTATTCTGAACAAAAGCAAAATACTGCAGATGTTGGAAATCTGAAATAGAAACAGAAAATGTTGGAAATACTTAACAGGCCTGGCAATATCTGTGGAGAGAAAAACAAGAGCTAATGTTTCCGGGATCTGACCTGTCATCAGAACATTTCTATTTCTGTGCTTTTGGCCTTCATTTGTGGTGGAATGCTGATCAGAGAATACAATCCTGGCAAGAGGCTGATAGGGACAATACGCACAGTCAGAAGGAACAGCTTCTTCCCACAGCTACTAGACTCCTCAACAACTCCCCCTCGGACTGATCTGTTCCCTGTAAGAACACTATTACGACGCCCTATGCTGCTCTTGCTCATGTATTTGCTTTGTTTGGCCCCTTGTTCCGCACTATAACCAATCACTGTTTGTCGATGTTCCATTTGTCAATGTTCTCTGTTGATTATTCAATTTGTTTACCATGTACGTACTGTGTACGTTCCCTCGGCCGCAGAAAAATACTTGTCACTGTACACGGGCTGGTTTAGCTCAGTGGGCTAGACAGCTGGTTTGGGATGCAGAACAAGGCCAGCAGCGCGGGTTCAATTCCCGTACCAGTTTACCCAAACAGGCACCGGAATGTGGCGACTAGGGGCTTTTCACAGTAACTTCATACTTGTGACAATAAAAAAGGTTATTAAAAAAGGTTATGTGACAATAAATCAAATCAATCTTGGGAGCCATGACCCAATCCAGACAGATCGAAAATCACTTACAGGTGGTCAGGACATCTTGTGCAGTGAGAAAGTGAAATGAGCATTAACTAATGCAACAACCTCTGTACCACTGCAAGTAACGGGTTAGAGTTCTTAATGTGTGCGCCATCCTACACCATCCCCCTCCCTCAAATATGTGGCAATTCCACCCCAATACAGCATAGCGGAATGAGGGAGTTTCAGTTGTTTCCCTCTGTCCAAGGTGGCCAGCTGTGTTCTGTTGCTCTGTTTCGGTCCCAACAGCGTCGCCAATACTGTGTGTATTTCTATTTATCTTAGTGAACCACAAGTCTTTCCTTTATATCGATCAAATGACCACACAACCAGTTGGTTAGTTCAAAAGATGGTTTATTTACATACACAAGAGTTATCTCAACATGCAAATACAATATCTACTTCGAGTTAAACTACACCTATCAGCTACAATAACCTATACTTAACTTCAGGGCGACCGACACTGTGCAAATGGATAAGGCCTTTATCTGGATTTCACTTGGCTAGTTCGAAGAAAGTGGCTCTGTCTCTGCTGGGCTCACCCGTCAGGTAGCGTTCGTTCGTCTTGAACTTGGCCGGCTGTTCCTGCTGCAATTGGGTTGGCACAGGCCGGATCCAAAAGAGACAGAACACATGGCTGTGTCCTCTTCTATCCCTCTGGGATTTCGCGCTCTTTGGGGCGGTCTTTAACCTTGGACCCAATAGTTCGACAGGGCTCTGATCACTCTCTTCGATTTCGGCTAATAAAGGGGCAGGTGCCTTGGTAGCTGGGCGTGTCCTTAGCGGTCATTGACCTTGGCAGTCAGGCTTTCTGAGTAAGGGGAGTGGCGCCGATCAGTCTGTGGCTGTACCGGTTGCTTGATTGGAGTTCTATTGTCCTGGGAAAATGGGCCATTAAAATGCAAATGAGCGGGGGTTTCGATCGGGTCTGGTTACCTGTGTTTTAGATACGCATAGGCTGTGTATCTGTCTGAGTCCTGGGTTGGCCATAATTCCCATGGACCTTTGCAGGTGGCCATCTTAGATGGCTACAGTTCTCACTTGAGCCAGCCCTCAGAGAAGTCTAGTGGATGGATGCAAAAGGTGTTCACCTTCTAGGGGTAGCACTGATGGTAGCCAATATTAACAACCACTTGCATTTATATAGCACCGTTGATTTGATAAAACAGCCAATCCCTCTTCACAGGATCCTTATCAGTCAAGATTGACACTGAACCATATAGAGAGACACTAGGACAGGTGACCAAATGCTTGGTCAAAGAGGGTAGGGTTTCAGTAGTATCTTATAGGAGAGAAGAGACTCAGAAAGGTTCAGAAAGGGAATTGCAGAGCTCAGACCCAGACAACTGAAGGCACAGCCAATGATAAGGAGGAGGATGTTCAATAGGCCAGAATTGGAGGAGTGTAGAAATCCCAGAGGGTTATCGGACCTGGGACATTTTACCACATATGTACATACAAACATGGTTTTGAATAAGGTTAGGTTGGCCATCAATTAGAAAATTAATTAAATTAAAGTAAAAACTTCAAAGGCAGAGAAAGAATATGGAATAAAGAACAAGAAAGAAAACGCAGAAAAATGTTGAATAGTTATATGTTCACAATTTAAAAATTAATTACATCAATAGAATTATTACTGATTTTTTTAATCAGTCTTATTTTTATAGCACAATCTCATGATATGCCAAAATAGCTTTGCAGCCAATGAAATACATTTGGAACATTGTCAATGTTATAATGCAGGAAATATTAATGTAATATTAATTTGCTTCCTTGTCATGATGCACAAAAGTGTTTGGCACAGGGAGTATAAACCTACCGGGCGTTCATGGGTTAATTTCTACTTATTGAGGAACCTGCGCAAAGAGCCTGAAAAGGAGAGGGTTAAAGCAACATGAATTGTGAACTTGGTAAATGGATGCGGGGGGAACTTTGGGTAGAAGTAGAATAAACAATCTCTAATGGTTTAACAGTTCATTTTTAAAATGGTCTCTTTTTTAAGCTCTTGTGGATGACCCAGTGTCGGTCTTGTTACAAAGAGAATCATTTATTGAAATCAGTGACAGCTTCCAGGCATCCGGTCAGAAGGACACACATCCTGTGCTGATCCAATGGACCATTTTTCATGTAGCAAGTGTTTATAATCTACCATTCCGGCTGTGGTTTTAACCCCCTCACGTACAGGACTACTCGCCAGCTGTAATTAGCACTGAAATGACCGTCTGGTTAGACCATCTGGCCACCTGGAAGACAAAAGATGGATAAAGTACTTCTTCAAACTCTTGCCTGGGGAGAAGAGGGATGCCGGTTTTAGTTCCTGCAACTGCCTGTTGCTCCTATCCATCTTACAAAAATAACTTGCATTTATATAGTGCCTTTTTAACATAGTAAAATGCTCCTCCAAATCATTGCCCAGCTGGGTGGGTCTGCATTTGCCGAGTTCGATTCTTATTTAATTGTATCCAGAGTATCATTTCCAGTGGCTTCTCCTGTAGCTCCTGCACCGTTTCCTCTGGTGTTCCTTATCCTTGGCCCGTCCTATTTCCTAACTACATGCTGCCTCTCAACGACATCATCTGAAAACAATTTTCCCGTATATGTTGACAACACCCAGCTCTATTTTGCCACTAACTCCTTCAATTCCTTCACTGTCACGAAATTATCAGACTGCAGTGTGACATTCAGTATCAGGTGAGCATCAATTTTCTCCAATTAAATTTTGGGAAGACCAAAACCATTGCCTTGGTCCCCACCACTGCCTCTATCCCCTCTCCCAGGCAACTGTCTAACGCTGAATCAGACTGTTTGCAAACTTGGTGCCATATTTGACCTCTGTTGAGCTTCTGATCACGTATCCATACCACCATACGACTGCTTATTTCCAACTCCTTAAGAACATCGGTCTCATCATAGGATAACCGCTTCATCCCAGAGACCAATTTTTTAAAAATATATTTTTTATTCTCTTCTTTTTTCACATTTTCTCCCAAATTTACACCCAACAATAAACAATAATCAGTAATAAATGTAATGTCAATCCCTATATCAATAACAACGATCCCATCCTCCCACCAAACCCCCAAACATTAGCCCGCATGTTAACATGAACAAATGACAAAGAGGAATCAGGAATCACCCATAGTCACCATTTACACATACAGTCCCCCTCTCCCCAACCCTTCCAGCCCCCCCCCTCCCCCGTAATGTTTGTTGTGATCCAATTCTCGAAAGTGCATAATGAATAACGCCCATGAATTGTCGAATCCCTCCATCCTTCCCAGAGACCAATTTAATGAATCTTCGTTGTTTGCCTCCAATGCAAGAATATTTTTTCTTAAATGTGGAGACCAAAACTGCAGACAGTACTCTAGATGCGGTCCCACTGAGACTCGACGCATCCGGGCCGGAGAATCGCCACTCGCCCGTTGCAAACGGCGAGCGGCGATTCTCCCAGCAGCCAGCCGTGATTCTCGCCGCGCCGGTTGGGGGTGTGGGAGAATCGCGTGCGGGTGCCGGGGAGGCATGGCGGGACACGCGCGGCGCCCCGGCGATTCTCCCACTGTGTCCTGTCCACCCACTTATCACCCCTGTATTCTGATCTACATTGGCTCGAAGTTGAGGACTCCCCCTCTCTCTCTCTCTCTCTTTCTCAGCTCCATAATCTGTAACAGTGTTACAAATTACAATTTTCCTGATCAAAACATTAGCTCCTTATCTGACCCCAGCCCGCACACAACTATCCAAACATCCCAAAGGTTATAAAAACACTCCATGGGATTTCTCGGACAAAGTTTTTTTAAAAATCTGTGACCTCCTGTGAAAGAAAACGTTCCAGTTTTCAGACCCTGCACCACTCCCTATTTCGGGGACTTGCTGCTGGAACGTTGTCCTGCCTGTTTAAGGTACATCTCCATGGCACTTGCTGTTGAAGCCAGCCCAAACGTGTGTAAAATTGGACTCCACAATGACCGAGAGACACTCAGTTCACTGCGATGCACGTTGAGATTTATTTTTGACGGTCAAGCTTCCATTTCTTTCTTCCTAAATGGGAATCTCTGCGATTTTCTGACTGACAATTAACATAGATCTCCTTTTACTGGGGCTGGCTTAGCTGCAGCTCAGGCCAAGGATGTTAAAGTTCATTGAACTGTAAGGTGAAAGCTCAAAGTCTAAAGAGCAAAAATGTAGACTAGGTAAATCAGGGACGAGTCATTAGGTGACACAAAGTTTAGATTTTAAAGTCTGTCAATTTTCGAAGGCAGTGAAAACCTAATAAGGAATTTCACGATTTTGAATTCCTAGGAATGAATGAATTAGATAGAGAGGTGATGAGTATTCACTCCAACACTTGGAGGATGTAAAGAGGATAAATACTGTATCAATGTTGTAATTAAGGCCCTATTCCATCCTCCCCACCCCTCCACCATTGCCCAGCATAACCCTGAGGGCTGGATTCACAGCCCTCCGCTGGTGTGTATGCAAGTGGGGGTCTTGTAAAACACAGCAGATGGCCTGCCTAGCCCCAACCTGTCTCCTATTTTACCAGGGTGTGGTGGAAGCAGCTTGGGCCTATTGAGGCTCTTCAAATGGCCAACTAATGGCAACTTAAAGTGTCTCATCCCATCCTACTCACTTAACCTGTCAATATCCCTCTGTAGACTCCTTGTGTCATTCTCACCACTTGCCTTACCACCTAATTTTGTGTCATCCGCAAACTTGGCAATAGTACATGCACTTCTCTCGTCCAAGTCATTAATATATATTGTAAAAATTGTGACCCCAGTACAGATCCCTGTGGCACTCCAGTAGTTACAGATTGTCTTCCTGACATTGCCCCTCTTAGCCCAACTCTCTATCTTATTTTTTAAAAATAATCTTTATTGTCACAAGTAGGCTTACGTTAACATTGCAATGAAGTTACTATTAGTTAGTCAATCATCTATTCATGCTAATATGCTTCCCCAACACCATGAGCCCTTATCTTATTAAGTGACCTTTTGTGTGGTACCTTAATGAATACTTTTTGGAAACCCAAATATATTCCATCTGCTGATTCCCCATTATCTACTCTGCTCATTATCACCTCAAAGAATTCTAATAAATTTGTCAGGCATGTTTTCCCTTTTATAAAGCCATGCTGACTCTACTTGATTATCTTATGCATTTCTGCTATTGCACTCTTTATAATAGGCTCTAATATTTTCCCTCATTTTGTCTCTGCTCAATCCGACCTGTCACCTTTTCCCCATCCTCACCCTTAATCTCTGCCCAACCCCATAGTAATCTCGATCCAACCTGAAGCCAATCTCTGTGCAGTCTTATTCCTACCCTTTGCCCTGACCTACCCTTGTCTCTACAAAGAGATGCAAGCTAAATGTTCAAACACAATGCTCCAGACATCATGTGGGGGCAGATTTGAAAGATCAGATGGTCAGTCATCAAAATTAATCAATTTTATTTTGTATGTAGCCCAAGCTCAGCTGTAGTCTGGTAATCGGGCTGCTGCTGTCCGAGACTATGGTATTAAACCAGGCAGTGCACTTCCTCATGTGAAGGCATTGCATCTGGATTAAGGTATACGAGCAGTCCTTTCCCACATTGTCCCTTCTATCCTAGGTGCAATTTCTAAAATGTCTAGCGCCAGTGCAGTTGGCAGGCCTTATTAGGTTTTCACTGCCTTTGAAAATTGCCAGACTTTAAAATCTAAACTTTGTGTCACCTAATTACTAATTTGGCAGCGGGATGGGATATGGAGTGGAGATACTGTAGGGGGTGATACACAGTGAAATATAGAAGAAAAAGCAAGTCAGCCTGGAAGGCAGAACGAATATGGCATGTAAAGATATGGCAAAGCTGGATGGCATTTTTTTAATGCAACAAGTCTCACAGATAAGGCAGATGAGTGGAGGGCGTTGATCAACACATGGGAGTATGATATTATTGCTAACACAGGGACATGGTTGAGGGAGGGTCAGGACTGGCAGCACAATATTCCGGGGTATATAACCTTCAAGCAAGACAGGGGAGGGTGTAAAAGAGGAGGTGAAGTCTCATTATTAATCAAAGAGTCAATTACTGCAGTGAGGAGGGTTGATAACTTAGCAGGCTTCCCAATTGAGGCCATATGTGTAAACCCTAGGGTGACACAGTGGTTAGCACTGCTGCCTCACAGCTCCAGGGTCCTGGGTTCAATTGCAGCCTCGGGTGACTGCCTCTGTGTATTTGCGCGTTCTCCCCGTTTCTGTGTGAGTTTTCACTGGGTGACCCGGTTTCCTCCCACAGTCCAAAGTTGTGCAGGTTAGGTGGATTGGCCAAGCTAAATTGCCCCTAAGTGCCCAAAAGGTTAGGTGGGGTTCCTGGGTTACAGAAATAGGCTGGAGGTGTTGGGTGCTCTTTCCAAGGGCAGGTGCATACTCGATGGGCCAAATGGCTTCCTTCTGCACTGTAAGGATTCTATGATTCTAACTTAAAAACAAAAAGGGGGCTATCACTTTGCTGGGAGTTTGCTATAAGCCCCCAAACAGCCAGGAAGCGATAGAAGAGCAGATATGGCAGTAAATCTCAGAGAAGTGTAAAAATAATAGGGCAGTAAAAGTAGGGGATTTCAACTTCCCCAATATTAATTGGGATAGTCAAGGTGTGCAAGGCTTAAAAGGATGGTTGGAATTCTTAAGGTGCAACTAGGAGAGCTTTTTGAGCTAGCAGATAGAAAGTCCTACAAGAGAGGGGGCAGTAACACGGCATGGCGGCACGGTAGCACAGTGGTTAGCACTGTTGCTTCACAGCTCCAGGGTCCCAGGTTCGATTCACAGCTTGGGTCACTGTCTGTGCGGAGTCTGCACGTTCTCCCCGTGTCTGCGTTGGTTTCCTCCAGGGGGCTCCAGTTTCCTCCCACAAGTCCCGAAAGACGTGCTGTTAGGTGAATTGGACATTCTGAATTCTCCCTCTGTGTACCCGAATAGGCGCCGGAGTGTGGTGACTAGGGGATTTTCACAGTAACTTCATTGCAGTGTTAATGTAAACCTACTTGTGACAATAAATATTATTGTTATTATAAGTAGTGGACCTAATTTTAGATAATGAAGCCAGGCAGATGATCAACGTGTCAGTGGGTGGCATGGTGTCACAGTGGTTAGCACTGCTGCCTCACAATGTCTGGAACCCGGGTTCTATATGGCCTTGGGTGACTATGTGAAGTTTGTACATTCTCCCTGTTTGTGTGTGTGGGTTTCCTCTGAGTGCTCCAGTTTCCTTCCACAGTCCAAAGATCTGAAGGTTAGATGGATTAGCCATGCTGAATTGCCCCTTGGTGTCCAGGCATGTGCAGGTTAGGTTATAGGGATAGGGCGGGATGGGCAGGGGAGTGAGCCTAGGTAGAGTGCTCTTTAAGAGGGTCATTGCAGGGGCAGCACGGTAGCGCAGTGGTTAGCACTGTTGCCTCACGGCACCAAGGTCCCAGGTTCGATCCCAGCTCTGGATCACTGTCCGTGTGGAGTTTGCACATTCTCCCCATGTTCGCGTGGGTTTCGCCCCCACAAGCCAAAGATATGCAGGGTAGGTGGATTGACCATGCTAAATTGCCCCTTAATTGGAAAAAATGAATTGGATACTCTAAATTTATTTTTTTTAAAGAGGGTTGGTGCAGTCTCACTGGGCAAATGGCATTCTTCTGCTCTTTCGGGATTAAGTGATAGTGACCATAACCGGTAAGATTTAAGATAGTTATGGAAAAGGACAAATATGTACTGGAAATAAAGATTCTGAATTTGGGAGAAGGCTGAATTTTAAGATGATAAGACAGGATCTGGCTGAAGTCGGCTGGGTACAGCTACTTGTAGGAAACTCCACATCGAAACTGGGAGTCATTGAAAAAGGAAATAGAGAGAGTACAAGGCCACATGTTTCCTGAAAGGTAAAGGATGGGATGAATAAGTCCAGAGAAGCCTGGATGTCATGGGATATTTAGGAATGGATAGGGAAAAAAGGGAGGCTTATGGCAGATACAGGAGCAAAACAGTGGAAGCCCCAGAGGAGTACAGAAAACACGGGGGTAGTTATAAAATAAATTAGGAGAGCAAAGAGTGGGCATGAAAAAACACTGGCATGCAAAATAAAGGAAAATCTGAAGGTGTTTTATAAGTATATTAAGGGTAAGAGGGCAACCAGGAAAAGAGTAGGGCCCATTAGGGATCAAAGTGGCAAATTGTGTGTGGACCTGGAAGATTTAGTTGAGGTTTTTTGCATCTGTGGAAAAGGACAATGTAGGTATAGAAATCGGGGAGGAGGACTGTGATATAATTGAACAAATTAGCATTGGGGGGGAGAAGGTATTAGCAGATCTTAACAGGTTTAAAAGTGGATAAATCCCCAGGTCCAGGCGAGGTACAGCACAGGCTGCTGTGGGAGGATACGGAGAGGATTGCAGGGGCTCTGACACTAATTTTCAAATCCTCTTTGGCCACAGGAGTGGTGCCAGAGGACTGGAGGACAGCTAATGTGGTTCCATTATTCAAGAAAGCAAGTAGGGAAAACCCACATAATTACAGGCCAGTGAGCCTAACATCAGTGGTAGGGAAATCATTGGAAACATTTCTGAGGGATAGAATTAATCTCCACTGGTAGAGGCAAGGATTAATCGAGGATAGTCAGCATGGTTTGTCAGAGAGAGATTGTGTCTAACAAATTTGTTTGAAATGTTTGGGGAAGATGATTAAGTGTGTTAATGAGGGCAGTGCAGTTGATGTAATATACATGGACTTCAGTAAGGCTCTTGACAAGGTTCTGCACGAGAGACTGGTCAAGAAGGTAAGAGCCCAAGGAATCCAGGGCAATTTGGCAAATTGGATCCAAAATTAGCTCAGTGGCAAGAGGCCGAAGGTGGTGGTCGAAGATTGTTTTTGTGATGGAGACCTATGTCCAGTGGTGTACCGCAGGGATCGGTGCTGGGTCCCCTGCTATTTGTAGTGTACATTAATGATCTACACGTGAAATAAGAGGTATGATCAGTAAGTTCACAGATGACACGAAAATTGGTGGTGTGGTAAATAGCACAGTACGGTAGCACAAGTGGCTAGCACTGTGGCTTCAAAGAACAAAGAAAAGTACAGCACAGGAACAGGCCCTTCGGCCCTCCAAGCCCGTGCCGACCATGCTGCCCGACTAAACTACAATCTTCTACACTTCCGGGGTCCGTATCCCTCTATTCCCATCCTATTCATGTATTTGTCAAGGTGCCCCTTAAACGTCACTATCATCCCTGCTTCCACCACCTCCTCCGGTAGCGAGTTCCAGGCACCCACTACCCTCTGTGTAAAAAAACTTGCCTCGTACATCTACTCTAAACCTTGCCCCTCGCACCTTAAACCTATGCCCCCTAGTAATTGACCCCTCTACCCTGGGGAAAAGCCTCTGACTATCCACTCTGTCTATGCCCCTCATAATTTTGTAGACCTCTATCAGGTTGCCCCTCAACCTCCATCGTTCCAGTAAGAACAAACCGAGTTTATTCAACCGCTCCTCATAGCTAATGCTCTCCATACCAGGCAACATTCTGGTAAATCTCTTCTGCACCCTCTCTAAAGCCTCCACATCCTTCTGGTAGTGTGGCGACCAGAATTGAACACTATACTCCAAGTGTGGCCTAACTAAGGTTCTATACAGCTGCAACATGACTTGCCAATTCTTATACTCAATGCCCCGGCCAATGAAGGCAAGCATGCCGTATGCCTTCTTGACTACCTTCTCCACCCGTGTTGCCTCTTTCAGTGACCTGTGGACCTGTACACCTAGATCTCTCTGACTTTCAATACGATTCCCTGCTGGGTCACTGTCTGTGCGGAGTCTGCATGTTCTCCCCGTGTCTGCGTGGGTTTCCTCCGGGTGCTCCGGTTTCCTCCCACAGTCCAAAGACGTGCAGGTTAGGTGGTTTGGCCATGATAAATTGCCTTTAGTGACCAAAAAGGGTAGGAGGGGTTATTGAGTTACGGGGTAAGGGTGGAATTGAGGGTTTAAGTGGGTCGGTGCAGACTCGATGGGCCGAATGGCCTCCTTCTGCACTGTATGTTCTATGTTTCTTCTATAGCGAGGAAGAAAGGGTTAAATTACAGGACAATATAGACAGACCGGTCAGATGGGCAGAAAAGTGGCTAATGGAATTTAACCCTGAAAAGTGAGGTGATGCATTTGGGGAGGACTAGCGAGGCAAGGGAATACACAAGGAACGGTAGGACACTAGAAAGTACAGAGGATCAGAGAGACTTTGGGATGCATGCCCACTGATCCCTGAAGGCAGCGGGACAGGTGGAATACAAGAGCAGGGAGGTTATGATGGAGCTGTATAAAGCGCTGGTTAGGCCACAACTAGAATACTGTGTGCAGTTCTGGTCGCTACACTATAGGAAGGATGTGATTGCATTAGAGAGGGTGCAGAGGCGATTCACCAGGATGTTGTCTGGGCTGGAGTGTTTCAGCTATGAAGAGAGGTTGGTTAGGCTGGAGTTGTTCTCCTTAGAGCAGAGAAGGCTGAAGGAGGACCTGATTGAGGTGTACAAAATTATGGGGGACATAGATAGGGTAGACAGGAAGAAACTTTTCCCCTTAGTAGAGGGGTCAATAACCGGGGGAAAACTTTTTCACCAGAGGGTGATGGGAATCTGGAACTCTGCCTGAAAGGGTGGAAGAGGTGGGAACCCTCACAATAATTAAGAAACATTTAGATGAGTACTTGAAATGCCACAGGATACAAAGCTACGGACTAAGTACTGGAAAATAGAATTAGATTAGATAGGTGCTTGATGGCCAGCGCAGCACGATGGGCCGAAGGGCCTGTTTCTGTGCCGTTAAGCTCTATAACACAATGAATTATAGCTTTGACAGTACCTTCCACGTCAAAGAGGCTCAGTGATGAGCGGCAAATCTGAGACTCTGTTCAGTTTTTAAAGTAATTGTCCCAGTTCTCCATTTGTGGAGCCTCAGGCCAGCTATCTGCTCTTAGATGCTGCAGTCTGCACTTAAGAGACACTAAAGATAGAAAAGGGAAGGAATAAACATTACAGTTGGACCTGAATAACCCAGTACTTCTCAAGAAAGGCCAGTGTGTGAAAAAGAGTGGACAGCATTTTCCTCCACTCGAAGGGGAGAATTGTATCCCATTGATTCGAGGATGCTGCATTCATCACCCTGAGTGCCTGACAGTAATTCACAGTGACAGTATGAGATGATGAGGAAGAATCTCTTCTATTCAGAGCTGCCCTAGCTTCCCCTTCACTGACACATCAGGATTTGATGTCATTGTATCGTTTATGCAGCCTGCCGCTCTGTCACTTGTGGGCAGAATGAGTTTGGACCCCTTGGCAAATGGTTCTTTAGACCAATATGCAGAAGTGTTGTGGATATGGAGAGCTACTTTATAAAACAGTGAGGTCTCTGAATAATCATTCGAGGAGAGAGCAGGGGCTTGGTATGGTGGGTTTGTTCATCAGCCCCCTAAAGGAAGTTGTGTTGCTGACCTATCAACACCACCTATAAAAAGCACATTTAGCTAAAGAAACGAGCACTGTTCCTAAATTACAGGTCAGTTTATCACAAAGTATTTTGGGCTTCACATTGACATATTTTGAGCACTGACTACTCTTAATTCAAGTTATTCGATCATTTTGGTAGTTTTTTAAAAAATGTTTGAATAAATTTAGAGCACCGTATTATTTTTTTCCCATTAAGGGGCAATTTAGCGTGGCCAATCCACCTAACCTGCACATCTTTGGGTTGTGGGGGCGAAACCCACGCAGACACGGGGAGAATGTGCAAACTCCACACGGACAGTGACCCAGGGCCGGGATTCAAACCCGGGTCCTCAGCGTCATAGGCAGCAGTGCTGTGCCACCGTGCCACCCTATCATTTTGTTCGTTACTCCTAAATTCCCCTTCTGTTGTATAGTTTACATTGTTTAATTTAAATTACAATGCATCTCCTGCCAACGCAAGATAACCGTGAAAGATGGCCACCAATACCTACACATGCGCACTTGTCCACTCGTACAGAAAACCAATTACATCATTTGCAGGAGGCACAATGCCATTTGGATTATATTCCGATTCTGGATTACAACCTCCATATATGACATTTACAGTTCTGGGGCTTCTTCCCGATGACAGGCTCAGATTAAGGGGAAGAGGCTCCAGGACAGGAGATTCAGTAACTGCAGGGAGGCCACAGGTTCAAACTGCAAGAGGTCCCGGAGCTCCAAAGCTGAGATATGGAAGTTTAATCCAGAATTGTGGTGGATCAAAAGTCTTCCGTCCTTCCCCATCCTGATCCCTGGCTCCATTCCTCTCATCTGCATCACCGATTTGGAGAAGGTGAGACAGTTTTAATCAACGTCTTTAATCGCTGTTTACTAAGCATCTCTGCTCCTGGCTGCTGCCTACTCCATCACAGTTCTCCCTGTGTCTCTCTGGGTTTCCTCCGGGTGCTCCGGTTTCCTCCCACAAGTCCCGAAAGATGTGCAGTTAGGTAATTTGGACATTCTGAATTCTCCCTCAGTGTACCCAAACAGACGCCGGAGTGTGGCGACGAGGGGATTTTCACAGTAACTTTATTGCAGTGTTAATGTAAGCCTACTTGTGACAATAAAGATTATTATTAAACAGTACAACTACACATGCATGGCATTGACAGCAAGAACAGCCTTCAAATTATTGAATTATTTTTTAAATTTAATTCAACAGAAGTAGATGAGTGTAATTCAAGTCTGCAGTCAGCCAAAGATTGCTGAGGTAAGCGGTGCCAGAATCCATCTTCAGAAGAATTGCATTTATATAGCACCTGACAACCTCCGGGTGTTAGAAAGCACTGTACAGTCAATGAAGTACTTTTAAACTGTAGTCATTGTTGTAATGTAGGAAATAAACATCCAGTTTGTGTGCAGTGAACTCGCAAAAGAAACAATGTGATAATGACCAGATAATCTTTTTATTGTGATGTTGTTTGGGATATGAATATTCACCACTGGGTAGCACTCCCCTGCCCTCCTTGAAAATGGAGTGGTGGAATCTTTACCTTAGAGGGTAGATGGAGTTGCAGTCTAACACCTTATCAGAAAGCGGCACCTCCAACAGTGCACCAATCCCCCAGTGTCGCATTGGAGTGTAGTCACATATAGAACTTCAACCCACAACCTGAACTCAGGAATACGAGTGTTGCCAATTGAATCACAGCTGACACATTAGAGAGCAACCTCCCACTATTTCAGCTCCATGCTGCTTTGTGTAATCATACCTAATGTGGAGCCAAGAATAAAAGTGACCAGTGGACAATCTGTGAACTCATTTTAAATGTAATTTTCTTGTTTAAGGGCTGACGGGTCAGTTAGCTGTGTGATCAATACAACTGTAGCTGCCCCTATCCCGGAGTTTGTCACAAAAATCCAGAGGATGATAATTGATTTCTCCTGGCTGCACAGGATTGCTGCTGAGGTTGTGAATCTCCTGCTTAGGAAGGACGATCAGACGCTGATGTGCCGTTGCACCCAGGTGGTGACCTTCCGCCTTCAGACACTGCAACGATACCTTTACATTGAGCCCCACCCAGATGTCCTGGCAACACATTTCTTCCACCAGGCGCACAATCTGAATTACGACGTGCACCTTCTGTTTCTTGACCTGAGGGTTCTCCATGGCTTCTTGTAGGCCTTACCTGTCTTTTACCAGGACCTGATCAAAGTCTGGAACATGGCCACCTCACGCTGGAGATCTCTCTATGTTGACCCAGCAATTGTCCAAAAGGACTTCTTCCGTGGGAGAATTGCACTGCGCTGGGATCCATCTGACAAAGCAGTTTAAATCATTGACTTTGCCTGGTACTACCAGTTTTCGACTCATAGTTGTTCTGAAAGAGTTAGGAGAAATAAAAGTATGTCTAACTTCAGCATAACTATAAAGACCCAGACCGAACTCCCCAATGACCAAGTCCCCCCCCACTGGTGTCTGACTCTACCCCATCCCCCAATGTTCAATTCACTTACCTTCTCCCTGGCCTGTTATTTCCTGTTTCATATATAAATTTAAAGTGCCCAATTCTTTTTTTCCCAATTGATGCACGATCAATGACCACTAAAGCGAGGTTGTAGTCCAACTGAAGGCTTTAATAAGCTAGATGTTTCCCCCAGCAGCTCAGGTACAGAATGAAGGCTGCTGGGGCGGCACGGGTTCTTATACCCACCTAGCAGGGCGGAGCTACCATACAGCTTGACCAATGGGAAACATACAATATCTACCAATGGTGTTCCAGCATTACCAGATACCGTAATACCTCTACACAGACTACCACATTCACCCCCTGTTAAAAAAGAGTCCGGCTGGGGTGGTGGCCTGATATTACAACATGGTAACGTGGTAGAAATTATAGTTATGGACGTACTGTAATACCTCCGTACAGCGTTTTGTAACTATTTACAATTCTATTTACTATTTACAATTTATGATTCATAATTATGTATACACCTTAAAATGAAGCAATCAGTCGATCGGGGGCCCTGGTCGTCCTCTGTGATCGTCGGAGCCTCGGTGGTGACTCCAGTGGAGGCTCGGGCAGCTGTGACTCCGGGAGCGTGGCCTCGATCCCTGTGGCAGCTTCGACACCACTAGACGGCGACGGTGGGGAAAACGGTTGACCTGGGAAGGGAGCGTCTGCGGAGTGCATTGGTCGGTGGGGGGGCATAGATGGAGCCGGTGGAAGGACCGACCCTCCTGTAAGGCGCACAGGTGGGATGGAGGGTGGGACTGGTGGCTGGGGTGTGCGTGGGGCTCCGGTGGGCGCCAGGTCTCATAGGGAGACCGTATCTTGTCGGCCGTCGGGGTACGCCACGTAGGCGTACTGGGGGTTAGCATGGAGAAGATGGACCCTCTCGACCAACGGGTCGGACTTGTGCGCCCGCACGTGTTTTCGGAGCAGGATGGGTCCGGGAGCTGCCAGCCAGGTCGGGAGCGAGGTCCCAGATGAGGACTTCCTGGGGAAGACAAGGAGACATTCGTGAGGTGTTTGGTTGGTTCTGGTACACAGCAGTGACCGGATGGAGTAGAGGGCATCCGGGAGGACTTCCTGCCAGCGGGAGACTGCAAGATTCCTGGACCGTAGGGCCAGTAGGACGGTCTTCCAGACCGTTCCGTTCTCCCTCTCTACCTGTCCGTTACCCCGGGGGTTGTAACTGGTCGTCCTGCTCGAGGCGATGCCCTTGCTGAGCAGGAATTGACGCAGTTCATCGCTCATAAAGGAGGACCCCATTTCACTATGTTTGTAAGCGGGGAACCCAAACAGTGCAAAGATGCTATGGAGGGCCTTGATGACGGTGGTTGCGGTCATGTCGGGGTAAGGGATGGCGCATGGGAACCGGGAGTACTCGTCAATCACGTTCAGGAAGTACGTGTTGCGGTCGGTGGAGGGGTGGGGGCCTTTGAAGTCCATGTTGAGGCGTTCAAAGGGACGGGAAGCCTTTATCAGGTGCGCTTTCTCTGGTCCGTAGAAGTGCGGTTTGCACTCCGCGCAGATTTGGCAGTTCCTGGTGGCAGTCCTGACCTCCTCGATGGAGTAGGTTGCGGGTCTTGATAAAGTGGAAAATGCGAGTGACCCCCGGGTGGCAGAGGTCCTCGAGGAGGATTCGGAGGCGGTCCACTTGTGTGTTGGCATATGTGCCACGGGACAGGGCATCAGGAAGCTCGTTTAGCTTCCCGGGACGTTACAAGATCTCGTAGTTGTAGGTGGAGAGTTCGATCCTCCACTGCAAGATCTTATCGTTTTTTATCTTGCCCCGCTGTGCATTATCGAACATGAAAGCAACCGACTGTTGGTCAGTGAGGAGAGTGAATCTCCTGCCAGCCAGGTAATGCCTCCAGTGTCGCACAGCTTCTACTATGGCCTGGGCCTCCTTTTCGACTGAGGAGTGGCGGATTTCAGAAGCATGGAGGGTACGTGAGAAGAAGGCCATGGGTCTGCCCGCTTGGTTGAGGGTGGCCGCCAGAGCTACGTCAGACGCGTCGCTCTCGACCTGGAAGGGGAGGGACTCATCGATGGCGTGCATCGTGGCCTTTGCAATGTCTGCTTTGATGCGGCTGATGGCCTCGCGGGCCTCTATCGACGGGAAAAACTGTGGATTGGATCAGTGGACGGGCCTTGTCCGCATAGTTGGGGACCCACTGGGCATAGTAAGAGAAAAACCCTAGGCAGCGCTTCAGGGCCTTGGAGCAGTGAGGGAGGGGGAACTCCATAAGGGGGTGCATACGTTCAGGGTCGCGGCCCATAACTCCATTTCGCACTACGTAGCCGAGGATGGCTAGGCGGTCGGTGCGAAACACGCATTTATCCTTGTTGTGAGGTTAAGGATCTTTGCGGTCTGGAGGAATTTTCGGAGGTTGGTGTCGTTGTCCTGCTGGTCGTGGCAGCAGATGGTGACATTATCGAGATACGGGAATGTTGCCCGTAAACCGTACCGGTCAACCATTCGGTCCATCTTGCACTGGAAGACCGAGATCCCGTTGGTGACACCGAAGGGAACCCTTAAGAAGTGATAGAGCCGCCCGTCTGCCTCGAAGGCAGTGTATTTTCGGTCACTAGTGCGGATGGGGAGCTGGTGGTAGGCGGACTTATGATCCACCGTGGAGAAGACCTTGTAATGCGCAATCCTGTTTACCAGGTTGGATATGCTGTGGAGAGGGCACGCGTCCAGCCGCGTAAACCTGTTGATGGTCTGACTGTAGTTGATGACCATCCTATGCTTCTCCCTGGTCTTTACCACCACTACTTGAACTCTCCAGGGACTATTGCTAGCTTCAATAACTCCTTCCCTCAGTAGCCTTTGGACCTCTGACCTAATAAAGATCCGATCCTGGGCACACTACCGCCTGCTTCTGGTGGCGACGGGTTTGCAATCCGGGGTGAGGTTCGCAAACAGGGAAGGCGGGTCGACCTTGTGGGTCGCGAGGCCGCAGACAGTGAGGGGGGGTATAGGGCCGCTGAATTTGAAAGTTAGACTTTGGAGATTACACTGGAAGTGTAAACCTAGGAGCGTGGCCACGCAGAGGTGGAGAAGGACGTAGAGCCGGTAATTTTTAAACTCCCTTCCCTTGACTGTGAGGTTTGCTACACAAAATCCCTTTATCTCTACTGAGTGGGAACCGGAGGCCAGGGAGATTTTTTGATTAATGGGGTGGACGAGGAGAGAACAGCACCTTACCGTGTCGGGGTGTATGAAGTTCTCCGTGCTCCCAGAGACAATCAAGCAGGACGTCTCGTGCCCATTGATTAGTACAGTCGTTGTAGCACTTGAGAGTGTTCGAGCTGGGACTGATCCAGGGTCACCGAGGCTAATCTCAGCAGTTGAGTGTTCTCTTCAGGCGGTGTGTGGTCAGCCGAGCTGGGATCCTGGGAGTCCATCCAAGATGGCGGCGCCCATTGATCGCACATGGCTGGGGGTGCACAAAATGGCGGCGCCCATCCATCGAACGTGGCGTCCGCGGGACAAGATGGCGGCGCCCGGTGGGCCGCACGTGGCCCTGGAGTAGGAAGATGGCGGCGCCCGCTGGCCGCACGGGGACTGTGGAGAGGTTTGTGGTGGTGGTCCGCATTCGCCGCCGGAGACCACAGTGACCGCACGGGCCTGGCATACCACTACGAAGTGGATCTTGCAGGTAGATGCGCCGGGGGTAGCTGCCGGGGGTGCTTGGCCTGCCCGCAAAAGTAGCAGCGGGGCCCCCCCGGGTTTGCCAGACCGCCTTGCAGCACAAGTTTGTGGGGGGATGGGGGATGTTTCGGAGTCGGCTGCGGAGGGGTTCCACGCTGCCCAGGGGGCTGCCGCGCGGTCGGGAATGTAAGCGCGGGCGTTTCTGCAGTCCACATCCAGGGAGCCTGCAAGGGCCCGTGCCTCCTTGAGGCCTAGAGTGTCTTTTTCCAGCAATCGTTGGCGGATTTGGGAGGACAGCATACCTGCCACGAAAGCGTCCCGGATCAAGAGTTCTGTGTGGTCACTCGCCGAAATGTGCAGGCAGCTGCAGTTTCTCCCCAACACCAGGAGTGCACGGTAGAATTCTTCCAGCGATTCCCCAGGGATTTGTCGCCTCGTTGCTAGCAGATGTCGGGCGTAGACCTGGTTTACCGGGCGAATATAATGTCCTTTTAGCAGCTCTATTGCTGCATCGAAGTCTTCCGCTTCCTCGATGAGGGTGTAAATTTCCGGGCTCACCCTCGAGTGCAGGACTTGCATTTTCTGTTCTACCATGGGTGTGTTTTCGGCCGTTCCGAGATATCCTTTAAACACGCCAGCTAGTGCTTGGGGGCTGAGTTGCAGACACTCCGGCTTGATTTGGAGCTCCATCCTTTTAAATCTAGCTTATTAAATTGATGCACGATCAATGACCACTAAAGCGAGGTTGTCGTCCAACTGAAGGCTTTAATAAGCTCGATGTTTCCCCCAGCCGCTCAGGTACAGAATGAAGGCTGCTGGGGTGGCACGGGCTCTTATACCCCGCCTAGCAGGGCGGAGCTACCATACAGTTTGACCAATGTGAAACATACAATATCTACCAATGGTGTTCCAGCATTACCAGGTACCGTAATACCTCTACAGAAACTACCACGCCAATTAAGGGGCAATTTAGCGTGGCCAATCCACCTACCCTGCACATATTTGAGTTGTGGGGGTAAGAGCCACGCAAATACGGGGAGAATGTGCAAACTCCATACGGACAGTGACCCGGGTCCTCGGCGCCGTGAGGCAACAGCGCTAACCATTGCGCCACCGTGCCGCCCTCTGGCCTGTTATTTCCAATGGGACATTTAAATTCACTTATTTAGCTCAGCTTATGTTGTCTTGGCCTCCTTTACTCCACTGGAGCCTGGGACGCGGGTCGCTGCCCGAATCTCACCCGGCCTGAGTCAGGACTGTCGGGTGAGACCGGCGCTTTCACATTTTACTGATTGCTACTCCAAGGAAGTTACGGCCCAAAGCTTTGTCGTAACTCTCATTTTTGAAGAGAGGCACTGTTATTCTGCTGGTGTACATCTGCTTTTTTTAAATATAAAGTAAGCACTTTCAGTTGATCTGCCCTAGTCTGTATCACTCTGTCTTTAATCATTTTCAAGTAACTTGCCAATCTAGTTAAGAACTGACCTGAGAACCAGCCTCCGGATAGAGATTGCAAAATGTGATATTGATATTAATTCTGACAGCTTTTGCTCATTTTTGTTTGGACTTTGTGTATTTTTGGCTGATGAAAAGAACATTTTATCCATCCCAGTGTTGTATTACGTTTCCATTCCTTACATCAGCCCTCTCTTTGTGATAAATGTTGGTGAAGTTGTCCCTCAGAACTCCATTACTGAAGTCTTATGGGTTTTTTTTGCTGTGCCCCCACATCCCCTGAGAACTGGTTTCAAACAACCCAAACTGGTTTAATTTCTGATTTTTACTGATAGCTCGCCCTGTTCATTGGCTAGATTCTAATTCCAACCCCAACAAAAGAGATGGAGAGCATTGATTGCACTGTGAAGCCACTGCCCTTGTATTAAATTTGAAATGTACCTCAGACATTCTTTCAGGTGCTGTATTGCTAATCACTGCCATTTGTGGTCTTAGTGATTTGCGTCCTGGAGTGTTCCTGTAACTTTTAATAGGTTGTGGCTGTCACTGGCATTTTTTGCCGATTCCTTTTTCTTCTTAGAAGGTAGTAGTGAGCCTTCTTCCCAGATCGCTGGTGTGGAACTGGAGCCGCATATAGGCCCATCCTTGTAGGACACCTCCGTGAAGGAGATTAGTAAACTCGTTGCATGGATTTTCATCACCACCTCTGCTGACTCCATGGTGGCTTTTACTGATGGGAGCTTTTTGTTTGGATTTATTTTTGAACTGTCATAGCGGAATCGCCTTTCATTTGATTTGTCCAGTAACATAACCATTCCACAAGCATACTGGCCAGTGTTCAACAACGTGAGGCGGCACGGTGGTGCAGTGGTTAGCACTGCTGCCTCACAGCTCCAGGGACCCAGGTTGAATTCCAGCCTTGGGTGATTGTCTGCTTGGAGTTTGTACTTTCTCCCCGTGTCTGTGTGGGTTTTCTCCGGTGCTCCAGTTTCCTGCCCTTAGTGTCCAGAAAGGTTGGGTGGGGTTACGGGGATAGGGTGGGGGTGTGGGCTTAAGTAGGGTGCTCTTTCCAAGGGCCGGTGCAGACTTGCTGGATCGAATGGCCTCCTTCTCCGCTGTAAATTCTATGGATCACCCCTGGGCCTGGCAAACCCGCTGCCCAGGCAATCTGGTGGGCTTGGTCCACATTGAAGTTTATATAGTCTGCTTCCCAGGCATATAGAGCATCCGTGACGACACAGATACACCCGTGTACAGAGGTCTGGGAGATCCCAGTCAGCCCCCACTTGGCGTCTGAAAGGTGCCCGTGGTTTAGAGAATCAGGGAGACTGTCACCTTGATGGGAACCGGGAGTGGGTGGGTCCTCCCCCATGCCGCTGCAGTTCCAGGTGCGCCATAATCCGGCAGGGACGACGCATGGTCTCCCTGCTCAGCCGCAGTCGTCGGCAACACACTCAGTCCGACAGGTCCTCGACTGACACGTGCTGCCGATATACACGGAGCCTGATGCGGCACCTCCTTCCCACCTCCTCCTCGGCCTGTTGGACGGCTGGCTCTCCATCCTCACAGCCTGGCCTCGGTTCCTCTGGGACTGGCTCCTGTTCTCCACGAGCTGCTCCTGTTTGTGCAGTCTCAGTGGGTACGCAGGGGCCGCAAAGGCCAGGCAGATGCTAACCATTCCTGGCTGGACTCCGAAATCCATTGTCTGCAGGGGGTTAAGGGCGGACATGTTAGCATGGTGAGTACTCCCGTGCCCATCTAGGTCCACGGGTTGCATGGTGGCCCTGGCTGGCACTGCAGCTCCTGCCCCCGCATGTCCCCCACTCCGGCCATTCCACCTGACATACCGCACCCCTGGCCCTGGCACTGGGGGGCCTCCACCCCTTCCATGCATCCCTGCCTGCAGGGGGACCGTTGGCGGGCTCTACCCATGCCAGCGATGTGCGCTGCAGCATCTGTCATGCGCCCTCCTGTAGGGTCTACTATGTGTGTCCTCCTTGGGTGGGACATATGATAACCCTCCAGCAGGATGAGACCTGGTTGCGGCGTGAGTGGGGAGCACCTTGTGCCACCAAATAGGGCTATGCTTGGTGGCATGCGTGCGGGCAGGGCCCGCTGATGGGGCTGGGTGAGTAAGGTGGGCACCTGTTGGGACTGTGGCTGCGGTGTGCTGTGGGTCCTGTGTGCGACGCACAGCTTGCGCCTACCTTTCCAGGGACAGGATGAATGGGGGCAGGGGTGCAGCAGGCAAGGAGGCTTGGTGACGGCTGGTGGTCAAGCAGAGTGGGATAGCTGATAATGCCACTGGTGGGGCATCTATTCTGAGCGGGGCAGTGTGCCACGGTGGGTGGCAAAGGCCACAGTGCATGTGTCTACAGTTCAGGGTGTGCTCTGCTCGTCCCCTGCTCCCCCGGCAGTGAAGCAGTGCCACGGATGGGTGCATTGAGGAGTGCCAGCACCTGGTGGGCCACTGGCTGTGCGGGGTTCACCCGTACAGCTGGTGGCGCTGGGCACATTTACGGGACACAGTGGGCTTACGACGGAATGCACAGCCAGATGGCTGCCTTGCAGACTGTGGCCATGGTGGTCTGTACCCAGACACCCCTCTTCCGAGGAGGTCATGCCAGCCCCACGGTGTGTGTGTGTGTGTCCATCGCTGGATGGAGAGTCCCTCCCATACATCTTTTTTAAAATAAAATTTAGAGTACCCAATTCATTGTTCCAATTAAGGGGCAATTCAGCGTGGCCAATCCACCCACCCTGCACATCTTTTGAGTTGTGGGGGTGAAACCCACGTAGACAGGGGGAGAATGTGCAAACTCCACACGGACAGTGACCCAGAGCCGGGATCGAACCTGGGACCTTGGCCCCGTGAAGCTGCAGTGCTAACCACTGCGCCACCATGCTGCCCTCCCATACATCTTTAACAACCAGCTTCAACGAACGGCAGAACATATCTCATGGGCTGAAACAGGTTAATAAAAATACACCACATTAACAAATGGATTTCCCCCTTAACATGACCTGCTTCTTCCCCACATGTAACCGACTGCCATTTGTCCCTTTTTACTCTGTTTACAAGGACAGTGGGAGGGAGGCTGCCCTTCTAACTCCATCCCCAAGCAGTCATTCACCTGTAAATTTACCAATTAAACCAAGACCCTCTGCTCCACCACCTACTGATCTCCGGATAAATAAAGAACTTCCTGGATTCATCAAAACCTCTGCTGTCTGTATCCCAACAGGCACAAAGTCCCATTCACCCATCTGGGTCACTGTCCGTGTGGAGTTTGCACATTCTCCCCCTGTCTACGTGGGTTTCACCCCCACAACTCAAAAGATGTGCAGGGTGGGTGGATTGGCCACGCTGAATTGCCCCTTAATTGGAACAATGAATTGGGTACTCTAAATTTTATTTTAAAAAAGATGTATGGGAGGGACTCTCCATCCAGCGATGGACACACACACACACACCGTGGGGCTGGCATGACCTCCTCGGAAGAGGGGTGTCTGGGTACAGACCACCATGGCCACAGTCTGCAAGGCAGCCATCTGTCCACACAGTCCAGCAATGCATTAAAAAAATTTCCTCCTTTTCAAATCCTCCATGACCTCACCCCTTCCTATCTCTGTAACCTCTGCAACCTCTGCAATTTGACCAAAATCTTTGCATGTTTCTAATTGTGACCTCTTGTGCACTCCGATTTGAATCACTCCACCGTTGAAGGCTGTGATTTCAGATGCGTAGATCCTAAACTCTGGAATTCCCTCTCCAAACCTAACTGCCTCACACTCCTTTAAGATGTTTGTTAAAAACCCCACCTCTGGGCAGCACGGTGGCGCAGTGGGTTAGCACTGCTGCCTCACAGCCCCGAGGTCCCAGGTTCGATCCCGGCTCTGGGTCACTGTCCATGTGGAGTTTGCACATTCTCCCCGTGTTTGCGTGGGTTTCGCCCCCACTCGGAGAGTTTCACCTGGAGACCTGGCAGAGATCCGGAAAAGCACCATCTGCGGGAAAGGGCAGTCAGCTGAAGCTGGGAGTTGAGCCAAGGTCTCCAATCTGTGGTTTAGAGTGTTGGCGCACTGTGCCATCTGGCTGTTCACTGGCAAGTGTTCTCCATCATAAATATCAGTAATGATGTGGGTCTCAATTCAGCCCAGATTGATGGATGAAAATCTCCTCCTCTACTGGCCCTAAAGTATTTACATAAGAACTTACAGGGAGGGATAATGGGGACAAATAGCATTAATGTGTCCTGTGTCCCCATGAGTTTAGGGGTTGAGGGATGATTCAATCGAAGTATTTTAAATGGTGAAGGGATTTGATAGTTTAAATACAAGGAAATAGTTTCCTCTGGTGGAGAGTCCAAACCAAGGATAGCTAATCATTAAATTGGAGCTGGTCATTCCCGACAGTGCAGAAGGAGGCCATCAAGTCTGCACCAACCCTCCGAAAGAGCACCCCACCCAGGCGCACTCCGCCACCCTATCTCTGCAACCCCACGCATTGATCAATCCACCTAACCTGCACATCTTTGAACTGTGGGAGGAAACTGGAGCATCCGGAGGAAACCCGCAGACACGGGGAGAACGTGCAGACTCCGCACAGACAGTCACCCAAGTCCAGAATCGAACCCGGGTCTCTGGTGCTATGATGCTAACCATCGTGCTGCCTGTATGACCAGCTATAAAGAATCATAGAAAATTGCAGATTCAAAACAGTCTGCATGGTGTTTTATTCAATACTAATTGCCCAATACAATCCCATTCTCCTGCTCATTCCCCATATTTTTGAATCATCTTTTTCCAATAATTTGTTTTTTAAAAGCCTGGTGGGTTTTGATTTCAGCAGCAGTTCCCGCCTGGGAGTACTCATTGTTCACACTGGGGTGCCTGAAGTAAAAATATTCTGCTCACCAAGACAATCCTCCCTCACTGTGATGAATGTAAAATTGATTAAAAGGAAAACCGATTGATATCCATACAACATTGTAATCTTCTTGTCGATCTTCATATACAGGGTCAGACGCAATCTGTTGGATAGAATAAACACAACCCAGTTACATTTGAAAGGGCAAAAATATTTCACATTGGCAATAAATCACTCGGATTTCTGTTGGGTTCTGTTTGTTTAAATGATGAGGCGTTGGTAATATCACTGGGGGGAAGTGGTTCGGAGCCCTGCAGTGCAAGGGTTAGAGGCAAAATGTCGCAGGCATTGAGCTCCCCAGGGATAGTGCCTGAATCTCACATGCTTCAGTCAAATTCCTTTGCGCAGGGAGCAAAGTGATATAACTCTCATGATGTCATTGCAAAAAGAAAATTAAAATCAGCAACAATAATAAACACAAAATGTTACATGAGAATTAACTCTTCTGGGTTGATTATTTTAAAAAGGGTCCAGATGGTGGGACAGCCCACCATCCCACTCTCTAAAAATGATTCTTATGGTAAAAACTCTTCTTGAATAGGTGAGTCACATCATCATTTGGATTATACGATGCAGCTAACGTTCTGACGTGCGAATCTTAATTATAATGAATTATTTTTGTCCCATCACCTCCAGGAAACAAACCATACTTTGACATTTTGTTTACCTGCTGATGGTCAGTGTGGGGGTTCTCTGTACAGTTTAATTCTTTCTGCAGTTAAAGGAAAATTATAGTACTGCGTAAACAAAGACATGTTCACCAATTGTATTTATATTATCTTTAATATGTAAAACATTTTAGTACACATCAAGGAACGTTCCCAGAGAAAATTTGACTCTGAACCACATAAGGAACTATTAAACAGGCGACTAAAAGGTTGGTCAGAAGGGAGGTTTTGAATAGTGTGATAAAGGAGGTGAGGACAGTCGAGTGGATTAGGGAGGAAATTCCAGAGTTTAGGTCCTAGTCAGTTGAAGGCACCTGGATTGCAGAGATGGGAGCAGGCCACGGAGGGATTTGAAAACAATAACGATTTAAAATCGAGACGCTGGTGGGCCAGGAGCAAACAAGCACAGGAGTGATGGGGGAATAGGTCATCGTGTGAATTAGGATAGGGGCAACAGAGCTAACAGTGGCATTCTTAGCAACACTCTGTTCAACAAGAAATTTCAATTTGGGGCCTGATTATGTTTGATTGCTCCTTAATGGACAGTGGCCAATGTTGGTTGTGTAAAATTAAATGGCTTCATTCTGATTGAGTCTCCCCTCTTCACCAAGACCGTCATGGATTCCAGACTCACTTGAGTGCATAATTTAGGCTGATACTGCTGCACGTCACTGAGGGACATGTCGGAAATCCTGGGCTAGATTCTCCGATTCTAGGGCTATGTCCCCACACCGGCGTGGGAACGGTGGCGTTTTATGCCAGGAGAACTGCCGCAAAACGGCCCCCGATTCCCTGTTTTGCTGGGAGCTAGCAGGACGGCAGCGTAGAGCACCCGGCTCTGGCTGCTGGTACGGCCCAGAGAATTGCCGAGTCCGTGGCCGCGCGTGCGCACAGCGGCGGCCTGCAGCCCCGCGCCATGCTACATGGCGGACACAGCCCGTGGACCTGGCCTGCGAAATAGTGCCACTTCCCCTTTGGCCAGCTTGGGCACCCCAGACCACCTCTCCCCACATTGCCTCCAGCCCTGAGAAATGTCCCGTCCCCCCTGCTCGCGGACCGGCCTTCCCCCAACTGTGGCGCCGCTGGACTGAGTCCGCAGCTGCCATGCTGAGTTCCCGACAGATGAGACCAATGAGAGACCCACGCCAATCGAGATCTGGGCCAGTTGGCGGCAGAGCATCGGGGGGGCGGGCCTCAGGCAATGTCCTGAGGCCATCGATACGTGGTGAGGCGTACTCCTAGAGTACGCTGCGTTGGAGGGGGCAGAGCATCGTGGAAATGTCACCGCCCCCCGATTCTGTTGTATACTTGGATTCTCTGGCCATTTGCCAAACACGATTTCGGCAACCAGAGAATTCAGTTCCCTGTCTTTGAATGAGATGTTAAACCAGGTGGACATAAACAATTCCGCAGCATTATTTGAAGAAGAAATTTTCACCATGTCCTGGTCCACATATATCCATCAGCCGACATCACTATAAAAAGCACAACCTCTCATTGCTGTTTGTAGGTGATTGCTGCGTGCAAATTGGATGTCACATTGCCCTTCATTACAACAATGACTACATTTAAACATTTGTTGCTGTGAAGTGCTTTTGGACCTCCTAAAGTCTTCAACGGTGATATGTAGTGCAAGTTCTTTCTGTTCCCTTCCCTTGCCTCAGTTCTGCCTTGTGTTGAAGAAACTTTTCCATCATATAAAAGGCCGTCAAATACACAGGTTTAGAGATCTCCACTTAACCAAAGAGTGATCCTCCTATTGTGTGGAAAGCTGGGTTATACAGGGGAACGAGGGATAGTAAATGAAATAAATCTTGCATTTAAATAGCATCTTTCACAGTCTTGGGATGTCCCAAAGCGTTTTACAGCCAATTAAATACTTTCAAAGCAGAGTTGCTGGTGAAGGAAATGTGGCAATTAATTTTCACACAGGAATTTCCCACAAGGTAATAGCCAGATAATCTGTTTTAGTGATGCCGATTGAGGGATAGATATTGGCCTGGACACTGGGGATAACCTCTCTCCTTTTTGCAATAGTCTCCTGGAATCCTCTATAGCCACCTGAGAAAGCAGGTGGTTTAACAACTCATCCAAAAGCCTATAGTGGCCTTGGGAAAGGGGCCAGGCACTTTGTCTTTCACAGAGCCAAACTGTCCAGGCGTGTTGGTGCTTGACCTGAAAGCTGCCTCCTGGCTCAGAGTGGAGATTCAGAACTTCTTGGCACATTTGAACAGTTCTCTTTGCTGATGGTACTAATTGTGTGAAGTACCTAAGGGTGGAGGATTGGTAACAGTGCGTAATGCAATTGATTCTTTTTTTAAAACAAATTTAGAGTACCCCAATTCTTTTTTTTCCCCAATTAAGGAGAAATGTAGCATGGCCAATCCACCTTTCCTACACATCATAGAACATACAGTGCAGAAGGAGGCCATTCGGCCCATCGAGTCTGCACCGATCCATTTAAGCCCTCACTTCCACCCTATCCCCGTAACCCAATAACTCCTTCTAACCTTTTTGGACACTAAGGGCAATTTATCATGGCCAATCCACCTAACCTGCACATCTTTGGACTGTGGGAGGAAACCGGAACACCTGGAGGAAACCCACGCACACATGGGGAGAACGTGCAGACTCCGCACAGACAGTGACCCAGCAGGGAATCAAACCTGGGACCCTGGCGCTATGAAGCCACAGTGCTAACCACTATGCTACCATGCTGCCCTAAAGACCTGCCCTAAAAACATCCTTTTGGGTGTGGGGGTGAGACTCACGCAGACACGGGGAGAATGTGCAAACTCCACGTGGACAGTGAACCGGGGCCCGGATCAAACCCGGGTCCTTGGCGCCCTGAGGCAGCAGTGTTAACCACTGCGCCACCTTGTTACCTCTTAAATGCAATTGTTTCTAATGCCGTGATTTAACAGCAATGGATCAGAGTCCCGTGTCGAGCATGTTTAGTCGGGTGTCACCCGGTGATGGCAATGCCGAGAACGACCACACTATTAAATGGGACTCTGCTTCATTTCTGGTTTCGGGAGGAACGTCCCGCCAAGGCTGCACTTAGTTCCGTTACCTGCACTAACGAGCTCCGCACGCCAGTGCAGGAAGAGATCAGCGCTAGACCCCCTACCGCAGCCTCTGTACCCCACAACACCCCAATAATAATCATCTTTATTAGTGTCACACGTAGGCTTACATTAACACTGCAATGAAGTGAAAATCCCCTAGTCGCCACACTCCGGCGCCTGTTTGGGTACAGGGAGGGAGAATTCAGAATGCCCAATTCACCTAATGGGTGGTCATCGAGCCCCCCTCACCCCATCTCATAAAGGCTGGGCACCCCCGGGCCTGATCGCTGGCACAATGCCACCGTGGCACTGCCAGAGTGGCACCTGGCTGGCACTGCCAGGGTGCCCAGGTGGCAATGCCAAGGTGCCAGGCTGGCTGTGTCACAGTGCCTGGGTGGCATCGGGGGTGCCAAGGTACCACCCTGCCCAGAGCCCAACCACCAAGGGACTCCCGAGTGCCTGGGAGACCCCCCCCCCCCCCCAAGTGCCGGTATGCCTAGCCCGCGTTTGGGAAACCAGGACTAAACGGAAACCCGCTTGGGGTCTCCGAGGCAAGGCCGTTAAGACCCAGGGGCTGGGTAGATCTGGTGTAGACATATTCAAGTGTGACTAACTGCTCACTTCAATGGGTGGGATCCAGATCGTGATCATAGAATTTACAGTACAGAAGGAGGCCATTCGGCCCATCGAGTCTGCACCGGCTCTTGGAAAGAGCACCCTACCCAAGGTCAACACCTCCACCCTATCCCTACAACCCAGCAACCCCACCCAACACTAAGGGCAATTTTGGACATTAAGGGCAATTTATCATGGCCAATCCACCTAACCTGCACATCTTTGGACTGTGGGAGGAAACCGGAGCACCCGGAGGAAACCCACGCAGACACGGGGAGGATGTGCAGACTCCGCACAGACAGTGACCCAAGCCGGAATTGAACCTGGGACCCTGGAACTGTGAAGCAATTGTGCTAACCACAATGCTACCGTGCTGCCCACTAATGATGAGACCCATAAGTCATTTTTTTTAATATACGTTTAGAATGCCTAATTCTTTTTTTCACGAATTAACGGGAAATTTAGTGTGGCCAATTCACCTACCCTGCACATCTTTGGTTGTGAGGGTGAGACTCATGAAGACACGGGGAGAATGTGCAAACTCCACACACAACAGGAACCCCGGGCCGGGATCGCATTCGGGTCCTCAGCACTGTGAGGCAGCAGTGCTAACCACTGCGCCACCATGGCGCCCAAGGCCAGTAAACATGAGAGCGGTCTCTTGTTAGATTTACTGGCCTTGTTGCATCCCAAGTCGGGTGCACGGAGGCTATATTTTGCACCCTAAATCTAGATAAACATTTTTTTTTAAATTAAAGTACCCAATCCTCCCCCCCCCCCCCCCCCCAATTAAAAGACAATTTAGCGTGACCAATCCACCTACCCTGCACATCTTTGGGTTGTGGGGGGTGGGCACGCAGATACAAGTAGAATGTGCGAACTCCACACAAACAGTGAATCAGAGCCGGGATTGAACCCGGATCCTCAGCGCCGTGAGGCAGCAGTGTAAATCTAGATAAACTCAAATGATATGGCTTCACTACTGTCATGTGATATGATAAATAGATCTGTGACATATGAATGGTATTTTCATGGAGTAACAGTGGAAGTATTCAAGACATTTATTTAAGTCTCTGATTTTCCCTAGCATTCCTCAAAGCAGGCCCTCAATTTCTGTCCTGCTGTGACATTTAGCAGGGACCTATGAATAAACAGCAACCACTCCAATTACCCTGGGAAAGAGTCATACAGATCGAAGCGTTAGGTCTGAATCACTCTCCACACATGCTGACAGGCTTGCTCAGTTTTTCCAGCATTTTCCATTTTTATTCCAATTCCCTCCTGGCCAACCTCCCCTCTTCCACTTTCCCTGAGGTTCAGCTCATCCAAAACTCACACCCAGTCACATCCACCCATCACCCCTGTGCTCGCAGATCAACAGTGGCCCCTAGTTCAACAACTCAATTTTAAATTTGTCATCTTGGTGTTCAAATAATCCAAACCTTCATCTCTCCAAATCTGTCTAACCTCTTCAAACCTTCTGAGATCGCCGTGTTCCTTCAATTCTGCATCATCCCACACTTCTTTCATTCCAGCATTGCTGATCAGGCCTGGGTTGTAAGCCCTCAACCTCTTCACTCCTCTCTCATCCTTTAAGGTGCTCCTCAAAATCTAGGCCTTTGAGTGATCTTTCAGTTTGTCAACGTATTTCTTTGGCTCATTGTCACATTTCTGTTTGATTACTGTCCTGTGAAGGGCCTTGGGATGTTTTATTATGGTAAAGGTGCTACATAAATGCATGTAGTTTTTGTGATTGCCTGAAAACGACCATTGTCACCATTTGTCTGAGGCGTGGCTGCGTGGCTGTTGCCACTGATCCTCTAAATTATGGCATGACTTTGGGACAACCTGCGATGAAGTTCAGGTGCTCAGTGAAATGGTGTAGACTGTGAAGCAGTTCATCAGAAAACTAGAGTCCATAAACCAGAGATACCTCATTGAGCAGGGGGTCAGGCCAAGGCGATCAAATCGGTAGTTAATCATCGTTGGCCCTGCGTTAACACTGAGCCGTTGGATTCACTTATTGCTGGGCCTCAGCCACCAGCTCCCCTCACTCTGCTCCCACCCACACACCTCTCCCAGCTATCAAAACAAAAGCAGCACTGGGAAAAAAAATCAAATTTCCCATAAATGAGGAGATCATTTTTAACGTGAGAAAAAAAACTTGAAAATGCATAACCGTTAAATGATTTTCTGTAACCCTTACGAGAAGTGTTAAGATGGCAGTAATTAAAGGTCACGACCCCCCCATTGCAACCAGTCGACTTCAAAACATCTTTTGCCGACAAAGATTTCTGCCACTTGCAATCACCACAGATCAGTGGACTCCAAAGCCAAGCCCACTTAAATGCGGATTTGTGGGAATTTCTACAGCATTATTACTATTTAAAATAGTTGTTGAAACATACACTTGTGCTGAGAAAGGTCCTGGCCAAGAGAAAATAGAAGGAGATATTCTGGCCTATTTTTACCATGTACTTGCCTGTATAATAATAATAATCGCTTATTGTCACAAGTAGGCTTCAATGAAGTTACTGTGGTTGACTACAAGAGGTCAATATTACCGTACGATATGAGTAAACGTTCACAGGCTGAGGGATCGAGTGCAGCAGTGTTACTACAGACTGGGAAGATCCCAAGTTGAATCCCTGTTGGCATATCTGTCCCTCTACAGTGAGCCCCAGAGCCTGTGGATAGTGACTGGAAAAGTCAGCCTGACTTTCACTGTCGGTGCCCCCAACAGTCAAACAGTCTGTCCATGCTGCCTGCTTAGATTCACACATGAAGTGTGAGCTCTAATCAGCCAGTCTGATTCAGCAAAATCATTGAATCCCTACAGTGCAGAAGGAGGCCATTTGGCTCATTGAGTGTGGCACGGTGGCACAGTGGTTAGCACTGCTGCCTCACAGCTCCAGGGACACAGCTTCAATTCCAGCCTTGGGTGAAGTTTGCCCTTTCTCCCCCTTGTCTGCGTGGGTTTCCTCCGGGTGCTCCGGTTTCCTCCCAGACTCCAAAAATGTGCAGGTTAGGTGGATTGGCCATGCTAAATAACCCCTTAGTGTACAAAAGGTTAGGTGGGCTTACTGGTTAACAGGGTAGGGTGGAGGCGTGGGCTTAAGCTTAAGTAGGGTGCTCTTCCCAAGGGCTGGTGCAGACTTGATGGGTTGAATGGCCTCCTTCTGCAATGTAAGGATTCTATGACCCTCCATAAAAGCACTCGACCCAGGTCCACTCCATCACACAACCCCCGTAAACTAACCAGCACATCCCTGGACACTGTGGGACAATTTATCATGGCCAGTCCACATGGCCTGCACATCTTTCTAATAATAATCTTTCTTAGTGTCACATGTAGGCTTACATTAACACTGCAATGAAGTTACTGTGAAAATCCCCTAGTTGCCACACTCCGGTGCCTGTTTGGGTACACTGAAGGAGAATTCAGAATGTCCAATTCACCTAACAAACACGTCTTTCGGAACTTGTGGGAGGAAACTGGAGCACCCGGAGGAAACCCACACAGACACGGGGAGAACATGCAGACTCCGCACAGACAGTGACCCAAGCCGGAATCAAACCCGGGACCCTGGCGCTGTGAAGCAACAGTGCTATTCAGACTGTGGGAAGAAACCGGAGGAAATCCACGCAGACACTCTACACAGTCACCCAAGGCCAGGATTGAACCTGGATCCCTAGGCACTGTGAGGCAGCAGTGCTAACCATTGTGCCAGGGACGCAGTGGTACTGCCCGCAAATGGAAGGAAGCATGCTCGGAGGTGTAAAAGTGCAAATTGTGTGGGTCATTTTGAGTCAAAGAACTAAATAAAAATATTGAATGAATAGGCAGAAGAGTCATAGAAAGAGAACTATGAAGAGAAATTGAAGGCAGTCTGACAGGCCATTCAAAGGTGATTGAACTGGGCAAGGATTCTGAAATGAAGATTTGATTGGAGATGAAAGAGTATTCACTGGAATAAATGATGGGTGGGTATTTTATTCGTTCACGGATGTGAGAATTGCTAGCAAGTCCAGCATTTGGTACATTGTTAATTGCCCTTGAGAAAGTGTTAGCCTTCTTGCACTGCTGCTGTCTATCTGATGTAGGTACACCCACAGTGCTGTTAGGGAGAGAGTTCTAGGATTTTGATCCCATGACAGTGAAGGAACAATGATATAATTCCAGGTCAAAATGCTGTGTGCATTGGAGGAGAACTTGCGGGTGCTGATGTTTCCATGCGCCTGCTGCCCTTGTTGTTCAGGGTGGTAGATCTTGCAGGTTTGAAAGGTATTGTTGAAGGAATCTTGGCATGTTGCTGCGGTGCATCCTGTAGATGGTAGACACTGCTGCCACTGTGCATCAATAGTGGAGGGAGTGAATGCTTAAGATGATGAAGTGGATATCGATGAAGTAAACCGCTTTGCCTTGAATTATGTGGAGCTTCTTGACTGTTGGAGCGGCCCTCTTCCAGGCAAGTTGAGAGTATTCCATCACCCTCCTGACTTGTGCCTTGTGGACAGGCTTTGTGGAGTCAGGAGGTAAAACAGCTATGCAGCTATGATTATCCCCACATTGGCCAAAGAATGGCCAGAGGGTGAGCTTGCTGTCCAATTAAAGACAGCAAGTGGTCTCTTGAAGGTAGAAGGCCGATAGGACGCCTTCCAGCACGAAAGAAGCAGGAACCTGCCTTTTCAAGTTCTAAGATAGAAGCACCCTCTCTTCAACAGCCAGTGTGGAGAGAAGCCGGCAGTTGCAGCTAAAGGAGGTACCTCCAGTCAGCTACACTCTTCCCCGATGCCTCCATCTAACAACAGGTCTTTAACTGGCTGAATTGATTCCCCACTACTTCCACAAATGGCATGTCAGCCAGCAGCACAACATTCCGTACCCATCGGGAACTAAAGATTTAGCCCCACATATTTCATTATCTTTGCAGTGAAACCAAGAAATGAGGCCATAAAAACAGGAGCAGGAGTCGGTAATTCAGCCCATCAAGCCTGCTCCATTATTCAATATAATCCTTTCCGGGCTTCCATTGTTCATCCCACTGCTCCTGTCTCCGTTACTGTGATCTGTGCCATGACTGCCTGTCAATCCCTGGAATCCTTTACTGTGAGCGCCCTCAGAGGATATTAGCTCAGTATTACCTGAGTGATATACAAGGATACATTTTGCAAAGTTCCCACTTGAGGTAAGTGGAGCTGAGAGAACTGGGCAAAGAGGTCAGCACATCCCATTCAGGACACTCCTGATTTACCAGTCATTCAAATTAATTGGCCAAGCTGACTCCTGAGACTAATTCTCCAACCTGTGCTCCCTTTGATTGAGTCTGTCCACTGGGGACAGACTTTGGCACAGTTTATTTTATGATGAATGGTAGGCTTCAGTATACAAGAACTTGCATTTATATAGCAACTCTCATGATGTCGGGATACCCCAAAGCATTTCACAAGCAATGGAGCACTTTTGAAGTACAGTCATTGTTGTAATGTAGAAAGCAGTGCAGCTAATTTAGCACAGAGAGCTCCCAATAAACGCAAGAACATGATACCCAGATAGTAGTGTTGGTTGAAGGAGCAGCACAGTGGTTAGCACTGCTGCTTCACAGCGCTGAGGACCCGGGTTCGATCCCGGCCCCAGGTCACTGTCCATGTAGAGTTTGCACATTCTCCCTGTGTCCACGTGTGTCTTACCCGCACAACCCAAAGATGCACTGATAGGTGATTTGGCCACATTAAATTGCCCCTTAATTTGAAAAAAAAGTAGTGTTGCTTGAAGAAAGAATATTGGTCCTGTAACAATGGGGGGAAAGTCCCCTATTGTTCTTTGAAATAATGCCATAGCCTTAATAATAATAATCGTTTATTGTCACAAGTCGGCTTCAATGAAGTTACTGTGAAAAGCCCCTAGTCGCCATATTCCGGCACCTGTTCGGAGGGGCTGGAATTGAACTTTGCTGCTGTCTTGTTCTGCATTACAAGCCAGCTGTTTAACCCACTGTGCTAAACCAATGTTTCATCTGAAAGAAAGTATCTTCAACAGTGTAGCAGCCCCTCTATACTGTACTCGAGGGTCAGCCGAGATTTTGTGCTTTAGTCTCTGGAGTGGAGTACTTCATACAAAAGCTTATGAGCACTTAAAAATGCCAGATTCAATGTCTGTCATGTTTTTATTTAAGACCTTGGGCACGATCTAACCGAATTGCAGCAGAGTCCTGTGTTGAGGGTGTTTAGCGGGTGTTTCCCGGCACTCACAGCGCCAAGAAAGACCTATCGCTATCGAACGGGACTTTGTTACAATCTGGGGTCAAGGCTAGACTTAGTCCCATTTCCTGCACTGAGGGGCTTCGCTCGCGAGAACTTCTCAGAGCTGGAGGAGATTGGGACACCATTTTAAATGCCATCCTGATCTCTCGACCTCTGGATCCCCCAAAGCCCCAACTCACCTATAAGGGAGTCCTTGGGGCTGCCCCGTACCCCACCTCAGGGTGCCCCGGGCCCGATCCCCAGCATGGGTGGAATTGCCAGCCTGGGACCACCCCTGCCAGTGCCACCTGGGCACCTTGGCAGTGCCTGGCTGGCACCCAGTAGAATTGCCAGGGTGCAAAGCTGGCAGTTCCAGAGTGCCAGGCTGGCAGCTCCAAGGTGCACAGCTGACACCAGAGTACCAGGGTGCCACCCTGCCCAAGGAGGCAACCACCTCAGGGCCACCAATTCACCACTGGCCGACAACCCCAAGTGCCATTCCATCTGGTCTCCGTTTGTGGGGACAAGCACTGAACAGTGCCCACCTGAGGTCTCTGAGGCGAAGGGGTTCGATCCCAGGGCCTCAGTAGACAAGGCGAGCTGCATTGCAGAGTGAGACAGCTATGCAGGTTTGCCAAATACTGATTATAAAGCCCCGGCTGCTACGTGTCTGAGACCAGCTAACACAACACAGAAGCGTTAAAGACTGCACGATTTCCTGTTCTAAAGGCTCAGTACCATTGTGAACATTACCAGCAGGAAAACCAAGGGGTGTTTCAATGTAGCTGATGATGCCAAGCAGTTGAATCATCAAATCTCATCAATCCATTTTCTGTTCTTAATGCAAGACCCACTTTGCCACAACAAAATCCTATTTCCCCAATAGACATGTGGGATGGGTGGACATTCGGGCTCACTCTGCACTTCACAAAAGACAGGCCATAATCCTGACCTCAGATAGTTTCCCATTATGACAACCCAAATATTCCCAATCACCACATCAGCCACTCTTTGTGGAGTCTCCAGAATGAGATTGTCAATTGACTCACTAATTATTGTATTGCTCATTTCCAAAGACTTCCCAAAATGTGTTCCGTGTAGGATTCTCACAGCTAACAGTTTGCAACCATAATCCCAGCAGTCCATGTCGATTCAGTGTAGCTTCCCAGAGGTGCAAGGGATAGTGTATTAGCCAAATGTGCTGCTCACTCACTGGTGGTAAATATGTTCCTCCCACCCTTTGTCTGGGAAACTGGCCATCTCACTGTGTTGTCAACTGAGAATGGGCCACTCACCCTTCCTCCCACACCAGGGAGGCCAGATGGACAGGAGACTCCCGGAGGGGAAGAGATGGGGGAGGGAGTGGGTCATGGAAATAAAAAAGCCAGAAATCGCACAAACCATGGATTCCAAATTCAGGAGCCGACTGCAGCAGGGAAACGGCACTGGGTCTGATTGCAGCTCTGGCCTATGTTTATTTTTCAATTGGATGCTGTGCAGCAAATGCTGAGACAGGAGACATATAACCAGAGACAGCTGCTCCAGCGCCAGATGAAGATGAAAAATCAGACAGGATAAGTTGAGTATTAGTGTGGGATAGTTCATTAGTGTCAATGCACAATTAAATTAGGGCCTTCACTTCCTGAATTCAGCAGGAGACAGAGAAGGGGGTTGGGGGTGGGTCACTAAACTGAGAAGTATGTTTCTGATAGAAGACCGAGAGAAAAGAGGGTGAAACGAGATTGTGTTTGTAGGTTTTATTCTCTCTCAGCTTTCATTTCACCTCTCCCTAAAGGTATTGACTGTGACTGGCAGACAATCCCACAACATTATCCATGTCCGGGTCCCTTGCCCAAGAGGCATTTTATCTTGTGGTTAAATTTAGGATGAAGCTCTCATGATGTTTTCCCAGAATGTGCTAACTGGAAAGAGTTTTGGAAGCAGACTCAATGGTAACTTTCAAAAGAAAATTACAGGCGGTTAAAATGAAGGTGTTGCCGCGATTTCTGTTTATTTTTCAATGCCTGCCGATTTTCCTGCCAACGGCTTTTTTCAGAGAGATTGAGAAAAGGATTACTTCGTTCATATGGGGAGGGAAGGTGGCCAGAGTTAGAAAGGTGCTGCTACAGAGGGGAAGGCAGGCAGGGGGTTTGGGTCTTACGAACCTGATGTATTACTACTGGGCAGCGAATGTGGAGGAGGTGCGGAGCTGGGTCAGAGGGGTTGATTCCCAGTGGGTCAAAATGGAGGAGAGTTTGTGCAGGGGGTCGGGATTACAAAGAACAACAAAGAACAAAGAAATGTACAGCACAGGAACAGGCCCTTCGGCCCTCCAAGCCCGCGCCGACCATGCTGCCCGACAAAACTACAATCTTCTACACTTCCTGGGTCCGTATCCTTCTATTCCCATCCTATTCATATATTTGTCAAGATGCCCCTTAAATGTCCCTATCGTCCCTGCTTCCACTACCTCCTCCGGTAGCGAGTTCCAGGCACCCACTACCCTCTGCGTAAAAAACTTGCCTCGTACATCTACTCTAAACCTTGCCCCTCTCACCTTAAACCTATGCCCCCTAGTAATTGACCCCTCTACCCTGGGGAAAAGCCTCTGACTATCCACTCTGTCTATGCCCCTCATAATTTTGTATACCTCTATCAGGTCTCCCCTCAACCTCCTTCGTTCCAGTGAGAACAAACCGAGTTTATTCAACCGCTCCTCATAGCTAATGCCCTCCATACCAGGCAACATTCTGGTAAATCTCTTCTGCACCCTCTCTAAAGCCTCCACATCCTTCTGGTAGTGTGGCGACCAGAATTGAACACTATACTCCAAGTGTGGCCTAACTAAGGTTCTATACAGCTGCAACATGACTTGTCAATTCTTATACTCAATGACCCGGCCAATGAAGGCAAGCATGCCGTATGCCTTCTTGACTACCTTCTCCACCTGTGTTGCCCCTTTCAATGACCTGTGGACCTGTACTCCTAGATCTCTTTGACTTTCAATACTCTTGAGGGTTCTACCATTCACTGTATATTCCCTACCTGCATTAGACCTTCCAAAATGCATTACCTCACATTTGTCCGGATTAAACTCCATCTGCCATCTCTCCGCCCAAGTCTCCAGACAATCTAAATCCTGCTGTATCCTCCGACAGTCCTCATCGCTATCCGCAATTCCACCAACCTTTGTGTCGTCTGCAAACTTACTAATCAGACCAGTTACATTTTCCTCCAAATCATTTATATATACTACAAAGAGCATAGGTCCCAGCACTGATCCCTGTGGAACACCACTGGTCACAGCCCTCCAATTAGAAAAGCATCCCTCCATTGCTACTCTCTGCCTTCTATGGCCTAGCCAGTTCTGTATCCACCTTGCCAGCTCACCCCTGATCCTGTGTGACTTCACCTTTTGTACTAGTCTACCATGAGGGACCTTGTCAAAGGCCTTACTGAAGTCCATATAGACAACATCTACAGCCCTACCTGCATCAATCATCTTAGTGACCTCCTCGAAAAACTCTGTCAAGTTAGTGAGACACGACCTCCCCTTCACAAAACCGTGCTGCCTCTCACTAATACGTCCATTTGCTTCCAAATGGGAGTAGATCCTGTCTCGAAGAATTCTCTCCAGTAATTTCCCTACCACTGAAGTAACGCTCACCGGCCTGTAGTTCCCGGGATTATCCTTGCTACCCTTCTTAAACAGAGGAACAACATTGGCTATTCTCCAGTCCTCCGGGACATCCCCTGAAGACAGCGAGGAGCCAAAGATTTCTGTCAAGGCCTCAGCAATTTCCTCTCCAGCCTCCTTCAGTATTCTGGGGTAGATCCCATCAGGCCCTGGGGACTTATCTACCTTAATATTTTTTAAGACACCCAACACCTCGTCTTTTTGGATCACAATGTGACCTAGGCTATCTACACCCCCTTCTCCAGACTCAACATCTACCAATTCCTTCTCTTTGGTGAATACTGAGGCAAAGTATTCATTTAGTACCTCGCCCATTTCCTCTGGCTCCACACATAGATTCCCTTGCCTATCCTTCAGTGGGCCAACCCTTTCCCTGGCTACCCTCTTGCTTTTTATGTACTTGTAAAAAGCCTTGGGATTTTCCTTAACCCTATTTGCCAATGACTTTTCGTGACCCCTTCTAGCCCTCCTGACTCCTTGCTTAAGTTCCTTCCTACTTTCCTTATATTCCACGCAGGCTTCGTCTGTTCCCAGTCTTTTAGCCCTGACAAATGCCTCCTTTTTCTTTTTGACGAGGCCTACAATATCACTCGTCATCCAAGGTTCCCGAAAATTGCCGTATTTATCTTTCTTCCTCACAGGAACATGCCGGTCCTGTATTCCTTTCAACTGCCACTTGAAAGCCTCCCACATGTCAGATGTTGATTTGCCCTCAAACATCCGCCCCCAATCTATGTTCTTCTGTTCCCGCCTAATATTGTTATAATTAGCCTTCCCCCAATTTAGCACATTCATCGTCGGACCACTCTTATCCTTGTCCACCAGTACTTTAAAACTTACTGAATTGTGGTCACTGTTACCGAAATGCTCCCCTACTGAAACATCTACCACCTGGCCGGGCTCATTCCCCAATACCAGGTCCAGTACCGCCCCTTCCCTAGTTGGACTGTCTACATATTGTTTTAAGAAGCCCTCCTGGATGCTCCTTACAAACTCCGCCCCGTCTAAGCCCCTGGCACTAAGTGAGTCCCAGTCAATATTGGGGAAGTTGAAGTCTCCCATCACCACAACCCTGTTGTTTTTACTCTTTTCCAAAATCTGTCTACCTATCTGCTCCTCTATCTCCCGCTGGCTGTTGGGAGGCCTGTAGTATACCCCCAACATTGTGACTGCACCCTTCTTATTCCTGATCTCTACCCATATAGCCTCACTGCCCTCTGAGGTGTCCTCTCGCAGTACAGCTGTGATATTCTCCCGAACAAGTAGCGCAACTCCACCTCCCCTTTTACATTCCCCTCTATCCCGCCTGAAACATCTAAATCCTGGAACGTTTATCTGCCAATCCTGCCCTTCCCTCAACCAGGTCTCTGTAATGGCAACAACATCATAGTTCCAAGTACTAATCCAAGCTCTAAGTTCATCTGCCTTACCCGTAATGCTCCTTGCATTAAAACATATGCACTTCAGGCCACCAGACCCGCTGTGTTCAGCAACTTCTCCCTGTCTGCTCTGCCTCAGAGCCACACTGTCCCTATTCCCTAGTTCTCCCTCAATGCTCTCACCTTCTGACCTATTGCTCCCGTGCCCACCCCCCTGCCATACTAGTTTAAACCCTCCCGTGTGACACTAGCAAACCTCGCGGCCAGGATATTTATGCCTCTCCGGTTTAGATGCAACCCGTCCTTCTTATACAGGTCACACCTGCCCCGGAAGAGCTCCCAGTGGTCCAGATAATGGAAACCCTCCCTCCTACACCAGCTGTTTAGCCACGTGTTTAGCTGCTCTATCTTCCTATTTCTAGCCTCACTGGCACATGGCACAGGGAGTAATCCCGAGATTACAACCCTAGAGGTCCTGTCTTTTAACTTTCTGCCTAGCTCCCTGAACTCCTGCTGCAGGACCTCATGCCCCTTCCTGCCTATGTCGTTAGTACCAATATGTACAACGACCTCTGCCTGTTTGCCCTCCCCCTTCAGGATGCCCTCTACCCGTTCGGAGACATCCTGGACCCTGGCACCAGGGAGGCAACATACCATCCTGGAGTCTCTTTCACGTCCACAGAAGCGCCTATCTGTGCCCCTGACTATAGAGTCCCCTATTACTATTACTCTTCTGCGCTTTGACCCTCCCTTCTGAACATCAGAGCCAGCCGTGGTGCCACTGCTCTGGCTGCTGCTGTTTTCCCCTGATAAGCTATCCCCCCCGACAGTATCCAAAGGGGTATATCTGTTCGAGAGGGGGACAACCACAGGGGATTCCTGCACTGACTGCCTGCCCTTTCTGGTGGTCACCCATTTCTCTGCCTGCACCTTGGGTGTGACCACATTTACATAACTGTGATCTATGACGCTTTCCGCCACCTGCATGCTCCTAAGTGCATCCAATTGCTGCTCCAACCGAACCATGTGGTCTGTGAGGAGCTCCAGTTGGGTGCACTTTCTGCAGATGAAGCCATCCGGGACGCTGGAAGCCTCCCGGACCTGCCACATCTCACAGTCAGAGCACAGCATCCCTCTAACTGACATTGCGTCAATTAATTAAAATTAAAATTAAAATTTGTCTTTTTTTTTTAAATGTCAAAGTTACTGTCAACTATCTGTTTCCTAGCACTAGGTTTCTAATAGAAATGCGATAGCTAACTATAATACTCTCCGATCTCTGGCTTAGATATCCCTCTAAATTATAATTAAGTTATTATGTTTAATTAATTACCAAATACTAGCCACAACTTTTCTGTGATGTCACTTCAGTTTCCCCCCGACACACACAATTTGAAAAAAGGTATAAAAGTAAAAATAAGTAAAAATCACTTACTTACCTTCTTACCTTCTGAGTGTCTTAGATGTTCTCAGGTTCTCTCGCTGACAGAGACTGCTCCTCCACCTCCGAACCTTGACCTGCACAATGCTAATAATATAATAATATAATATGGCACTTACCTCACACCAATGGGTCTTATTATTAGGTTAGAGGAGGAGGGCGGGTGGGAGACACTACACGTGTAGTGTCTTGGGTTTCCTCTCCACCAGAATTTATTGGTTGGGGGGGGGGACTTCCCAGAGGTCCGCGGGTCGAACTTCCGGTTCCCGCCTTATATAAAAACAAATAAAACAGAAAAGAACAGACACGGGACCAGGTAAGGGTTTTTTAATTCACTACTCACCTCCCAGAAGGCCCCTGCGCACCGCTGCCGCCGAAATCCAAAGGGCTGCCCCTGTAAAGGTAAGAGTTTTTAAATTCACTACTCACCTCCCAGAAGGCCCCTGCGCACTGCTGCCGCCGAAATCCAAAGGGCTGCTCCTGTAAAGGTAAGAGTTTTTAAATTCACTACTCACCTCCCAGAAGGCCCCTGCGCACCGCTGCCGCCGAAATCCAAAGGGCTGCTCCTGTAAAGGTAAGAGTTTTTAAATTCACTACTCACCTCCCAGCACTAGGTGAAAGCACTAGCAACAGCGCCGCTCCCGATAGCCCCGGGGAAGTATTCAGGGAGTCAGGTAATAATAGCCTCATTGAGAATTTGGAGGCAGTTTCGCCAACACTTCGGGTTGGGGGCAGGGTCAAGGGAAATCCCAATTCAGGGGGAACCACAGATTTGAGCCAGGGAGGTGGGATGGAAATTTCCGGAAATGTGAGGAGAAGGGGATTTAGACGCTAAAAGATTTGTTTCTTAGGGGTCAGTTTGCAGGATTGAAGGAGCTGGAAGTGAAGCATGGGCTGGAGCAGGGGGAAATGTTTAGATGCATGCAGGTTCGAGATTTTGCCAGAAAGGAGATACAGTGCTTCCCGGTGGAGCTGGCCTCCACATTGCTGGAGGAGGTGCTGACGACAGGGGGACTTGAGAAGGGGGTAGTGTCAGCGGTTTACGGAGCTATTTTGGAAGAGGAGAAGGCACCTCTGGAAGGGATCAAAGCAAAGTGGGAGGAAGAGTTGGGAGAGGATATGGAGAAGGGGTTCTGGTGTGAGGTGCTCCGGAGAGTGAATGCCTCCACCTCGTACGCGAGGTTGGGGCTGATACAGCTGAAGGTGGTATACAGAGCACACCTCACGAGGGCGAGGATGAGCCGATTCTTTGGAGGAGTAGAAATGTGTGTGAACGTTGCGGGAGGGGGGCCCACTAATCATATTCATATGTTTTGATCCTGTCCAAAGCTAGAGGATTACTGGAAGGAGGTTTTTTGTTTAATTTCTAAAGCGGTGCACGTGAAACTGGACCCGGGCCCCCGGGAGGCCATATTCGGGGTGTCGGACTAGCCAGGGTTGGAATAGGATGCGGAGGCAGATGTTGTAGCCTTTGCCTCGTTGATCGGCCGAAGGCGGATCCTGATTGGATGGAGAGCAACCTCTCCACCCTGTGCCCTGGTGTGGCGGGGGGACTTGTTGGAATACTTGACTCTTGAGAAGGTTAAGTTTGAACTGAGGGGAAGGATGGAGAGGTTCGACAATTCATGGGCATTATTCATCATGCACTTTCAAGAACTGGATAACATCGAACATTAGTTTGGAGGGGGGGGGGGTGGATGGGAGGGTTGAGGGAGGGGGGCTGTGTGTGTTAATAGTGACTATGGGTGATTCCTGATTCCTTTTTGCTATTTGTTTATGTGAACATGCGGGCTAATGTTTGGGGTTTGGTGGGAGGATGGGATCATTGTTTTGATATGGGGATTGACATATTTGTTAGTGATTATTGTTTGTTGTTGGTGGGTGTAAATTTGGGAAAAAATGTGAAAAAGGGAGAGAATAAGAAATATTTTTTTTTTAAACTTTCAAAAGGAAATTGGATAAAACGTAAAAGGTAAAACATGTGCAGGGATATGGGCAAAGAGCAGGGTGAATAGGACTAATTGGACGGCGAGCGCTTAAATGATGGGTCGAGTGGCTCTCGTATGCTGTATTTTGTTTTTGGTTTTTTAATAGATTTAGTGTACCCAACTCATTTTTTTACAATTAAGGGGCAATTTAGCATGTTCAATCCACCTAGCTTGCACATCTTTGGGTTGTGGGGGCGAAACCCACGCAAACACGAGGAGAATGTGCAAACTCCACACGGACAGTGACCCAGAGCCGGGATCGAACCTGGGACCTCGGCGCCGTGAGGCAGCAGTGCTAACCACTGCGCCACCGTGCTGCCCTCTTCTATGCTGTATTATTGCATTGTCACAAGCCAGACTCTATAAAGAACAGTCCAACTTCACCATCCCTCTCTCAGCAAACTCATGCTTTAGTCATCTCTGGATGATGAAGCTAGTTTTGTGTCAAACAATTTGCAGTTTTAAGCTTTGGATCAGAATCCACAGGAATTTGGTTGAAACTGCCCAAAGCCGCTTCATGTAGGACTCTTTCCACCTGGTAACCAGGAGACTTAGAGCCCTGTAGTAGAACAGTCACTCTGAATTTGTTTCACGCACTCACATCTGACCTCAGGATGGGCAGGGGTTGGGCCTACCTTGTCAGCGTAGGCATGGACTCCTCAAAGAAAGGTAACTTATTTTTTACTCGTGGTACAGTCAGCATACCTCTAAAGAGCATCAGTAGGGCCCTTCTTACCAGGAGAGTCAGGGCCTGACTATCCCTCACTTTCCATCATACAATAAACCCCCTCCCCTGCCCAGATGGCATCAGACCCCAGGCTTTTTGCCTTGTGTTGGGTGGGATGTACATGCTATGGATTTTGGAATGAATGGACCTATCTCCGACTCTATTTCCTCTTACAGGGTTAACATTAGAGGCCAATGGCAGGTTAGACACCAGCAGAAGTAGTGAGATTGTAGCATTTATATATTTTTCTCCCTGACTGTCAGGACTCACCTCCAGATCCACTAACTATGGGGTAACATCCAGAAATCAGGGACATGTGCATGAGCTCCAAACAGAGAATTTTCCAACTCTGCACCACCAACCTAGAGTATCATGGAGGGGGGACAAAACTAAAGGACACGGTTTAAGAATACGAGGTCTGATTTAAGATAGAGATGATGCGTTTATTTTCTCTCTCCGGGGGTCTTTAGTCTTCATCTCACTTTATTAGAATATCCTTCTGTTCCTTTCTCCTCATGTATTGATCTAACTTCCCCTTAAATGCATCTATGCTATTCATCTCAATCATTAATTGTGGTAGCGATTTTGTCAGTCACATCAGTCTCTGAGTCAAGGCATTTCTGCTGAAATCACAATTGGATATGATTGCCTAAATGTCCGGACTTTTACCGCATACTGATGGGTGATACATTGGCAGCTGGTGTCAGAAAGTGGCTCATTTGGTACCTGAGATGACAGGCTGAGGGACAATATGACAGGTAAAAAGAATATCAAGGCAGTCTCAAAACATGGCAGCACGGTGGTGCAGTGGTTAGCACTGCTGCCTCACAGCGCTGCGGACCCGGGTTCAATCCCGGCCCTGGGGCGCGATTCTCCGACCCCCCACCGGGGCGGAGAATTGTTGGGGGCCGGCGTGAATCCTGCCCCCGCCGTGTCCCGAATTCGGCGGCGGCGGGAATCGCGCCGCGCTGGTCGGCGGGCCCACCCCCGGTGATTCTCCAGTCCGCGATGGGCCGAAGTCCCGCCGCTGTCAACCCACGCCAGCCGGCGTGGATTGAACCACCTTTCGAACGGTGGAACAAGGCGGCGCGGGTGGGCTCCGTGGTCCTGGGGGGGAGCGCGGGGCGATCTGGCCCCGGGGGGTGCCCCCACGGTGGCCTGGCCCGCGATCGGGGCCCACCGATCCACGGGCGGGCCTGTGCCGTGGGGGCACTCTTTTCCTTCCACCTTCGCCATGGTCTTCACTATGGCGGAGGCGGAAGAGACCCCCTCCACTGCGCATGCGCGGGGATGCCGTGATGCGGCCGCTGACGCTCCCGTGCATGCGTCGCACGGCAAAGTCATTTCCGCGCCAGCTGGCGGGGCGCCAAAGGCCTTTCCCGCCAGCCGGCGGGGCAGAAATCACTCCGGCGCGGGCCTAGCCCCTCAAGGTGAGGGCTCAGCCCCTCAAGATGCGGAGAATTACGCACCTTTGGGGCGGCGCGATGCCGGACTGATTCGCTACGTTTTTGGCGCCGGTCGGCGGACATCCTGCCGATTGCGGAGAATCCCGCCCCTGGTCACTGTCCATTTGGAGTTTGCACATTCTCCCTGTGTCTGCGTGGGGTTCACCCCCTCAACCCAAAGATATGCAGGGCAGGTGGATTGGCCACACTAAATTGCCTCTTAATTGGAAATATTTGAAAATATAAATTGTTTTTAAATCAAAAAAAATGGCAGTCTCAAATAAAGGAGTTTGCTGGCACAGTGGTAGTGATTGGCTGTGACAGAGGGTCAGTCCCTGTGATCCCACCAAATGCCAAGTCATTGACCGCAGCCCAACGTTTGTTGGCATATGTGTCTTCTGCATCTTGTGCCCACAGCATTAATCAGGCCAAGGATGTTACTTAGCTGGTGTGAAACACCCAGTGAGTTGTGAGTAGAATGTCTGATACACTCCGGGCAGCTCCCAGGATTGCCTCTGCCGTCTGGGAGCAGTATGTGGCAGTGGAGAAGCTTAAAGAGGATCCTTCTCCATGGAAGAAATATCAGGCTCCCCACTCAATGGCATCTGGGTGACAGAGATGCATTAGTGTGAACCCAGAAATACACCACCTGCCCCCTCCACATTTCCTGGATCAGGAAACAGTGCCTGCAGTATGCAGGAATACTAAATAGATTAAACATTCAGTTCAGTAATCAAAAGCAAACTTCAAGCATAGTTTCCAGATGTTGCCTCTTATTGAGAGATTTTTAGCCAAGGCAGTGAGTCACAGAGTGGGGTGTAAAGCACCCCTCGATATAATTTTTTCTCTCAGTACTCGTTTAATGGGAGTCCTTCCTGCAGTTTTCAGCGAAGAATGTACTTCCAGTACCCAATGACTCAGTGTGTAATTACACAGTCCAGTGTGGGACTGAGTCTCACAGGCCTGGTTCAGTCCATGGCCTTTACTGAGTTAGCTGATTCAGCTGGGTGACACATCCTAATTGGTTGCTGTTCTGCATTTCATCGCAGTGGTGGGGGGAAATCAGCCAGGGGTCCTGTTCCTGAATGAGACTTTCTAGCCCTCCCAGTTCGATAGAAACCCCCCCCCGTAGTGCTATTTCAAAGAAGGGCAAGAGAGTTCTCCTCAGCGTATTGCCCTGTATTTATTCCTCAAGCAACATCACGAAACAACAGATTATCGTTTATCATGTTGTTGTAGTTGGATCTTGCTGTGTTCAGCCTGCCTACCCTGTTTCCTAGGTTACAACAGTCACTACAATTCAAAAAGTATTTAATTCGTTGTTAAGCTTCAGAGGCTTTCGGAGCTGTTAAAGGCTCTATCTAATTGCAAGCTTTTTCTTCTTTTCGTCTTCTTACCTGGAAAATGGCTGCTTGGGAGCGAAACAAGTGGGTGGCAGTTATTTGCGAAACTGTATCCCCGAGGTGATTCTCCACCTCAGGAAAGGGAAAGTTAGCAAAGAAAACCAGAGGGTAAAATTGCCAGGGAGGGTTTGGTTTCCTGTTGATCTGCAATGCCCCCGATGGCTGAATGGCTTCTCTCGTGTTTCTCTTACAGAACTCCAGCGTGAAGGAAGTATCGAGACCTTGAGCAACAGCTCCGGCTCCACCAGCGGAAGCATCCCACGCAACTTCGAGGGTTACCGCTCACCACTGCCCACCAATGAAAACCAGCCCCTCAGCCTTTTCCCCACAAGTTTCAACTAAACCCCCTCTCCCCCGCCCCACCCCCTACCTCTCACTAAGATCGGAGCCAGTAACCTTTTTGTTTTTGCACAAGATTGACTGCAGCCAATAATGGAATATCGAACATGATCTCACTCTTCCCCCTCCAGTAACGTCCAGAGTGAGAGACTGTCATCTGTGGGGGGGGGCGCATTCATATGCTTTATCCTATAGCTTCCAGTTTTTGCAGACTTGTGAAATGTGGCTATGCCCTTTGGGATTTCTGATTCTCCAGGGTTGACAAATCCGCCCTGAATCCCCACCAATTTCACACACTGACAAACAGAAGGCCTCAAAGCTGCTGTATCAGGGTCGTCCTGACATCGACTTCATTTCTTGTTTGTTTCTGTTTAAGAATTTAAGCATGTTGCAATGCCACAGTTGTTTCATTCCTGAGGTCAGGAGAGCAGCTGTGTGCGTGAGCAGTTTCTTTTTGTTGCCTTATCGTGGCTCACTTGGGAGCCTTAAAGAGATACCATTTTGGTTTGCTTGAGAATCTGCTGTTATCTCAAAAGTTCTTGTCCCTTCTGTGATTCCATCATTATTAAAGAGCACAGGGTCGGGACTACCCGTCCATCCCCTTTACTTCCCTAAAGCTGTGAGCGCTGTTGGCCCCTTTGACAAAAATGGGATGGTGGGGAGCAGAGACGGCCAGGGATGGTTCAGGGCTAGTGGGTGTATTCTTGAAAGAATGAGAATCACAGGAGTGAACTGAATTAAGTGCAGGCGTCGGTGGATTTAGTTCCCAGGCTCCGAAGCCTCCGTGCTCCCACTCACCAGGTTCCAAATTATTGGAAAGAAATTGAACAGGAATTGTAGAGCTGAGGTTGCTGATGTGACTGAGCATCAATGGGAAGGTTCCCAAAAATCCCTTCAAGTACTTGCAGTACCAGTGGGTAAAATTTATTTTTACCTTGTCTCTCTTTGTCCACCTAGTTTTGAGCCTCTTCTTTTGAAGTGCTGACTCTCTCGAGACTTATGGTTCCATGGGAATACCCCAGTTACCAATTTTATTGAAAGGGATTGTTAATTCAGCTTTTGAGGAGGGTTTAGTGCAAAACCGGATCCCTCCTTCAACTGATAACCACACAAACCTCTTTCCTGAAGCAAGGAGGAACTCAGCTGTGGTTTTTCATCTCCCTAATCCTGGATGGAGCAGAATTTAACTGGGGCTATCTCAGACTGAGAATAAAACTCTGACTTCCCATTTCTGCTGTGTCCCACACCAAGCCCACTTTATTTAAACATAAATTTGTAATTGCTCAGAATTAACAAACCTGTATCAGAATCTGCAGTGCAAAGAGGTTTGTGTTTGGAGATATTTATTATTCTGCTCAAACTAATTCCTTCTGTGAAGAAAAGGGTTCTGAAAGATCTACCCCTCTGCCATGGCGCTTTTCGCAAGCTGGAAGTTTGGCAGTGCCCCACTACCAGCGCTTCGGAATACTGCCTAAACAGCTTTGGCATTGGTGGACAGAGAGTGAGTCATCTTCCCATCTTTCCCATTCAATCCCAAGAGAAATCTAAGAAAGCACCATGTGAGGAGTTCAACAAACAAAACCCATATACTTCCAGACCCTGGTATAAAAACCTTGATACATTGACATCAGAATGCAATATTACAGCATCAAGTTCTGGCACAGTGGCACTATGTTGTCTGGCTATGATACACCCTGGCTATGCCACCCAAGCTCTGCCCACCATGCCTCCTGCTGAAAGAATTTTTGTTTTAAATTAGGAATAGATTATTGAAAGCAAAATAGGACAGCTCCATTAAAAAAATGTATATGTAGGAAGTGCGAATCATTGGAAAAATAAGCATTTAATGTCCATCCCTCAAGAAGGTGGTGGGGAGTTGACTCCTTTAACCATTGCCGTCCATATGGTGTAGGTACGCCCATAGTTAGGGATTGAGTTCCTTTATGTAACCTTTGTGCATTCCTGCCATTGAGTTCCGTGTTGTGTGCCAGCGTCCCCAGCCCCAGCCTTCTTGGCAACGCTATGCAGCCCAAGAAGCCATTGCCCCATTTCACAACAATACTGACTTTGGAATGCCCCCATGGAAGTGACGTTATTTTGCCGTGCCACAGATTGTAGGTCAAGATGGTCGATGTGTGGGCGATTGACTGGAGCCTGTGTGCATCAGTCACTGAAATCCTGTCTGAGTCCGGAACCACCAATATAATCAGCAGCCATTGGTTTTCTCACTTGGGCTTAGCGGCTGCCTCAAGAACAGGCCAAGCAACCACAACACACAGGCCACAAACAGAAACACAGTCATTTGCTGCATGAGTCATCTCTAAAAATGTTGGTCTGGGTAAGGAGCATTTCTGAGGCTCACAGCGGACAAAAAGGTCGTTGAACTTTAACAAATTTTATTGTTTTTTTAAAATTCATCTTTTTTGACCGATTTCTCCCTTCCTCTCCTGAAACTGTTGAAATATTTCATTGGAGTACAGGCCCCTCACACACTGACTCTCGCTGGGGTATGGGTCCCACACACACTGACTCTCACTGGGGTACGGGTCCCACACACACTGACTCTCACTGGGGTACGGGTCCCACACACACTGACTCTCACTGGGGTACGGGTCCCACACACACTGACTCTCACTGGGATACGGGTTCCAAACACACTGACTCTCACTGGGGTACGGGACCCACACACACTGACTCTCACTGGGGTACGGGTCCCACACACACTGACTCTCACTGGGGTACGGGTCCCACACACACTGACTCTCACTGGGGTACGGGTCCCACACACACTGACTCTCACTGGGATACGGGTTCCAAACACACTGACTCTCACTGGGGTACGGGTTCCAAACACACTGACTCTCACTGGGGTACGGGTTCCAAACACACTGACTCTCACTGGGGTACGGGTCCCACACACACTGACCCTCACTGGGGTACGGGTCCCACACACATTGACTCTCACTGGGGTACGGGTCCCACACACACTGACTCTCACTGGGGTACGGGTCCCACACACACTGACTCTCACTGGGGTACGGATCCCCCACACACTGACCCTCACTGGGGTACGGGTCACACACACACTGACTCTCACTGGGGTACGGGTCCCTCACACACTGACTCTCACTGGGGTACGGGTTCCACACACACTGACCCTCACTGGGGTACGGGTCCCACACACACTGACTCTCACTGGGGTACGGGTCCCACACACACTGATTCTCACTGGGGTACAGTTGCACACACACTGACTCTCACTGGAGTACGGGTCCCACACACACTGACCCTCACTGGGGTACGGGTACCACACACACTGACTCTCACTGGGGTACGGGTTCCACACACACTGTCTCTCACTGGGGTAAAGGTCCCACACACACTGACCCTCACTGGGGTACGGGTCCCACACATACTGACCCTCACTGGGGTACGGGTCCCACACACACTGACTCTCACTGGAGTACGGGTCCCACACACACTGACTCTCACTGGAGTACGGGTTCCACACACACTGACTCTCACTCGGGTACGGGTCCCACACACACTGACTCTCACTGGGGTGCGGGTCCCACACACACTGACTCTCACTGGGGTATGGGTCCCACACACACTGACTCTCACTGGGGTACGGGTCCCCCACACACTGACTCTCACCTGGGTACAGTTCCACACACACTGACTCTCACTGGGGTACGGGTCCCACACAAACTGACTCTCACTGGGGTGCGGGTCCCACACACACTGACTCTCACTGGGGTACGGGTCCCACACACACTGACTCTCAATGGGGTATGGGTTCCACACACACTGACTCTCACTGGGGTACGGGTCCCACACACACTGACTCTCACTGGGGTACGGGTCCCACACACACTGACTCTCACTGGGGTACGGGTCCCACACACACTGACTCTCACTGGGGTACGGGTCCCACACACACTGACTCTCACTGGGATACGGGTTCCAAACACACTGACTCTCACTGGGGTACGGGACCCACACACACTGACTCTCACTGGGGTACGGGTCCCACACACACTGACTCTCACTGGGGTACGGGTCCCACACACACTGACTCTCACTGGGGTACGGGTCCCACACACACTGACTCTCACTGGGATACGGGTTCCAAACACACTGACTCTCACTGGGGTACGGGTTCCAAACACACTGACTCTCACTGGGGTACGGGTTCCAAACACACTGACTCTCACTGGGGTACGGGTCCCACACACACTGACCCTCACTGGGGTACGGGTCCCACACACATTGACTCTCACTGGGGTACGGGTCCCACACACACTGACTCTCACTGGGGTACGGGTCCCACACACACTGACTCTCACTGGGGTACGGATCCCCCACACACTGACCCTCACTGGGGTACGGGTCACACACACACTGACTCTCACTGGGGTACGGGTCCCTCACACACTGACTCTCACTGGGGTACGGGTTCCACACACACTGACCCTCACTGGGGTACGGGTCCCACACACACTGACTCTCACTGGGGTACGGGTCCCACACACACTGATTCTCACTGGGGTACAGTTGCACACACACTGACTCTCACTGGAGTACGGGTCCCACACACACTGACCCTCACTGGGGTACGGGTACCACACACACTGACTCTCACTGGGGTACGGGTTCCACACACACTGACTCTCACTGGGGTAAAGGTCCCACACACACTGACCCTCACTGGGGTACGGGTCCCACACATACTGACCCTCACTGGGGTACGGGTCCCACACACACTGACTCTCACTGGAGTACGGGTCCCACACACACTGACTCTCACTGGAGTACGGGTTCCACACACACTGACTCTCACTCGGGTACGGGTCCCACACACACTGACTCTCACTGGGGTGCGGGTCCCACACACACTGACTCTCACTGGGGTATGGGTCCCACACACACTGACTCTCACTGGGGTACGGGTCCCCCACACACTGACTCTCACCTGGGTACAGTTCCACACACACTGACTCTCACTGGGGTACGGGTCCCACACAAACTGACTCTCACTGGGGTGCGGGTCCCACACACACTGACTCTCACTGGGGTACGGGTCCCACACACACTGACTCTCAATGGGGTATGGGTTCCACACATACTGACTCTCACTGGGGTAGGGGTCCCACACACACTGACTCTCACTGGGGTGCAGGTCCCACACACACTGACTCTCACTGGGGTACGGGTCCCACACACACTGTCTCTCACTGGGGTACATGTTCCACACACACTGACTCTCACTGGGGTACATGTTCCACACACACTGATGACTCTCACTGGGTTACGCGTCCCACACACACTGACTCTCCATGGGGTATGGGCTCCACAAACACTGACTCTCACTGGAGTACAGTTCCACACACTGACTCTCACTGGGGTACGCGTCCCACACACTGACCCTCACTGGGATACGGGTTCCACACACACTGACTCTCACTGGGGTACGGGTTCCACACACACTGACTCTCACTGAGGTACGGGTCCCACACACACTGACTCTCACTGGGGTACGGGTTGCACACATACTGACTCTCACTGGGGTACGGGTTCCACACACACTGACTCTCACTGGGGTCCGGGTCCCATACACACTGACTCTCACTGGGGTACAGTTCCACACACACTGACTCTCACTGGGGTACGGGTCCCACACAAACTGACTCTCACAGGGGTACGGGTTACACACACACTGACTCTCACTGGGGTATGGGTTCCACACACACTGACTCACACTGGGGTACAGGTCCCACACACACTGACTCTCACTGGGGTACGGGTCCCACACACACTGACTCTCACTGGGGTACGGGTTCCACACACACTGACTCTCACTGGCGTACGGGTCCCACACACACTGACTCTCACTGGGGTATGGGTTCCACACACACCGACTCTCACTGGGGTACGGGTCCCACACACACTAACTCTCACTGGGGTACACGGATTCCACACACACTGACTCTCACTGCGGTACGGATCCCACACACACTGACTCTCACTGGGGTGCAGGTCCCACACACACTGACTCTCACTGTGGTACGGGTCCCACACACACTGACTCTCACTGGGGTACGGGTACAACACACACTGACTCTCACTGGGGTACGGGTCCCACACACACTGACTGTCACTGGGGTACGGGTCCCACACACACTGTCTCTCACTGGGGTACATGTTCCGCACACACTGACTCTCACTGGGGTACATGTTCCACACACGCTGATGACTCTCACTGGGTTACGGGTCCCACACACACTGACTCTCCGTGGGGTATGGGCTCCACAAACACTGACTCTCACTGGAGTACAGTTCCACACACTGACCCTCACTGGGATACGGGTTCCACACACACTGACTTTCACTGGGGTACGGGTTCCACACACACTGACTCTCACTGAGGTACGGGTCCCACACACACTGACTCTCACTGGGGTACGGGTTCCACACATACTGACTCTCACTGGGGTACGGGTTCCACACACACTGACTCTCACTGGGGTCCGGGTCCCATACACACTGACTCTCACTGGGGTACATTCCACACACACTGACTCTCACTGGGGTACAGGTCCCACACACACTGACTCTCACTGGGGTACGGGTCCCACACACACTGACTGTCACTGGGGTACGGGTCCCACACACTCTGTCTCTCACTGGGGTACATGTTCCACACACACTGACTCTCACTGGGGTACATGTTCCAAACACACTGATGACTCTCACTGGGTTACGGGTCCCACACACACTGACTCTCCATGGGGTATGGGCTCCACAAACACTGACTCTCACTGGAGTACAGTTCCACACACTGACTCTCACTGAGGTACGGGTCCCACACACTGACCCTCACTGGGATACAGGTTCCACACACACTGACTTTCACTGGGGTACGGGTTCCACACACACTGACTCTCACTGAGGTACGGGTCCCACACACACTGACTCTCACTGGGGTACGGGTTCCACACATACTGACTCTCACTGGGGTACGGGTCCCACACACACTGACTCTCACTGGGGTACGGGTTCCACACACACTGACTCTCACTGGGGTCCGGGTCCCATACACACTGACTCTCACTGGGGTACATTCCACACACACTGACTCTCACTGGGGTACGGGTCCCACAAAAACTGACTCTCACAGGGGTACGGGTTCCACACACACTGACCCTCACTGGGGTACGGGTTCCACACACACTGACTCACACTGGGGTACAGGTCCCACACACACTGACTCTCACTGGGGTACGGGTCCCACACACACTGACTCTCACTGGGGTACGGGTTCCACACACACTGACTCTCACTGGGGTACAGTTGCACACACATTGACTCTCACGGGGGTACGGGTCCCACACTCACTGACCCTCACTAGGGTACGGGTTCCACACACACTGACTCTCACTGGCGTACGTGTCCCACACACACTGACTCTCACTGGGGTATGGGTTCCACACACACCGACTCTCACTGGGGTACGGGTCCCACACACACTGACTCTCACTGGGGTACACGGATTCCACACACACTGACACTCACTGGAGTACAGATCCACACACACTGACTCTCACTGGGGCACCGGTTACACACACACTGACTCTCACGGGGGTACGGGTCCCACACACACTGACTCTCACTGGGGTACGGGTTCCACACATACTGACTCTCACTGGGGTACGGGTTCTACACACACTGACTCTCACTGTGGTACGGATCCCACACACACTGACTCTCACTGGGGTACGGGTTCCACGCACACTGACTCTCACGGGGGTACGAGTCCCACACACACTGACTCTCACTGGGGTTTGGGTTCCACACACACTGACTCTCACTGGGGTTTGGGTTCCACACACAGACCCTCACTGGGGTACGGGTTCCACACACACTGACTCTCACTGGGGTTTGGGTTCCACACACAGACCCTCACTGGGGTACGGGTTCCACACACACTGACTCTCACTGGGGTATAGTTCCACACACACTGACTCTCACTGGGGTACGGGTCCCACACACACTGACTCTCACTGGGGTACGGGTCCCACACACACTGACTCTCACTGGGTCACGGGTTCCACACACACTGACTCTCACTGGGGTACGGGTCCCACACACACTGACTCTCACTGGGGTACGGGTTCCACACACACTGACTCTCACTGGGGTACGGGTTCCACACACACTGACTCTCACTGGGTTGTGGGTTCCACACACAGTGACTCTCACTGGGGTACGAGTTCCACACACACTGACTCTCACTGGGGTACGGGTCCCACACACACTGACCCTCACTGGGGTCCAGGTGCCACACCCATTGACTCTCACTGGGGTACGGGTCCCACACACACTGACTCTCACTGGGATATAGGTTACACCCACACTGACCCTCACTGGGGTACAGGTGCCACACACACTATCATTGGGGTAAAGGTTCTACTGACACAGACTCTAACTGGGGCACAGCTCCATAGACACTGATATTCACTGGGATACACGTTCCCACTGACATGGACTTTAACGGGTGTATGTGTTTCTGGGCATCTGGAGTAATAGTTCCAAGAGAATTGTCTCTCTTTGGCGTAAGGGTTCCATGAGCGTTAACTGTCTCTGATGTACTGATTCAACCGATATTGGCTGTCACTGTGGTCAGGATTCCAGGGGTATTGTTTGAAACTGTACTGTGGTTTCCAGAACATTGACTGTCATGTGCACCAACTCTCATTAGGATCCAGTTTAGGTGCAGGCTCCTGCTGGAGAATTGACTGTTTCTTCGGTATCGGTTCCATGTGGGCTGACATTGTTGTGGTCTGAGTTTCAAAAGCACTAAAAGTGGAAAATGGGCTTCACTCAAACACAGGTTCAATGGACATTGGCTATTTTCTCATTCTCGGCCAGTCTTGATATGAGACCCTAACTAGTGGGCACAAGCTAGACATTTAAAAAAAATTAAATTTAGAGTACCCATTTCATTTTTTCCAATTAAGGGGCAATTTAGTGTGGCCAATCCACCTAGCCTGCACACCTTTGGATTGTGGGGGTGAAATCCACGCAAACACGGGGAGAATGTGCAAACTCCACACGGACTATGACCCAGAATCGAACTTGGGACCTCAGCGCCCTGAGGCAGCAGGGTTAACCCACTGTGCCACTGTGCTGCCCACTCAAGTTAGAATTTTTTACGTTAAGAGGGGCATCAAGACCCAACCCAATTCCACTGCTTATTTACTCCAAACACGTGCACCGTCGAGAAAGGTTAACAGTAATCAGGACGGAATTTTGCACTCAACACCACTCTCCCAAGCCCTCCCCACATCTCAGTACATTTCCATACCAAGGTCAGTTGAAAATGTCTGGACACCGTTCTAGCAGATCAGTTAACTTAGCAGCAATCAGTAATTGAACCTGGGGGCAGCACGGTGGCGCAGTGGTTAGCACTGCAACCTCGCAGCACCGAGGTCCCAGTTCGATCCCGACTCTGGGTCACTGTCCGTGTGGAGTTTGCACATTCTCCCTGTGTTTGCGAGGGTTTCGCCCCCACAACCCAAAGATGTGCATGCTAGGTGGATTGGCCACGCTAAATTGCCCCTTAATTGGAAAAAATGAATTGGATGCTCTAAATTGTTTTAAAAATGAAATTGAACCTGGAAGTCTGGTCTGAATCACACCGCATCATCTCTTCTGTCCCATTTACCCACCAAACTATTAATTATAAATTGACCTTGTTTTACATTCAATAATGTAACACAGAAATGCATTCATGTAGGTATTTAAAATGGAAATGAAATGACGCGATAAATCCAAATTAAAGCTGGAAAATCTTTTTTCATATTTAAACCAAATGAAATGATATATCACTCTACTCTCGACCTTATGAGGGTCTGTCCTGAGTTATGTCTTGCTCCCAAACATTGTTATCTGACTGATGTTTAATCAAAGGTTCCAGCCTGTGGAGATTGCGATCAGTAATTTTATAGCCGACTTTCTAAGGGTCCTGACTGTTTCTCTATCCTGACCTATCGAGGCAGGGGCGGTTGGGGGAGCAGGCAGTGGTTGTTCCAGGGGGAGTTTTTAATCACAAAGTCTGATTGGAGCATTTGTGTGATGTTCGTTGTGATCATGATATAAATGATGTGCACCTGTCTGACTTGGCAGTGAGTGAGAGGGGGCACGGGCATTGTGATAAACTGGATTAATGTCCAGTGATTCACTTCCCAGGTTCAGAGACTCCAGAGTGCACCCCCACCCTATCCCAATAATAACTTGGAATACACAAGGAACAAAGTATGATTGAAAATCAGTGGAAAATAGAAAAGAAAAAGCAGATGGATTCCAACAGATCAGGGATATCAGGCTCAAGGGGCTGAATAGACGACGCTTGCTCCATGTTCCTCTGCTCGTATCAGAAGGATGGAATTTCAGAGCAAGGGATTAAATATTGGAGAGCCAGAATTCCAGAGGGAGTGAAAACCGTAGTGGGGTGTGCCAAAAAGATGGAACAACAGAGGGAGGAAATGCTAATGAGAGGGAATACCGTTGGAAGAGCATTTTAGCAGGAAGTGAATACTGTGGGGTCCAATTCTGAAGAGTGGAAATAAAATATTCTTTGTCAGTGTCACAAGTAGGCTTACATTAACACTAAAATGGAGTTACTGTGAAAATCCCCTAGTCACCACATTCCGGCACCTGTTCGGATACAATGAGGGAGAATTCAGAATATCCAATTCACCTAACAAGCATGTCTTGTGGGAGGAAACCAGAGCACCCGGAGGAAACCCACGCAGTCACGGGGAAAACATTCAGACTCTGCACAGACAGTGACCCAAGCCGGAATCGAACCTGGGACACTGGTGCTGTGAAGCAACAGTGTTAATCACTGTGCTACCATGCCGCCCATATATTCTACGAGGACAATATAGCAATGGGTGGGAATAATGAATGGAGAGATTACCAGAGGAGCGAATAGTGGAAAAGTGGGTGGAGAGATACAATACAGGATGGAGTGTGGACTGGAATTAGATTAAAAATAAAAATGACAGGAATGTCCTTGATCTAATTATCAGGTTAGAAACAAGTCCTCTACTTGTATGTGGTAGATTTGCACATGAACAGTTGCTCCACTTTGGGAGAATGTCCTTTTGGAGCACAGCAATATATCAGCCCTCCATCCACCAGAAATACTGACCTGGGTGAGTTTGACAGGAACTGTTCACATTTACCATCGATGGTCAGAAGCAGCCAGAAAACCCAATCTGCCAAGAGAGCAGCTGATCAGTTTGACAGCATGGATCTTATTTTTGGTCACTTCACCATGAGAGGTCACCCTGTGATGTAAATGAGTAATAAACTGAGCAAAGTAAGCTTTGAAAGTGTTTTAAATGAATGCACTTTAATTCAGTTCTCGCAGTGTGACCCATTGACACATCTGTAGGGTGGATCAATCATATGATCTGGATTCACTTCAATGTCCATTCAAAAATCAAACCACCGCAGCCACTATATTTAGGTTAATTTCACATTTATCAGCCATTGTTTTTATTTTTTATTGTAATATTTAACAAAAGGGTGTATTTTCTCTCCAAACACTTTTAAATTCCTCTCTCTGTACCTAATTTCCAGTTTCTGCCAGTATCAGCCACAACATATTGGTACTGCTCTCACGTCTTGAACCAGTCAAGTCCACAGACACTAGATTAACACTTCAGTACAGTACTGAGGGAGCGCTTTTTCAGAGGAATTTTCAAACTCAGGTGCCCATCTCTCAGGGAGACTTAAAAGATCCCATGATACATTTTGAAGAAAAATAGGGAAGTTAGCGCGGTGTCCTGGTTAACATTTATCAACGAACAGCAGTAAAATAAAATTACCTGGTCATTTATCACATTGCTGTTTGCAAGACTTTGCTACGCGCAAATTGGCTGCTGTATTTTGTACAGCCGAGAAATATGTCAATAATACTTAATTCGCTGTGAAGTGCTTTGGGATGTCCTCAGGTTGTGAAAGATGCTTAATACCAGTCTTGTTTTCTTTATAACCAGTTGCTGGCACATGCCAGGCATGAATTATCCACTTTTTTTTGTTGTTGATTCCGTTAAGCTTTTTCCATCTGCTCAGCACTTCCTCCCCCCTCCCTCCTGCCCTCGAAATCAGGAACTCACCACATACAGAATCATGACCATGAACTGGCGCCACCACAGATTCTCCACCCGTCGTTCTTTGATCCAGATTAGATTCTAATCAGGGACTGTGGTGTAAATACAGTAAAAGCGTTGGGTCCAGAAATGAATTGTCACTCTTTATCACACATAGTGTGCCTCCAGCCTTCGCAGACACACAATCAAAGCCAGACATTCAGGCTGTGGAGGCTTCCTCATACCTGTCATTGTTAAGTTGCCAATACCACGTTGGTCTTCCTGTGCTGCCGTCGGTATATTACGGCCTGGTTGCCTGCTCCCCACTAGCTGTAGATTTGCTTCTTTTCAACACTGGAAATTACTGGCTTCCTGTATTTTGCAGTGAGATGTTGGGCACTGTTTTTGCTGCTAATTTTACTCCTAGTTTCGATCAGCCCAATTAATAAAAATAATAGATTGTAAACTGACTTGTGAATCTGAGTGCTTTAACAGCTGAACTCCCCAAAGCTCTTGGTAAAGTTTACCATTAGGCCTCACTTATCTGTGCACTGGAATTTTTATCGTTCTGTCTGAAATTGTATTTGGTTTCTCTCATTGTGACTTATCTATTGCCTCTTTACATGTGCATCTTTTTGTGACCCTGCATCTATTTGTTTACTCTCTGCCTATAATTTCTTGCTGTTTTTATCTTATTGCTCTACAATGTTGCCTTTCAGCAACTCTTTCTGGTGTGTCTCCTTCCCTCAACAGTTTTCCATCTCTGTTATGCATACTCTCTCTCCCTCTCACACACTGTTCTGTCTTTCTTTGTGCTCTTTTTCTGTCTCTCCCTGTTTCCGTTTCTCCACCTCTCATCATTTTTCCCCTCAGGTTCTCGAGTGTGTCTCGCTGGAATAGGTCCCGTCCACACCAAATAATGACACTGTTGAATCTCTGCAGGTAGCTGCAGAACCATGGAACCCTGATACAGGAGGGGAACCTACACTAAGGCTGCCAACTTTGGTTGGATATATTCTGAGGGGGGGCTGGGGGGTTCATCACATGACCTCCTGCCTCTAACTGCTCCATCTTTCTTTCTGGCCACCTGACGTGTCCATCCTCGCAGCTCACTGACTTTGTATTGGTCAGTCAGAAAGTGAACAGGCCCATCACCACCTGATTGGATGTTCCTGGACCATCATTCAAACAGTTTTGATCCCTGTCTCCAAAATTTCCTCTGGGTTGTTCACAACAGTGGTCTGGAGATTTAGCAGTATTTCCTGGAGATGCCACTAAGAGTTGAAAAGAGTGCAGAGGAGTAAAAGTGAGAAGAGATCCACAGCTATGAAACAATGCTTCATATTCTTACTGCCCCAGACTTTGATCTTGGATTCTGTTCTGACACTTCATTCTTCAAGCCACAATTCTGCAGAGCAGTCAACTTAAAAACAAATTGTAGGTGTGAGAATTTTGGCTATGAGCCAGCTACACGTTCTCAGCAAAAACAAAACCACACCTTAACAGGGAATGTCAGTACGAGTTGAGAGACACATTGACATTAAACAGAAATTCTTTATGGACTAATACAAACACTATGTACAATGGAGAGTAACACATACCAAACATTACATCAATTACTAAAATAGAAGCAAAATACTGCAGATGCTGGAAATCTGAAATAAAAACAAAGTACTGGAGAAACTCAGAAAGTCTGACAGCATCTGTGGAGAGAGAAACTGAGGTCATGTTTGGAGTCCGTATATATTTGTATCGCATCAGAGTAATTAAGAAGGTTTCTTTGGAGTGTTGCAAAGATCTATAATTTATGCAGGCACTATATTGACAACATGAATAAAGATGCAACACGGTGGCACAGTGGGTTAGCCCTGTTGCCTCACGGCGCCGAGATCCCAGGTTCGATCCTGGCTCTGGGTCACTGTCCGTGTGGAGTTTGCACATTCTCCCCGTGTGTGTGTGTGTGGGTTTCGCCCCCACAACCCAAAGATGTGCAGGTTAGGTGGATTGGCCACGCTAAATTGCCCCTTAATTGGAAAAAATTAATTGGGTACTCTAAATTTATTTTAAAAAACATATAAAATAAAAGGTCATTATATGGAATAACAAGATAATATGAACACGAGACGACATTACATAACATATTGCATACTTCTGTAATATATATAGCAAATACTTATGACAGTTTTATTAATAAAGATACTATTTAGTGGATAACCTGAGAAGGGATGCATTATACATAATGTAGAATAACTCAACTTGTTTTACAGAATAATTGCAGTATTATATAGCCTGGAGAATAATGAAGTATCATATTGGTGACAGAATATGAGGTGATAAACATATAAATACTTTGTTATATGTAGATAACGTTATATCCTCTATGCATTCTAAAGAACACCCATGCTAAAGATGTACGGTCACTATGGTGTACGATATATATCACACTTTACAAGAGAGAACTCATAGATACTGGAAAACGAAAATAAAAATAGAAAATGCCAGAAATGCATCAGTTGACCAGTCAGAATGAGAGAAAAATCACGTTCGCGAATTTAAAAACATATAAATTTCTGGTATGAATTACATCAGCGTTGCTCAGTCAGGTCAGTTATAATTTAACAGACAGGCCAAAGTGAAGAATTAAATTAAATATAACACCATTAAACCATTCACTTTCAAATCATAATGAGTTTTTTTTAAATTGAGAGTACCCAATTCATTTTTTCAAATTAAGGGGCAATTTAGCGTGGTCAATCCACCTAACCTGCACATCTTTGTGTTGTGGGGGCGAAACCCACGCAAACTCGGGGAGAATATGCAAATTCCACACGGACAGTGATCCAGGCCCTGGATCAAACCTGGGACCTCGCCGCCGTGAGACAGCAGTGCTAACCATTGCATCACCATGCCACCCATTAAATCATTATGAGTTAATACTGGAGTGAGTGAGTGAGCTTCCAGTCTTGAGCACACATGTTCATTCTGAAGCTGGTTCATATGGAAATTGTCCAGCAGAACAACAGTATAGGGGAGTATGCGCTAGAAAGTATGCTTTAGTGAGAATCACAGCATCATATAGCACAGAAAGGCATTCTGCTATCATGCCCGTGCCATCTCTGTGGAAAGCTATCCAATTAGTCCCACTTCCCTGTGTCTTTTTTTTCCATTTCAATAATTTATCCAATTCCTTTTTGAAAGCTCCTATTGAATCTGTTTCCACTGCCCTTTCAGGCAGCACATTCCAGGTCACAAGTCGCTACATAAAAACATATCTCCTCATCGCCCCTGCAATTCTTGAATCAATTGTGTCCTCTGGTTACTAACTTTCCTGCCAGTGGGAAGTTCCTCCTTAATTACTCCAGCAAAATCCCTCAAATGTTGAGAGACTCTATTAAATCCCCCCTCACCTTTCTCTGCTCCAAGGGTACCAATCCCAGCTTTGTTAGCTTCTCCACATAACTGAAACATCTCAACTTTGGTATCATTCTGGTAAATCGCCTCTACCCGCTCCAAGGTCCTGACATCCTTTCTAAAGTGTGGTGTCTGGAATTGGGCACAATACTATAGCCAATGCCTAACCAATTGTTTGGAAATGGTAGGATATTGGTTTAAATCTCCAAACCCTGTACAACGAACTTTGTAAGAATGATGGCACCAAGACAGATGACTGAGCAACAGCAGTAGCATATCAACCATCTCCAAAGGGGTAGATGCAGAGTAACAGTGGCCTATAACTGCTTCGGCTATCTATCCTATATTGGGCAGCACGGTAGCACAGTGGATAGGATGCAGAGTAACAGTGGCGTATAACTGCTTTGGCTATCTATCCTATATTGGGCAGCACGGTAGCACAGTGGATAGCACTATGGCTTCACAGCTCCAGGGTCCCGGGTTCGATTCCCGCTTGGGTCACTGTCTGTGCGGAGTCTGCATGTTCTCCCCGTGTCTGTGTGGGTTTCCTCCGGGTGCTCCAGTTTCCTACCACTAGTCCCAAAAGATGTGCTGTTAGGTAATTTGGACATTCTGAATTCTCCCTCAGTGTACCCGAACAGGCACCGAAATGTGACGACTTGGACTTTTCACAGTAACTTCATTGCAATTGGATTGGATTTGATTTGTTTATTGTCATGTGTACCAAGGTACAGTGAAAAGTATTTTTCTGCGATCACGAATCATTAAGTACATGAAAAGAAAAGGAAATGAAAGAAAATACATAATAGGGTACACAAGGTAAATACATAAACACCAGCATCGGGCGAAGTATACAGGGATGTAAGCCTACTTGTGACAATAAAGATTATTATTATATTGGAATACGGACTGGGAAAGGTTGGGGTGGGAAGGGAGGAGAGAGCACTAAATTCTAAATGGGAAGAAAAGAACATTTCTGCTCATTCTAATTTGGTTCCATGAATTGATACTTTCACTCTACCAATGGTTAGGATGTTTCTCCCCTACACTCTTGGGATTGTTGGAGACACTGGTCATTCCCAAGTAAGTGGTCACTCTTGGATTGTGAGTCTGCAGTGAAAATCCAGAGGGTCTTTGACCACTTGGGATGGGGGTGGAGGATGCTGTTAGTCACAGCCTGAGCACTTTTCCACCTTTAACCGAAGGTCTCACAGATGTACCTTTTCCACAGGGGTGTGACTGGATTGACATCAGCACCAATTGTAGGAGGCCATTCAGCCCCTCAAGATTGTTCCACTTTTCAATAAGATCATGGTCAATCTAAATAATACTCCCATTTACTCACCTTGGAACCATAAGACTTTAATATCCTTATGCAACAAAAACTTCACCAATTTCAGTTCCATGTTTTCAATCGACCCTCATCTTCAGCGTTTTCTGGGGAAGAAGAGTGTATGATTTCCACTATGTTTTATCAAGAAATGCCCTTGGATAGTGTAACTCAAATGTTAAGGTTAGACCCCTTGGTTCTGGACTTCCCCAATCTGTCTATCATATCAACTCCTTTAATCACCTTAAACATCTCAATTCAAATCTTACATATTCATGGGTATATAAACCTAGTCTATGCAACCCATTTTCAGAATTCAACCCTTTTAGCCATTCTGATTAATCTGTACTGCACCCCCTCCAAGTTCAATATACTTTTCTCAAGGTGCAGTGCTCCAGGTGGGGTATAACCAGAACCCTTCCCAATTGAAATATAATTTCCACCCCCTGATATTGTTTCCCCTTCCACAGTCCAGTGTCAGGGAGACTAAGTTTAGCAACTCCAGCTGTGATTATCCAACTCAGCACACAGATGGAAATTGGGAACATTTGGTCCATATGGTTTAGTCCTGGTTCCACATCACGTCATTGGAGAGACCCTCTCAACTTTTACCTTTTGAGACAATGGCTGCTCTTTTCAATTACTCAATCAGACAAGGGTTTGGGTCCTCGACCTCAGTGGAAGCTGGCCAGACTGCACTTGAATCCATTTACCTGATTACCGGTATATATATTCTGATTAATTGTCCACAGATGTCGGGACTCCACATCTGGAACTGATCCATTCCATCAAGTAATTAGCAAAAGTGACCAATAATCATCAATTTCCAAGTCTGAGTGATTATAACCATCAGGTGTATGTCTGTGACACTCCACCCTGTTCCTGATGCACTAACCAAGGGCCTGTGTTCATAGATCCCAGGACTTGGGACTGCCAATCTGCACCAGAAGTACCAGGATTTGTCTTTATAATTAGTCATCTGTAGTGAAGCAGGTTGAAGATATCTCCCTTGTCCAGCTCTGAAGGCAGCACAGGTTCTATGTTGGACAGGCTACCATCCTCATGTCCCCTTCCCATCACCACCGTGGAAGTAGGAAGTGTCTTGAGTGTCAGGTTGTCTGAGGAAAGATACAGGTTGAAAATACTTATTTTTAGTAACATTTTTACATATACCTAAAGATAAAGTTAAACAGCATCCATCTACAGCAAAGACTTCACAACAAATGGAACCAGCGAAGACCTTTTAACCCTGTCAAATAGGCCGGAGAAACAGTTCTGTCAGATTCCCAAAAAGTTTGTTTGAGGAGTTGACAAAGTTTAACTTTACTGAGGTATCTCTCTGTTGGTTGTGTGCAGCGTGGGTCCTTGTGGTCAGTGTGGGATTCACCCCCCCCCCCCCCACGATTCACCCCCCCCCCCACGATTCACCACGCCCCCCCGATTCATCCCCTCCGATTCACCCCCCCCTGATTCACCCCCCCGATTCACCCCCCACCCCCGATTCACCCCCCACCCTCGATTCACCCCCCACCCCCGATTCACCCCCCACCCCTGATTCACCCCCCACCCCCGATTCACCCCCCCCCGATTCACACCCCGCCCGATTCACCCCCCACCCCCGATTCACCCCCCACCCCTGATTCACCCCCTACCCCTGATTCACCCCCCACCCCGATTCACCCCCCCGATTCACCCCCCACCCCCCCGATTCACCCCCCACCCCCCCGATTCACCCCCCTCCCCCCAATTCACCCCCTCCCCCCAATTCACCCCCTCCCCCCCGATTCACCCCCTCTGCCCCTGATTCACCCCCTCCCCCCCGATTCACCCCCTCCCCCCGATTCACCCCCTCCCCCCGATTCACCCCCTCCCCCCCCGATTCACCCCCTCCCCCCCGATTCACCCCCTCCCCCCGATTCACACCCCCCCGATTCACACACCCCCGATTCACCCCCCCCACCAATTCACCACCACCCCCCGATTCAACCCCCCATTCAACCCCTCCCCCCATTCAACCCCTCTCCCATTCAACCCCCCATTCAACCCCTCCCCCCATTCAACCCCCCATTCAAACCCCCTCCATTCAACACCCCCCCCATTCAACCCCCCCCATCCATTCAACCCCCCATCCCCCCTCCCCCCACCGGGATTCACCCCCCTCCCCCGATTCACCCCCCTCCCCCGATTCACCCCCCTCCCCCGATTCACCCCCCTCCCCCGATTCACCCCCCCTCCCCCGATTCACCCCCCCTCCCCCGATTCACCCCCCTTCCCCCGATTCACCCCCCTCCCCCGATTCACCCCCCTCCCCGATTCACCCCCTCCCCGATTCACCCCCCTCCCCCGATTCACCCCCCTCCCCCGATTCACCCCCCTCCCCCGATTCACCCCCCTCCCCCCCGATTCACCCCCCCTCCCCCGATTCACCCCCCTCCCCGATTCACCCCCCTCCCCCGATTCACCCCCCTCCCCCGATTCACCCCCCTCCCCCGATTCACCCCCCGTCCCCCGATTCACCCCCCCCTCCCCCGATTCACCCCCCCCTCCCCCGATTCACCCCCCCCTCCCCCGATTCACCCCCCTCCCCCGATTCACCCCCCCCTCCCCCGATTCACCCCCCCCTCCCCCGATTCACTCCCCCGATTCACCCCCCCTCCCCTCACCGGGATTCACCCCCCTCCCCCACCGGGATTCACCCCCCTCCCCCACCGGGATTCACCCCCCTCCCCCACCGGGATTCACCCCCCTCCCCCACCGGGATTCACCCCCCTCCCCCACCGGGATTCACCCCCCTCCCCCACCGGGATTCACCCCCCTCCCCCACCGGGATTCACCCCCCTCCCCCACCGGGATTCACCCCCCTCCCCCACCGGGATTCACCCCCCACCCCGGGGTTCGCTCAAACTGCCATTGAGGCCACAGGTAGCAACTGACTAACTAGACTGAGCGCGGAACGAATCGGTGCCCTCACTGACTGACAGACTCAACACATTTCAATCTGGTTACTGAGAGACAGTTCCCAACACTGGCTCCCCGAACACTGGCTCCCCCAACACTGGCTCCCTGAAGACTGGCTCCCCCAACACTGGCTCCCCGGACACTGGCTCCCCCGACACTGGCTCCCCCAACACTGGCTCCCCCGACACTGGCTCCCCGGACACTGGCTCCCCCGACACTGGCTCCCCCAACACTGGCTCCCCCAACACTGGCTCTCTGAAGACTGGCTCCCCCAACACTGGCTCCCCCAACACTGGCTCCCCCAACACTGGCTCCCCCAACACTGGCTCCCTGAAGACTGGCTCCCCCAACACTGGCTCCCCCAACACTGGCTCCCTGAAGACTGGCTCCCCAAACACTGGCTCCCCCAACACTGGCTCCCCAAACACTGGCTCCCCCAACACTGGCTCCCTGAAGACTGGCTCCCCAAACACTGGCTCCCCCAACACTGGCTCCCCGGACACTGGCTCCCCCAACACTGGCTCCCCCAACACTGGCTCTCTGAAGACTGGCTCCCCAAACACTGGTTCCCACAACATTGGCTCCTTGAACTTTGGCTCCTTGAACACTGGCTCCCATAACACTGGCTCCCACAACACTGGCTCCCTGAACACTGGTTCCCCCAACACTGGCTCCCCCAACACTGGCTCCCTGAACACTGGCTCCCACAACACTGGCTCCCTGAACACTGATTCACACACTGGCTCCCTGAACCCTGGCTCCCCAACACTGGCTGTTCTCAGTCCCCGAGCACTGGCTCCCTGAACACTGGCTCCCACAACACTGGCTCCCAGAACATTGGCTGTTCTCAATCTCCCAGGCCATGAATGGTGACGCGATATTCAACTGTGGAGGCATCACAGCTGAGCCCAACCTTATTATACTGAGAAGCGCTTGTTGCCCCCATCCCTCCCTCTGTTCAATAGCATCAAATGTAACTGAGCTGCCCGAAATCCTGAGATTAGTAAACACGCCCCAGACTGGGGTGCGGGTCAATCTACTGACTCTGAATAAGTGTCTGTCCACTGCCTGTCTGTCACTGGCTTCTTGCTCCCAAACGAGGATAGCCCCCAGATCAGCGCCTGCTGGGATATGTTAATGGCTTTATATCTGACATCCATTGTCAGCTCGAGTTTACATTCCGAACAGACTCAGTCACAGGAATGAAGGAGCCGGATTTAGCAAAGTAAACTCCGGAATCCCAACTAAAAATAGCAACTGCATTGAGAAATGGAAGGTATCTATCTCAAAGCTGCCTCAGATACACAACCCCATAGTTGGGGAGATTGACAGTGCGATAAAGTGCTGTCTCCTGACAGATTGGGAGCAGTGATATTGTGTTAATAGGGTTTGCACTGGGCAAGAGACACGGCCAGTCTGAGTGTGAGTACGGAGACCTGAGCACTTCAGTCAATTAAACACTTTTAAAATGCAGTCGCGGTTGTAAAGTCGGATATTCCGTCTTTTTTGCAAACAAAAAGCTCCCACAAACAATAATTTGATCTTTAATTTTAAAACATCACAATCTCTGGATGCTGGAAATCTGGAATATATATAAAATCTGATATATATATAAAAAACAAAATATGCTGCAAGTATTCAGCAATTTGATCAACTGAGTAAAGTATTAGTTCAAGGATAAACCTTGACCGTTAGATTGTAACCTGAGAACTTGTGCATCAACGTGAGGGTGAACAGGGCCCCAGTTTAACAGCCTGCCCCTCCGGCAATGCCGCACTCCCCCAGTGCACCAATCGCATGTCAGCCTAGAGAATGTGCTGAAATCCTGCAGAGAAGTTCAGACCAACCACCTTCTCACCCCAGAGGCCAGAGTGGGACCGCCAAGCTCCATCTCCCAACTAGGAATGTTCAGCTTGATGGCTTCCCGTTCTCTCCCACCCTATCAGGCAGCGAGCTCCAGATTCCACTCATCCTGGGTGAAAACGTCCTTTCTCACTTCTCTAAACCTCCTGCCCATGACCTTAAATCTCTGCCTCCTGGTTATTCACCTCTTTACTGAGAGGAAATATTCCTTCCTAATCTGCATTCCTCACAATTTTGTACACCTCAATCAGGTCCCCCTTCAGCCTTCTCTGCTCTAAGGAGAACAACTGCAGCCTAACCAACCTCTGCTGGTGAATCTCCTCTGCACCCTCTCTAGTGCAATCACATCCTTCCTATAGTAAGAAGTTTTACAACACCAGGTTAAAGTCCAACAGGTTTGTTTCGATGTCACTAGCTTTCGGAGTGCTGCTCCTTCCTCAGGTGAGGAAGGAGCCTGAGGAAGGAGCAGCGCTCCGAAATCTAGTGACATTGAAACAAACCTGTTGGACTTTAACCTGGTGTTGTAAAACTTCTTACTGTGCTCACCCCAGTCCAACGCCGGCACCTCCACATCATCCTTCCTATAGTGTGATGACCAAAACTGCACCCAATATTTTAGCTGTGGATTAACGAGCGTTTATACAGCTCCATCTTAACCTACCTGCTCTTACAGTCTCTGCCCCAGTTACTAAAGACAAGCGTCCCATAAGCCTTCTTAACCGCCTTGGGCGGCACAGTAGCACAGTGGTTAGCACTGTTGCTTCACAGCACCAGGGACCCGGGTTCGATTCTCGGCTTGGGTCACTGTCTGTGCGGAGTCTGCATGTTCTCCCCATGTCTGCGTGGGTTTCCTCCGGGTGCTCCGGTTTCCTCCCACAAGTCGCGAATGACATGCTTGTTAGGTGAATTGGACATTCTGAATTCTCCCTCTGTGTACCCGAACAGGGGTCGGGAGTGTGGTGTCGAGGAGATTTTCACAGTAACTTCATTGCAGTGTTAATGTAAGCCCACTTGTGACACTAAAGATTATTATTATCTGCCTGTCCTGCTGCCTTCAGGGATCTATGGACATACACCTCAAGGTCCCTCTGGTCCTCTGTACTTCCTAGCATCCTACTGTTCCTTGTGCATTCTCCTGCCTTATTAGTCCTCCCCAAATGCATCACCTCTCAGTTTTCAGGGTTAAATTCCATTTGCCACTGTTTTGCCTATCTGACCAGCCCGTCCACATCATCCTGTAATCTGAGGCTTTCATCCTCGCTACTTACTACACCACCAATTTTTTGTGTCATCTGTGAATTTACTGATCATACTTCCCGCATTTCCATCTGGATCATCAATGTACCAATAAATGAATGCATTCCATCAGAGCTTTTGTAAATTTACATAGGAGCCAACATTTTCAGGTTGATTTTAAGTTGTGGCAGGGAAGATATACCATTGTCCGATCCAATGCTGGGCAACCAGATGTCAGCTCCTAGATTAATCACAATAATCAGAGTCTAACTGAGTGTGGAGTTACCTTATCCTTAATAACATAGTGTACTTTCCCTATCTAATCTCACAATAAACCTTTAAACCGCGACAGACAAAGGTTACTTAATGCACAAGTACGAGTAACAGGACCTACACTCCTGACACAGCTCCAACATTGCAGCACCACTGTGGGGGGTCCGTCTTGAGTGTGTAGTTCAACCCAGAACCTTCAAAGAAGTCAAAGAGCTACCAACCAAGTCCTGCCATCACTTTGTCAACCGTACAGGAGTTTGCATTTCCAGATTCCTTGGCCTGGTCTCTGTCAGATTATGTTGCATTAAAATGGCACCTTTGTTTTATGACTTTGTCCTAGTGGAAGGACAAACTCAGAGTTATCAATTAGCATTTCTACTGATTAATCATCAGGCAGGCTGTGCTGAACTCAATATTTACCCCTCACTAACATCACTAAAAATGGCCTATCTGCTCATCATCCACTAATTGTTGGAGCTCATGTCCACAAATTGATGGCTGCATTTCCGACATTACAATGGTGACTGCCATCCTCAAGTACTTTGTCCACTTTGAGGTAGTGAACGGCGCTATAGAAATGACATTGCAATAAATTACAAGTTAAGGATACAGTTTCAAAGTGTTTTGTGGCCAACCTTTGTCACAGCAACATACAGAGTTTCGCTGGGGTCAGAGGGAGGTGGTTGTTTTGCAATGATCTAAAGCCTGTGCTGTCCGTCAGGTGCGGTAAATCACAGAATCGTAACTCGTGGTCAAATAGCAGAGAGATCAGAGGTCTTGATCAGCAAATGGCTGATCTGAAAATTTAGCGGTATTCAGCAATATTAACTGTTGGGTAATGTCACTGGACTAGAATCTAAAGGCCGAGATTCATACTCTGGGGAAATGGTTCAATGTCCATCAGGGCAGCTGGGGTGGGATTTAAATTCAGTTAATAATCTGGAATCGAAAGTTAATCTCAGTAATGGTGACTATGAAACTATCATCAATTGTTGTAAAAACCCAGCTGGTTCACTATTAGCCTTTAGGGAAGGAAATCTGCCGTCTTCACCCTGTCTGGCCTACATGTGACTCCAGACCCACAGCAATGTAGTTGACTCTTAAATGCCCTCTGAAATGGCCAAGAATGCCACTCAATTCAACGGCAATAAGGATGGGCAATAAATACTCCAGCCAGTGACACCCATGTCCGATCAAGGAATAGAGAAAAAAAAAGGTACAAGGAGGTAGATTTTGGTTAAATTGAGAGGTCCGGCTTTATTCATTATTTTACAATATTAAACCTCCAGGTGTGTGTAACCTCGGCTATTCACACTTTACCTTCCCTCCCCCATCTTCTTCCCTTCTGCTAGTTTTATGTCAGGCTGCATGTGTTAGAGAAGGAGGCATGGTACCCACTCTGGACATATCCCAGGAGGTTTCATCACCTCCAGCCGCCCTGCAGGCTCCCAGCTCCCTGTGTGTGCCGGAAACTTCACCCCTTCAAACGCCACACAGCAAGGTATGAAATCCCTGTTAACGATTGAAAGAAGTCACTCCACCGCCACAACCTGATGGTAACCAGGGAAAGGGGCCTTGCCAGTGACGACCACCAACCCCAATAGATTTTTTAAACCTTAGCATAGATAATGGACTGAAAACGCAACCCAATTTTGATTGGCCCAAGTGAGGCGCATTTACCTGTTCTCAACGCCAGTAAATTGAAGGTATTGTTTTTAATCTTTTAAATAACAGGGATTGAATTCTCAATGTAACTGTTGGGAATTTAGATTTTGAAGCACTTTGGTCAAGTTTGCCAGGAGTGAACGGTATCTTTCTAAGATGTGTCTAAATTGTAACTTCCTCCTCTTAACCCTTCCTATTTTGCTTCCCAGTCAATGTGATGGAGATGATTTCGAATGGGACTGGAGTTAATCTTCCGCGGCTGCAACGTGTATTGTTGACAGACACGAGGGCGGGGATTCGCTGAGGTCTGAGACTCGGCCCATAAAGCTTTCACTCTTAGTAAATGTAGCTTTAAATTGCTGGAAATACATTTGGAAGATGCCGCTTTGCCGCGCTTTGTGGATATCAGGCACTGGGTCTATCTAATAATGTTTATGATCTGTTTTGAAAATGTTTCAGAAGTGCTTGATTGTAGCCAGCAGGGGTTTCATATTCGCTGATTTAACATGTTTGGCACAAGCAGGGAATCAGTAAAATCAAAAATGAAATCCACATTTCAGTTTCTTCGGTTGTTTGGAGGGCAGCGTAAATTTCTGCTACATCTTAAACCGTCCCCAAGCATGTCTGTGAGTTTCATCATGGACAGATGGCTTTTTCCTGCGGGGAATTCTGAGCCTCATCCACTCCCCCACCTCCCTCCCTTAAAATATGTATAAATGATCAAAGGCTGACTGCGTGCCCTGCAAAAAGATTTCGTAATTGGACGAACCTCCTGGTCGCCCAGTTTCACCTGAACCAAACTTAAAACAGAGCCGAGGATTGTGGTGTGTGATATTAACCATGGCCTGTTTAACCTGCCCCTTCAATACTACTTGTGAATATTCCAACTGAAGTTTAAAATGAAAGTCTGCTTAAAAATAGAGGCGCAGAATCACATATTGGAACATCGGGGCTGAATTGTTTTAGTAGATTTCAGAAAGCTTTTGGCCGTGGGATTTTATCACAGTGGATTGGTTCAAAAGTGCTTTCGTGAGTTAATGTCAGGTTTCTTCCACTGCTGCTGATGTCTGTTTTAACTGCCCCCCCCCCCCCCGCGCCCCGAGTTAAAATAGTGGAGGAAATAATTTAATATAAAGGTATGATCTGGATTGTCCATAGACCAGGCGGAGACCCTCGAAAATGATCCACCATTCAATTAGATTCGATCACAGTTGATCCTTATCTCAATTCAATTGATCTGCTTTGATTCCACAGCCTTATCCTATCTGAAGGCCAGTTCTTTGTTCAATGACCCCCGAACAACAATTCCGTGGAAGGGGATTCCACAGTCCTTTAGTGAGTCTTTATGTGAAGTGCTTCCTCAGCTCGCCCCTCAATGGCTCAGCTCTTGGGGGCAATGTGGAGGAGCTGGTTTCCATATTGCTGCGTTAGAACATGTTGGTATCACGAATGCTCAGAGAATTCGTTTCCCAGATGTTCTGTGAGAGAGAGGTAAGTGTTTTGAAAGCTGAAAAAAAGTATTCGCAGCAGGAAGGAGTCAAACCGTCCATAAATCACCTTCCCCTTCAGACTGGGCCCAGGTTAGTTGGGATTTCAGACAATCGAATCCTATTACAGACAGTTCAGACTTGTCAAAGACCATGTAGGTAACCGCGGGACATAAACGCGGTCACATTCAACAGTAAAAACGGGTTAAACGAATAAAAAGGGTTTGTAATAAGCAGATAAGGCAAACGCCAGCTTACAGGCACCAGTTCAAGCTGGTGCTAACTGGGAGTTTTACTGTGCATCAGGTATTGGTGTGAAATTAGCCTCTGAATAAGATCGCGAGAGAAACGGTGCGGGAGCAGGTAACTGGCTGAGGTTAAACCTGGACTTTCAGAAGGGCTGAGAAAGGTGTAACTGTTTGTAAACAGAGATATTGAAATGTTTCCAGTGTTTGGAGCCTCTCTCTGCACATTAATCGCAGAGTTTGACCACAACCCCAGCAGCTGCACTTTGCTCAGCGGGTTGGTTTCAAAAACAAAACGAGCGCCTTTGAAAACGTGTGGGGTAAACATCTCCCATTTGTATCTTTCTCCGCGATGTAATTTCTCACTGCGTTCCTGATCCCAGCACAAGGACAGGCAGGCCCGTCTCTGTCTCACCGTTCGCAGCCTCTGGATGTCCCGGGGTGAATTATATCTGATGTGTCACCGCTGCTGTCGGGAAATTGCGAGCCAGAAGGGCACAGGAAGATCCCACAACCTGAAATGACCAAATGAGCGCAGCTGATTGAGGGATGAAGGCCCCCTGACCCCGGGTTAAATCCCCTATTCTTCTTCGAATACGAGTTAGGAGACCCTCTACCCCCCCACCCCCCCCCCCCCCCGAGGGGAGGGGTGGGGGGGTCAGAGAGATCCGCCTTTACCACGAGGCTGCTCCATGTAACAATGTGTTTGATGCACATTGACATTTTCACCCGTTACTTCTGCATTTCACAATCAGCAGAGACTGTACAACGCTGAGCAGGATGTTTAATAAACTGGATTTCAATGAGCTCTCTGGAGTTGTAACGCAAATTGTAGCTTTATTCACGTCGGTTTTAGCTTTGAGGCACTTTGATTTCTGATTTGGCAGCAACCTTATTATTAATAAAAACACATCAAAGAATCTCCGGACACCGGGTGAGCAAGTCATTCACCCCCCCCCCCCCCCCCCGCTCCCCGTCACCGGCCTCATACAAGAAGAAAACGATGATAGCAAATAGCATCTTGTGTTGGGAGAAATTTGCAAGTTGATGAAATTTCCCATTTAATCCTGAATTTCGATATGAGTCTCCTTTTCATGGACCGTTTCGTCATTGACACAACTACACGCGCCGTTTAATTTGCACATAAAGTGACATTTTCAAAGACAGAATGAAAGAGGAAGGGAAAGGTGCAGGAAGAGAGGATATCCAAACATTTTATTGCATTGATCAAACTGCTGTAGTTCTGGTGAACGAGTGGCAGCCGGTGTGATATTAACAGTTTTAGTTAAGCAGTTACCCCCTTACACACAAGACAGGCCAAATATTTCAGCCCAACAATTGTGTTTGATCGACTTCGATTTTCCACCCAGTCAAACGGTCCTCAGCCTCATCAAAGAGTCTGAAGGAGACTGAATAAATTGGAAGAGGATTCGCGATAAACCGAACAGAAATCTTCAGCCCCACTTTTCTCATAAAAGGAGCAACTTGCGTCAATGTAAGAAGCCGGATCCTGAAAGGGGACAAACATGTTTCCAGGCGAGCAGGTACTGAATTAAATTCCCTCCCATTTTCTGGAGTCTTGATCTATTTTCACGTTTCTTCCAAGTTGCTGGCCTCTCTCTCGCGGTAGGAAAACATGTTTTAAATAGATTCCCTTTTAAAATTCCCTATTCCGCCGTGTAAAAAGTAAAGGTTGACAGCTAATCAGATATCCTTAACTGGCCTAGACTTTTAATCCTTCACTTCCACCGGCTATACGCCAAGACTTTCAAAGATTGCCAAGTCAGCCCTCAGCCTAAATCAAATTCTCATTCAAAACCAACTCATTTCTCTTATGTCGCCAGCTACCCCTCCCCCCTCAAAAAAAGCTTCAGATATTTCTAATCAAATTAATTTGGGTTTAAATTACCCAGAGAGGTTCTAAAGCCGCCTTACGGCGCCCGAAGGGGCAGAGATTTGCCTGAACTCCAGGCTTTATGCTCCGGGCACCTGTGAACGCTGACACACCAAGTTCACAGGTTGCGTGGGAGCCCGACATTGCCTCAAATCTTATTCAGCAGAAGTCAAACACCAGAGAAAACATCAAGGGTTGGAAAACTTCCCCGCTTCTTGGTAACATGGTGCTCAATTTTATAGCCCTTTAACTCTTCATCCGCCTGTACAATCTATATATATATATATTTGCTGCTTTATATATTAGAAAATATATATTCAGCCTGTCTTCACAACAACCTCAAGTTAACCTCATTTACACCCAACAAACCGATTCCTAGTCGAGCAATCAAATGTCATAAATAAAAAAAAACAGCTCAGATTGGAAGATGTTGCCTCTGGGCTGCACTTTCGGAATCACTTTTATCAGCCTCTGTTGCCCTGGCGGTTTTAATTTAGTTGTATCAGTAGGTGAAACATGTTTGAAACTTATCTGATTATCTACAGAAATTGAGACAAAACAAATGTAATCAGGGGTTTCAGCCGGGAAGGTGCTGTCTCGCCCAAGGAAGGACCCTCAGTTCAGTGATCCAGAATTCCACAATCGCTGCTCTTATTTCCAACATTGATCAGTTGGAAACTGGGAGTTATTCTTCCTGTGGGCTGATTACAGAAAGCCTGCGTTTCCTGGGCGAGTTATTTCTGACAGGCACCAAGTTCCACTCAATAATAACAATATGAATTCAAATGATTCTATGATCCCAAACGATAAAAAAAACCCTGCGCAGTTTTCTGGTCAAAGCAGCGAAGATTGTTTGTAGTAAACACACACCTCTCTCAACATAAGGTTCAATTCATGCTTTTTTATTCTATTTTTTTCGAACCATACATTGGAATCTTTATTTCAATCCCTATTTATGGTCCACTGTGCTACATTCCTTTGGGTTTATCCAAATATGTTTCGCTCATTTCGGTTGAAATTAAAACCTTGAATGAACAAACTCCGAAATGTGAGCAGGACTCCGTCACTTTGAAGAGGGAGCTTGGCCGGGCTACAGACCTCCAGAGAGAGTGGCCGGCTCCCTCTAAACTATCCCACTTAGATACAGCTTTCTTCAAAGCGACGTGAAGACATTTGGAGGTCATCAGTAAAATTATCCCCAAAAGATGTCTTTAGGGCGATGTGTAGAAATGAGTAGAGATGAATCAAAAAGCGCAATTTTTGTGAACAATCGATCCGATCACTGGGTGTCCCGCATCCACACGATCCTCTTTATCACCGGAAGGACGCTCTTAGTGAGTTTTAGACTTTAGACAGTAACTGGTCAGGAAGATGTGAGACCAGCGGCACAACCCATTCATCTGCAGGTTGTTTAAGAAAATGTTCACCAGTATTGTGATTATAAACCGTGTATTTAAATGACTTTAAGTTAAATTATTGGCATTTTTAAATCAGAGAGAAGGCGGAAATCTAACTACATTTCCAAAGAAAATATATTGGATATGACACAATGGGGAAGTTTGGTTCAGACCTCCGAGGTCCGGCAGGACAAGAATTGAATTTATTGGGGAGGATCTGCCCCCCAGGAGGGATCTATTTCATCACTGAGGTCCCAGCAATCCCTCCAGCTCCGAATGACTCTTGCAAAGAGATTTCTCACTCGAGGGAAAGGATGAGAACAGCTCAGGTGTTGAAGTGAACAGATTTGTGAGCGGGGACCTCACTTACTGGAGGGCTCCTCAATCACTGGAGGTCTCCTCAATCACTAGAAGGGTCCCATTCACCAGAGGGGTCTTTTCACTTTGGGAACAATAGGATGCACCCTATTTATTAAGAGAAACTCACTGACGGGGTGGACATCTCAGTCAATAGAGATGATCTTCCTCATTACAATGCAGCAGCGCAACAATGGGTGGCGACTCATTCATGTGAGAGCCATATCCATCAGGGAGGTTCTCGCTCATACAACATAGTGTAAGTAATTCACAAGAAAGTATCTCATTTAATAAAGAGATCTCAGTGGCTTATTGGATTCCAGTCACTGGATGTGATTTCTGTGATTGGTGGAGATTTCAGTTAGTCCTGGGAATCTTTGTCACTGGGTGAGATTAGTCACTGGATGAGGTTTTACTGGATGAGATTTCACTGGTTGAGGTTTCACTGGAAGGGATTTCATTGGATGAGATTTCACTCGAGATTTTACTGGTTGTGATTTCACTGGATGAGATTTCACTGGATGAGATTTCACTCAATGAGATTTCACTCAATGAGATTTTACTGGTGGATATTTCACTGGAGGAGATTTCACTGGTTGAGGTTTCACTGGAAGAGATTTCACTCGAGATTTTACTGGTTGAGATTTTACTGGAAGAGATTTTACTCAATGAGATTTCACTCAATGAGATTTTACTGGTAGATATTTCACTGGAGGAGATTTCACTGGTTGAGATTTCACTCGAGATTTTACTGGTTGTGATTTTACTGGTAGATATTTCACTGGAGGAGATTTCACTGGTTGAGATTTCACTGGATGAGATTTTACTGGATGAGATTTCACTGGATGAGATTTCACTCAATGAGATTTTACTGGTAGATGTTTCACTGGAGGTGATTTCACTGGATTAGATTTCACTGGTTGAGGTTTCACTGGAAGAGATTTCACGAAATGAGATTTCACTCGATATTTTACTGGTTGAGATTTTACTGGATGAGATTTCACTGCATGTGATTTCACTGGATGGGATTTCACTGGATGGGCCTTCCTGGTTTTTCTGACTCCAGCAGAGTTGACAATTTCTGCTGTAGTGCTTCAAGAACAGAAATTCCTAGATCGATCAGATTTTTAGTCAGAAACATTTGACAATATTAAAATCAATTCCCTGTCTATTCACTCCATGAATTATAGGAAATATGAAACATGTACAGATATATGGTGATATATAATCCAGTCCCAAACAATTGAGGAGCATTGTAAAAGAAATGTTATTTTGATGGTATGGTTTATTGATCTTGAATTGATTATTTGATTGGGTATTGATGGCATACTGATGTTTTCCGAACAGTACATTATGAGTATATGAATGATATGGTCATGATTGATGAATCATGGGCAGCACGGTGGCCTAGTGGTTAGCACAGCTGCCTTATGGCACTGAGGTCCCAGGTTCGATCCCGGCTCTGGGTCACTGTCCGTGTGGAGTTTGCACATTCTCCCCGTGTTTGCGTGGGTCTCGCCCCCACAACCCAAGAATGTGCAGAGTAGGTGGATTGACCACACTAAATTGGCCCTTAATTGGAAAAAATAATTGGGTAATCTAAATTTAAAAAAAAAATGATTGACGAATCATAAAGAAACAATTAATTTAAAAATCCCTCTAAAGGAATTTCCCAGTTACACTAAGGTATAAAATGATCAGAAATCAAATTTACTAAGTTAAACGTTTTCCTAATTTATATTCCCTGTTCCACAAATATATATTGTTGAATTTTGTCTGAGTTTCTGATCAACAGAGAGTGAAATATTCACTTGGCTCAGTGGTGCAGTTGATTTAGACATCTTGTAGTTTCTACCTGTTGTTGTATTTGTGTCTATTAAAATATAAATAAGAAATATTGGATAGTTTAGAAAGCTTCCTGTCCATGTCTAGAATTTGTTTCACTCACTCTGTAATTTGCCTCTGCCTGACCTGTCAATATCCCATCTTCAATAAGACACCTTGCGTAGGTTCTTCTCTTTGCATTGGTGTTCCCGTTTCATGAATGGCCGGGGATAGGTTCTTTGAACCCTTTGGCAGATTTGCAATGTGTGATCATAAGTTGCAAACCTCTGTTTGTCACTGGAAATGGATACCAGCATCTATCTCTTAATGGACACAGACACAGCTGGGGCTGTTTAGCACAGGGCTAAATTGATGGCTTTGAAAGCAGACCAGACAGGCCAGCAGTACGGTTCAATTCCTGTACCAGCCTCCCCGAACAGGCACCGGAATGTGGCGACTAGGGGCTTTTCACAGTAATTTCATTTGAAGCCTACTTGTGACAATAAGCGATTTTCATTTTCAGATATTAGTCCTTTTTTAATATAAATTTAGAGTATCCAATTTTTTCTTTGCAATTAAGGGGCAATTTAGTGTGGCCAATCCACCTATCCTACACATCTTTGGGTTGTGGGGGTGAGGCCCATGCAAACATGGGGAGGATATCAGTCCTAATCTCCCCTCTAGCTATCAATACAGTCCCCTGTCTCCTTACTGGACAGAGACACCAGTCCCAATCTCTTCTCTGGACACAGACATATAAACATACAGAATAAGGGCAGAAATAGACTATTTGGTCCCACAAGCCTGCCCTGCTATTCAGTACGGTCATGGCTGATCTATTTGTGTTTCACATTCTACATTCACATCTACCCCCAGATAAACTTTGTAATGAACAGAGCAGGACTCAAAGCTGCAATCTTTTCACATCACAATTAACATCAAAGTCTTATCCATTAGGCCATGTGACCAGCCCGTTTCTTAATCGGGCATGGAACGAGTGCCCACTGGTTACTGAGCTGCACTGTAATGAAGACGATTCTCTTTAATAACTGAGATGGCCTCAGATCCTCTCTAGCCAACAAGATACTCTCTGGTACATGAGATTGCCACTAATAATAATATCCTCTCAAATAGCTGAGATTCCAACTAATGGATAGGTTCCTATCCAGTAAGTGAATTTCTCTTTAATAAACAGGATAACGTCTATTGCCCTCATGGTGAAAAGATCTTCTGGTGAATGGAAATGTACAAAAACAACATGTATTTATTTAGCACCTTTAGAATGGGGAAATGTCCCAAGGTATTTTACAGTATCTTGTCAAAAGAAACTTCTTGTCCAGTCCCATTTGAAGATATTAGGACAGGTGCCTAAAACTCATTAAAGAGGTAGATTTTCAGGTACCTCTTAAAGAAGGGAGAGATGAATAGCTTTAAGGAGGGAATTCCAGCGTCTGGGAAGAGGTAGATGAAGCGTAGTAATGTAATTAAAATCTAAGATGAGCAAGAAATCTGATTTAGTGGAGTGCAGTGATCACAGAAGGTTGCTGGGTTGGAGGTGGTTATGAAGGATGGAGATGGACAAGGCCTTGAAAGGATTTGAGCACAAGGTTCCGGATTTTTTAATTGAGGTATTACAGGGCTGGGAGCAAGTACAGGGGTGATGGGTGAACAGGGCTTAGTGCAATTTGGAGTTTTGGATGAGCTGACGTTCATGCAGAATGAAAGGGGGAGGATTTGAAACAATCTGATGAGAGACAGTGTGAGGGTGACACCTCAAACCAGGGACATCAAGGTTGAATCTTGAGCCCTACCCAAGTCTGCGAGAGGGTGATGGAGGCAGATTAGAGATAGATAGAGACACAATTAATTCCCCCTGAAGAGGGAAAAGCCTCTTGTGAAATAATGGAAATGGGAGCATTTATTTTAATTCAGTCAGACAGTGCCATAGGAACATAGGAGCTGATCCAATATCTAACACAATCTGACCCAATGAAATGTTACATGTCTCATCTCTAGGCATAAATAACACATGTACTCTGTACCCGGTACTTTGCACATATCCTATCTGTCAAATTAAAGATACGCCTAATACTGTTCACAGAGAGGTTATAAATAAATCGCCGCTACCACAATATGTACCTCTACATGTATCTCCTCTGGACCCTGTTCATTCCCAGTGGTATCCCATGTATTAGCTCTATTCTCAATGGGACTGTAGTTGCATATATCCATTTTTCACCCAATGCATTTACGCATACCTAGTCTACACTAAATTCAATGACTTTCACCCACTTTCTACTCATTTAACAGAAAAACCTTTGTCCAAGGGATATAGTTTAGAAAGTCATTTATAGTCTTTTTTATTGATGGATAATTTGGAATAAATTCCCACTCCATTCTCAGTGTATTGTGCACTTATTTGGTGTCAAGGATAAGACAGTGAGAAGGAATTCTTTATTCATTACAACATTCTATAAAATAAGACAACCAATCAGCTGCTACTGCAGTGGTATCCATCAAGACCTCGACACATCATTATTCAGTTCTGAACAGATGGTCTTGAACTTGACCAGTGACCTGAATCTAGTCATTTTGTCATGTTTGTAAGAACAAACTGTCCGATAAACTGATTGCCTTCAGTCTCTTCAAACATATAATTGATACCATTGTCGTTGAAACATCGGTTAGATGTGGAACAGAGTTTTCTGCATGTTTAAGTTCTTGAGAAAGTCCTGGATAACGTTGATATATATGACACGGTTTCAAAAATGAAACCACTTGTAATAAGTATATAACACAATAATTGCATTATTGTTTAGAGAGAACCAAGTACTTTAACAATTCATTATTCTTTGAAGTCCAGTAACTGCTTTCCGGGAGGGAAATGGTACACACATCCCACAAACAGCGGTTAGTATTTTCTGTTATTGTCTAAATGAGGGGCACAGGGAGAATTCTTCACTCGCCCTTGAATAGGCAACGGAGTTTTCAGCGCCTATTTTCACCAGCACATTGGTTTGCAAGAAGCACTTTCTAACGAGCAGCATTCTCTCAGTGCTAGTGTAGATGTGAAGCCCCATGGATCCATAGATTCTTGATTCAGAGGTAACAGTTTTACCAACTCAGCCAAAGAAGCCATTTGGGGCATTTTTCCGGACGGTTGCAAGGTGACTGAAAAAGGTTTGCGCTGGGAGATATTTTGCATTTGATGGTAGATTTGTGTTGGATCTTTTGTGTTCGAGGACCACTCTGGGAATTTTGTACTGGGTGGTTCGCTCAGGAATGTTGGAGTTTCTGTGCGGGAGGTGTTGCTTGGGAAATTGATGCTGGGAGAGAGATTGCAACTTGGAGGTGGGTTGGGGGGGGTGATTTGCGTTGATTTTTTTTTCTGGGATGGGTTGTAATAGGGCACCCGAGCCCAGAGTGTTCCGGCAGTAAAGTGTATGTGTTCTGGGGTGTCCGAGAGAGACAACAGCCTCATAAAACTGCTGGAAAGAGCAGAGGGATTGATGAGGTTAACCTGTTAATGGTCACCAATGTATCACCTGAAGCAAACAGTGATGAGATTAATCAGACTGGAGCTGCCGTAACACCCAAACTGTGCCTTGGACCCTGTGCCCAGTGCAGGGGTACCACCCTGATTTGCCAGGCAGGTGGGCACCGGGGGGGGGGGGGGGGGGTGCCCCTGTTCTGGACTGCTGTAAATTTTCAATCTTTTCACATTTTATTGTCATCTCTTAACCTACACCTTGAAACTAATTTATGACAAAAAAATCATGCTCCGTATCCCAGTCAATAGATTAAAATATTTGGACTGAAAACGATGTCGATTATTGCAATATTTATATTTACTGCCTGTGGTGAGGCAGCAGACCCTGTTTTAACACAATTATCATCGACCTCCACAAATCTTGTGCATAAAATGGACTTTAACAGGAAAACATTTCCATCCGATTGAACTCTGACAAGGGGATTGCTGAAATAAACCTCTTTAAAAACCCAGTACCTTTCCCGGAAATTCACTTGTTTGACTTTGAACGTCAGGCTTGTAGCAATTTCTCTTCCCATCTTCCCACCACCATATAGAAGGAATAGGTTGGGAATGGGAGGCGGAAGGAGCAGCCCCTCCCTTCCCCCACGCCCGTCCGAAGCTTTCTCAAATGGCCACATTATCTTAAACTGACCCCACCCCCCCCATTGCCCCAGAGCAGATCCCCAATGGACACACCAGACTGGGAAAGTTAACTTTGGTCTGGAGCGATTTTATTTTTAAGAAAACATGAAGATCGTGTCGGGTTATCTAAACAGTTCATGAAACCCGCCCCAGATTTCAGAACAGTGTTAAATAATCTCATTAAATGCTGGTTTAATCTATGCAACATTTTATCTCATTGATGGGAATCTTAGAAATGAGGTTACGAATTGCCATTAAAAACTGGTTGTGTTGGGCCCGAAAGGTTTGTGGAGACTGGAACACCTGACTTGTGGGAAACAGTGGAACGGGTTGGCGTCCGGGAAGTAGAAGGTCAGAGGGGCCGAATGGTCTTCTTCGTCACAGCTGGTGCTGGTGAAAGTTGTAGATGTCTGGAAATGCTAAACATTTCAGACTGTCTGATCCCAGTTTCAATTCCTGTTGACGTGGGGCGGGGGGGGGGGGGGGGGGGGGGCGGGGGGGGGGGGCAGTCGAATAAATAATAAAATCAATAAAGGGGGTGAGTGGAGGGACCTCTGGGGGGATGTGTGAGGAACCAGTGGCGGGAACACAGTTCAGCATCACCTGCTCCAGGGGCAATTACGATGGGCAACTAATGCCTCACAAAATCCTCCCTGACTCTAAATCCCATCCATCCGCCTTCTTTCCAATCTCCTCTGTGGTTGAAGTAATAATAATAATGCCTTGTGCCACCCCAGGTCCCAGGGCCATCCCTCAGGCACCTGGGCTCCTCATTGAGGAGCAGGGAGCAGGTTGTTGCTGGAGGATGGCAGGGACCCGCAGTTGCTGGAGGATGGCAGGGACCCGCAGTTGCTGGAGGATGGCAGGGACCCGCAGTTGCTGGAGGATGGCAGGGACCCGCAGTTGCTGGAAGATGGCAGGGACCCGCAGTTGCTGGAGGATGGCAGGGACCCGCAGTTGCTGGAGGATGGCAGGGACCCGCAGTTGCTGGAGGATGGCAGGGACCCGCAGTAGCTGGAGGATGACAGGGACCCGCAGTTGCTGGTGGATGACAGGGACCCGCAGTTGCTGGAGGATGGCAGGGACCCGCAGTTGCTGGAGGATGGCAGGGACCCGCAGTTGCTGGAGGATGGCAGGGACCCGCAGTTGCTGGAGGATGGCAGGGACCCGCAGTAGCTGGAGGATGACAGGGACCCGCAGTTGCTGGAGGATGGCAGGGACCCGCAGTTGCTGGAGGATGGCAGGGACCCGCAGTAGCTGGAGGATGACAGGGACCCGCAGTTGCTGGAGGATGGCAGGGACCCGCAGTTGCTGGAGGATGGCAGGGACCCGCAGTTGCTGGAGGATGGCAGGGACCCGCAGTTGCTGGAAGATGGCAGGGACCCGCTGTTGCTGGAGGATGGCAGGGACCCGCAGTTGCTGGAGGATGGCAGGGACCCGCAGTTGCTGGAGGATGGCAGGGACCCGCAGTTGCTGGAGGATGGCAGGGATCCGCAGTTGCTGGAGGATGGCAGGGACCCGCAGTTGCTGGAGGATGGCAGGGACCCGCAGTTGCTGGAGGATGGCAGGGACCCGCAGTTGCTGGAAGATGGCAGGGACCCGCTGTTGCTGGAGGATGGCAGGGACCCGCAGTTGACCCCTGTGCGGATAACTGGCTAATATTGAAACAAAGATTCGCTGCCACATTCTACATCAGAAACATTCACTCAGGCGCTTTGGGTTTTTGGTCAACTTTGTAGCAAATTTATCCCTATTGGAAAGCTGGAATTCTCTCCCTTAAAAACCTGTTGATTAAAACCTCCTGGTTGGAAGGCCATTGAGAACATTGTGGACGCGGGTGGGTAAGTTTATTATGGAGCAAAGAGTTAAAGATGCAGAACATTCATGATTCGAGGGGCTGAATGGCCCCCCTCCTGTTGCCGTTTCTCTATTAGAACGGGAGCTTGGAAGAGGTTATTACCTTTAGAAGCCTGGCTGTTGGAAGATTAAAGCCAGGTTGGGGTTATTTCTGCCCCAGTTTGAACAGCAGTCTGCTTGATCTTATAAGGGAATCGCTGCTGTCCCGAGAGAGGGAAAAGAAACTTCAAAAGTCATCATGCAGCGATTTGGGACATTGCCAAACCATCCGGCGATGCCCGTGGACCCTCCCACCAACGGTTTCAAAGACTGAGCTTTGACCAACAAACAACCTGTATTCATGTAGCGCCTTTACATTAGCAGGAACACGAGTCTCCTCACCTGCGGGGTTCGGCTGAGTGGGGAGGCTGCCTTTGAGTTGGGGACTGGCTGAGGGGGTGGGGCTGATAGACTCAGAAAAAAACCTATGAATCAGTTCCAATACTTTGGAAAACTTTTAATATTAACACCAAACAAACCAGTGTTGCCCTGAATTTATTCTGATTTCCAAAGATTGGTGCCTCACTCCCGAAACAAATCCTCGCTCTTGAAACCATTTTCTACCCGTGACAATACTCGATTTTAGCTTTTTGTGAATTCAAATTTGCTCCTAAATATTCTGGTCAACAATCAAACACCACATGAGTAAATAACAGATCGCAATGAACAGGCTGCGGGGAATTCTGTCCAATCTCAGCTGGGAATGAGGACTCTGTGCTGGGAATGAGGAATCTGTGCTGGGAATGAAGAATCTCAGCTGGGAATGTGGAATCTCAGCTGGGAATGAGGACTCTGTGCTGGGAATAAGGAATTAGTGCCAGGAATAAGAAATCTGTGCTGGGAATGAGGAATCTGAGGTGGGAATGAGGTATCTCAGCTGGAAATGAGGAATCACAGCTGGGAATGAGGACTCTGTGCTGGAATTGAGGAATCTGTGCTGGGAATAAGGAATCTGTGCTTGGAATAAGGAATCTGTGCTGGGAATAAGGAAACTGTGCTGGAATGAGGAATCTGTGCTGGGAATGATGAAGCCCAGCTGGGAATGAGGAATCTGTGCTGGGAATGAAGAATCTGTGCTGGGAATGAGGACTCTGTGCTGGGAATGAAGAATCTCAGCTGAGAATGAGGAATCTGTGCTGGGAATGAGGAATCTGTGCTGGGATTGAGGAATCTAAGCTGGGAATGAGGAAATTCAGCTGGGAATGAGGAATCTGTGCTGGGAATAAGGAATCTCTGGTAAGAATGTGGAATCTGTGCTGGGAATGAGGAATCTGCTGGGAATGAGCAATCTGTGCTGGGAATGAGGAATCTGTGCTGGGAAGCGGTCCGGCAGGTTTGGGATGTTTCACAAAAACCTTTAAATCTGCTCCATAAGTGGTCCCAGCATCAGGAGGAGAGGCGGCAGAAATTGGAGAATGAGAAAAGATTTGCCCAGGTCAGATCTGAACAAACTGCTTAGAAATGGGGACTGGTTTTATTGGCTGCTAAGCTGAACTGGCGCATGGTGTCAGTACCGGGTGGGAGCCCAGCCTTGCCCAGGGGGAAATACCCCAGCTCAGCCCTGCCCAGCCCAGGGGGAAATACCCAGGCCCAGGGGGAAATACCCAGACCCAGGGGGAAATACCCCAGCCCAGGGGAAATACTCCAGCGCAGGGGGAAATGCCCCAGCCCAGCGCAGTGTGAAATACCACAGCCCAGCCCTGCCCAGGGGGAAATACCCCAGCCCAGCCCTGCCCAGCCCAGCCCAGCCCAGGGTGAAATACCCCAGCCCAGGGGAAATACTCCAGCACAGGGGGAAATGCCCCAGCCCAGCCCAGTGTGAAATACCACAGCCCAGCCCTGCCCAGGGGGAAATACCCCAGCCCAGCCCTGCCCAGCCCAGCCCAGCCCAGGGTGAAATACCCCAGCCCAGGGGAAATACTCCAGCGCAGGGGGAAATGCCCCAGCCCAGCCCAGTGTGAAATACCACAGCCCAGCCCTGCCCAGCCCAGCCCAGGGGGAAATACCCAGGCCCAGGGGGAAATGACCCAGCCCAGGGGGAAATGCCCCAGCCCAGCCCAGCCCAGGGTGAAATACTCCAGCCCAGGGGGAAATACTCCAGCCCAGGGGGAAATACTCCAGCCCAGGGGGAAATACTCCAGCCCAGAAGGAAATACTCCAGCCCAGCCCTGCCCAGGGGGAAATGCTCCAGCCCAGCCCTGCCCAGGGGGAAATACCTGAACTCTGGGTGCCATTCGCTGGAGCTCTTTACAAAGGCAGTGGCTGAGAGGCTGATTAGATGCTGGAGCTGCCCCCAGAGCAGCTAATGAGCCTCGGCCGAGACTCCGCTTCACCCCCACCCCTCTCCTCACCCTCCACCCTTAACCCCCCTCTCTCGCTCAATGCCTCTCTCCCCTCTCCTCACACCCCCCTCCGCCCACCTTCCTCACCCCCCTCTCTCACCCCTCCAACCCACCTCACCACCTCCACCTTCCCCACCCCCTCCCTGACTCCCCTCGCTAGCCCCCTCCTCACACCCTTCCTCACCCCCTCACTCCCCCTTCCTCACACACACACCCTCACACACACACCCTCACCCCCTCAACACCTCCCTCAACCCCCACCCCCTCAACACCGCCATCACCCCCCCACCTCATCACACACAAACCCTCCCCCTCCTCATCCCTCACCCCCACCCCTTCCTCACCCCCCATACACACCCTCCTCACCCCCAAGCCCCTCACTCTCCACCCCTCACCCCTTGATCCCGCACCCCCTTCACCCAGTCATCTCCACACACCCTCACCCCCCTTCCTCACCCCCCTACACCCAGCCCCCTCCTCACCCCTTCCTCTTACCCCCTTCACCCCTCTCACCCCCCTCACGTCAGCCCTGGTTATAGCTCCACAAAATCATCTCTTCATTCGGGCCAATAAAGACCCGGGGCCACTGGTCAGACTTTTAATTGTCAATAAATCCGCCTCAGCTCCCGCGGCCCAGCAAATGCAGCAGAGACGCCACACATTCCCATCCCTCACTGTTTGTGTCCAATTGTGTACCATTCCTGAGCTGTGAGATCCCCCCCTCTCCCAACCCTTCTCCCCCAACCCCCTGCCCCCACCCCCTCTCCCCCTACCCTCCCCATCCACCACCTCCTCCCTCCCCAACCCCCCCAAATCCTCTCCCTCCACCCCACCCCCACCCCTTCCTCCCCACCGTCCACCCTCCCAACCCCCCCGCCCCCTTCCCCCAACCCCTCCCCCCACCTCATCGCCTCTCCCTCTCTGTCCCCACCACGCCCAACCCCCTCCCAACCAACCCACCCCCCACTCCCAAGCCCCCTCCCCCACCCCTCCCCTCATCCCCCTCCCCCACCGCCTCACTCCCCACCCCCTCCCCCACCCACCCTCTTCCCCCTCCCACTCCATCTCCATGAAACCCCCTCCCCACTCTCTCTCCCCCAACCCCCTCCCACCTCCTCTCCCCCTCCCCACCCCCTCTCCTCTCCCTTGCCCCTCCCTCCCCCTCCCCACCCCCTCTCCCCCCACCGCCTCTCCACCCGCCCCAGCCTCCTTCCCATCCCCCTCTCCCCACCCCTCTTCTCCTCCTCACCCCCTCACCCTCCCGCCATTCCTCCCCACCCGCTGTCCTACTCCACAGGCCCGGGAATGTGCTCTGCACTCTCCTGTGCACGATGAGCTGCTGAACCCATGTCTCACTTGCTAACTGGTGACATTTATTCATTAAAGTGTTTCTATCAGTCTGTGATTATGTCAGTGTCTGTGTTTTTATGTATATATTTAATAGGTATTAATATCTGTGCATATTAATATATCTAAATCAGTGTGTGTATTTCTAAATCAGTGTGTGTATTAACAGAAAATGTTTGAAACATTCAGGATTCCAGTAGTTTTCTTTTCAGATCGCCAGAATAGGAATGGTTTCTGCATATATTTTAATCTCCTAACTAATGTAGATGTATATTTTAATCTCCTAACTAATGTAGATGCATATTTTAATCTCCTAACTAATGTAGATGTATATTTTAATCTCCTAACTAATGTAGATGCATATTTTAATCTCCTAACTAATGTAGATGTATATTTTAATCTCCTAACTAATGTAGATGCATATTTTAATCTCCTAACTAATGTAGATGCATATTTTAATCTCCTAACTAATGTAGATGTATATTTTAATCTCCTAACTAATGTAGATGTATATTTTAATCTCCTAACTAATGTAGATGTATATTTTAATCTCCTAACTAATGTAGATGCATATTTTAATCTCCTAACTAATGTAGATGTATATTTTAATTTCCTAACTAATGTAGATGCATATTTTAATCTCCTAACTAATGTAGATGTATATTTTAATCTCCTAACTATTGTCGATGCATATTTTAATCTCCTAACTAATGTAGATGCATATTTTAATCTCCTAACTAATGTAGATGCATATTTTAATCTCCTTACTAATGTAGATATATACAATAATCTGCATTACTGAACAAATATACATATTAATATCTGATCAAAAAGATGTGTGTGAATTAATCTCTAATATTTGTGTATTTGATTTCATGAATATGTCCATGAGTATATCCATTTATTTATGTCAGACTGGTGCTTTGTTAACTCTCTCTCGTAACTGCTGGGGAGTGGATGGTGACAAACGGTTGTTAATTTTTTCTCACATTCTGACCGCAATCTTCTACGTTTTTATTTGTAACTATCCCTCACTCGGTACTTCTGTTTTATTGTATTTTGCACTCCCCCCTCCTCCAACACAAACACAAGCACACACAACCCTCCTACCAGGCCGAGGTGCAATACCACACACTGGAATCGTTTTTAATGTTTTTTGTTTAATCAGTCTCCCACGCTACTTGAAACGATGAAGGCCACAATATTGCTGTAACTGCTCTCTCTCGCTTTTCTCTCTCTCCCTCTGTCTCCCCCCATCCAAGTCCCAACTCTGACTTGCTTGGAATTCCGGAGGGTTGGATGGACCTCAGATCGGCGAAGCAAACCCACTGCGCCCCCCACACACAAACACACTTGGGAGGGTTGATTTAAATTAACCATTTCCTAACCCCCCCCCCCCCTCCCCCCACTCCCTAACCGAGGGAAGAATCTTGCAGATTTTTAAAAGTGAGGAAGGGTCCCAATTTTAACAATCACTCGATCTCTGGGTCCACAATACATGAATGACTGTGTCCCCACATTAATGCCGAGACAGATTTGGATGGCGCCCTTTTCAATGATTATTATCTGCACAGTGGATCAGCCAGAACCCGGAACACTGGAGACGGAGATAAATATGTCAACATTTAATGCTTCTCAAAAATAATCATTCGTTCCGATAAAAAAATCTGCTCATTATCCGTTAATTATATATATGTATTTGTAAATATATATTCGTTAAAACAAATCTCATTGCGTCGAACGGTTAATAAGGATTTAACAATGAATATATGATGGACTAGGAATGACTGGTTAATAATTGACAGTTCCATAACAACAATAAATTCATTTCAAGCGCACAAGTATTTTGTTTGATTCTGTTGTTCAATTGTTCTGTTATTCTCCCAACGCCACTGAACCTGTGCAACAAATAATCCGATTAGTGTTTGAAATATGGGGGTCGCTTTGTCCAACTTTCCCCTGGGCTGTCCGGGTGGGGGGGCTGCAATGGGACAGGGGGAGGTTTAAACACCCGCTACACCCACTGCTGCCCCCAGCGTCCTAACGTTAACCCCTCCACAGTTAACCCTCTCCTGCCCGATCCTTGCTCCCAACACAGTGTTTGAAAATCAGGAAACCGAAGAGAAAATGTCCCAAGGCGGGAAAAACCTTGATTTGAGCCATTCCTCATCAATAACACAAAAAGCGCAATTTTATTTAAAGACACGCCAGGTCTTTCACTGCGGTCTCTGGTTTGGGAACCCACCCGGGTCCCGGGACGGACGGTCCGGCGCGCTTTCTGCTTTGGCGCAGTTTTCTGAGCGTCAGGATTTCTCCTCGAACACAGTTATTGGTGTCAGAGTTCCCAACCCACACCTCCCCGGGTGAGTGTCAGAAAGAGAGAGAGGGAGGAAGGGAGAGAGGGGTGGGGAGGGGGAGAGAGGACGGGAGAGAAGGGGGGAGGGAGGGAGAGAGAGAGAGGGGAGAGAGGGAGGAGGAGAGAGAGAAGGGGAGAGGGAGGGAGTGAGGGAGAGAGAGAGGGAGGGGGAGAGAGAGAGGGAGGGAGAGAGAAAGGGAGGGAGGGAGGGAGAGAGGCAGGGGGTGAGAGAGAGGGAGGAAGGGAGAGAGGGAGGGGGAGAGAGAGAGAGAGGAGGGGAGAGGGAGTGAGTGAGGGAGGGGAGGGAGAGAGAGAGGCAGGGGAAGAGAGAGAGGGAGGAGGGGAAGAGGAAGGGGGAGGGAGAGAGAGGAGGGAAGAGAAGGGAAGAGGGAGAGAGGGAGGAGAGGGAAGGAGGGAGAGAGGCAGGGGAGAGAGCGAGAAAGGGAGGGAGGGAGAGATGAGGAGTGGGGGGAGAGGTAGAGAGAGGGGAGAGTCGAGAGGGGGGGAGAGAGGGGGGAGAGAGAGAGGAAGGGAGAGAAGGGAAGAGGGAGACAGGGAGGAGAGGGAAGGAGGGAGAGAGGGAGAGAGGCAGGGGCGAGAGCGAGAAAGGGAGGGAGGGAGAGATGAGGAGTGGGGGGAGAGGTAGAGAGAGGGGAGAGAGGGGGAGAGTCGAGAGGGGGGGGAGAGGGGGGGAGAGAGAGAGGGAGGGAGAGAAAGAGGGAGAGGGAGGGAGAGAGAGAGACAGGGGGGAGGGAGAGACAGAGGGGGAGAGAGGGAAAGAGAGACATGGGGACAGGGAGAGAGGGGGAGGGAAAGAGAGAGAGGGAGAGAGGGGCTCTGAAACTCTGCGTCTCCCATAGAAACATCGGCAGAGGTCGAACAGGTCCAAATAAATGGTGCAAATTACTCCGAAAGTGGAGAGCGAGCGAATGGTCAATTTCTTTATCACGTCACTTACAAACCATCCCAGAATCACGTTAAGCAGAAATCCCGGAGAGAAATCCCGCCGCAAACTCGAATCAGAAAGCGAGAGAGCAAAAACAATCCCCATTTTAAACACTGATGGGAGAATCATTTCTCCCAACCGCGGAATGTTAGATGTAGCAAAGGTTCAGGTCCTGGCGCTGATCGTCTTGGCGTTTCGTGTGTTTAAAATTCCAGTTCAATTTCACCCCTTCAAATGATCCCTCTGAAGCTTCCTGGTGCCAAACATTGCACCGGCTCTGCCTCCCGGATACTTTGCTGCCGTTTTCATCCCAAATAAAGTCCTTGAAATGTTCATCTTTTCCATAATTTGTTTCAGTCGCTGACCCGGGTCTAAAGACCCGTTTCGGGATCTAAAGGGACCAGTACACCGCGGAGGGTCCGACATTGAGTTTAGTTTGCTGATCCGGATTGGCAGTGATCTGAATCTCTTCCATGGTTTAGATGAAAGTGTGTAAAACTCAGGCAAACTCCGCAACTAGGCAAAAAACTAACTGGCACCAAAATAGTCAGGAAACTGTGACCATTCCTTGACAGAATTGTGAATAATTACTTAATTAAACATGAAAAAAAATGAGCAGATGGAGTTTTACAAAAGCTATTTTTTATTTTGCTCTGGGAAGGTACAAAAAGCCCGAGGTGTTTATACAATAAATGGGGAATAAAAACGGTCTCAAGTTGCCCCAGAAAAGTCCCCCACTTGCTGCCAGCGATGATACGGGTCGTCAGGATCAACAAGTAAGTGTGAAAGATACTAAATGGTGTTATTATCCGGTAATGTTATTGAAGGATGAATAAATAATTAGCTTTCAAATAAATGTAATGCTTTGGATCCGGAGCTAATGAGAAAAAGTGATTGAATTGATATCCTGGAATGTTAATGCCCCGAGCGGATTTTTTAGGATCACATCAGGTGAGATGTGACGTCCCTGCATTATTTAATCCTATCTCAATATTAACACGAGTGTCAGTGATATTTAAACAGGGATGACCAGCGGAAATTAACGATAGACTAGGAGCGCCTGATCCCGCATTATCCCCGAATAGTTATTAAACCCGGCTCCATGGAGGATCTTCCAATGTTCCCAGACTGAATGGTTACTGGGAGTCGATGGTACAACAAGTCCTCAGAGGCGCTGGGATCTCTCCAGTCCTCCCACGGTATAGGCGACACAGGTAAACGACACACAGACAACGGTGCTTACAGGATTCGAACACCCGGCTCGATTGGCGTTTGATAAGAGCAGTCCCTTTCCAAACGAATACATCTAAATTATTAATAGAATCAGCGGAAAGTTGGCCAATTCAAGGCCAAGTTTCCTCTCCCATCTCCTCTAAAAATCAACAACCATTCCCACGTTGGAACTAAAATGTGCTGTTGCCAATATTTTGAAACTTTGCAAGTCACTTTTTTTTCAACGATATATTGCGATTGTTTTTAGATCGCGACAGCGTCAGATCAAATGTTAAAACTCCACTCAATCCAGATGGTTATAAAAAGCAACGGTATATTAACAAAGAGAAACGATTCAGGCGCCAATTCCTCCCGGACTCCCCACAATTCTCTCACCTTACCACTGCGGAGATTCATTATTTAATCTCATGCATATATCCCGACGTTTAAACAGCCTGGAAATAACAATTTATTTGATAAATCGAGGGAAATGACAGAAACAGTGAGATATGTTGGCTGATAATTGCCTCTGGTGTCCAGTGTATACATATTTCAGATTCTATATTTGATGTAATACATTCTACACATTGCATTTGGATTTAGCAGCTGCTAATGCGACATTGGGACGAGAAATGCAGAATGGGTCATTTTCCCCCAGCGATGGATCAGTGCAGTGTTATAGTGGCTGTGATCGATAATCTGCTGCATTCGATGCCTAAACCTGGTAACAAATTACTGTTGCTGCAATTGTGGATTAATGAATATAAAAATCCCCAGTAAGTGATCCGGGGAATTGTCTGCACCGTCATTCCCAACGCTAACTGTGCATTGCCAGCTAATTGGCAAATTGGCAAATCCTTTCCTTTCTAGTACAAACCGGCTGGAATTAGCTATTTTCTTTACTCACTTCCCCCCTGAGCTAGTTACAGGGGCTGAGATAGGGATCCGCGGGCAGGTGGCGGGGCTCCTGTGTGATTCTTACTCTTAACACTGTTCAAGCCAGAGAGCTTCAATGATCAGAACGTTATTCAGAATAGCAATATTGTGAAAGGTATGTTCCAGAATGTTAGCACAAAACAAACAGATAAAACCCAACTAATTGCTGGCATTTTTATCGGGGTTATAATATATAATATATATGTAATAAACCATTTTCTGATTCAATTTCTGTACAGCAGAGTCTTCGCCGTATGTTATCCAGTTATGATATATATCACATACCATTATATTATCTATAGTTCGTAAATAATGTTCACGACTTCCGGAGGGTTTAGGGAGGAGGGGGGTTATTATTCTGGCGTGAATGTGTAAATCTAATTAGTTCCCCATTTCTGTCTCTTCGCTGAGAACAGCGGAAAATTGAATTTTCCTGCACTGATTTTCCAACTGTTGCAATGGGAAAGCAGAGTTAGTGGAGAAATTACTCCCCTCACACTCACACCTTCTCTCCATCTCCTCACAGTCTCTCAGATTATATTTCTAGACATGTCCGCCAGACATAGTCGGCAAACAAAAGCTTTCCCCTAAAATCCGGGTGGGATTTACTAAGAAACTCACAACTTCCTCTTAGAGCAGAGCGGACCGTGCGCCGGGAAACGAGACCCGTAATTGGAAACCCTCATTAAAGAAGAGTGAATATTTGTGATGAATTATTAAAGATGGATTGCTGCCTCACAGCGATACCCCAGAGGAAAGCTCTCCTCCCGGGACGGTGGAGCTGAATTCACCGTCTGGGCTCTGGGTTGAATTGGTTGCACACCGGGAGACAGCTGCCTGCGCCAGATGTTGGACTTGCGCCCAAACTGCGCCAGTTCCTTCACTCCCCCGGTATCACCATCGAGGAGAACACTCCTGTCACTTTAAGTGTCTGGGACATTACAATGCCAATCTCACAAGTTATATTCTCAAAGTTTGTGCACACAGCTTTGTTTGAAGAGGAGATGTTGGCGTTTACTGCGTTGCTGTTTGTGGAGTCTTGCTGTGTGGCAATTGCCGCGTTTCCCACAACAGATCCTGCATCAAAACCACCTCCACTAAAAGCAAAATGCTGCAGTTGACGGGAATCTGAAACAAAAGAAACACAATGCTGGAAATCCTCAGTCGCTCTGTCAGCATCTGGGAAGCGCAGAAAATGAATGTTTCGAGTCCAATATGAGATCTCCGGAGGTTAACTCAAAATATTAACTTGACTTTACTCACCACAGGTGCTCCCGATCCTGTTGAGCAATTCCAGCGTTTTCTGCTCTTAGTTCAACAATGACCTCATTGGCGCTGAAGCACTTTGCGACATCAGGCAGTCCGGATTTTTTTTAACTTGGCCTAGGACTGACACTATCACTGTCAGTGTTCACAAACACTGTCACTATCTCTGTCAGTGTTCACAAACACTGTCACTATCCCTGTCAGTGTTCACAAACACTGTCACTATCACTGTCAGTGTAGAAAAACACTCACTATCACTGTCATGTACACAAATACTGTACACAAACACTGTCACAATCACTGTCAGTGTCCACAAACACTGTCGCTATCACTGTCAGTGTACAGAAACACTGTTACTATCACTGTCATGTACACAAATACTGTGCAAAAATACTGTCACTATCACTGTCAGTGTCCACAAATACTGTACACAAACACTGTCACTATCACTGTCAGTGTCCACAAACAATGTCACTATCACTGTCAGTGTCCACAAACACTGTCACTATCACTGTCATGTACACAAATACTGTACACAAACACTGTCACTATCACTGTCAGTGTACACAAATATTGTACAAAAACACTGTCACTGTCAGTGTACAGAAATACTGTACACAAACACTGTCGCCATCATTGTCATGTACACAAATACTGTACACAAACATTGTCACTATCAGTCAGTGCCCACAAACAATGTCACTATCACTGTCAGTGTCCAAAAACACTGTCACTATCACTGTCATGTACACAAATACTGTACACAAACACTGCCACTATCACTGTCATGTACACAGATACTGTACACAACACTGTACTATCACTGTCATTATACACAAATACAGTACACAAACACTGTACTATTACTATCATTGTACACAAATACTGTACACAAACACTACTATCACCGTCAGTGTACACAAATACTGTACACAAACACTGTACTATCACTGTCATTGTGCACAATCACTGTACACAAGCACTGTACTATCACTGTCACTGTACACAAACACTATACTATCACTGCCACGGTACACAACCACTGTACATACTACTATCATTGCCTTAAGTACTGTAGAAAAACACTACTATCATTGTCATTGTACATAAGTGCTGCACACAAACACTGTTCTATCACTGTCATTGTACACAAACACTGTACTATCACTGTTATTGTACACAAACACTGCACATAAACACTACTATCACTGTCACTGTACACACACTGTATGTACTATCACTGTCACTGTACACAACTACTGTACTATTGATGTAATTGTACACAAATACTGCACACAAACATTGTACTATCACTGTCATTGTACAGAAACACTGTACTGTCACTGACATTGTCCACAATCATTGTACTATCACTATCATTGTACACCAACACTGTACTGTCACTGACATTGTACACAAATACTGTACACAAACACTGTATTATCACTGTCATTGTACAAATACTGTACACAAACAGTACTATCACTATCATTGTACACAAACACTGTTCACAAACACTGTACTATCACCGTCATTGTACACAAATACGACCAACACTGTCATTGAACACAAGCACTATACTATCACTGCCATGATACATAAATACTACTATCACTATCATTGCCATAAGTACTGTAGAAAAACACTGTACTATCATTGTACATAAGTGCTGCACCTAACACTGTTCTATCACTGTCATTGTACACAAACACTGTACTATCACTGTTATTGTAGACAAACACTGCACATAAACACTGTACTATCACTGTCACTGTACACAACCACTGTGCTATCAATGTAATTGTACGCACATACTGCACACACACACTGTACTATCACTGTCATTATACACAAATACTGTACATAAACACTGTACTGTAACTGTCATTGTACACAAATACTGTTCACAAACCTTACTATCACTGTCATTGTACACAAACACTGAACTATCACTATAATTGTACAGAAATACTGTACACAAACACTGCCATCACTATCATTGTACACAAATACTACTAACACTGTCACTGTACACAAGTACTGTACACAAACACTGTACAACCACTGTCATTGTACACAAATACTACTATCACTATCATTGCCATAGGTACTGTACACAAACACTGTACTATCACTCTCCTCAAGTTCTGCACACAAACACTGTACTATCACTGTTATTGTACACAAATACTACTATCACTATCATTGCCATAAGTACTGTACACAAACACTGTACTATCACTATCAATGTACACAAGGTGCTGCACACAAGCACTGTATTATCACTATCACTGTACACAAATACTGCATAGAAACACTGCACTATCACTGCCATCATACACAAGTATTGTTCAAACACTGTACTATCACTGTCATTGTACACAAGTACTGTACATAAACTCTGTACTATCACAGTCATTGTACACAAATACTGTACACAAACACTGTACTATTACTGTCATTGTACACAAATACTGTACAAACACGACTATCACTGTCATTGTACACAAATACTGTACACAAACATTCTAAATGTACACACATACTGTACACAAACACTTCTATCCCTGTCAATGTATACAAAAACTATACACAAGTACTGTACTATCATTGTCACTGTACACAGGCTGTACACAAACACAATCACTATTGTCATTGTACATGAATACTGTACACAACACTGTACTATCACTATCATTGTACATACATACTGTACATAAACACTGTAAAGGTAAAGTCGCCATTGTCCCAACTGACCGTAGGCTGCGTTCCCCTTTGAGGGTGTTATCACTGTCATTGTACACAAATACTGTACACAAACACTGTACTATCACTATCATTATACACAAATACTGTACACAAACTGTCCTATCACTGTCATTATACACAAGTACTATACACAAACTATCACAGTCATTGCACACAAATACTGTACACAAACACTGCTATCACTGCCATTGTGCAGACATGCTGCACACAAACATTGTCACTATCACTGTACACAAATACTGTATTATCACTGCCATTGTACGCAAATACTGTGCACAACACTGCAAAGGTAAATGTAAAGATGCCATAGTCCCAGACGACCATACGCTGCTTTACCCTTTGAGGGGGAATTTCACTGTCAGTGTACACAAATACTGTAAGCAAACGCTATACTATCAGTCATTATACACAAATGCTATACACAAACACTGTACTATCACCATCACCACACACAAACACTGTATTTTCACTGTCATTATATGCAAACACGGCAATATCTGTCATTGTACACTGTTGTTATACATACACACACTGTACTCTCACAGTGATAGTGCAGTGTTTGTGTACAGCATTTGTGTACAAAGACGATATACTATATACTAACGTTGCTATCACTGGCAATGCACACAAACACTACTATCACTGTCACTGTACAAAAACACTGTACTATCATATACGCTGTCAATATACAAAATTATTGTACTCAAACACTGTACTATTATTACCATTATACCTAAATACTGTACTATCACTGACACTATACATACATGCAGTACTATCAAAGTCATTAAGCAAAAATGCTGTGCTCTCAATGTTGTTATACACAAACACTGTACTATCACTGTCGCTATAGACAAACATAGCATTATCACTACCATTATGCACACATACTGCACTATTATTGCTATTTTACACAAACACTGTGCTCTCACTGTCACTACACACAACACGGTACAATCACCACTACTATTGACAAGCATGGTACTATCACTACCACGATACACATAATGTGGAGATGCTGGTGTTGGACTGGGGTGAGCACAGTAAGAAGTCTTACAACACCAGGTTAAAGTCCAACAGGTTTGTTTCAAACACTAGCTTTCACCTGAGGAAAGAGCAGTGCTCCAAAAACTAGTGATTTGAAACAAACCTGTTGGAATTTAACCTGCTGTTGTAAGACTTCTTGCTATACACATACGCTATGCTATCACTGTCAGGGTACATTGTCATTATACACAAACACTGTACTATCAGTCACTATACACGGTCAATATACAGAAACAGTGTACTACCACTGTCATTATGCAGTGACATTATACACAGATACTGTACTATCGCTGTCACTATACACTACCATTATACACAAACACTGGACCATCACTGTTTTTAAACACAGAAGTGACTATCACCATCATTATACACAAATACTTTGCTATCACTGCTACCACACACAAAACACTGTATGATCACAGCCACTATAGACAACATGGTACTACATTCCTATTATACACAAATGCTGTACTGTCACTGTACACTGTCATTATACACAAACACTGTACTACCAGTCACTATACACAAATACTTTACCATAACTGTCTTTATATACAAACACTGCACTTTTACTCATTATACGTAAACATTACACCATAGACAAATGCGATACTATCATTACCATTATACACAAATCCTTATACTATTACTGTCATTACACACAAATTTTGTGCTATCACTATTACAATACACTATCATATGCAAACATTGCACTATCACTGTCATTATGCACATTATTCTATCACTGCTATTATACAAATACACTGTACCATCACTGTCTTTATACACGAACATTGTACCATCACTGTCACTATACACAGTCACTGTACTCGTGCTGTTATTATAAAAAAGCACTGTACTATCACTGTGACTATACACAGTAGCTCAGTGGTTAGCACTTTTGCTTCACAGCGCCAGGGTCCCAGGTTCGATTCCCCACTGGGTCACTGCCTGTGCGGAGTCTGCACGTTCTCCCCGTGTGTGCGTAGGTTTCCTCCGGGTGCTCGGGTTTCCTCCCACAGTCCAAAGATGTGCAGGTTAGGTGGATTGGTCATGTTAAATTGCCCTTTGTGCCCAAAAAAGGTTAGGTGGGGTTACTGAGTTACGGGGATGGGGTGGAGACGCGAGCTTAAGTGGGGTGCTGTTTCCAAGGGCCGGTGCAGACTCGATGAACAGAATGGCCTTCTTCTGCACTGTAAATGTTATGATTCTATGATTCCGTGTCTGCGCAGGTTTCCTCCGGGTGCCCCAGTTTCCTCCCACAAGTCCCAAAAGATGTGCTGTTAGATAATTTGGACATTCTGAATTCTCCCTCTGTGTACCCGAACAAGTGCCAGAATGTGGTGACTAGGGACTTTTCACAGTAACTTCATTGCAGTATTAATGTAAGCCGACTTGTGACAATAAAGATTATTATATATTATTATACTATTATATGTTGTACTATCACTATAAACACACACTGTACTATCACTGTCATTGTATAAAAACATTGTACTATCATTGCCACTATACACTGTCATTATACACAAATATAATGCACTATTACTTTCATTTTACACAAATGGCATACTACCACTGTCACTATACACTGTAATTATACACAAATGCTGTGCTATCACTGTCATTATACACAAACATTGCAATATCACAGCCACTACATACTGTCATTATCATTGTACAGTGTCATTATACCGAAACATTGCACTATAATTATCATTATACACAAACACTGCACTATCACTATCTTCATACAGAAACACTGCGATATCATTGTCATTATACAAACACTGTACTATAACTGCCATTATACACATTGTGCCATCACTGTCTTTATACAGAAACACTGTACTATCACTGTATTATCATTTTCATTTTATCTAAAAGCTGTACTATCATTACCACTAAATACAAATGTTGTTATATCACTGTCATTAGACAGAAACATTGTGCTATAACTGTCATTATACACAAACACTGCACTATAACTGTCTGTATACACAACACTGTACTATAATTATTTTTATAGATAAACACTACGCTATCATTGTCATTAAAGAGAAACACAGGTCAGCACGGTGGCACAGTGGTTAGCACAGCTGCCTCACAGCACTGAGGTCCCAGGTTCGATCCCGTCTCTGGGTCACTGAATGTGTGGAGTTTGCACATTCTCCCCGTGTGTGCGTGGGTTTCGCCCCCACAACCCAAAAGATGTGCAGGGTAGTTGGATTGGCCACGCTAAATTACCCCTTAATTGGAAAAAATGAATTGGGTAGTCTAAATTTATTTTTAAAAAGAGAAACACGACACTATCACTATACACAAACTGTACTATCACTGTCCTTATACACAAACACTGTACTATCTCTATCACTATATACAAATACTGCACCATTACTGTCTTTATACAGGAACACTGTACTTATACAGAAACACTGCACTATCTGTCATTATACACAAACACTGCACTATCACTGTCTTTATACAGAAACACTGCACTATCACTGTTTTTATACAGAAACACTGCACTATCACTGTACTTATAAACAAACACTGCACTATCAGTGTCTTTATACACAAACACTACTATCACTGTACTTGTACAGAACACTGCACTATCACTGTCTTTATACACACACTGCACTATCACTGTCTTAATACACAAACACTATACTATCTGTCATTATACACAAACAGTGTACTATTACTGTCTTTATACACAAACACTGCACTATCAGTCTTTATACACAAACACTGTACTACCTGTCATTATACACAAACACTGTACTATCAGTCTTTATACACAAACACTGTACTATCTGTCATTATACGCAAACACTACTATCACTATCTTTATAAACAAACACTGCGCTATCACTCAGTGTACACAAATACTGTACACAAACACTGTAATATCACTGTCATTGAACACAAACACTGCACTATCACTGTCGTTATACACAAACACAGCACACAAACACTGCACTATCACTGTCATTTTACACAAATACAGTTCACAAACACTACTATCACTGAGTTTATACATAAACACTGCGCTATCTGTCACTATACATAAACACTGTACTATCACTGTCTTAATACACAAACACTGTACTATCACTGTCTTTATATACAAACACTGCATTATCGCTGTCTTTATACACAAACACTGTACTATCACAGTCTTTATACACAAACACTGTACTATCACTGTCTTTATACACAAACACTGCACTATCACTGTCTTTATACACAAGCACTGTACTATCACTGTCTTTATACACAAGCACTGTACTATCACTGTCTTTATACACAAACACTGCACTATCACTGTCTTTATATACAAACACTGTACTATCACTGTCTTTATACACAAACACTGTACTATCACTGTCTTTATACACAAACACTGTACTATCACTGTTTTTATACACAAACACTGTACTATCACTGTCTTTATACACAAACACTGCACTATCACTGTCTTTATACACAAACACTGTACTATCACTGTCTTTATACACAAACACTGTACTATCACTGTCTTTATACACAAACACTGCACTATCACTGTCTTTATACACAAACACTGTACTATCACTGTCTTTATACACAAACACTGTACTATCACTGTCTTTATACACAAACACTGCACTATCACTGTCTTTATACACAAACACTGAACTATCACTGTCTTTATACACAAACACTGCACTATCACTGTCTTTATACACAAACACTGCACTATCACTGTCTTTATACACAAACACTGCACTATCACTGTCTTTATACACAAACACTGTACTATCACTGTCTTTATACACAAACACTGCACTATCACTGTCTTTATACACAAACACTGTACTATCACTGTTTTTATACACAAACACTGTACTATCACTGTTTTTATACACAAACACTGCACTATCACTGTCTTTATACACAAACACTGTACTATCACTGTTTTTATACACAAACACTGCACTATCACTGTCTTTATACACAAACACTGCACTATCACTGTCTTTATACACAAACACTGTACTATCACTGTCTTTATACACAAACACTGCACTATCACTGTCTTTATACACAAACACTGTACTATCACTGTTTTTATACACAAACACTGTACTATCACTGTTTTTATACACAAACACTGCACTATCACTGTCTTTATACACAAACACTGTACTATCACTGTTTTTATACACAAACACTGTCCTATCACTGTCTTTATACACAAACACTGCACTATCACTGTCTTTATACACAAACACTGCACTATCACTGTCTTTATACACAAACACTGCACTATCACTGTTTTTATACACAAACACTGCACTATCACTGTTTTTATACACAAACACTGCACTCTCTCAGTATACATAAACAGTGCACTGTCATTTTAAACAAACGCTCTGCTCTCACTTTCACTTTAATCTCGGCCTCGTAAAATGACATTTCATTCGTTCATTTAGAAAAAAAGGTCAGGGTTTTGTTGAATGTTAATAATGTTACAATTTTATTTCATATCAAGGTCGCAATTTTGAATGTTTCAGCGAAGCTCTCCTTAGCAAGAGGCGGAGGAACAGCGTTTCAATGCGCTCTGACTGGGTGATGGGAATGAGAGAGGGAGGTGACCGTCACAGTGAATTTGGGAGACAGAGGATGTCAGTTTGAGCCGGGAATCCGGGGGGCGGACTTCAAATTACAGACAGATTCACCGTGGGCAGAAGAGAAAAAGGAGAGGAGCGAGAAAGAGGGACAGAGAAAGGGAGGAGGGGAGAGATAAGGACAGATAGGGAGGGAGACACGTGTAGAGAGAGTCGGGAGCCAGAGAAGGGAGACAAGAATGCAGAGAGGTGGAAAGGTCAGTGGGAGTCAGGTTGGGAGGCAGGGTGCATGGTGAGGAGGAGGTAGAAAGACAGATAATGAGAGCGAAGGATGGAAAACTGGGGATAGAGAAGAAAAAAAAGGTAGACGCTATAAAATAGAGACCCGGGGAGCGGGGGAGAGATAGAGAGGCAGAACAGAGTGAGCAAACGTTACATTGAACCGCGGCTCCTGATTCTCTATCGATCAGGACAATGTTCTAAGTGGAGAGGGCACCATTGCTAACTCAAGGTACGGACACTGAGGAACAAGTCGCAGCCATTGCCTTCCCAGAACACAGGGGGACGGCCAGCTAAATTGCTGGTTTTGCATTGATGGTGCGCATGTCACATGCAAGAATATGAAGGATTTTGACAGGTCTCAAAGTGCCTGGCGCCAGGACTGGTGTCTCTGCTAAAAATAAGCTGGGATGGGGCGAGATGGCGAAAAGCAAAGTGGGCAGGAGGAAGGCGTGGAGACAGAGAGGGAAGGAAGGAGTGGGGTGGAGAAAGGATCGGTTTAAATTCGGACTTGTCTTCGAAACGCGCGAATCTGGTGGCGGTGGGGAGGGGAGGGGGCGGTGCTGAAAAACATCCACAATTTGGAACGACTGAAATGAGCAATGAAGTGAACAGGAAAGTACAGAATCCGCAAGGTGAACAGAGCTGAGAAAAACAAGCGCGTGGATGAAGGATTCACAAAACAATATACAATTACATCAACAAACAATCAAACATGTTGGCGAAGAGGCAGCTCCCGGTGTGGAGATGATCTGCTCAGGATCCCTATCGCAGCTAAATTGAACCCCAGTTGTTAACACAAAGTGTAACAGTCTGTTACACAGTCTGTTACACTTTGGGAGTTGGCGGTTAATGATTGGATTCGTTTTGCGGCTCCTCATCCGTTGCACACACAATATCACACAAACATATACTCACAACGCATGCATATACACAGAAACACAGTCATACACACACAAACATTACACAAACACCCATGTACACAAACCCTCACACAAACGTACTCATATACACACTTACACAAATACTCACATACATATAAACACTCGCATGCAAACACATAAACACACTTGTACACACACTCTCATACAAACACACTCACTTACATACACATAGACACGCTCTTATACACACAAGCACCATCATATACACACAAACACACACAAATACACAGTCACACAAACACTGATATATGCACTCACACAAACACACTCAGGTACACACAAACACACTCATATGCACAGACACATTAATACACACATTCCCCCACAAACACACTTATACACATACAGCAACACACAAACACACTCATATACACACTCTCACACAAACTATCATATACAAAAACTCTTACACACAAAAACATTCAGGTGCACACAAACACACTCATATACAGAGCGACATATCATACATACACTTTCACAGAAACACGCTTATTTACACACACACAAACAGTCATATAACAAAAGCACACTTATATACACACTCACACAAACACACTCACACAAACACACACTCTCACACACATTTGTATACACACAAACACTCATTTTTAAAAAACATTCTAATTAAGGGGCAATTTAGAATGGCCAATCCACCTACCCTGCACATATTCGGGATGCGGGGGTGAGACCCACGCATACAGGGGGAGAATGGGCAAACTCTACATGGACAGTGACCCGGGACCAAGATCGAACCCGGGTCCTCAGCGCCGTGAGGCTACAGTGTTAACCACTGAGCCACCGTGCTGCCTACACCACACTCATGTACACAAACACACTCATATGCACATTCTCTCATGCAAACACAGTCATATAAACAGAGACAAACTCATATACATAAACTACATACAGAAAATCACACAATATCACACAAGCACACATTTACTTTGAGTGGCATGTGCACATACACAGAAACATGTTCCTATGCAAATACACATATAAGACATATTATATACACACACTCACATACACAAACTTTCACACAATCACTTTGACAGACACACTTAGATACACACAAACATATTCACTCTCACACATACACACAGTCAGACACACAAACATACATTCACACGCACCACACTCAATTTCACCCAACCCACCCACATTCATACAGCATACATAACACACACCTATTCTCAGACACAACACGTATTCACACACAACATATTTTCATCGAAACACACTCAATCTCATCCGACACAACCATATTCACACAACACATACAAAAACACACATCACACACACTCTCCTCCCATACACTCAGTCACTCATAACACCCACGTATACAACAGACACACAAACTCACACGTGTGCATAACACACATCCATTTTAATTTTTCCAGCTTTCTAACTATTTTAAATCTAGTCGAAATTTAATTTCAGATGACAATATACAATGATAATACACAATAAAAGGTTGAGCTGAAGTAACTATGGTGGACAATCTAAAGATTTATGTAGCTCTTATCCATCTATTTCCGTGACTTAAATTCTCAGTTAAAACAATTCCACTGGGATTTTAAACACAGATATGTTATTAAATAGCTGTTTGAATGCAATTGAGCACCACCATGCATACCCTATAGTTACTTTACAAAATAATAAAATACCTGCAAACTTTGATATTGACACTTGTCGAGGAAAATACAAATAGTGTTGATTTTTAAAAAAATTCACATTTCCCATTCATGATAAACTGATAGTACATATTCTCTATGGAAATTCAGAAAGGTTAAGTCTGCAAATGAGCACTGCACACGTCAGCTTAATAGACCCACAGGAACCAGAGACCTGGACATAATAAGGCTGGTCCAGAGAAGATGTAATTTCTGCCATTAATGTGAACCTATATTCATAAATCGATGTAATATACCAGTGTATATTTGAGCTTGCAATTTAATGGTAGTTGTATACATTCACCATGTATATTGGTTACAGTGGGTGCATTAAGATGGCATGGTTGGAATGTTATGGGACTATTTGTGATGAGGGTATGGGAGCAGAAATGATTGTCAAATTCGACAATGTGCTGGAACATTGAGGAAACGGAAAAAAGAGGTAGATCGAGGAAAAATGAAAGATTAATTGATAGACGGTTGTGTTTAAAGGTCGGGGTTGTGCTTTTCAAATAAAGAAACCTTGTGAAATTAAATAAATGCATTCATAATTCAAAAATGCAGAGAGCTCTGTGCAATAAACTCCCATCAGAGTGTTAACTGCCATGCAACACAATCTGCTAACTTGATTTCTCGTATACACGGCTGTTTAAAAGGTGCATGTGTTTACATCTATATAGATAGAGAACCTTTCTGATAATCGTATCAAAAAGGGGAAATAGTCCAAACGCTTTAATGGACCTACAATAACCAAAGAGTCACCTCCAAATACTGCAGCTGGCCCAGACAACACGGTATATATCACACAAAGCCTGGCCATCTGGCTTATAATGGACGTGATGCCTGGAAGTTGCGCGGTCCACAAAGGTTAAATACTGGGAACACGGTGCCTGAATCATCTACTCGGGCGGTTAACAACGAAACCATGGGAAGTTGGCGGTTTAATGAGGACGGTAATCGCCCCCAATCCGTCAGTGTTATCCACCCTCTCTGATCTGCAGCCGCTCAATCTCGTCCCATAATCTGTTTTAAAAAAAATTTATAACGGCGTTTTGTGTTTGTTTGTTTCTTGGAAAGATAACAAAATTGCGATTTATTCATCGGCGGTTTTCATTGTAAGTCTCGGCTTAACGCTGAAACATTTCTGTATCGATTAAAATTTAGTTTCAAATGAAAGTCACTTCCAAACCAACCTGTATAACCATCTAGTTAATGTCCATAACTAGAACTGGCCCAACAACTCTCTGAATGGCGCTTTGTGTGGAAAGAATTCTCCATTTAAAGGCTGAAGGATTTACGAAAATAAAAATACTCAAATTAATATCCTGAGGAATTATGCATTTGATACGAAATATTTCAACTTCCCATCAAAAGCTTTACCTCCTATTGATGCAGGGTCGCATTTTGCAAAACCTTTCTTCTGCCTGTTGAACCTTTTGTTTATTGCTCGTTTCCAGATAAGACACACCAATTTTTTTGCACAATCTTCCGGCGGTTCTGAAGGAAGGACATGCCCGTGTGAATAACATCCTGTACTGTGTGCCAGAGCCACTGGGCCTTTTAGCGGGCTCTCTGGCCACATCTAGTGCACGATGATCACTTTTAGGTGAGGATGGAATTTTACCTTCAACAAGAACCCTGAGAAATGGGAGTTGGTCTTTCCCCTGACTAGTTGGTAAGCGGTGGGTGTGGGTTAGCGGTGAAGATGTGTGGATATCTTTAAACCCTAGTTATCTCACAGAAACGGGCCAGGAACGTAATCATGAAAAAGTACCTGCAGACGTTTAGATTAAACATTTTGGTTTAAACTGGAGAAGTGAATAAAGAACAGTCCTCAGAGACAATGGCCCAGGATAAATGGCGAGAGATTGTCCTTTTATTGTTGCAGGTATTGGGGGTGCTCGTGGCGCCAGTCACACTATCTTGCCGACAGATAGAGGGGCTAAAGACAAAAGGCAATATCGCACCTTGTTCGATAGAGACCTAGATGACTATCTCCCGCTCGCACTGGCGGCGGTCATACCCAGTGGCGGCGCGCTTGTTGTTTTTAGCAGATCACAGATTCTAAACGCGGGGAGGGGATTTCTTTATCCAGGAGTCACACAATTAATTTCCTCACATCGAATAATGAAACACGGGGAATAATGCAGAACAGCGCGCTAATAAACCTGATTGAGGCATTGCTCCTCGCCACACCGTCTTTCTGTTCAGGTTCCTGATATTTGACTGGGAAAAATCAGATTCAGGAGGAAACATTAAACTAACGGCTTTACAGAAAGACTGCACGTTCTTAGAATTGTATCATCAGGTTAATGAACTGGGGAGGGGAGGGGAGGGGGTTAAATTATTCCATCTTTCAGCCAGGGTCAGTTGTGTGGTCTCCAGTTGAAAAGGGGCAGAATCTCGGGAAATAATAAAAAATAACAATTTAATAACTTTTCCTTTTCCCAAATGGTAGATAGTGTGTGTGTATGTCTTCCTTTGCTGTTCTGCTAGGTCGGTGCTCACTGGGATCGGTCGGGGGCGAGTGTTGCCGAGATGGAAGCGATAAGCGAAGCGGATCTCTCCCCCTCCCCTCCGACCCCTGAGATTGTAAAATATATAAACCTAGCCGAATAACTGGGAATCTCAGCCTCCCTCCCCTGCTAGAAAGCAGCCGATGATCTCTGCTTTCCATGTTTCCATCGGAGGATGTGGTGTTGTTGTGGGGGGGGGGGGGGGGGGGGGGAGGGGGGGGGTTGGGAAGAGGAGGGGCGCTGTTAACATTTCTTTGCTTAATACAAAGTGACAGGAGACGGTGCTTATTGTTGGACATCAGCAGACTGGCGCCAGGCGCTCTCGACAAGCCGTGTCCCACTTAATCGGAGGAGATGGCTTTGAGGAACCTTACATTTCCCACCCCCAGAATCTGCTCTCTATTGCGCCCCTCAAACCCTCGCCTCAGTCCCACTTTGACATTTTCTCATGGGCTTTTTTGGAGGATTATCACCCAGATAAACACTCAAACTAATAAACAGATGTACTAGGAGTAATCGGAACCGTATATAATTAAAAATCATGTTGCTGCCCTTCTATTACTCCAATTACCCGAATTCTCACAAACTCAAAAGTTAGTTATGGCTTATATTATGCCTATATATTATATAGGCATTAAATATAGTGTCAGATGTATTATATACAGACACTAAGATACAGTGTCATATATTATATACAGGCATTATGGTATAGTGTCATATATATAGGCATTGATATAGAGTTAGATATATTATATATAGGCATTAAATATAGTGTCAGGTGTATTATATATATTATATACATTAAATATAATGTCAGATTATATACAAACACTAAGATACAGTGTCACATATATACAGGCACTAAGATGACGTCAGCTATATTACATACGTTTAATATTATATGTAGGCATTAATACAGTGTCAGGTGTATTATATGAAGGCACTAAGATACAGTATCAGATGTTATATATATATAGGCATTAATACAGTGTCAGATATATTATATACATACACTAAGATGGTGTGAGCTATTATATATATAGGCATTAATATCGTGTCAGAAAGATGATATATGCATTAATATAGTGTCCGAAAGATTATATAGGCATTAATATAGTGTCAGAAAGGTTATATATATTATATATAGGCATCAATATATTGTCAGATAGATTAGATATATGATATATAATATATATAGGCATTACTATAGTGTCAGAAAGATTATATATATTATACATATATAGGCATTAATATAGTGTCAGATGTTGGGTTTTACGGGCGCGTTCCCTGTTGGTTTTTCCCACGACTCGCAAAGCATTGAAGCGTTTGGGCAACTTTGCAGCTTCTAAAATTAAAAAGGGCAACGTCCTTATTGAGTTGCCAGAGCTGGTTCTGCGGACCCGCACACAACCCGGGACAAACTTGAGTTAAAAGGGAGGAAGATTAGCCCCCTTCCCACTCACCTCCAAACAAAACCGTCACCGATCCTGCTGTCCAATTTCAGCTGGCGGTTTATTTCCCTGTCTCTGGATCCCAAACCTAATGACGCCATCTGGTGGGGCCCACCGCGATAAAACTAAAGTATTTCCCTGGGAGCTGGTGATTTGGTGATTTTACCAGCCGGGGCGGGGGGGGGGGGGGGGGGTTGATGGGAGAGAATCAGAAGAAATATAAGATTAAAATGTTCGGCCCTACAAACTTTAGGGTTGGAAATAAAAGCTGCGTGTGGGATTGTTGTCTTAATTATTTGCTCTTGACACAGAGAAAAAAACTGGAAACGGATCCAAACTTTCTTTCAACTTTTAGAAAGTGTTGAAGCTTTGTGTTCCGACCCCGGTCTCTTTGAAGCCGAAAGAAGGTGAATCTTTGAAAATAAAATAGGTGCTTGAAGCAGAATTGCAGGATTCCGCCAACCAGCTCCTGCAATTCTTTCCAACACCCTCCCCATGTTTACAATAACCCGCCTGACACCCGCTACACGGGCAGAAAAAAATAACAATGCAATCCAGAATGGCCAAGATGAAAAAAAAGACTAAAATTTAGAAATTCAGTCTTTTAAATGAATGGCCCCCATTCTGGAGGAACAGACAACAGTCGGGGACTGGTCGCCTCTCTCTCGGGCTCTGCTGAGATTAGATTTTGCACAGATACACATTCTGGATGTTGTTACCTGCGGGTTTTGGTGTTGGGAGCGGCTCTAGGTGTTTTACGGTGCTCCGTGGAGTCTCTGTCCGGGGTCGGGCTCTTCATCCGGGAAGCGGGAAGGATGGAGACGGCTTGGGGGGGGGGGGGGAGAGGGGAGGAGGGCGGCGATGCCTCCTGTCATTGGTTAATATTTAATTTTGTTGACATGTTTTCAAGGAGCGGTGCCAGTGATGCTAACTGTACGTTCAAGCTCCCGACACCTCCCCCCCCCCTCCCACCCAGCTCTCCCTCCCCTCCCCAGCTCTCCCTGCCCTCCCCAGCCCTCCCCTCTCTCCTCACTCATCCATCCTGGATTTACTTGTCAAAACTCCGCCTTTGCAGCCTCACAATTGGTCAAGACGCGTAAATTCACCAATCAACGGGGCGGCTCATTAGCGGGACCGAGCCGAGTGGAGATCATTGTGGGAAGGATGTGTGTGTGAGAGAGAGGGAGGGAGACAGACTCACACACACAGATTGCACATCCACACTTGCTCTTCAAGGAGATGGTGTAGAAGATCCGGAGAAGGCTTTTCCCAACAGGAATCTGTCCCCCACCCCCACCCTCCCCTCCTGTTACCGAATGCACCGATGAGAGAACCAGTTTTAGCGGCGATCACCATGGCATATCACCCCTTTCACGCTCACCGGGCCGCGGACTTCCCCATGAGCACATTCCTAGCTGCTCAACCCTCCTTCTTCCCGGCCCTGGCGCTGCCGCCGAGCGGGGCGGCGGCTCTCTCGCTGCCCGGAGCTCTGGGCAAACCCCTGACCGAGCAGAACATGGCCGAGGCCGCCATCCGCGTCTCCGCTCTGGGGCACCAGTCGGCGCACCTGCGGCCCCTCAAGAGCCTGGAACCGGAGGATGAGGTCGAGGACGATCCCAAAGTCAACCTGGAAGCTAAAGATCTCTGGGACCAGTTCCACAAAGTCGGCACTGAAATGGTTATTACAAAGTCTGGGAGGTACGAATGTGGCGAGGACAAGTCCCCAAGTTAAAGCAGCGGCCCCGGCTCACATTCTCACTGTCGCTTAACTTTTTCCAACTCGCTTGTATGTTGTTGTTTTTTGGTTGTTTAAAAAAAAACTGCAATTGACGATCAGTCATCTGTTAAATGATTTCTAGTGAATTTGGCGAAGTCCTCAGGAGAAGCCAGTTGACAAGGTGCCAAAGGCAGAATCGGATCTGCCTGTGAAATGCGAGAGCTTTAATGTGCAGCCCGCGTATTAATGGACTGGATAGTAACTCTTAAATTCTGCTCAAAATTCACATTTATCTCAAACGCAAAGACAAGAGGGCAGGCAACGATTCCCTGCAATCGAGTCAGTTTCAAACGTGAAACGTGTTAATTTCCACATGAGTTTATTTTTTTTTGTAATACGTCAACATTTTTCTCTTCTTAAAATATAATTGTTACTCCGCAGCGATTGTCCCTCCGCTCTCTCCCAGGCTCTCTCTCTCTCTCATTACAGAAGTTGGAAGCGATAAGTCTGTTGCTATTTATAACCTTTGATGGTAATCGGCCGATGCCGCTTCCCTGGAAGGGGCCGAAATGCAAAATAAAAACCACCACCCTGCCCCGAGATTGCACAACTTTTAAAAAGTGGTCGAACTTTACGCCAGCTGCCTCTCTTCTCCCCCCACCCCCCCAAAAAAAAACATGCCCCGGTTCCTCATGAGAAGAGAATGCATCTGTCCTGCTCATTGTTTACACCCAATCCTGGGAAATTAGGAATCTTAGTTCAAAGAGGAATGGAGAAATAAAATGATAGGTTTCTCAGATCCGGGAATAAAAAAATGTGTTGGAGAAACTATTAAGAGTTTAGCACATAACTGGGCTCAGTTTGAAGATGCAAGGTTCATATTGCTTGTTCCTTCCATGCTGAATTGTACTTCACACCACTCATGTGTTAAATTAAGTATTAAAACGCGCTGCTTCATCTGTCCCATTGCTCTCTTAGGAGAATGTTTCCGCCCTTCAAAGTGAGAGTCAACGGTCTGGATAAAAAGGCGAAATATATTTTACTGATGGACATCGTTGCAGCCGACGACTGTCGTTACAAATTCCACAATTCACGTTGGATGGTGGCCGGGAAAGCCGACCCGGAGATGCCCAAGAGGATGTACATTCACCCAGACAGCCCGGCTACCGGGGAACAGTGGATGGCTAAAGCAGTCACCTTTCACAAACTCAAACTCACCAACAACATTTCCGATAAGCATGGATTCGTAAGTGTTGCTGTAGGTCGATTTATATATTTTCCATTTTGACTGTCCTTTTTGTTTTAAATAGTAAGTATTCGGGTCAGATTCTGCTTCCGGTCGCTACAGTCATGATTTGTCATTTTGCAAAGTTTATTTTGTGTCGGCGACCCCCCCCCCCCCCCTCCCCTCCCGCCCCACCACCGCCACCGCCTTGCTGGAATAGACTTCAAAACTTTCACACACACACACATATAACTCCCCCTGTGTGAGAGATTTGTTATGGACTTGGGAAATTGAGTGGCCAATTGGCGAGTAAATCTCTGGGAACATAAAATGAATGAAAGGGCTTCAGAAATGCTAGGCCACTTTTTACTTCACAACTGGAGCCTGACGACTGGAACAGGGCGATCTGCCTAACACAACATTGATCAATAAGAGAATATTTATAGAACATGTTAAAAGGCACACACACCTCAAAACAGTACAGTAACCATTTTGCGTTTGAATCTAATGGTTTGGGGTTAAAATAAACTCAGAACAGGTCAAAATTCTGCTGAATGCACCTTAACGTCTGAATTCTACCGGGGTTCGAATGTTATGGGGCCATTTAGAACAATGAACCCGGCCTCTCAGATGTGTTCATTATCCCGCACGCCTTGATTCAGGAGTAAGGTTTGAGCGCAAATGTATTCAAGGCTGAGGGACCTTCCTGAGCTACGGTGGGGACTGGGCCGAGGTTGAGGATTTTAGAATTGTGCCTTTAAATATTACTGATAGAGGGCTTTGTTTGCTTGCTGTTGTTGCTGTTTTCTATGGCGGGGGTCAGGCTGAAGTGCATTAAGGCTATGGGCTGTGAAAAGCGGGTCAGGATTCGTGGCGTCAGGAGGGGAGAGAGTCAGAGAAAGAGAGCGAGGGAGCAGAGAGTGGCTCTCGCTACTGGGTAAGAGCTGCTGGACTACTGAAAGGCCATCTCTAATCCAGCCGGACTGTGGGTCTGCGAAGAATCACTGCGGTGATGCTTTAGAGGTGGACGTGGGGCCAGTGGAGAAACAATTTGTGACCATTTATTTGGGAGGGGGATGCGTGTTTTTTTTAATGCAGTGGTCTGGGAAACATGATTGAAGGTTGTAGGAATAGGACTGGAGGTAAAAAGCAGCCATTATGAAGCAGAGCTTTGCAGAAAGCGCCCTGAAGCACAAGACAATTCGACCTAGATCAGCAAGCGTGAAAAAAAATGCTGCTCGCTTTCACCAGTAACATATTCAAAATTAAAAGTATAAAATGAAGACACGGGGTTCAGTCAGACTGGGGACAGTAAATCCATCGAGAGAGAACAAGAAAAAATGCAGAAGATTCAATGGACTGTTTACAATCTCTTTTGTGTGACTGAATTGCAAACGCCATTGGCATTATTAATAAATAATAGGAACTGATATTCATTTTGGAAAGGCATATCTCGGGATATCTCGAGGCTGTAGGGCCTTGTGTAATGTTAAAGGAATTGGAGCTGGGAACAGTTCAGAGGGATTTTGAGAGCTCAGAGATTCAGAGGCTTGTCCGACTGATCCAGGCTTTGAGTGGATGATCTACACGCCTGAGCGAGGACTCACTGTAACATTTTATATTATATAAACCCGGGACAGAGTTCAGATGACGCACCAATGCCCAGATCCAGTGTCTATCTTTTATGTGTCAACAGGACAATGGCTCAGTTTCGCTTTCAATGCATCCCAGGACATTTAAAAAAAAGTCAGGATGTTTTTTTCCCCCTCGGTGTTCTTTTCAAACAGATTCCCATCTACGAACCCTGGTCCTGGATCTGTTGTAATTATAACAATCATCTTTAAAAAGAATATAACTGGGAGAGGTGCAGGAGGGCGATCGAAGTTACGTTACAGCAGCAAGCCTGTGACCTCAACATTCCACGTCTGTAAACCGGGTCAAGATCAAACATTTCCAACCACCTCCATCCCAGAATAGGCAGTTTGGAATTGCCATTTTTAAAGTGAAATAAAAATGAATAGAGCTGATATTTTATTGTTTAATATCATTCGGTTTTAAGGCACGTTGTGACCGAGAATGTATTGTATAATTAACCTCATGTATTCCTTCGCCAGTTTGAAAGTACTATTCCCATTTACCTTGCCGATGTACCCGCCGTGATTCCTGTTCAATGCAAAGCTGATTGTTGCCCTGATTACAGGATACGAAACGAGGTTTGCTCCTAACCAGCAGGGCAGATTAACGTTTCGATTTTTTGCTTGTTTACTGAATTACTAAACTGCATCAGGACAAGGTGCAGTTCCCTGACCCTCTCCTGTGTGTGTGTGTGTTGTGGGGGTGGGGGGGGGGGGGTGACAATCACCAGAAATGATCTGCTTCTCACTGATTACTGGTGCCAGGTAAGGCAGGCAAAGCCAAGGCTGCCCTTCTGTCCAATTAACCTGAGTTATTCTCTGTCGCCTTTCTTAGACCATTCTGAATTCCATGCACAAATACCAGCCCAGGTTCCACGTGGTCCGCGCCAACGATATTCTCAAACTGCCCTACAGCACTTTCCGAACGTATGTGTTCCCGGAGACAGAGTTCATCGCGGTCACAGCTTACCAGAACGACAAGGTGAGACCGGCACACTCTGTCCCCATTATCCCGGGAGCTCACTGCAGCGAGTTGGAGGGACTGACTAGCCACAACCGTCTCAGCATATTAATGACTTCATTCATTCATTCAAAATGTTTGGAGACCGTTTTTGTTCAACTTTTGATGTCTGGGGTGTAGCCGCATTTTTAATCATGCTTTTTAATGCAGTTCAATACTGAACTGAATGACAAACAATATAATGGGACGGGGGCCTGGATGTCCCCAAATACAAAAGGCAGGATGAATTGAAGCTTCACATTCCTGAGAATCGCACTCGGAACTTTTTTTAAAAGAGACAACAGCTTCAAAAAGGTTTTCTTCATAAAATGATATTTGGGGCGAATGGAATCATTTCTAACAGGCCAGGGACAATGAAGACAGTTGCTTTGATGACATTTTTCACATGCAATACTTGGGTAAATAATAAAATCTTTGTTCCAGACCTGGACACCGCGGGCAAGTTAGTTCCCCCGGGATGTGTGAAAGCTGGGAGGGGGGGGGGGGGGGTGGGTTGCTGGGACAACAGGGCGATTGAGGTTTAGGACACAGGCACATTGCAATGTTGTGTAAAAGGTGCGGGGACAATATCCAAATTGCAACAGGTTCTGCCGAGGTGACATTTTTCAATTCGATCCCCAGTGATCATCTGGCGCTAGGTAGCGATCTCCGCTACCCGCATTCCTCCAACCTGCACGAGCGAGTCTGCTTAACAACATCTCACACTTTCCAGCCAGAATGGAAATCCATCACTGACTATTTGTCTGATCGACGCAGAGCCTGGGATCTGCTCTGTTGATCTTGCCTGACAACATCCAACTTGTTGGATTCATGATGCACCCACAGACACCGCGATAGGTACAGACCAGGAAGATATTGTGGCCAGAACGCCCCATTTACAGACATTTATTTAACACTGTTGCCCGGCTAATTTCAAAAAAGGAACACAAATGAACAAAGAGGCCACCTTGGCTTGGGGTAGCTGCTCAGAAGTTGCAAAGGTTGTTGGAAATGTGCATGGCTCCCTTCCACTTCGAGTGATGACATTTCACCCGTTTAATTCATCTCCATTCTTGTGTCCTGTCCCTTTAAATCGTTAGCTTTTTTTTATAAAGCGTGGCTTATGAATAATGGATCCCGGCAAATCAGGGGAGGTACACGTGTCGGTTAGCTGATATCATATACCATAATTTGTATGAAGTATTCATAAGCTAAGCACGTATCTGTGCTGTTAAAAACCTTTTAAGAGTGCTCTATAACCTCCTTATTGGCAAGTAAGATTAAATATCTCAACGCCACGCGGTTAAGTCCTGCTTTACCCAATATTGACTCAGCGCATCTGTGTGTGTGAATTTGTCTTGTTAACAGGGAGGGACAGTAAATGACCAGTATCGCCCATTGCCTCCACCTTAATCCCTGCCATATTGTGATATTCAAATTGAATAATTGGCTGAGAATTTTATTAGGATTTACATCGGATTTCATTCACAAGTGTGGCATTCGATAGAATCACCCCCCCCCCCCCCCATACAAAAATGAAAACCAACAACTGTTCCAGGATTTGGGATTATCCCAACGCACTTGTAATGTCGGGAATACGTTGCAAGCAGACAATGTGCACACTGCCGCTGTGAGAAACACAAATCATCTCCGTGATGTTGACAGAGCAATATACATTGGCCAGGGCACAGTTCAGTGAAATTGTCATACCATCATAACGTGTTTGTTTGTTTTTTGCTCATCCCTCGTTTCTGAAGCAGTTTGAGTTTAATTCGCTGCTCCCCGATTGGGGAATCAGTTTTGTGCACTCCTTACGTTTCAGATTGCTAACTGCGTTTCCCCCCCCCCTGTTTTAATTCGGCAGATCACGCAGCTTAAAATTGACAACAACCCCTTTTGCAAAAGGATTCAGGGACACTGGCAACGGGAGGAGAGAGAAAAGGTAAAACTGAACAGAAGCGACTAATCAGTGAATGTATCGTCGTTGCCCATATCAACAACTGGCTCAAGAGTGTTTAGAAATAATTTATTGTGAATGGGAAGAGAGATGGTGCCCCCCCCCCCCCCCCCCCCCCCCCAGCGACTCCTGCACTGGTTAACTTCTCAATCGGAGTTGCGCCGGTACAGATTGGCGGACAGTCCGCCGTCTCTGCCGAATTTGCGGGTTTAACTCCAAGCTGCTCGTGTCCACCTCCTGGCGGCCAGTACCGGGATGGCATCAGAGATTGTTGGGAGCATTGTGTGGAGGGAGGGAGGGAGGGGGTTATGTTTTAATTTCATTTTGAATATCTTTATATCGTAATGTTATTTATATTTAAAAGTAGGAATTAAAGCTTGTTGCTTTAAGCTGGTTGCTTGTCTCATTGTAACACTGGCAGCAATGTTGGAATTTCAGGAAGCAGCTCTCCCTCCCCTCCTTGCGTGTGTACGAAGATCCGTGTAAAGGTGACCGAGATGCTGGCGATTCTGACGCCTCCTCCAGCGATCTACCAATGGCCAGGGAGTCCCGGCGCTCGCCCTCAGCCGGGGACCCCGTCTCTCTACAATTCAAGCAGACACCCAAAGGTGAGAGGTGGGAAGGGTAGGGGGGCGGGGGGGGGGGGGGGGGGGGGGGGCTGCGTGCTGGAGCGAGGCCGCTCGAGTCTGGTCCAGTCCAGAGATCAAGGCCGAGTGGTTTGTTGACCGCATTTCGCCCCCCAGGTAAACCAGGGGGCGAGTGGCTTAACTTGAAAACTTGGTGTCACCATTTGCTTCAGTGGATTCTAATAAATGGGTCCAGGAGATAGAAAACCGCAGCAAACTTTGAGGACATGTCGAAGTGTCGTGTCGAAATAACATATGTACAGAGAGGGAGAGAGAGTAAATACTTAATGAATTTTGGTGATTTAAAAATATCAATTTCAACACTAGAGGCATTAGAAGTGAGAGGGGAGTATTGCAGTTTGAGTCATTTCTCCCAGTGAAAACGGCACAGGAATCCCTGAAGTATAAAACAGGCCGTGTGTGTGTTATATTTATATTCAAACACCAATGATCCATTGGTAAGCGATGTAAACATTTCTTAAACTCATGTGAAACATGAGTTTATGGCGCTGGTTCTGAGCAATACACCTGATGTGTGGAAATCTCAGCTAGTGTTGATGGGAATCATTGCTGGCCCCAGTTTTGTGAAGCATTTATTAGGGTTCGGCTTATCTTTCTAAAAATGTATATTAATCTACCGAGTGTTCTTAAAACAAAAGACAACACTTTACGATTATACTCAATCTGTTAGAAAAATCGACCGCGAGCTTTTGCACTGCGCAGTCATCATTCTAAAACCTTCGCTCATATTTCAGCCAGAGTTAATTACGTGCCTGAGACATTGCCTTTCTGAAGCGGAATATTATTTGCCTGTGTCGCGTTTGTGCAAATCGTTTGTCCCTTTCTGCTGACCTGGGTACAGACAACGAATGTAATTTTTCCAAATAAGATGCAGGTACTAAAGTAACATCTGCTCCCATTGCATTCTCCCTCTGGTTTTAATCATGGAGTTAATGCAGAGTCAATTTCTCCAAGAATCACAGCCTGAAATAAATGCATTTTGAGAAATTATGGGAAAAAAAAACCCTGGATCTATCTGAACACCTTTTTGTTAGATATTAACATGAGCAAGTTTAAGTCTAGAGGGCTATTTATCATGTGATCCATGGAGGGGGTAGATTCATTTATTTTGTTACATTCTGAATTGAACTTTTAATGTATTTGATTTCTTGAGCTGGCTGTATGAAGTGTTGTAACATATTTAAATATGCAACGACTCAGGAACCTGTAGGTGACTGAATTCCATTCTGTTATTGTTGCAAGCTCAAAGCGCTTTCATATTTCTATGCGATTTCTCTGGGTGTTTCTAGATGACAAGTCTGGCGCTGACAGTGAGCCTGAGCTGGAGACACGGGAGGAACACTCCGCCGCCATCACCAGCAGCTCCCGGGGGGCGGCGTCCCGAATTAACACCCCGCCCGCCGAACACGCGGCGGGAGACACGCCGCAGCGGCCCAGGCCAGGATCTGCCCCGGAGAGAAAGAAGGAATCGCTGGAAGGTGGCAGGGACACTGAAAGCAGCTCCAGTCACAGGAGCTCGGAGAGAGAGAAGGGCGAGAGGGGGAGGAAGGAGGAGGCGAAGAAGGACGCTGAATGTTTGCGGAAAGACACTTACTCCCCGCTCATGGTGCAGACTGAGGGTCCCTCTCACCTGAACGCTGGCCACTTGCAGAGCTTGGCTTTCTCTGGGCTGCACAGCCAGCACTTTTTTAACCCTCTAAACGTCGGACAGCCTCTGTTTATTCACCCGGGCCAGTTTGCAGTCCCCCCGGGAGCTTTCTCTGCCATGGCCACCGGAATGGGACATTTATTGGCCTCAGTGTCGGGAGCCGGCAGTTTGGAGAACGCGACCATCGCCTCAGCCCCCGGGTCAGCAGGGGCGGGAGCCCACTTCCCGTTCCATCTCTCCCAACACGTCTTAGCTTCTCAGGTAAGAATTGCCGAAGCAGGCAATGACCAGGGTTTCTCAGGCCCACCTTGAATATTGAATATAAACATCGAGTTTTAGAATAATTCACGATCGATTGGCAGGGAATGGAATCAACCATTCATTTGGGGATTTGAACATTGCACCGTTTGCAAACGAAACTCGGTTAAAACTAAAAACAAAATCCCCTTCCTGTCCCACTATTTTCTCACTTTAGCTCCTGTGTTTGGGTTCTGTTGCCTCTGCGGAGGTTCCCGGGACATTGTGTTCAGATTAACCCAGGGAACGAAATAGACACGCAGATATCCAAGGGTGGGGGTGGGGGGGGGGGGGGGGGGAGAGAGACAGGAAAGCAAAGGGCAGAGAGAGAGAGACTCCAAAAAACACAAGAGAGAAAACATTAACAGCATGAAACGGGGAGGTGAAGAATTGTGAAAAGTGGGCGAGAAATCAAATAATGGAAAGAGTTGAGGAGGAGGGGGAAGGAAGGGAGTTTGGGAACTGTTTAAAACCGCTGCCATGGTCTCTGCCTCGTCAGTTCAGAGATAATTCTATCATTTGCGGGTTAATAGTCCGACTTTGATAACGGGAGGGAATGTTTTTAGATGAGCCATTGCGTAGGAAAGCTAAATCAGTCTCCAACAAAACCATCAGCCGGGACACGATGGACTCACGGGAGTTGGGATTCCAGGTGTGACACCTGGGACATTCATCCCAAACATCCTCATTAATCGTATTCCGGATTCAAACGTTTCAGGCAGGCGAGGAACCATGGAGAAACTTAACTTTAACACCCCGCATTTTAACATGAAATCATTAAATTCGAGTTCCATGTTGAGTGGGTACTAATCAATAACTTATAGCCCATGCCCCAACACCGCTGAGCAAAGGTCCGCGGCTGATTGCCAAACCCTGTCCTGTGAATCTTCCTGGGATTATCAATAAGCTTCACAATCCAAGCTCAGGTTTTAGATAGATTGTGTGTGTGTGTGTGCGTGCAGGGCGGGGGGGGGGGGGGGGGGGGGGCTCTGGAACAAAATAGCACTCCCCCCCCCCCCCCAAATCCAATTCACGATTTCATAATAATTTTATAAGGACAAGAACAATTTCTCCTCTGTGATTGCTGTAGAAACCTTCAAGTGGAAAGTACTTTTGGCATTTTATCCTTTGAGGCAAAGTGATACATAAAAACGTTCTGTGATGTACACAGATCTATTATATGGACGGCAGTGGACATATATTTCAATACATTTTGTGCATATTCTTTAGAATATGGAGGGGGGTGTATTTTGAACATACGTGTTTGTGACAGGTACATTTTTTAAATGTCTTTATGTGTGGGAGCCAATTAACCAAACCGTCCATTTGGTTATTTATACAATTTGTTTTGACAATGCTTAGATGGGACTACTGGATACATCAGCCTTGTAATGGTACATTGAGTTTTATTTCGTTGGCCATCAAGAATTCTGACAGATTCAATTGTGTTTGGTTAAACTGGATTTAGAAAGATACTGGGATGATTACAGGCCTAGAAAAATAAGCACATTTGCCCCTTGTTTATCCATTTGTCTACACACCACCATCTCTTCATGCACTGGAGAGTATGTTTAGTGCATGAAGTTAATAATCTTTCATTCCAAATCAAGAATTCCTATTCCAATTATAAGTTTTATTGTCAAATTAATGAACTGTTTTATTGGCGCTGATGTCTGGTGGAAGATAACGCAAGGCGTGCAGTCCTGAGAATGCTGTGTACTAATACACATCAGCTCCAATCTGGAGAATGGGCCAACTCTCACTGCAGAGCCCAGCACTTGTGGGGTAACAGTAGGTGGCTGTAACTGAGCGAGAACCCCTCTAGTCCTCATTGGGCAGCTGGGGAAGGGGCCCCAAAGTGTTTGTACCCCTGTTAGGAGTCTCTGAAAGTCCCATGTTCGGAGTCACAGCCCCAGGATCAAATCGAAGATTCAACTCTATTAAAAACAAAATCCCATTTGCTTACTTTTCACTGTGTCCTTGATCCAATGTTGAGGAGTATAGGAATAGTCTGGCCATTCAGCCCCTTGAATCATGCAGCTAGATTGTGACTAATCTCGACTCCATCAAGACTAAATCAAGCACACAACTCAGATTTGTAATTTCCAGTTGATTTCGGGCCGGGCCTTAAGAGATTTTTTTTTTTTGGGGGGGTAGTTCTAAATCCCCCCACCCCCCGTTTCAAATCCATTTCGTGTTGTTTCTCCACACCTGCTTGACCAGATGGGTGTAACAGTTGATAAGGTTGCTTTCTTACAGTTGCTTCAAGTGGTGTGAAATGTCTTTTGATCTTGTTGACAGTCTTCACTGTCTGATGATACTCACCAGCTCTGTTTTTTCTCTCCCTCTCTGCCTCCCCTCTTGTTTCACAATACAGGGGATCCCAATGACCACTTTCGGAGGGCTCTTCCCTTACCCGTACACCTACATGGCAGCTGCTGCCGCGGCCGCCGCCTTGCCCAACACCTCCGGGGCGCCCTCCTCTCTCCACCGGCACCCGTTCCTGAGCGGCGGACGGCCCCGGCTTCGCTTCAACCCCTACCCAATCCCCGTCTCCATCCCGGCCAGCACCAACCTCCTGACCACGGCGGTACCCTCGGCCCTCGGAGGCCCCGACAGCAAACTGTGCAGCAGCCGGGCCTCCAGCCCCGTCTCGGTCGGCCTGGCCTCAGAGATTAGCCACAAAAGCAGCGGGGGAAGTTTAAGGACTGGGGCCAGCTCCCTCTCCCCCAAGCCCAACGCCAAGGAGGCCATCAACGAACTGCAGAACATCCAGAGGTTGGTGAGCGGGCTGGAGAACAGCCGGGAGATACCTCCGGCTGGGGATTGCCCCAAATGAACCCACTCTGATCCACATTTGGGGTATCGCGACTATCGCAAAAGGAGAACCTCACAGTGCAGATACCTTCAACATCCGACCCAGCGGGAGAGAGAGAGGTGGCGGTCGGGTGGTGCCCCGAGGAAGCGGGGCTTCAGACCTGACAACCCCAGGAACCGCACCTGGAGTTAGAGAGAGATTGAGAGAGGCCGCTGTTAAATGTGGTGCAACTTGAGGGTAAAGGAACGACCACTTCGCTATAAAAAAAAATACCGCGTAAGATAAATGTACCTTCACACAAGAAAAAAAACAAGGATCTTTTGCTATTTATGTAATTAATTAGTAATTTTGTGTAAATAAGCTGTGGATGACAGAATATGCAAATCGGTATTAATTTATTCACCAGTTGTAAATTCGCGTGTATATATATATTAGAGTTTAATTCTTTGCAATTTAATGTCTTTTGTTTTACACACGAACGTCACAATATATTGTAAATGAAATATATAGCGCATTGGGAAGTGTGTGAGAGAATGAATGAGTTTTATACAACATCCACCCGCCTGCTTCCCTCAAAACGGTTTTGAAAGCAACATGTGCCATCCATTACATCAATGTTATTCCAGTGTTACCTACCTGTTTTTGTTTTAAATAACCGCGCTCTGTACTGTACAATGCTACAGATTTTAAAGGGATGGAGGAGACACTTACCTAATGTCCTGTGTTGGCGGGGTATATAAAGAATGCCACTATGACACCTCAGGTTGGCTCACCTCTTTGGTGTGGATTCTGAGTGGCTATCTCACCGGGCTCAACACAAAAATAAAACATAAGAGAGAGAGAAAAATATATCTCAGACTGTGTTGGTTATTCGGGTAATAATTCTCTCACAACTTTCAATAAACCTTTTGGAGTGAAATCTTTGCTTGTGATATATTTGAGTTGAACGCGTGTGGTATGAAAGACTAAACATGTGTGCGTGTGTCTGTGTGTGACTAGGTGTGTATATGTGTCACTGTATGTAAGCTTTCACTTGTGTGTATTTGACTTTGCAAAAATAATTTGAAATTGTACGCATAGCTATTAAGGAATGTGTCACATTAAAGGACAATAGTCCCAAATCCTTGCGGTCGACGATGGTAAAGATGTAAGACTGAAGATGAATTGAATCAAAGGATTGAATGCGGAGTGATTTATGGCGGGAAATCCTTGTTTTCGGTCAGGATTCTGGTATATTCTATGTATATACAACACGGAACAGCTCACACGTGGCATCCCTACCCCTCAGAAAATAAATTAATTATTGCAAATATTTTGAAGAGCAAAGTGTCTGGAAAGTTTTGTCTGAGCAGCAATGGGTTTATTCCGACTGATTCAACTTTCGAATTTATTTTGTGCTTTGGGATCCGTTCTGTCTGGACCCAATTTCACCGGTTCCGACCTGTTGCGTTAGATTTGGATTACACGCGAACTTCACGGCGCTATTTTCCACATCACAGCCTTTTCCAACGGAGAATGCGCCATTCGCATCTGAAGCAAGATGCACTGCCACCTGAACAGATATCGGAGAATATTTCACGAGTTTTTGCAAGACATTACTCCGAATTATTACACAATATAGAGCTATAACTGCACCCCTCCGGGAGGATGTGAAGGCTCCCCACATTTGGGTTGGAATCGAAATTTAAGTACTTTAAAAAAAGAATAAAAGGGCAGCGTTTAAGGATCTAACAGTTCGGGTGGATTGACATGTTCTTTATTGAGTCACTTTGATTCGGGGAGGGAACACTCAGACGTCACATAACATCAAAGGAGTTCACTTTTTATATTGAAAAATGCCTCTTCAATACTCGAGGTCATCTGGAAACCATCCTCCTGAGGAAGTGAGTTGACTCAAGTGATCGATACAAGGAAATTATTTCAATTTTTTCAAACGTTTCTTTAGAAGTCGCCAAATGATTTTTTAATCAGTTAGGCGTCTATGTGGGGAACATGACGGGTCCTCCCTGTGTTAAATTATGCCGTGCAACCATTCAAGATACAGAATATGCAGTCAATTTCACAGAATCCATTGTTAGGAAGCCGTACGCAAGGTAATAATAATCTTTATTGTCACAAGTAGGTTTACATTAACACTGCAATGAAGTTACTGTGAAAAGCCCCTAGTCACCACACTCCGGCGCCTATTCGGGTACACAGAGGGAGAATTCAGGTAGCCGAACCCACGACCCGCTTATATGGATACCCAATCGTTGAGTGTCAAAGAGTGAAAGAGGGCATTTCCCCCCGAAAGAACGGGAATTGGGACAATGGAGGATTATTGGTGCGGTACAAAAGTTGGGGAAGGAACCGAACGCAAATGTAAATTCGTTGTAACATAGAGATTCAATCGTTGTATCAATATCTCACGTCTCCGGATACTCACACACACTCACACAGAGAGAGACATCCTTATTCACAGGCACACTCTTAAACACACATACATTACTCAGAGATATACCAGACACAGACGTTTACAGGTGAATATATACAGATACAGATGTTTTCAGGTGAAAGGAATAGGCAGATCCACTAAAAACATAAACAGCCATGCGCAGAGATTCGCTCACACCTGGGTATGCACCCACAAACCCAAACAGGTGATCACAGAGATACCTACTCAGGCACACAGATAGAAACGGAGATATACAGAGTTTGAGCTGCTCACAGGCAGGAGGTACAAGCAGGAACACATGTACTGATACAGGCTCTCGGGGCACCCAGATCTTCACAAATGGATTAGCCTAACGTATTTTTACATCTATCCAGCCCGGATATTTGAACATTCCCTTCTGGTACTCTCCAGAATTCCCACCAATGAATTAAAACGAGATAGATTCACTATTTCCCCAACTGGAAAATGGACAGATAAAGAGTTATAAACAGTCCCCCCCCCCCCCCGATTTATCCAGCGGCTCCTATCGGGTATTTTTTTCGAAAGTGCCCCAAAACGCTGGTTTGAAAAGTGACCTTGAGAATTCCGCCTTGTTCCTGTCTAATAGGATACCCCCTGTACACCAAGGAATTAAAACAGAAAAAAAAATCACTTTGATGTCTGGATTGACGCGAGGTCGTGCTTAAGTACTTCAAATTCAACCTGGTGGCTTTAAGTTCAGACCATTAATGTATGACATAAACAGTCTTTTCCTCGCCAATTACCGATTGCTCCGCACCGGCGAGATTTACGACGCTGTGTCACAAGCTGATGGCTTCATTATCAGCTCCCTGCCGGGGGGGGGGGGGGGGGGGATTGACGCTGTTTGAGCGCCACCTCCCGGGCGGCCGCCACATTGCGGGCCGGCGCTGTCCAAGGCGATCAAACCAGCGCTGCTGGCCAGAGCCACGGACTGGGTTACAGCTCCCGTCTTAAAGCCAAAATGCAGTTGCTTCCGTTTCGCCAAATGCCAAATTAATTCTCACAAAAAGTGGTTGAACTCAGCCCCGCAAAAGGGCAGCTCTCAACTTTGTACAGCAAAAAAATACTAGGGGCAAAGTTGTGATGTTAATTTTTAATCAGTTTCCATGTTCAGTTCACGTTCTGCCAAATGTCCAGGATCCTTCTTGATTTGTTGTTGCTGAACGTGGGCGCTTGTTTTCTGTTTCTTTTCTACTCGTTGATTTATTATCGATCTTTAACTCCAGCATGCTCAGTAAACATTGAGCCTATTGGCTCTCTGTGGGCAGACACACCGCCGGGATTTTAATCGCTGTCTCCAGCCTTTACTCTCGGCTCACGGGACTGAGTGTGGGTGGAGGCTGCCAGTGTACTGCGCTGCTTAGACGCACGACCCAGAGAAATCCCGGCTTTAAACGAAGATATTTATGTCCCAAAGGCGGAAATGTGGACACACAGCCCCAGTGCGTGCGATCGTCACCAGGATTCTAGTTACCACATCGGATCCATGAATGACTTAGGCCACATCCTCAAAATTCCGGGAGTAATTAAATTTTGCCGCGAGTGGTGTAAAGTGCGTGTTGCCACGGGCAGCAGTGGGCGAGACTGAGTGACAACGTTGGAGGGAATAATAGAGGCAGAGAGAGAATGAGAGATAATTATTCGGGGAATTATAGGCACAGAGAGACTCAGACAGAGATGGGGAGAATTAGAAAGAGAGGCAGAAAGAGAATTATAGAGGGAATGAGGGATAATTAAAGAGAGGGAGAGAGAGACCGAATTATAGGGAATGAGAGTGAGAGCAATAGGAAACAGTAAGCTTTAAACAGAGCTAAATGTCCCACACCCAGTAGATCAGAGCTCTAGTGGTGAATGGGGATGGACAATTAATCAACCTCCCAGAGAAGGGGAGACTTCACAAATATCCCCATCCTCAATCAGGGGGAATCTGTGCAAAATACAAAGCTGTAGCTTGTTCAACCATCTTCAGCCAGAAGTGCCAAGTGAATTTTAAAAATAATAATTTATGGGATGTGGGTGTGGCTGTTAGGCCAGCATTTATTGTCCATCCTCAGTTGCCCTCCAGGAGGTGGTGGTGAGCTGCCTTCTTGAAATGGCACAATCCATGTGGTGTGGGTACACCCACAGTGCTGTTCGGGAGGGAGTTCCAGGATTTTACCCCAGCGATACCAAATGCCCGGCGATATATTTCCAAGTCGGGGTGGTGAGTGACTTGGAGGGGAACCTCCAGGTGGTGGGGTTCCCAGGTATCTGCTATTCTTGCCCTTCTAGATGGTAGTGGTCGTGGGTTTGGAAGGTGCTGCCTAAGGAACCTTGGTGAGTTCCTGCAGTGCATCTTGTAGATGGTACACATGGCTGTCACTGGGCATCAGTGGTGAATGGTCCATCTCAGGTTTTCCCACGACATTCCCAGAATCACAGATGCCCTTCTTCAACTTTAATCAATTCACTCCACATGATATCAATGCATTGAACATAACAAAGACTATGGGCCCTGAGACGTGCTTCAGAACTAGCTGTATTCCCAACCAAGCTCTTCTCGTACAGCTACAACATTTTGTCTACTGCACAGTGGAATGTTGCCCAGGTATATCCTGCCCATAAAAAGCAAGACATATTTAACCCAGTCAATTACTGCCCATGAGTCGTCACTCAGTAATCAGCTTACTGATGGAAAGTGTTGTCGACAGTTTGGGTTCCACCAGGGTCACTAGGCTCCGGACTTTAAAAAAAAAATAGATTTATTAAGCTAGGCTCCAGACTTGATGCAGTCATGGACAAAAGAGCTGAACTCAGAGATGAGATTATTCTGACTGCCCTTGACATCAATGCAGCATTTGACTGAGTGTTGTCACATCGAGGAGCCCTGGCAAAACTGGAAACAATGGGAATCAGGGGAAAAGTCCCCACTGGTTGGAATCATATCTAATACAAAGGAAGATAGTTGTGCTGTTTGGAGGTCAATCATCTCAATTCCAGGGACATCACTGCAGGAATACCTCAGGGTCCAACCATCATCATCCATTTCGACAATGACCTTCTCTATCCTAAGGTCAGAAGTGAGGGTGATTCCACAGTATTCTGTACCATTCACAGTTCCTCAGATACTGAAGTAATTTGTGTCCATATGCAGCAAGATCTGGACAACATTCAGGCTTGGGCTAATAACTGGCAAGTAAATTGTATGTCACACAAGTGCCAGGAAATAACCATCCCCAACAAAAGAGAATCTAACCATTGCCCCTTGACATTCAATGGCAAGGCCATTGCTGAATTTCCCACCATTAACATTTTTGGGGTTACCATTCACCTGAAATTGAACTGGACCAGCCTTATAAATAGTTTGGCAACAAGAACAGATTGGAATCTGATGGTGAGTAACTCACTTCCTGCCTCCTCAAAGTCCGTCTACCATCTATAACACACAAGTCAGGGTGTGCTGGAATACTCTCCACTTAGCTGATGGTGCAGCTCCAACAACACTCAAAAATCTTGACCCATCCAGGACAAAGCTGCAGACTTGATCAGCACCCCATCCACCACCTTAAACAGTCACTCCCTCCATTACTGCATAAGTGGCAGCAATGTGTACCATATACAAGATGCACTGCAGTAACCTGCCAAACCTCTTTCGACAGCACCTTCCAAACCTGTGACCTCTACCATCTCGATGCACAAAGGCTGCAGAGATATGGAAGCATCACCACCTCCAAGATCACCACCAAGTCACACACCATTCTGACTTGGAACTATATCGCTGTTTTTTTTACTGTTACTGGGCGGCACGGTGGCACAGTGATTAGCACTGCTGCCTCACAGCGCCAAGGACCCGGGTTCAATTCCAGGCTTGGGTGACTGTCTGTGTGGAGTTTGCACATTCTCCTCATGTTTGTGTGGGATTCCTCTGGATGCTCCGGTTTCCTCCCAGAGTCCAAAGATGTGCAGGTTGGGTGGGGTTACCGGGATAGGGTAAAGGAGTGAGCCCAGGTAGGGCACTCTTTCAGAGGGTCAGTGCAGACTCCTCGATGGGTTGAATGGCCTCCTTTTGCACCACAGGGATTCTATGATTCCATGAAAACCCTATAACTCTCCTAACGTCAGCCAATGTTGATATTTTTTCATTGATTCCCGAGCCCTATTCATGAATGCATGTGTATTTAAGATCCTTCTTCACATATTTTAAAACAAATTCCATTTATCTTTAATACAAACAGAAAATGCTGCAAACATCTCTGGAGAAAGAAACGGAGATGATGGGCTCTCCCATTCCCAGCTGCGTGTTTCTCGGTGTCAAATCCCAATTGTTAATGGGATTTCCCATTGTAACCACCCCACACCATCGGCAAACCCACTGGCAGGGCTGCACTATCACCAGGAAAATTGAAACGCAACGCCTGGAGAATTCCGGACAATATGTTTCGGGTCAATTTCAACTGGTTCACTTTCCTATCAGGCTACCCCTCTGATGCATAATAAATGCAGCTCCTTTCTTTATGAATGTACCAGTAGTGGTTTAGAATGTACCAGGGGCTGGTTTAGCACACTGGGCTAAATCGCTGGCTTTTAAAGCAGGCTAAGCAGGCTAGCAGCACAGTTCAATTCCTGTACCAGCCTCCCCGAACAGGTGCCGGAATGTGGCGACTAGGGGCTTTTCACAGTAACTTCATTGAAGCCTGCTTGTGACAATAAGCGATTTTCATTTCGTAGTGTGGGCTGAGATGAGTTGGTCAGAATCTGATCACTGAACCTCTGTATTATGTCTTTCTATCTGTGGGAGTTCAAAATATTTTTTTTAGAGATCTGATAATAATAATCTTGATTATTTTCACAAGTAAGCTTACATTAACACTTCAAGGAAGTTACTATGAAAATCCCCTAATCGCCACACTCCATGAGAAGCAATTTAAAAAATAAATTTAGAGTACCCAAATAGTTTTTTCCAATTAAGGGGCAATTTAGCATGGCCAATCCACCTACCCTACACATCTTTGTGTTGTGGGGGTGAAACCCACACAGACACGGGGAGAATGTGCAAACTCCACACAGACAGTGACCCAGAGCCGTGATCGAACCTGGGACCTCAGTGCTGTGAGGCAGCAGTGCTAACCATTGCGCCGCCATGCTGCCCTGAGAAGCTCTTTTTTAAGGTGGCATAGTGGCGTAATGGTTAGCACTGCTTCCTCACGGCATTGAGGACTGAGTTCAATTCTGGCCCCAAGTGACTGTCCATGTGGCGTTTGCATATTCTCCCCGTGTCTGCGTGGATCTCACCCCCATAACCCAAAAATCTGAAGGGTGGATGGATTGGCCACGCTAAATTGTCCCTTAATTGGAAAACAAGAATTGGGTACTCTAAATTTATTTTAAAAAAGAAGTTTCTTATTCTTCCATGTGGTGTGGGCATCGTCAGCTGGGCCAGCATTTGTTGCCCATCCCTGGGGGCCCGTTGAACAGAATGACTTGCTCGGCCATGTATGAAGACAGTTAAGAATTAACCACATTGCTGTGGGTCTGGAGTCACATGTAGGGCAGACCAGGTAAGGACGGCAGATTTCCTTCCCTAAAGGACGTTCGTGAACCAGATGAGTTTCTACGACAATCGATGACAGTTATCATAATCACCATTATTGAAACCAGCTTTATATTCCAAATGTATTAATTGAGTTTAACCTCCACTAGCTGCTGCCTTGGGATTACTAGCCCAGTGGTTTGATCACCATACCACCATGATCCCAGTTAAAACCTTTACAAAAAAGAAACAAAGTGATGAGGTTGTCCTGAAATACAAACTGAAACATGAATGTCATTTAGGGAATGGAACCTACCATCTTTACCTAGTCTGGCCTAGCTGTGGCTTCAGAAACACACCAACATGGGTGAACCTTAGCTGTCCTTTGACATGGCCAAGCAAGCAAGTTCGTTAAACCAAGCCACTTTCTAAAAGTCCCAGTCTTCTCAGTGCTACTAGCAATGGGTAATGCACACCAGGCCTGCTAGCAACACTCACATTCCAAGACTGATTTTGTAAAAAAAAAACGCACAGCAAATATACAACACACACACACGCAAACGCACCGATGCAGACAAATGCAGACACTGTTACACAGCAGCGCAAACAAACACACACACATACTCACCCCCCCCCCCCCCCCCCAGCAAAAGCTCACATACACATCCCGAGGTACAGAGTCAATACTTTCGGCACAGCACATTGCGGTGGAGCGCACTGGCAGATTGCAGTGTCGGTAAAGGCAACAACAACACAATCACACACAGCAGAATCCCGACAGAAACTGTCTGCACAACTGGAAATAATAAACAGGAAGGTCAGGAGGCAGCCAGAGAAGGTAGAAAAAGAGATAAAAGAAAAGGGATAGAACTGACCTGTGCTTGGAAGAAGTAAAAAAAAAAGTTAAGTTCAGGCAAGGCCAGGCTTGTGCAAAATATTTTGGAGTTTATGTGATAGAAGAGTGTGCCCTGATAGGAGAGAGTCTGTGAGTCTGAGTCGTTACATATTTTATAATGAATGTAAGATGCAATTCACTCATTCACGTGGGTTCAGCCTGAAGGCAGGTCATTGGCTCATTCTCTGCTAATGTTTCGCCCTGAACCGTTTCCTGGGTAGTTTTTTGCCTTCCACTCGTGAGGTCTATTGTGCTCAAATAAGTTAGTCAGTGCAGACTGCGCGTTAGTGTGAATACAAGTGAATTTCTGCGGGTAGAATGTTAGTGTATACATTGTCCAGTGAATGAATGGTGCAGACGGAATGTGACTGCTAGCAATGTGTGAACATGTGAACAGGCAGTGCTGATGTAAATAATCTAGTCAGTGAGTGTAAATAGTGGTCACGGTATGTAAATAATGCAGTGTCTGTATCATGCGGAGTTTAAATAATAGACATTGTCAAACTAATGCAGACGTGGCGCATAGGGCAGTGTCTGTACATGGCGCAATATTAAATAGTTTATATGCTGTGAATCTACATTAACAAGACAGTGAGTTAATGATAGGTGTGCCATAATGAGATCCGAGTGAATGGTGTGGAGGTCACCCAGTGTAATTAGAAAGAGGGAAGATGTGTCGGTGATGCAGACAAGTGATTTGAGTGCACATTGCCGGAAAATTGCGTAGATTAGAGTATGATCCAGTGGGATTGAGGTGGTGTGCACAGGGACACGATTCTCCCAGCGGATTGCGATTTTCTGGGTGGAGTTTGAGGTTAGAGTGCTGAGACTGAGCTTCAGTCTGTCTCTGGAGAGGGGGGCAGAGTCTGAGTCAGGTCCTTGTCTGAGGGGGTGCACCCTGCGCCGGGCTGGGAAGTGAGCGGATTTGGACGCCGGCAGTAGGGCAGGGCTTTTGTGCGGGACCTGACGCCTGGCTGGCTGCCGCAGTGTGGGTCTGTGCAGAGCCGCGGACAATAGCGAAGCTGGCCTCCCCGGGGAGCTCGGCTTCCTAATTGGAACCTCACAGCCTCACTCAGTCTCCTGGTCATTGTTCCCTCCCAGAATCTGCTGGCGGCGACTCAAACCAATGACCATCAATCACAGATCAATGAACTGGAAATAGTTATTGATTCTGTGTCCAAACAAGCTCCAATTAAGCAGCAACAATCCGTTTGAATTTATTAATAATAACTTGAGGGGTTGGTCTAGAGCATTGGCTGCTCAGGCAGAACAGGGAATTCAAACCATTTAGTGATGACAGCCTCGGTTGGTGCTACAGTGTCGGAGGCACTGCCCCTGTCCTGGGGAATATTAGAAGATGAAGAGCAGGTCCGTTTTCTCGGCGTTCTCTCTGACAATTACCCCTCAACCACCAACAGGATATCAGGCCATTACTGTCATCAGTGGTAGGGAAATTATTGGAAACAATTCTGAGGGACAGAATTAATCTCCATTTGGAGAGGCGAGGATTAATCCAGGATAGTCTGCATGGTTTTGTCAAAAAGAGATCCTAATTTTATTGAATTTTTTTTAGGAGGTGATTACGTGTGTAGATGAGGGTAGTGTGGTTGATGTAGCCTACATGGACGTTAGTAAGGCTTTTGACAAGGTTCCACATGGGAGGCTGATGAAGAAGGTAAGAGCCCATGGGATCCAGGGCAATTTGGATCTAAAATTGGTTTTGTGGCAGGAGGCAGACGGTGGTCGAAGGTTGTTTTTGCGACTGGAAGGGGCGGCATGGTGGCACAGTGGTTAGCACTGCTGCCTCACAGCACCAGAGACATAAGAACATAAGAACTAGGAGCAGGAGTAGGCCATCTGGCCCCCTCGAGCCTGCTCCATCATTCAATGAGATCATGGCTGACCTTTTGTGGACTCAGCTCCACTTTCCGGCCCGAACACCATAACCCTTAATCCCTTTATTCTTCAAAAAACGATCTATCTTTATCTTAAAAACATTTAATGAAGGAGCCTCAACTGCTTCACTGGGCAAGGAATTCCATAGATTCACAACCCTTTGGGTGAAGAAGTTCCTCCTAAACTCAGTCCTAAATCTACTTCCCCTTATTTTGAGGCTATGCCCCCTAGTTCTACTTTCACCCGCCAGTGGAAACAACCTGCCCGCATCTATCCTATCTATTCCCTTCATAATCTTACATGTTTCGATAAGATCCCCCCTCATCCTTCTAAATTCCAACGAGTACAGTCCCAGTCTACTCAACCTCTCCTCGTAATCCAACCCCTTCAGCTCTGGGATTAACCTAGTGAATCTCCTCTGCATACCCTCCAGTGCCAGACCCGGGTTCAATTCCAGCCTTAGGTAACTGTGTGGAGTTAGCACATTCTCCCCATGTCTACGTGGGTTTCCGCCGGGTGCTCCGATTTCCTCCCACAGTCCAAACATGTGCAGGTTAGGTAACTTGGCCATGATAGGATTGCCCCTTAGTGTCCAAAGATGGGCACGTTAGGTAGTTTGGCCATAATAAATTGCCCCTTAGTGTCCAAAGATGTGCAGATTACAGAATTTACAGTGCAGAAGGAGGCCATTCGGCCCATCGAGTCTGCACCGACCCCTGTAAAGAGATCCTACTTTAGCCCACACCTCCACATTATCCCTGTAACCCAGTAGCCCCACCTAACCATTTTTGGACACTAAGGGCAATTTAGCATGGCCAATCCACTTAACCTGCACATCTTTGGACTGTGGGAGGAAACCGGAGCACCCGGAGGAAACCCACGCAGACACAGGGAGAACGTGCAGACTCTGCACAGACAGTGACCCAAGCCAAGAATTAAACCTGGGACCCTGGAGCTGTGAAGCAATTGCGCTAACTACTGTGCTACCGTGCCGCCCTGGTTAGATGGATTGGCCATGATAAATTGTCAGTGTCCAAAAATGATGTGTAGGTTAGGTTATGGGGCTATTGGGATAGGACAGAGAGTAAGCTTGGGTGAAGTGTGTAGTCCTAGTCTCCACACTATAGGAAGGATGTGGTTGCACTGGGATGGGTGCAGAGGAAATTCACCAGGATATTGCCTGGGCTGGAGTGTTTCAGGTATGAAGAGAGGCTAGTTAGGCTGGGGTTGTTTTCCTTGGAGCAGAAAAAGCTAAAGGGGGACCACACCAAGTGTACAAAATTCTGAGGGGTATAGATAGGGCAGATAGGAAGAAACATTTCCTTTTGCAACGGGGTCAATAACCAGGGGGCTTAGATTGACGGCAAGGAACAGGAGGATTAGAGGGGATTTCAGGAAAAACCCTTTCATCTGGAGCCTGGTGGGAATCTGGAACTCACTGCTTGAAAGGGTGATAAAGATAGGAACCCTCACAACATTTAAGGAGCATTTAGATAAGTACTTGAAACACCATAGCATACAAGTCTACGATCAAGTGCAAGAAAATGGAACTAGAATAGATAGGTGTTTGATGGCTGGCACAGAAATGAGGGCCCAAAGGGCCTATTTCTGTGTTGTAAAACTCTAGGACTATGACTTTGTGGGATCTTGCTGTGTGAAACTGGCAACTATGTTTCCCCACATTACAGCAGTAACAATGCTTTGGAAATAGTTCCATTCTGAATATTGCTTTGTATGAAACATATTTTCTAATTATCTTAAAGTATAAGGGATATTCTAAATGCATCATAAATAATGTTTCTAGTGAAGTTGCTCCTGGGTCCTGGGACACTGAGGTTCTGCATAAACATTCACATCGAATATTGCCATTAATGAACCTCCTGCTGCCATGCTTTGAACTAGGAGCCCACTCTTCAACTTGGTCACTGTATAAACTCCAGCTCATTCAAAACTGTACTGTGTGTTTCCTAACTCACAGTAAATCACTTTCACCTACCACCCGATGCTCACGGACCTACATGAGTTCCTAGTTGGATAAGGTGTCCATTTAAAATTTTCACCCTTGTTTTCAAATCTCTCCATTTGTGCACCCCCCCCCCGAACCCCACCCTCCTCCATCTCTGCAATCTCTACAAACCCTAAAATTATCTAAGATCTCTGAATCCCTCCAATTCTGGCCTCCCAAATGCTGGGAACTTCAACTGCCAAGGCCCTAAGCTCTGAAAGTCCCTCTTAGCCTCTCCAAAGATCCCTCCTCTGTTTTAAGATGTATCTTAAAGCTTGTTCCTTTGAACAATCTTTTGGTCATCTCTCTGACTATCTCCTTCTGTATCTCAGTGTCAAATCTGATAGAGAATGCTCTTGGGAAGTGCCTTGGGAAATGTTACTGCATTAAAAGTGTTCCATAAATACCAGTTGTTGTTGTTTCCACTTCCTGGGTCACATCCTGGTCCCTAAACAAACCTTCAGAATTAAAGACAAAATGACAAAACCTCCAGCTGATAGAATGAAAGGCAACAGCGCCAATGGTTACAGTATGGATCGTATGAGCTGACATTTGGAGGTGAAACTCACTCTGAATCTCACTCATTCTCAATGAGACGGAGTCATTTCTTTCTGTCCACTGACAAAACATTCAAATTCAATTCTATTTCTTCCACTCTGTTTGCAGTTTGTTACAATGGCAAACAGTGTTCTATAGTTATTAATTTTCAGCACGTTAGTTTCAAAGAATGCACCGTCCGCCTCACCGTTTAATCTTGAACAAATCTCCCTGGATGACATTCTGTGCAGTTCATCCTTTGAAATCCTACAGTGCAGAAGGAAGCCATTTGGCCCATCAAGTCTGCAACATCCCTCTGAATAAGCATCCCACCTAGGCCCACTCACAAATCAAAGTTTTCCTGAAGTCTTCGATAATATTTATGACTCAATCAACGGCATGAAAACCAGTTCACCTGGTTAGTTGTTTCATGGCTGATTTCTGTCTTTGGTTTTAAAATCTGATTGGTTGCTGTTAGAGCAATGAAAAAGTTCCTTATGATCCTCCACCATGCCCAAAATCATGCAGATATAATACCTCATTTTTTGCGGCTTAAATTATTCTTTCTTTCAACAATCCTGCAGTTCATCTCCAGACGGGAGATATTTAATTACCCAATGCTGGTGGCCTGGTTTTCTTGCCTTCATTTATGGTTTGCACAGAGTGAAGACAAGCTTACAATATTTCAACAAAACTTCAGAGATAAAAACATAATCCCTCGCTGATGGACTGGAAACCAACAGCCTTGGTCGATAGGATATGCTGAATCCTCTCATTGTATTTGTTGAATATATTCAGTGGGTTTGGTTACTGTATTTCTAATATATATTGTTTCTTATTCTAGAAAAGAGAGGATTGGGAGGTGACATGATAGAGGTCTTCATGATTATGGAAAGGTTGGTTAGGCTAGACGTAAAGAAAATGTGGGTCAGACCTGTACAAGAGGCCAAAGATATAAGATAGTCATTGATAAATTCAGCAGGGAATTCAGGGGTAAACTCTTTCCCAAAAATTGGTTAGAACTGGGTCATGTGTGGGTGTCGGAAGGGTCGCGGAGCGATCGGTCACGGCATTCCCACGGTGGCCCTGATTGTGGGAGAAGCGCCCAACAGCCACTACTGGCATTTGTATTGAAAATGGCGGCTGCTGCTTTCATTTAAATGAGAAGGAAATTAGGCTGTGTGCAGTTTCCCGACCACAAGCAGCAGCAGTGAGCAGGTCACACGCCCTGCACATACATACAGGGTGCTTGTATGTATGTGCTTTTGGTGTCAAATCATGGAGGAGACCGTCTTCCATTTTATAGCTGCTGTGGAAGCAGTGGCTTAGTGGTATTATCACTGGACTAGTGACCCAGAGCATACTCTAGGGTCTCGTGTTCGAATCCCGCCATGGCAGATGGTGAAATTTTAATTCAATAAAACTCTGGAATTAAAAGTCTAAAGGTAACCATTAAAAACCTTGGTCAATTGTCGTTAAAAACCCATCTGGTTCATTAATGCCCTTCAGGGAAGAAACTCTGCCATCCTTACCTGGTCTGGCCTACAGGTGACTCCAGACCCACAGCAATGTGGTTGACTCTTAAATATCCTCAGGGATGGGCAATAAATGCTGGCCCAGCCAGCAACACCCACATCCCATGAACACATTTTTAAAAAGCAGGCAAGGCAAGGGGACTGTGAAGATGAATCATTTTCTTACAAATCAGAGAAGGTCAGGAACACAAACAGCAGAGTACCTACTGGCCAGGGCCTCACATCTCAGTCTGCTGGAGAGAGCTGCTCAGGACAGAGCAGTGCTAGTGTTAGCTCTGTACAGAGCTTCAGGGCCTCTGGTTAACAGCCTATAAAGAAACCTAACTCAAGAACAAAGATGATTTCTTGAAGTATGGTTTTGTCAATTGTGCCAATGCAAGTCAGGATGCAAATCCCGTGTGTGTTATATGCACGGCAAATGAGAGAATTTTCAGATTTTGAAAGAGAAGTGGGGGATAAAAAAATCCTTTGAGGTTGAGACCCCAGAGTCACTTATTAACTTACAGCTGACTCTAAATGATAACGCTGTTGTAACTGACCTGTATTACCACAGGTAATGCCATGTTAAAAGCATGCCAAAGGCCCATGGGGCTGTCAGCATTCTGAAGTAGCTTCTCCCAGGATTATCCAGTGTTGCTATTGCCCTTCACCATGACCTACATGTGCGAGATTGGATTTTCTGTTTCCACAAAGATGAAGATGGCACAAAGGAACTGGTTGAGGTCTGCACCTGATTTATGCATTGCCCTCTCCTTCTGTGAACCAGATCGGAGTGAGATCGCGAGGACCAAGCAGGCTCACCTGTCGCATTAAACGTAAGTGAACATGGTGTGGGTCGCGAAAGTCGGCCGGTCTGGGTCGCGAAGGTCGGCCGGTGTGGGTCGCGAAGGTCGGCCGGTGTGGGTCACGAAGGTCGGCTGGTGTGGGTCCCGAAGGTCGGCCGGTGTGGGTCATGAAAGTTGGCCGGTGTGGGTCGCGAAGGTCGGCCGGTGTGGGTCGCGAAGGTCGGCCGGTGTGGGTCGCGAAGGTCGGCCGGTGTGGGTCGCGAAGGTCGGCCGGTGTGGGTCGCGAAGGTCGGCCGGTGTGGGTCGCGAAGGTCGGCCAGTGTGGGTCGCGAAGGTCGGCCGGTGTGGGTCCCGGAGGTCGGCCGGTGTGGGTCGTGAAGGTCGGCCGGTGTGGGTCGCGAAGGTCGGCCAGTGTGGGTCGCGAAGGTCGGCCGGTGTGGGTCACGAAGTTCGGCCGGTGTGGGTCGCGAAGGTCGGCCGGTCTGGGTCGCGAAGATCGGCCGGTGTGGGTCACGAAGGTCGGCCGGAATGGGTCGCGAAGGTCGGCCGGAATGGGTCGCGAAGGTCGGCCGGAATGGGTCGCAACGGTCGGCCGGAATGGGTCGCGAAGGTCGTCCGGTGTGGGTCCCGAAGGTCGGCCAGTGTGGGTCACATCAGCCAGTGTGGGTCACATCAGCCAGTGTGGGTCACATCAGCCAGTGTGGGTCGCATCAGCCAGTGTGGGTCGCGAAGGTTGGCTGGTATTGGGTCGCGAAGGTTGGCTGGTATTGGGTCGCGAAGGTCGGCCGGAATGGGTCGCGAAGGTCGGCCGGTATTGGGTCGCGAAGGTCGGCCGGTATTGGGTCGCGAAGGTCGGCCGGTATTGGGTCGCGAAGGTCGGCCGGAATGGGTCGCGAAGGTCGGCCGGAATGGGTCGCGAAGGTCGGCCGGTATGGGTCGCGAAGGTTGGCTGGTTGTCAAAAGTGGGCCCAGGAAAAAATGTTTGAAAAACCCTGGTTTAGAATGTGAAAAATTCTCTCATGGGCTATGGGTGTCGCTGGCGAGCCCCATCTCTCATTACCCTCACCTCTACAAGCAACAGTTGAAACAAATAATATAGATGTTGATTCAAGGAGATCTAGATAAGCACATAAGTGAGAAAAGTGTTATAGGGGGAAGAGTGCGAAATTGCTCATGGGGATCTTGGACAGAAACATGGGCCAGTTTGGCTGTTTCTGTGCAGTAAATAAGACCTCCATTAAAATAGCAGAGGGAGAGAAATTCAGTACCAGTATGTTTTTTAAAAGTGTGATAACACAGCTAATACTAGTTTCCACCCTCCAGAATGGTTTTCATTACATTGTAATGTTAATTGCCTGTATATGTTAATACAGAATGATTAATTTCAGCACATTCCTGGGTCATCATTGCTAGAGTTCCTGAGGGTAGTGTCCCAGGCCCAACCATCTTCAGCTGCTTCATCACTGACCTTCCTTCCATCAAGGGATGTTCGCTGATGATTGTACAAAGTTCAGCATCATTTGTGACACCTCAGACACTGAAGCAGTCCATGTCCAAATGGAACAGTCAGGCTTGGGCTGACAATTCGAGCCACACCAGCGCCAGGCAATGTCCATCTCCAACAAGAGAGAATCTAACCATCTCCCCTTGCCATTCAATGGCATTACCATCACTGAATCCCTACTACCAACATCCCGGGGGTTACCATTGACCAGAAACTGAACTGGGCCAGCCATATAAATACTGTGCTGACAAGAGCATGTTAGAATTTCAGAATTCTGCTGCCAGTAACTTACCTGTCACCCCAAGATATGTCACCATCTACCAGGTACAAGTCAGTAATGTAATGGAATACTTTCTACTTGCCTGGATGAGTGCAATTCCAACATCACTCAAGAAACTCAACACCATCCAGGACAAAGCAGCCCGCTTGATTGACATTCTGTCCGTAAGACCATAAGACATTGGAGCAGAATTGGGCCATTCGACCCATCAAATCTGCTCCGCCATTCAATCATGGCTGATATAATTCTCATCCCCATTCTCCTGCTTTCTCCCAATAACCCCTGATCCCCTTATTAATCCACCACCTTAAACATTCACTCCCTCCATCCCATGCAACGTGGCAGCCGTATGTACCACCTACCAGATTCACTGCAACAACTTAGCAAATCTCCCTCCAAACCCACAACCTCAACCATCTAGGTGGTCAAGGGCAGCAGATGCAAGGGAACATCACTAACTGCATGTTCCCACCAAGTCACACACCATCCTTAGTTGGAATGATATCACTGTTCCTTCTCTGTAGCTTGGTTAAAATCCTGGATCTCTCTCACAGCACTGTGGGTGCACCTACATCACACGCACTGCAGCGGTTCAAGAAGGCAGCTCACCACCACTTTCTCAAAGGCAATTAGGGATGGGCAATAAAAGCTGGCCTAGGCAGCGACGCCCACATCCCATGAACAAATATTTAAAAAATCATACTATAAAATAGGTCTGTTAAGTTGTACATAATGGTGGCATATCAGGAGGGCAGGTACATGAAAGTGATGGGGGAGGTTGGTGGCACTGCCGAGCGTGCATGGCTCCAATTGGGATGATGCAGGGTTTGTGAAGAAGGTGCTAGGTGCCATCCCGGATTTGGATACCCACGAGCTGATTGCAAGGGAGGAATTGGAATATGGTTCAGGAACCGAAGGTGGATAGGTCCCATCCACGCTGGGTGGCCCAGTTGGGGGGGTGGGGGTGCAAAGGCATTGGCTGGGCTCATGAGAGAGCTGGGAGGAGTGGACCCGTGGAGGTTCTTGCATCCGAGGGATCGGAATGTTTTGTTTTTCTCTCCGGTAAACAAGGTGTATTCGAGGACTGACTTTTTTGTGGTGGGAAAGCCGCTATTGACTGGGGTGAGGAGGTCGGCACTCAGCAATGGTGATTTTGGATCATGCTCCACATTGGATGGTTTTGGAGAAGGGGGTAGCTCAGACGCCGGGATGGAGAATGGACGTGGGGTTGTTAGCGGACCGCAGCTTCTGTGAGAAGATTGGGACGGTGATCGAGGAGTATGTGGGGTTTAATTGCACGGGGAGGTCTCGCAGTCGGTGGTCTGGGAGGCTCTGAAGGCGGTAGTGAGGGGAGAGATGATCTCGTTCAAGGCTAAGGTGGATAGGGAGGAGAGGGAGGAACACCAAGGACTGAGAGAGGAGATTTTGGAGGTGGATGGGAGGTACGCAGGGAACCCGGACCCAGGTCTCCTGGCTAAGAGGAAGGAGTTGCATTCAAGATTCGACCAATTGCCCACGGGGAAAGCAGTGCGTCAGTTGAGGAGGACGAGGGGGCTGTCTACGAGTATGGGAAGACGGCAGGATGTATGCTGGCCGGCCTGATCCGGAGGGAGGCAGTGGTGAGGGAGATCATCCGGGTACAGGATAGGGCAGGGAAGTTGATGGTGGCTCCGGAGCAGATTAGTAAAGTATCTGAGGATTAGCATAGAATTTACAGTGCAGAAGGAGGCCATTCGGCCCATCGAGTCTGCACCGGCTCTTGGAAAGAGCACCCTACCCAAGGTCAACACCTCCACCCTATCCCCATAACCCAGTAACCCCACCCAACACTAAGGGCAATTTTCGACACTAAGGGCAATTTATCATGGCCAATCCACCTAACCTGCACATCTTTGGACTGTGGGAGGAAACCGGAGCACCCGGGGGAAACCCACACACACACGAGGAGGATGTGCAGACTCCGCACAGACAGTGCCCCAAGCCGGAACCGAACCTGGGACCCTGGAGCTGTGAAGCAATTGTGCTATCCGCAATGCTACCGTGCTGCCCCTTATAGGGACCTGTATAGGTCGGGGCCAACAGAGGAGGAGCAGGGATAAGGGAATTCCTGGATGGGTTGGAGTATCAGAGGTTGCGAGAGGAGGATAGAGCAGGGTTGGAGGAGCCGGTGCGGGAGCAGGAGGCGATCGTGAGGGAAGACCATAAGACATAGCAGCAGAATTAGGCCATTCGACCCATCATATCTGCTCCACCATTCAATCATGGCTGATATAATTCTCATCCCCATTCTCCTGCTTTCTCCCAATAACCCCTGATCCCCTTATTAATCCACCACCTTAAACATTCACTCCCTCCATCCCATGCAAGGTGGCAGCTGTATGTACCACCTACCAGATTCACTGCAGCAACTTAGCAAATCTCCCTCCAAACCCACAACCTCGACCACCTAGGTTAGAAGGTGCGGGGCCCGATGGGTTCCCGGTTGAATTTTAAAAGAAATCTAAAGACAAGTTGGCGCTGTTGGTGGTGGGAATTTTGAGGATGCGATAGCTAGGGGTTTCTTGCCGCAAACGATGGGGCAAGCTTCCATCTTGTTGCTACTAATGAAGGACAAGGAACCGGAGGAGTGTAGGTTGTATAGACCCATATCTCTGCTAAATGTAGATGCCAAGATACTGGAAAAGGTGTTGGTGGTAAGGTTAGAGCGGTGTCTCCCGAAGGTGTTTGAGGAGAGCCAGACGGGGTTTGTGAAGGGAAGGCAGTTATTCTTGAACGTGAGGAGGTTGCTGAATGTGGTCCTTTCTCCGGCGGAGGGAAGGGAGACGGAGGTGGTGGTGGCGCTGGATGCAGAGAAGGCCTTTGATCGGGTAGGGTGGGTTATTTGATGGTGGTATTGTAAACATTTAGAATCGGGCCGAAGTTTGTGGCCTGGGTGCAGTTGCTGTAAAAGGAACAGAGGGCAAGTGTGCACACTAACAGCATGAACTCAAGGTATTTCGCACTGCACTGGGGTTAAGAGACAGGGGTGTCCTGTGTTCCTCCCCCCCTCCTTCTGCTTGTATTGGCTATAGAGACCTTGGTCATTGCACTAAGGAGCTCAGGGTTGTGGAAGGGGATGGGGTGGAGCATACCCCCTTCCCCCATGTCCCTCTATGCCGATGATCTGCTATTATACCCGTCGGTGGGGAGTATAATGGAGCTGCTCCAGAGATTCGGGATGTTCTCAGGGTATAAATTGAATTTCGGGGAAAGCGGGTATTTTATGGTCTCCCCGCCGGGATTGGGAGCGGGTGGGGGGGGGGGGGGGGGGGCAGGCGCAGGGCTGCCATTCCGCTTGGCGCAACCCACTTTAGGTATTTGGCGTTACAGGTGGCCCATGATTGGGCAGAGCTTCGGAAGTTTGATTTCATTCGATTGGTGGGGAGGGTAAAGGTCGATTTGCCGAGTTGGGACAATCTCCCTTTGTTGTTGGCTGGCCGGGTGCAGGCCGTTACAATGAATGTTTTGCCACGATTCCTGTTTTTAATTCAATGCCTGCCTTTTTTTTTTAACCAAAGTCCTTCTTCAGGTTGGTGGACACCTCGTTCATTTGGGGGGGGGGGCAGGATTAGGAGGGTGGTATTGCAGAGGGGGTGGCAGGCAGGGGGGCTGGGCCTCACAAACTTGCTGTATTATTATTGGCCGGAGAATGTGGAGAAGGTGCAGGGATGGAGCAAGGAGTGTGGGGGGGGGATCTGCGGGTAAAGATGAAGGTGGGTTCTTGCCGGGGGTCGGGGTTGCGGGTGCTGGCAACCGCACCGCTCCCGATGGCCCCAGGAAAGTACTCGGTGAGTCCGGTGATGGTGGCCACATTGAAGATTTGGGGGCAGTTTAGACAGCACTTTAGGCTGGGGACCAGGTCACGGGGGATGCCGATTAGGGGGAATCATGGGTTTGAGCCAGGGAGGATGGAGGCGAGGTTTCGGGGATGTGACGAGAAGGGGATTAAGGAAATGAAGGATTTGCTCCTTCGGAGGCGATTCGCGAGCTTAGAGGAGCTGGGAGAGAAGTATAGGTTGGCACAGGGGGAAGCGTTTTGGACGTGCAGGTGTGGGACTTTGCAAGGAAGGTTTATCCCGACCTTCCCAATGGCACTGGCCTCCTCGTTGTTTGAAGCGGTGCTGTCACCGGGGTGTCGTCTCGGTGATGTGCGGGAGGATTCTGGAGGAGAATAAGGTGTCCATGCAGAGGATTAAGGCGAAGTGGGAAGAAGAGTTGGGTGTGGCGCTGGAAGAGGGACTGTGGTGTGAGGTGCTGCAGAGGGTGAATGCCTCGACTTCATGTGAGGTTGGGGCTGAAACAGCTGAAGGTAGTGTACGGGGTGCATCTCACAAAATCAAGGATGAGCCAGATGTTGGAGGAGGTGGAGGATGTCTGTGAGCGATGTGGGAGGAGCCCCAAGAAACATGCTCATATATTTTGGTCCTGCCAGAAGCTGGAAAGGTTTTGGAGGACAGTATTCGGTACAATCTCGGAGGTCCTGCATTTGGATGTGGGGCCTGGTCCCCTAGAAGCCATATACGGGGTGTCGGACTGGCACAAGTTGCAGGTGGGTGCGGGGGTAGATGTCTTAGCCTTCGCCTCACTGATCACTCGTAGGTAGGTCTTGCTGGGTGGAGGTCAGCTTCTCCACCCTGTGTCTTGGCTTGGCGGGAGGACCTGCTGAAGTTTTTGACCCTGGGGAAGGTGAGGTTCGAGCTGAGGGGGCGAAGGAGGAGTTCTACAATTGTTGGAGTTTGTTCATCATGCACTTTCAGGAGTTGGGGGCATGTGTGTGTGTGTGTGGGTGGGGGGTGGGGGGGGGGGGCGGGTTGTTTGATTGCGTTTTGTATTATGAAAATGTTGAAAATCTGTCGAATAAAAATACCTAAAAAGGTGTATATAATGGTGATTGTTATCCTAATGAAATAGTTCCTCCTTAGCCCTGCATAACAAATATGCCAGTTTAAAATATAGTTCAATTAAAAATACTAATTATTTTTAATTGCTAATGAGTTACTAATGAAATAGAATTTCCTGTTTCTTGAATGAATGCTCCTTGCCAGGCAGATTGCAGATGAAATATGTTCAGGGATTTGGGGAAAGGCAGGGGACCAGCACTAAGTCACGGTGTTTGTTTGGAGAGCTGGCGCACACCCAATGGCCCAAATGACCTCCTTCTGCGCTGTAAATATTCTGTGATTCTATAAACTAATGTGGTGTAGATAAGAATGTGCTTTATTGTCGTCTATACTGTGTTAGCCCCTAAACAGTGAAACCTCTCTTGTCTCGGAGTAAGAAGATCATGTCACTCCATGTAACACTATCTAGGCCGAGACCTCAATGCAGGACTATGAGAAATGTTTGATTGTCAGATCAGAGGTGCCTTCTTCAGATAAGACATTAGAATTGGACACTGCCTGCCTCCTCTAGTCAATGTAAACAGTGACAGCACTTGAAGCCAAGCGAGGGAGTTCTCGCTGGTGTCATTTTAAAATTTATTGGTGAGATATGGACATCACTAGCAATACATACAGCACAGTAGCACAGTGGTTAGCACTGTTGCTTCACAGCCCCAGGGACCCAGGTTCGATTCACGGCTTGGGTCACTGTCTGTGCGGAGTCTGCACGTTCTCCCCGTGTCTGCATGGGTTTCCTCCGGGTGCTCCGGTTTCCTCCCACAAGTCCCAAAAGATGTGCTTGTTGGGAGAATTGGACATTCTGAATTCTCCCTCTGTGTACCCGAACAGGCGCCGGAGTGTGGCGACTAGGGGATTTTCACAGTAACATAATTGCAGTGTTAATGTAAGCCTACTTGTTACACTAATAAAGATCATTATTATATCAACATTGATTGGTAATCCGTAATTGCCTTTCAAAAGGCGATGTTGAGTTGTCTTCTGATGTAGGTACACCCACAATGGGATTCGGAATGGGATTTCAGAATTTTCAGCCAATGTCCTGGCCAGTATTCATTATTCAAACAATGCTGCTCAAACAAATGTTCCAGTTATTTATTTTATTCTGTTTTATTTTATTCTGTTTATAGAGCCTTGCTGTGTACAAATTTACTGTTATGTTTCCCTAATAGCGACGACACTTCAGAAGTAATTAATTGTGAAACATATTGGGGTTGTACTCAGGATGTGAAAGATGCTATATTAATTCAATGCCTTTCTTTACAATGGCTCTCTGTATATGTTCTAATTGAATGTGGTTGGAAGCTATTTGTATTTGTGAAGTCTAATATCATTAGGCACTGTCTGCCGGCAAACGCGCCTGCAAGCCTGCAAAAAGCAATCTCATATATGCGAATTGTGTAGCATGAGTCATTATTCACTCTTGCCAGGAAATAAACGTTTGAGTGAAATAAGCAAAATACTGCGGATGCTGGAGATCTGAACTAAAAACAGAAAGTGTTGGAAAATCTCAGCAGTGTGGAGAGAGAAACAGCTAACATTTCTGTCCCGTATGATTCTTCCTCAGAACTGAAGAAAGGGCGAAATGTTGGAAAAACCAAGAGGGAAACGGGAAGCAGATGGTTTCAGATCCCAGCATCCGCAGTATTTTGCTTTTATATAAAAGGTAGAATTGTGATGGGTTTTATGCTGTTGAAAAAGGGGGGACCGGTGGAGCAAAAAGCAAGGTCAGTGATAGGTTGAGGAGTGGGAGGGGAAGATTAAATGACAAAAATGTAATGGAACAAAAGGCAAAGGGAGTGGTAATAGAAGTAAAGGAACACTGCATTGGGACAGAGTAGGTGTTAATAGCAGAATAAAAGTCAGCACTGTCTGAAAGCAAAAACATGAGAACAAGATGCAGACTGGCACGAGGGGAAAAAGGTACAAAATCGAGTTTTAAAACTCACTGTTGTGTCCAGAAGGCTGTAAAGTGCCTCATCGGAAGATGTGATGCTGTTCTTCAAGCTTGCGTTAGGCTTCACTGGAACATGGTTACAGGCTGAGAACAGCCTGAGTGTGTGAGTAAGATAGTGAATTGAAATGGCAAGCAACCGGAAGGTCAGGGTCGGAATAGCAGATGGAACTGAGGTCTTCTGCAAAGGGATCACTCAGTTTGCATTTGGTCTCCACACTGTAGAGGAGATCGTATTGTGAGTAGCAAATACCGTAGACTAAAGTGAAAGAAGTACAAATAAATCAGTGCTTCATCTGGATAGAGCGTTTGTCACCTTGGACAGCGAGGAAGGAGAAGGTGTAGATGAAGGATTACATGGGAATGTGCTGTGGGAAGGGGGTTAGGTGTTTGGGGGTGCTGGAGGAGTGGACCAGGGTGTCGCGGAGGGAACGGTCTCTTTGGAATGCTGACACGACAGGGGAGGGAAAGATGTGTTTGTTGGTGGCATCATGCTGGAGTTGGTGGAAGATGATCCTTTGAATGCAAAGGCTAGTGGAGTGGAAGGTGACGACAAGCAAAACCCTCTTCTGCAGGAAGGGGAAGGGGTGAGGGTGGAAATGATTCAGACAGTGTTGAGGACTCTGCAAATTGCAGTGAGGGGGAATCCTCGGTAGGGAATCTGAGGCTATATAAGGCTCTGGTCAGACCCCATTTGGAGTATTGTGAGCAGTTTTGGGCCCCATATCTAAGGAAGGATGTGCTGGCCTTGGAAAGGGCCTAGAGGAGGTTCACAAGAATGATCCTGGAATGAAGAGTTTGTCGTATGAGGAGCGGTTGAGGACTCTGGGTCTGTACTCGTTGGAGTTTAGAAGGATGAGGGGGGTTCTTATTGAATCTTACAGGATACTGCGAGGCCTTGATAGAGTGGACGTGGAGAGGATGCTTCCACTTGTAGGAAAAGCTAGATCCAGAGGGCACAATCTCAGACTAAAGGGGCAATCCTTTAAAACAGAGAGGAGGAGAAATTTCTTCAGCCAGAGGGTGGTGAATCTGTGGAACTCTTTCCCGCAGAAGGCTGTGGAGGCCAAATCACTGAGTGTCTTTAAGACAGAGATAGATACGTTCTTGATTAATAAGGGGATCAAGGGTTATGGGGAGAAGGCAGGAGAATGGGGATGAGAAAAATATCAGCCATGATTGAATGGCGGAGCAGACTCGATGGGCCAAGTGGCCTAATTCTGCTCCTATGTCTTATGGCCTTTTAGAGGAAAATCGAAGAGCACCGTTGTGGAAGGTAGCATCATGAGAACAATTGTGACAGAGGGGGAGAAACTGGGAGAATGAAATAGCAACCTTACAGGAACCAGTCTCTGAGGAGCTGTAGTCGAGGTAGCTGTGAGGGTTGGTGGGCTTTTAATAAGTATTGTTAGACATTCTATCCCCAGAAGTGGAGACAGAGAAGTCAAGGAAGGGAAGTGTCAGAGATGGACCATGTGAAGGTGAGGGAAGGGCGGTAACTGATGGCAAAACTGAGAAATGTTTGAGTTTCCGGGCTGACACCTCGATAGGCCAAATTGGCTAAATATTCCAGTTCAGCAGTTTATTGGGAATTCTAAGATTTAGTCAGAGAGGAAGACACTGTAAAATGAGGCTAACATTCCGAGTTTAATTGAGATGTACATAATATGAAGACTGAGAGGATAAATGAGAGTCATAGTTTGTTAATTCAAAGACATTTATTACAAAATAGATAGCCAATGCGTTATATATTTATAATTGATGGAGGTGGGGATGAACCAGCATTGTGACCCCAAGTAAAATGGGAGAAGCTGAAAGTATTTGCATTCAATATACAGAGCGTGACATTTGCTGAATTCTTTTGTATTTCTTTTTTTAATAAATTGCCCAATCTTTTTTCCCAATTAAGGTGCAATTTAGCGTGGCCAATCTACCTACCCTGCATATCTTTTGAGTTGTGGGGTGAGACCCACGCAGGCACGGGAGAATGTGCAAACTCCACACGGACAGTGACCGGAGATCGCACCTGGGTCCTCGGCGCCGTGAGGCAGCAGCGCTAACCACTGTGCCACCCTTTTCCTTAACATTTCTAAATTGGCAATAAATACCTGCAGATACCTCTAACTGTGTAAAAACAGTACCATTTATGAAAAAGTGATCAGTCAAGTGCAAACTGTATTTAATCCAATTAAACAGAATATTAATAGTAGCCCTTAATTGTTGTGATCTTGCAATACGCAGTAACTGTCATTCCATGTACAGTGCCTTACCCCGTACAATACTATCGTTGTTCTCTAGGTATCACACCTTAGCCTGTGTAACAAAGTGATTGTTTTTCCAAATATAATCCTCTTTCACGTGGAATATATTTCAGGAGCAAAATCATAACATATTCTAGGTAAGTGAAATTTATCAAGCTGAAATTAAAACTGTATGTTCTGACCGACAGTTTATAATAATTAAAATTAAAATACTTAATGTATCTGCTGTATATCTTACAGGGCTATGTTCAAATCAATAAATCCAGTAGTAATATGCTTCCAGTTAATCAGATGCAAAAGAGACACAGTACATCACTTCAGAATCCTAAGCCACCGGAAAGGGTGACGGAAGCTGATTAAATAGCAGAATGCAATTGGATATATAATTGAAAGGAAAAAAGTGTGAGGTTATGGAGAAGTGTGGGGGAGTGGGATTCATTCCGTAGCTTTTCAAAAAGGCAGCACGGATACAGCAGGACAAAGAGCCTTCTGCTCTCTTTGATTCTATTAAAAAATAATATTGAATTAGTTCCTGGGGGGGCGACATGGTGGCGCAGTGGTTCGCATCCATGGCGCCGAGGTCCCAGGTTCGATCCCGGCCCTGGGTCACATTCTCCCCGTGTCTGCGTGAGTCTCACCCCCACAACCCAAAAAGATGTGTAGGGTAGGTGGATTGGCCATGCTAAATTATCCCTTAATTGGAAAAAAAATAATTGGAGACTCTAAATTTATAAAACAAAACACAACATTAGTTCCTGGGTTAACCAGATGATCACCTAATGTGAGATAACACAAAGATTAAAAATGTTTCCTTATAGAATCCCTGAGATCATCAAAACCTGCAACTAAATTGAATTCATAACTTTGGAAGAGTGGGCAACTGCATATTGGCAATCCTGCTCTATTAATATTGAAAATGAGCAGAATGTGCTGGATTTGAACACAAATTAAACATAGTAAATGGAAATGGCTGCCATTTAGTGTCTAGTGACTAATCAGATTTTATCTTTACTGCAAGTTATCCTTGTTACTGTCACACTAGGCCATGTTCCCAGACATGTGTCCCAAGTGGGTACAAGCAACTGAAGGTGTATAGCCACACTGACGCCGTGTCACCCAGTATTAGTGTTGGTGTATGACATTCTGCCTCTTATAGAATAAATAACATTAAGTACTAAACTCTCAGCCTCCTGGCAACAGCAGTATATTAACAATCACTGGCATGAAATCAATAACAGAAGTTAAGCATTTACACACTTGGGCTACATTTCTATTCAGCCCCCTCCTTCCTGAGAAAAAAATGAATTTTCATCTCCGATATCCTCATGAACATTTCACGTTCACTCGCTACAAGCTGCTACAAAATAGTAGGAGACAACATTTTGTCGGGGGGGGGGGGGGGGAGAAACCAAAATCGCAATGTTTGCATAGAGAGCCTCATGCAAATATCATCAGCTGGTTAATACTTACACTTATCCACAGATCAACCTGTCCCTCTCAATCACTAGTCAGGAGATGACCCTCAACCACACAGTTTAGTCAAGAAATTCCCCATTCCCCAATCAGCTAACCACTCACATTAGTTTGGAGATCATCTTGAAATTAAATGAAAATCACTTATTGTCACAAGTAGGCTTCAATGAAGTTACTGTGAAAAGCCCCGAGTCGCCACATTCTGGCGCCTGTTCGGGGAGGCTGGTACGGGAATTGAACCGTGCTGCTGGCCTGCTTTCAAAGCCAGCGATTTAGCCCTGTGCTAAACAGCCCCGACACACATCTTCACACATTCACACTAAATTGGAGATTACCCCTCACTCATGGTAGTCTAGAGACAGTGGAAGAAATTATTCCTTATTTACTCTACCAAAACCCTTCATAATTTTAAAACCGCTCTATTAAATCTCCAGAAATCTCCTCTGCATTCGGGATAACAATCCCGGTTTCTGTAGGTTCCTCATACAACTGAGGTCCTATATCTGTGGTGTCATCCTCATAAATCCCCCCTGAACCTTCCTCTATCAGCTCCATCTTTAGTTTTTCTGCAAGGGAGCTTCACCTGGAAGGTTTGTCTCACCATTGAGCTGGTGAAGGCATTCTGTTATTTTGGAAGGATTCTCTCAGCTCATGGGATTTTTATTGTTCTCATCCAAAGTTGCTTCCTTACTTCGCCTCTGTCTCCTCAGACAGGGAGAAGATTTGTGACTGGGTAAGATCATTTTCAGTGACAAATTTGGGCAAGAATTCCAAAATTCTTTGGACTCTGGAATGGTTCCTGTGGATTGGAGGGTAGCTAATATAATCCCACTATTCAAAAAGAAAGATAGAGAGAAAACAGGGAACTATAGACCAGTGAGCCTAACGTCGGTAATAGGGAAGTTGCTCGAGTCCATTTTCAAGGATTTCGTAGCACAGCATTTGAAAATCAGAGGTCTAATCAGACAAAGTCAGCAAGGATTTACGAAAGGGAAATCATGTTTGATAAATCTGCTTGAATTCTTTGAAGATGTAACTATTAGAGTTGACCAGGGAGAACTGGTGGATGTGGTTTATTTAGACTTTTGGAAGTCTTTCGACAAGGTCTTATATAGCAGATTACTATGTGAAGTTAAAGCATAGTGTCTTGAGATGGACAGAAAGCTGGTTAGCAGACAGGAAGTAAAGAGTTGGAATAAATGGGTCTTTTTCCAATTGGCAGGCAGTGACTAGTGGGGTACCGCAGGGATCTGTGTTAGGACCCCATCTGTTCGCATTATATATGAATGATTTGGATGGGGGAACAAAATGTATTATCTCCAAATTTGCAGATGATACAAAGTTGGGTGGGAGGGTGAGCTGTGAGGAGGATGCAGAAATGATTCAGTGGGATTTGAACAGGCTGAGTGAGTGGGTATATGCATGGCAAATGGAGTACAATATGGACAAATGTGAGGTTATCCACTTTGCTAGCAAAAATAGGAAGGCAGATTATTATTTGAATGGGTGTAAATGAGAGAAGTGGATACTCAGCGAGACCTTGGTGTCCTCGTGCATCAGTCGCTGAAAGTAAGCGCATAGGTACAGCAGGCAGTAAAAAAGGCAAATGGTATGTTGGCCTCCATAGCGAGAGGATTTGAGTATAGGAATAGGGATGTTTTACTGCAATTGGATAGGACATTGCTGAGGCCACACCTGGAGTACTGTGTGCAGTTTTGGTGTCCTTATCTGAGGAAGGATGTTTTTGCTATGGAGGGAGTGCGGCAAAGGTTTACCAGAGTGATTCCTGGGATAACGGGACTGTCAGATGAGGAGAAACTAAGTTGGTTAGGAATGTATTCACTGAAGAGTGAGAGGGAATTTCATAGAAACGTATAAAATTCTAACAGGATTTGACAGGGTAGATTCAGAAAGAATGTTCCTGATGGTGGGGGAGTCCAGAACTAGGGGTCATAGTTTAAGGATAAGGGGTAAACCTTTTAGGACTAAGGGTGAGGAGAAATTTCTTCACCCAGAGAGTGGTGAATCTGTGGAATTCGTTACCACAGAAAGTAGTTGAGGCCAAAATGTTGTGTAATTTCAAGAAGGAATTAGATATAGCTCTTGGGGCGAAAGGGATTAAGGATATGGGAGGAGGGGGAGGGATCGGGGTATTGAACTTGATGATCAGCTATGATCATGATGAATGATAGGGCAGGTTCGAAGGGCCGAATGGCCTCCTCCTGCTTCTATTTTCTATGTTTCTGTATATGTATGAGGGAACCGAGAAATTTGATGTCTAAGAATAATGTCCCTACACCATTGCCCCACACCCAACTTTCCAATCAGGTTTCATGTCCTGTGTATTCTGCATGTTGCACGCAAGCAAGGAATATTTGGTGTCTCCACAATATTCCTCGGGTACCAGACAAAAGTAATGCCCTCTGCTTTAAATGTAATAAAATGTGACTGCTTTGGCTGCAGCTGTTAAAGTGACTCAGGCTTTCTTTTAATTAGGACTCGATCCAACATAGAGGCATAGAATATATATGGTAGACTGGCCCATCATGTCTGTGTTGGCTGAAGGAGTGACCAGCCGTATCCCACCTTCCAGTTCTCGGTCTGTAGCCTTGTTGGTTACTGCATTTCAAGGGCAAGGGGCTGGTTTAGCACAGTGGGCTAAATAGCTGGCTTGCAATACAGAACAATGCCAGCAGCGCGGGTTCAATTCCCGTACCGGCCTCCCCGAACAGGCGCCGGAATGTGGCAACTAGGGGCTTTTCACAGTAACTTCATTGAAGCCTACTTGTGACAATAAGCGATTATTATTATTATATCCAAGTATTTTTCAAATGCGATGAGGATTTCTGACTCTGCCACCTTATCAGGCAGTGAGTACTAAACCCTCACCAGGCTCTTGGCAAAAAGATTTCTCCTCAACTCCCCTTCAGTCCCTCTGCCACTTATTTTAAACCTGTGTCCCTGGGTTTAATGACCACTTTGCTAAGGGACAAACGATCTTCCATCCACTCTCGAGGTCCCTCATAATTTCGTACACCCATTATATCTCTTCCCAGCTCAAAAGAAAGCAATCCCAGCCTATCCAACCTTTCCACATCGCTAAATCTCTCCGTCATGGCAACACCATGGTAAACCTCCTTTCTACCTTCTCAGGTGCAGTACCTTTCTGTAATGCGCTGACCAGTACTGTATGCAGGACGCTAGCTGTGGACAAAATATTGTTTTATTTTGTTCCAGCATAATGTCCCCGCTCTTATATGCCTTGCTAATAAAGGATAATATCCCGTACGCCTTCTGAACCACCATTTCTACCTGTCCTGCTGCCTTCAGGATTCTTTGGGTTTTTACTTTGTTATTGGATCTGAAGATGAAGGAAATTTCTGTTACTCGACAAGAAACCAAGTCATTGTTTCCAATATCATAAACAAGGAGAGTATTTGCAAGAGGTCAACAACAAAGGAAGATGCCGCGAAGATCTGTAAAGTGGCCTCCATAATAATATCTTTCAGTCCACACGAGAGAGCAGGAAGGCACCTAACTGCAAGCTAAAGTGAAATGTTATTAGGCAGGCCAATGTGAAAGCGATGCTAGGAGGTACTTAGAAAGCAGCCCAATGGCGGTAGTTCATGCTTGACGTGGTGTGAGATAAAAGAAGGCATTTGCTGGCACCTTATCCTGCAGCAGCAGAGAGAGAGAGTCTCTAGGTAAAGTGGTGATAAAATAAATCCAAATTATTGTCTTATAATGCTCAGTGCATGTTTGCTCAGTGTTTCTTTTCCAGCTCAATGCTTCCCCTTTGAAACATCAGTTTTCCTGTCACCATATCTCATTCCCTCCCGTGTCCCCCAGTGTCTCGATGCTGAGCTTTCAAAAAATTATATTCTTGGGATGTGGAGGCTGCTGGCAAGGCTAACATTTGTTTCCGATGCCTAGTACAACTGGGTGCCTGTCTATGTCACTTCAGTGATTCAACCAGATTTAAATGCAAGAAGGGGGCACTTTTTACAGGACTACAGCGACAGGGTCAGGTAGTGGGGCTCTTTCAAGGACCTGGTGCAGGTGTGATGGACTGAATGGCCTCCTTCTATGAACCTGGGATGGAGACATTAACTTACTCAAAACCCATTCACTTGCACAGAATATCAGGCCCGAGAATTCTAAAGTTAGTGTGGGACTGGAGTCACATAGAGGATAGTCCCAAAAGGCAGTAATGTATCAGTTGGGTTTTTTGTCATTTGTACCCTTGTTAATTGGAGCCTTTAGCTCCACTTACTGAGTCATGAAAGAAATGACGGAGAGAAGTTGCATTTACACAGCACCTTCATGCATATTTTAATGTCCTGACAGTCACTATATCAAGACCCAGAACCAATAATGAGATAATGCCCAGATAATTTGTTTAAGTGGTGTCGGCTGCAAGGTAAGTATTGGGTGAGGTTGCTATATCCATTCCTGCCAAACATTTGATCAGTTTCACCCCTCCATGTAGAGGCATTGTCTCATGCTGGGGTATGAAAAAGAATCATTCCTCAATGGGCGGCACGGCAGCACAGTGGTTAGTACTATTGCTTCACAGCGCCAGGGTTCCAGGTTCGATTCCTGGCTTGGGTCGCTGTTTGTGTGGAGTCTGCACATTCTCCTTGTGTCTGTGTGGGTTTCCTCCGGGTGCTCCAGTTTCATAGAACATACAGTGCAGAAGGAGGCCATTCGGCCCATCGAGTCTACACCGACACACTTAAGCCCTCACTTCCACCGTAACCCAATAGCCCCTCCTAACCTTTTTAAAAATGAAATGAAAATCACTTTTTGTCACAAGTAGGCTTCAAATGAAGTTACTGTGAAAAGCCCCTAGTCCCCACATTCCGGCGCCTGTTCCGGGAGGCTGGTACGGGAATTGAACCGTGCTGCTGGCCTGCCTTGGTCTGCTTTCAAAGCCAGCGATTTAGCCTTGTGCTAAACCAGCCCCTTTTTGGTTGCTAAGGGCAATTTATCATGGCCAATCCACCGAACCTACACGTATTTGGACTGTGGGAGGAAACCGGAGCACCCGGAGGAAACCCACGCAACACGGGGAGAACGTGCAGACTGTGGTGAACTGTATAAATAGGTATGACCTCCAGTGCCCTGCCATTTCGCCAGCTGCAGCAGGAGGCCACGCATCTGACTGGAAAAAGCCACAATTGTAGCCAACTTTAGTCTTTGTGCAATTGATCGTGCATCAATTTATTACAGTCAGATCTTCCACAGAATGGATATCCGAATTAAGCCCGATCGCCTGCAGCTGGATCCGCACTCGCCCGACGCCAGAAAAGACTTTACTCACTGGCTAGCATGTTTTGAGGCCTACATCAGGGCTGCGGACTACTTGTGACAATAATAAAGATTACTGTGTGTAAATCTGGACATTGAATGTCAGCAGGCGAATGGACTATGAAGGGCACAGAACAATCTAATTCTGATACTATGCAGTTTACAGCGGAAGTCACAGTATAAAATAGTCAAGAGATGGAAAAGCCTTGCTTATCACAATGTTAGTTTGCCATCTGCTTGTGAACAGCACACTGGAACAACTTGCATTTATATAGCACCTTTAGCACAATACAATGTCCCAAAGGGTTTTACAGGAGAATTATAGAGCAGAATTTGAGTCCCAGCTCCATAGCGAGATATCGGGACATGTGAGACTGAGGCAGAGAGGTTTAGGGAGGAAATTCCAAAACTTACGGTTTGGGAAACTGAAGGTGTGGCTGCCAATAATGACGAGTTTAAAATAAAGTGAGGTCTGAGTCCAGCATCCTCAATCTCATAGGATTCTAGGGCTGGAGGAATACACAGAGGTAGGAAGAGGGAAGGCCTCAGACAGCAAAGAGATTAAATGCCGGAATATCTGCTCCTTGTGACACATTAACCCGAACAATGGGGAGTTAACAGTGAAACGGAGGAACAGATTTTTAATAACTACAAAGTCTGATCGCAGCACCCATGGATAGAGATGAACTGGCTGATTAAGTGAGATTTCCACCACAAACCTTAGCAACAGAGTTGTTTACAATCACAAAGAGGCCGACTGTAAATGCCAGTAACTGATTTGTGTGTCATATGCTGCCCACATGTATGTATCTATAGTTCAAGGACAGGGTTTTGTGGGGGGGGGGGGGGGGGGTGGTTGCTGGGGGGTGAAGGGGACACGTGGGACAGGAGGGTGACAGAGATAAGATTTTGTGGTTACTGTTAGTTTAGAAACCAATCATTATAAATGCAGATAGATATTTTATTGTTTCTTCTGTGGAATTGGATTTGTCTACAATAATTCCCAGTCAAGCTGAAAGCTCACAGCTTCAACTGTGCTCCGGTTTTGACTCTTGGGGCATTTTGTAAACTTGATCATCTAGCCCTTTCAAAATTCAATTTTTAAAAGGGAATTGGATATATATTTTAAAAGAGAAAACAGGCATGGTGGCACAGTGGTTAGCACTGCTAGGTCACAGTGCCAGGGACCCGGGTTCGATTCTGGCCTCGGGTGACTGTCTAGTGTGGAGTCTGCACGTTCTCCCCGTGTCTGCGTGGGGTTTCCTCCGGGTGCTCCGGTTTCCTCCCACAGTCCAAAGATGTGCAGGTTTAGTTAGTTTGCCCATGATAATTTGCCCTTTAGTCTCCAAAAGGTTAGGTGGGGATACGGGGATAGGGCGGGGTGCTCCTCCGGAGGGTGTGTGCTGACTCAATGGGCCTCCCTCTGCACTGTAGAGGGTTTTAGGATTCCATGTCGTGCCAAAAAGAAAGCACAGTCGGGGCAAGGTGGCCTAATTGAAAACTCTTTCAAAGAGTATGGACAGTCACTATGGGCCAAATGGCCTCAAAGAACAAAGAACAATCCAGCACAGGAACAGGCCCTTTGGCCCTTCAAGCCTGTACCGGTCATGATACCAACCTTGGCCAAATCCCTCAGCACTTCCTTGTGCCGTATCCCCTCTGTACCCATCCTATCCATGTATTTGTTGAGATGCCTTTTGAACGCCGTTAATGTCTGTGCTTCCAGAACCTTCCGTGGCAGCGCATTCCGGGCACTCACCGCCCTCCCTCTGTAATGTGGAGTATTGACTCCAGGATTTGAGCACAAACATTGAAGCTGACACACACAGGGCAGCACTGAGGGAGGGATGAATGTGACATTAAACCAAGATCCTATCTGCCCTCTCAATCTGATTTCACTATTTGGTAGAAGAGCAAGGGGGGAATCGGCCTGGTGTCCTGTCCAACATGTATCCCTCACAAGGGAATTGGATATACATTTGAAAAGAGAAAGCAGGCACGGTGGCACAGTGGTTAGCACTGCTGCCTCACAGCGCTAGGGACCCGGGTTCGATTCCGGCCTAAAACATCACTAAAAACAGATCATCAGGTCATTGTCACTCGCGATTTGGGGGATCTTGCTGTGTGCAAATTTGATCATAGAAAATAGAAGCAGGAGGAGGCCATTCGGCCCTTCGAGCCTGATCCGTCATTCATTATGATCATGGCTGATCATAAATTTAAATACCCTGAACCAGCCATCACCCGCCAACTATGCCCCCTAACATTGGGAAGACTGAAGCCATTTTCCTCAACGCACCGCCCAAAATATCCATACACGTTTGTCACCAATTCCACCTCCTACCAGATCACTTCTGTCATTCCTGCATGAATAAACCTCATTGGCTGTAAAACCCTTTGAGACTTCCCATGGTCATGAATGGTGCTATAAAAGTGCAAGTATTTCTTTCAGGTTCCACGATGGCTTTCAAATGCTGACTGAAAAAGTTACATTTTAGTTGAAACTCTGTGGAAAGAAACCATCCCCTCCACACACAGCGCTGCAGTGCAGGGCCCTGGCCACTGTTTGGGGGGCCCATACGGAGAGGTGACTGTCGTGGTGGGACCACCAATCAGAGCCTTGGTAGCTCTAAACTTGCTGACAGGCTCAAGAATGACGCTGAGCGGTGGTGGAAACTTCGAGAAGTCCAGACACGGAGCTCCCGAATCACTGTGAGGTTTCTCAACTTTCATTGACTAAAAGTGCAAAGCAGCAGACAGGTTTCCTTTCTTTCTCGCACGTGTAAAAAAAACTGGAAGATATACAACAACACACTCCACAACCTCACTGTCCACGTTTTATACACAAGGTCACCGAAGGCCATCACATCGGCCCCCTTAACAGCAGCTTCGGCATTTCTGGTACCCCGAAGCTCGCCACCATTGGACCTGTCCTGACTGCCAACCTCGCAATTTTGGATAACGCCCCAAACACCAGTAACTCTCCAGCTTCACACAACCCCAGAATATGTGTACGTGATTCGCCGGCCCTCACCCACACTTCTCGTACTCACCAGCAACCCCCTGGCAGAACTCACTCATCCTTGCCCGGGTCATGTGTAACACTGTGCACCACCTTGAACTGAACCAAGCTCATCCTCGTGCAGGAGGGAGTTGAATTCACTCGACGCATTGCCTCGCACCACAGTCCCCAGCCTATTTCTCCCCAACTCTTCCTCCCATTTGTTCTTCATGCTCGCCCATTTGGGCCCCACCCCCCCACTCCCCAGATCATCCGTATATAGCCCCAATCCTATCCTGTCCCAACTCATCCGGGAGCAGCATTGCTCCAATAGGGTATACCCCGGCAACTTGGGAAACGTCCCGCGCTCCTTTCGTGCAAAGTCCCTCGTCTGCATGTATCTGAATTCACTCCCCCTCGGCAACTGAAACCTCTCCCACAACTCATCCAGACCTGCAAACGGCCCTTCCAGATACAAATCCCTCACCCTCACCAGTCCCGTCTCCCTCCACTTCCCAAACATCCCATCCATTTCCCCGGCTTAAACCTGTGGTTCCTGCACAGTGGTGTCAACACAGCAGCCAGGAAGGGCAGCATGGTTGCACAGTGGTTAGCACTGCAGCCTCACGGCGCCGAGGTCCCAGGTTCGATCCCGGCCCCGGGTCACTGTCTGTGTGGAGTTTGCACATTCTCCCCGTGTCTGCGTAGGTCTCGCCCCCACAACCCAAAGATGTGCAGGTTCGGTGGATTGGCCACGCTAAATTGCTCCTCAATTTGAAAAAAAAAGAATTGGATACTCTAAATTAAAAAAACCCCACAGCAGCCAGGTTTCTTGCATTCGGTCTGGCGGGCAGCCTGAGGCAGCAGCGAGGTCGCTGAACTAACATAGGAGCCTGTCAAGCCTTCAGTGAGGCAAGGAGGAGGCACTGGCCAATGGCTGTTGAAGGAAGCAGCGGGGCGACTCTCGACCTCCAGGGCAGGACTGAGGAGGGAGGCAACCAATCAACCAACCAGAACATAGGCCACCCGGTCGGAAAGGCAGCAGCCAGCCAGGAGCACACGAGGTCGCCAAGGCCCAAGCCTGACCATAGAACCAGAAAATTCCTTCAGCGCAGAAAAAGGCAATTTGGCACATCAAGTCTGCATCAACCCTCAAAGAGCATCCTACCTAGGGCCACTCCCATGCCCTAGCCCCGTAACCCCACCTAACCTACACTTGAGTGAGAGACGAGCTGAGCAGAGCAGCAGTCGGGAGGTACAAAGAAGGCTAGGCAGGCACTGGTGTTGTGTCTCGGGGAATCAGGGAGCAGTGGCCAATGGGAGCAGGGCAACATGGTAGCACAGTGGTTAGCACAGTTGCTTTACAGCTCCAGGATCCCAGGTTCGATTCCCGCTTGGGTGACTGTGCGGATTTTGCACGTTCTCCCTGTGGGTTTCCTCCGGGTGCTCCGGTTTCCTCCCACAGTCCAAAGATGAGTTGGTTCGGTGGATTGGCCATGCAAAATTGCCCTTAATGTCCAAAAAGGTTTGGTGGGGTTACTTGGATAGGGTGGAGGTGTGGGCTTAGGTAGGGTGCTCTTTCCAAGAGCCGGTGCAGACTCGATGGGCCGAATGGCCTCCTTCTGCACTATAAATTCTATGATTCTATGACTCGAACAGAGCCAGAGGCCGGCCAGGCAGGGCTGAGAGTGCGAGGGCTGCGCTGGGCAGCAAAAGGACCAGGTGGTGAGGGCGGGAGAGAGCAGAGGCCAGGCCAGATAGCCAGCAGCAGCTGCCAGGCAGCCAGCCAGGAGCACACGTGGCCATTGAAGGTCGAGGCTCAAGGCCCAGCCAGCCGAGCGAGAGCTGAGAGGTGAGCAGATCAGCAGTCGGCAGGTGTGAAGAAGGCCAGGCAGGCGCCGGTGTTGCGTCTCGGAGAATCAGGGAGCAGTGGCCAGCGGGAGGGGGGCGACTCGCACAGAGCCAGAGGCCAACCAGGCAGCTGGACTGAGAGTGAGGGGACTGGGCTGGACAGCAACCGGAATGGGCAGTGAGGGTGGGAGAGAGCAGAGGCCAGGCCAGATGGCCAATAGCAACAGACAGGAGCTCGCGAGGTCCCAGAAGGTTGAGACCTCAGAAGCTTGGCCCCCTGAGCGAGGTCATTGGGAGTGGGGCCCGATGATTTGGGGTGGGGCTCGATGCCCTTGGGGGTGGGGCCCGATGCCATTGGGGGTGGAGCATTGGGGGTGGGGCTTGATGCCTTTGGGGGTGGGGCCCGATGCCAGTGGGGGTGGGGCTCAGCGCCCTTGGGGGTGGGGCTCGATGCCAGTGGGGGTGGGACTTGTTGCCAGTGGGGGTGGGGCTCGATGCCTTTGGGGTGGGGCTCGATGCTATTGGGGGTGGGGCTCCATGCCAGTGGGGGTGGGGCTCGATGCCATTGGGAGTGGGGCTAAATGCCATTGGGGGTAGGGCTCGATGCCTTTGGGGGTAGGCTGGATGGCAGTGGGGATGGGGCATTGGGGGTGGGTCTTGATGCCTTTGGGGGTGGGGCCCGATGCCATTGGGGGTGGGGCATTGGGGGTGGGGCTTGATGCCATTGGGGTGGGGCTCGATGCCATTGGGGGTGGGGCATTGGGGGTGGGGCTTGATGCCTTTGGGGGTGGGGCCCGATGCCAGTGGGGGTGGGGCTCAATGCCCTTGGGGGTGGGGCTCGATGCCATTGGGGGTTGGGCTCGATGCCATTGGGGGTGGGGCATGGTGCCATTGGGGGCGGGGCTTGATGTCATTGTGATGGGGCTCGATGTCATTGGGGGTGGGGCATGGTGCCATTGCGGGTGGGGCTTGATGTCATTGTGATGGGGCTCGATGCCATTGGGGGTGGGGCATGATGCCAGTGGGGGTGGGGCTCAACACCATTGGGGGTGGGGCTTGATGCCATTGGGGGTAGGGCTCGATGCCATTGCGGGTGGGGCTTGATGCCATTGGGGGTGGAGCTTGATGTCATTGGGGGTGGGGCTCGATGCCATTGGGGGTGGGGCTTGATGCCAAGCGGGTAGAGCTTGATGCCATTGCGGGTAGGGCTTGATGCCAGTGGGGGTGGGGCATGATGCCATTGGGGTGGGGCTTGATGCCATTGCGGGTAGGGCTTGATGCCAGTGGGGTGGGGCTTGATGCCATTGAGGATGTGGCTTGATGCCATTGGGGGTGGGGCCCATGACTTTGGGGGTGGGGCCCGATGCCAGTGGGGGTGGGGCTCAACGCCCTTGGGGATGGGGCTCGATGCCAGTGGGGGTGGGGCTCTATGCCTTTGGGGGTGGGGCTTGATGCCATTGGGGGTAAGGCATGATGCCAGTGGGAGTGGGGCTCGACGCCATTGCGGGTAGGGCTTGATGCCAGTGGGGGTGGGGCATGATGCCATTGGGGTGGGGCTTGATGCCATTGCGGGTAGGGCTTGATGCCAGTGGGGTGGGGCTTGATGCCATTGAGGATGTGGCTTGATGCCATTGGGGGTGGGGCCCATGACTTTGGGGGTGGGGCCCGATGCCAGTGGGGGTGGGGCTCAACGCCCTTGGGGATGGGGCTCGATGCCAGTGGGGGTGGGGCTCTATGCCTTTGGGGGTGGGGCTTGATGCCATTGGGGGTAAGGCATGATGCCAGTGGGAGTGGGGCTCGACGCCATTGGGGGTGGGTCTTGATGCCAGTGGGGTGGGGCTCGATGTCAGTGGCAGTGCGGCTCGATGCCAATGGGGGTGAGGCTTGATGCCAGCGGGGGTGGGGCTCGATGCCAGTGGGGGTGGGGCTCGAAGCCAGTGGGGGTGGGGCTCGAAGCCAGTGGGGGTGGGGCTCAATGCCAGTGGGGATGGGGCTCAACGCCAGTGGGGGTGGGGCTCGATGTTATTGGGGGTAGGGCTTAATGCCATTGGAGGTGGGGCTTGGTGCCGGTGGGGTGGGGCTTGATGCCGTTGCGGGTGGGGCTTGGTGCCCTTGGGGCTAGGGCTTGATTACAGTGGGGTTGGGGCTCGACGCCAGTGGGGATGGGGCTTGATATCAGTGGGGGTGGGGCTCGATGCCAGTGGGGGTGGGGCTTGATGCCATTGGGGCTAGGGCTTGATGCCATTGGGGGTAGGGCTTGATGCCATTGGGGCTAGGGCTTGATTACAGTGGGGTTGGGGCTCGATGTCAGTGGGGTTGGGGCTCGATGTCAGTGGGGGTGGGGCCCGATGCCAGTGGAAGTGGGGCTCGATGTCAGTGGGGTTGGGGCTCGATGTCAGTGGGGGTGGGGCCCGATGCCAGTGGAAGTGGGGCTCGATGTCAGTGGGGGTGGGGCCCGATGCCAGTGGGGGTGGGGCCCGATGTCAGTGGGTGTGGGGCTCTATGCCATTGGGGGTGGGGCTCAATGCCATTAGGGGTGGGGCTTGATGCCATTGGGCGTGGGGCTTGATGCCATTGGGGATGGGGCTTGATGCCATTGGGCGTGGGGCTTGATGCCGTTGGGGATGGGGCTTGATGCCATTGGGGTAGGGCTTGATGCCATTGGGGGTGGGGCTTGATGCCATTGGGGGTGGGGCTCGACATCAGTGGGGGTGGGGTTCGACGCCAGTGGGGGTGGGGCTCAATGCCAGTGGGGGTGGGGCTCGACGCCAGTGGGGGCGGGGTTCGACACCAGTGGGGGCGGGGTTCGACCCCAGTGGGGGTGGGGTTCGACACCAGTGGGGGTGGGGCTCAACGCCAGTGGGAGTGGGGCTCAACGCCAGTGGGGGTGGGGCTTGTTGCCAGTGGGGGGGGCTTGATACCAGTGGGGTGTTGCTTGATACCATTGGGGGTGGGGCTCGATGCTATTGGGGGTGGGGCTCGATGCCATTGGGGGTGGGGCTCGATGCCATTGGGGGTGGGGCTTGATGTCATTGGGGGTGGGGCTCGATGCCAGTAGGGGTGGGGCTTGATGCCATTGGGGGTGGGGCTCAATGCCATTGGGGGTGGGGCTTGAAGCCATTGGGGGTGGGGCTCGACGCCAGTGGGGGTGTGACTTGATGCCAGTGGGGGTGGGGCTTGATGCCAGCGGGGGTGAGGCTTGATGCCATTGGGGGTGGGGCTTGATGCCATTGGGGGTGGGGCTTGATGCCATTGGGGGTGAGGCTCAATGCTATTGGGGGTGGGGCTCCAACGCCATTGGGGTGGGGTTCGACGCCAGTGGGGGTGGGGTTCGACACCAGTGGGGGTGGGGCTCAACGCCAGTGGGAGTGGGGCTCAACGCCAGTGGGGGTGGGGCTTGTTGCCAGTGGGGGGGGCTTGATACCAGTGGGGTGTTGCTTGATACCATTGGGGGTGGGGCTCGATGCCATTGGGGGTGCGGCTCGATGCCAGTGGGGCTGGGGCCCGATGCCATTGGGGGTAGGGCTTGATGTCATTGGGGGTGGGGCTTGATGCCATTGGGGGTGAGGCTCAACGCCAGTGGGGGTGGGGCTCGATGCCATTGGGGGTAGGGCTTGATGTCATTGGGGGTGGGGCTCGACGCCAGTGGGGGTGGGGCTTGATGCCATTGGGGGTGGGGCTCAATGCTATTGGGGGTGGGGCTCGATGCCATTGGGGGTGGGGCTCGATGCCATTGTGGGTGGGGCTTGATGTCATTGGGGGTGGGGCTCGACGCCAGTGGGGGTGGGGCTTGATGCCATTGGGGGTGGGGCTCAATGCTATTGGGGGTGGGGCTCGATGCCATTGGGGGTGGGGCTTGATACATTGGGGGTGGGGCTCGACGCCAGTGGGGGTGTGACTTGATGCCAGTGGGGGTGGGGCATGATGCCAGTGGGGGTGAGGCTTGATGCCATTGGGGGTGGGGCTTGATGCCATTGGGGGTGGGGCTTGATGCCATTGGGGGTGGGGCTCAATGCTATTGGGGGTGGGGCTCCAACGCCATTGGGGTGGGGTTCGATGCCAGTGGGGGTGGGGCTCGACCCCATTGGGGGTGGGGCTCGACCCCATTGGGGGTGGGGCTTGATGTCATCGGGGTTGGGGCTTGATGCCATTGGGGTGGGGCTTGATGGCATTGGGGGTGGGGCTTGATGTCATTGGGGGTGGGGCTTGATGCCATTTGGGGTGGGGCTCGGCGCCAGTCAGGGTGGTGTTGGACATTGAGAGTGGGGCCGCCACCTCACCAGGGGTCAGAGCGTGACGTGGGGTCCTGCAAAGAGGGAGAACGCAGGGCCCCCAAAAGTGTAAAACCGGCTCTGGCCCCCAGTGTCACAAGGAAAAGATATATTTTCATCGTACATGTTGCAGCCACTTTGAAAGCAACAAGGGACATGGAAATACTTGCATAAATGTGATAGTCGTTCCTGGCAAGAGGGGTCCTGACTGTGAAGATCAGCAGGTGCTTTATCTCCAGGTATTTCTAACCAAACCTTTTACAATTATACCATAAGCACACAGGAATACTGGAATAATAATCCCCTCAAGGTAACGCGTCAATGGGACAAGTCCAGTAATAATATTTGTGACAGCCTGCCTGCATTAACAGACAGATTTATAAAATTCAACCCCCTTCACTTGGTAAGACTTTCTGGACACTTAGTGTTGTGCATTCAGAAGGCGCCTGTTGCAGCCTCCCCACCCCGTGTTCAAATCCGATCGGAAGCTTGGGTTGAAGGTAATCACCCATTAAAAAAATACTGTTCACCAAACTACTGAAAATTCGAGTTACTTTTAAAATAATATGATAAAGGGACATATCAATGTTGCAATTTGTAAGCAATTTCCAAAGACTTTGACACAGGAACCTGTCAGTAGCAAAGGTTTTATGGTATTTTCAGTGAAGCAATTGTATTCACAACTATCGAGACCAGCACAGCCTGCCCAAGCCCCCCATTCTTTCCCCGTTTCTTGCATTTTAATTCTATTCGGATAATTATCCAGTTCACCTTTAAGACCATAGCACATCAGAGCAGAATTAGGCCATTCGGCCCATTGAGTCTGCTCCGCCATTCAATCATGGCTGATATGCTTGTCATCCCCATTCTCCTGCCTGCTCCCCATAACCCCTGATCCCCTTATTAATCAAGAACCTATCTTTCTCTGTCTTAAAGACACTCAGTGATTTAGCCTCCACAGCCTTCTGCGGGAAAGAGTTCTACAGATTCACCACCCTCTGGCTGAAGAAATTCCTCCTCATCTCAGTTTTAAAGGATCGTCCCTTCAGTCTGAGGTTATGCTCTTGGGTTCTAGTTTTTCCTACTAGTGGAAACATCCTCTCCACGTCTACTCTATCTAGATCTCTCAGTAACCTTTAAGTTTCATAAGATCCCCCCTCATCCTTCAAAACTCCAACAAGTTCAGACCCAGAGTCCTCAACCGTTCCTCATATGACAATCTCTTCATTCCAGAGAACATTCTTGTCAATCTCCTCTGGCCCCTTTCCAAGGCCAGCACATCCTTCCTTAGATATGGGGCCCAAAACTGCTCACAATATTCCAAATGGTGTCTGACAAGAGCCTTATACAGCCTCAGAAGTACATCCCTGCTCTTGTATTCTAGCCCTCTTGCCATGAATGCTAACATTGCATTTGCCTTCCTAGCTGCGACTGAACCTACACATTAACCTTAAGAGGATCTTGATCTAGAACTCCTAAGTCCCTTTGTGCTTCTGATTTCCGAAACCTTTTCCCATTTAGAAATATTCTGTGCCTCTATTCTTCTTACCAATGTGCATAACCTCAAACTTTTCCACGTTGTATTCCATCTGCCACTTCTTTGCCCACTCTCCTAGTCTGTCCAAGGACTTCTGCTTCCTCAATACTACCTAATTTGATCTTTATTATTGTCACAAGTAGGTTTACATCAACACTGCAATGAAGTTACAGTGAAAATCCCCTAGTCACCACATTCCGGCACCTGTTCGGGTACACTGAGGGAGAATTCAGAATGTCCAATTCACCTAACAAGCACATCTTTTGGGACTTGTGGTAGGAAACTGGAGCACCCGGAGGAAACCCACGCAGACACAGGGAGAACGTGCAGACTCCGCACAGTCAGTGACCCAAGCCGGGAATCGAACCTGGGACCCTGGCGCTGTGAAGTAACAGTGCTAACCATTGTGCTACCGTACTTGTCCCTCTGCATATCTTTGTATCATCTGCAAACTTAGCAACAGTGCCTTCACTTCCTTCTTCCAGATCGTTAGTGTATGTTGTGGGAAGTTGTGGTCCCAATTTGGAAGCCATGATTGAATCTATCCCCGTATCACCCACAGGCAGTGCATTCCAGATCTTAGAAATACTTTTCCTTAAAAAGCTTTTGCTCTTTTTGCAATTTGCCTTAAATCGGTTCCTCTGGTCCTCACCTCTTCCACCAATGTGTACATTTTCTGCCTGTTTATGCTGTCAGGGCATCTCATGATTTGAGCACCTCTCCCAAATCTCCTCTCAACCTTCTGTTTTCTAAGTAGAACAACCCCAGTTTCCCTCATCTATCCACGTGACTTTCCACTAGAATGGTGTCTTTCAGACAACAAGTGTTGGGGCCTTGCCACATGAGAAACTGGAGATGCGAAGCTGTGTACACCTTTTGTACACAGCTCAGGAAGGAAGTTAATATGTTCACGAATCAGCCTGTCAAAATTCCCAGTACGTTTTGTTTTTAAGCAAATAGACTTCTGACAAATCTCGAAATATCAGAAGTCAAAATGAATAATTGGAGATATTGGGTAGGATTTAGCTGCTGAATTAGTCGTGGGTGCAAATCCACTCCTGGCTGGTAAGTCTCGTTAGAGGCCAAAAAACGCTTTGGCGCCGGTGAGATTTCAGAACGCGATCTGCCCGGGCCCTTCCCGATGATTCGATCAGGTTCACGCCCAGGGAAGGCACAAACCTGATTAGTGTGAATTTGAATCCATTATAATTAATTCAGCTCAGTTGACGTTGCATCTTCAGCCCTCATTGAATCTTCCGACACACCAGCTGTGACATCTCGCTGGCGCAAATTACGGCTGCCTTTTAGAAATGGGAACGCAGTGCCCTGACCTCCAAGAGAAGAAGGAAGTGAGCACCACTGTCTCCACCTAGTTCCAAGGGGGCAGAGCCTTCTGGCCAGCTCTGGGTGTTTGGGTGCGGAGAGTGTGGGGGGGGGGGGGCGGTTCATGATGGGTGTTGCGGTTGATATGGGTGGTCCTGATGACTGCTGTCTGTTGTTTAAACATTTTCAGGGGCTTGTTAGTCTGATGTATGTGTCATGGGGGCTTGGGATGGCTGTGGGCCACATGGGGGTGGGGGGTGATGAGCGTCGATGAGGTGGGTCTCATTTACTGGCTGGATGAGACCCCGAAACAGGAGGCAACACTATTCCCTGCCTGGGGACGTGTGGCACAAACTCTGGAGTGGCTGTCCAGGAGTCTTAAATATTGAGGCATGACAGCAGTGAGGTCTTGGAATGATGCAGCCTGAGTAAGAAGGGTGTCTATTAGCTTTGCCTATCCTGAAACAGAAAGGAATTGTGCCATCCTGAGATTCCTGAGAAGTGGCACGGTGGTTAGCACAGCTGCTGCACAACCCCAGTGACCTCGCTTAATTCCAGCCTTGGGTGACTCTGTGGAGTTTGCCCGTTCTCCCTGTATCTGCGTGGGTATCCTCTGGGTGGTCCAGTTTCCTCCCACAGTCCAAATGATATGCAGGTTAGGTGGATTGGCCATGATCAGTGCATGGGGATAGGATGGGGGAGTGGGCCGGGGCAGAGTGCTCTTTCTGAGGGTTGATGCAGCACGGTAGCACAGTGGTTAGCACAGTTGCTTCACAGCTCCAGGGCCCCAGGTTTGATTCCCGGCTTGAGTCACTCTGTGTGGAGTCTCCCCGTGTCTGCGTGGGTTTCCTCCGGGTTTCTTCCCACAGTCCAAAGATGTGCAGGCTAGGTGGATTGGCGAGGATAAATTTCCCTTAGTGTCCAAAAAGGTTAGGTGGGGTTACTGGGTTACGGGATAGGGTGGAGGCGTGGTCGTTCCAAGGGCCGGTGCAGACTCGATGGGCTGAATGGCCTCCTTCTGCACTGTAAATTCTATGATTCTATGAATATATGACTGAAGCCCCCCATACTTGGATTGATTCTTGCTAATCTTTTCTGCAACCTCTCCACTGCCTCCACATCCTTCCTAAAAGTAAAATGTGAATCAGATACAATATTCGAACCAACAGAACAATGTTTTATGAAGTTCACTGGAACTTATTTACTTCCTTATCACCATAACATATTTAGTTGGAAAGTCATGAACCTTTTTGAAATTTACTCATTTCAAACCTCGGGGGTGGGGGGAAAGTACAAGAAACAAATAGTAAAAAGAATGACAGTTAAGATCTATGATCCTTGGGAAGTTGGGGCCTCGGTGTGGACCCCAATACGGGGGAACCACCGGTTCGTCCCAGGGAGGATAGATGGAGGGTTTTCAGGGTGGCACAGGGCAGGGATACGAAAGTTGGGGGACCTGTTTGTGGACGGGAAGTTCGCGAGTCTGGGAGAGTTGGAGGAGAAGTATGGGCTCCCCCCCGGGGAACACCTTCAGGTACTTACAGGTCAGGGCGTTTGCCAGACGGCAGGTGGTGGAATTCCCGCGGCTACTGCCACACACAGTACAGGACAGGGTGCTCTCGGGGGGGGGGGGGGGGGCGGGAGTGGGGAAGACCTCGGAAACTTACCAGGTGATGCAGGAGGAGGAGGAGGCCTCGGTGGTGGAGGTGAAGGGTAAGTGGGAGGAGGAGTTGGGGGAGGAGATCGAGGAGGGGACGTGGGCAGATGCCCTAGGGAGGGTGAACTCTTCATCTTTGTGCGCGAGGCTCAGCCTCATACAGTTTAAGGTGCTGCACAGGGCACACATGACCGGGACAAGGATGAGCTGTTTTTTTTGGGGTGAGGACAGGTGTGTTAGGTGCTCAGGGAGCCCAGCAAACCACACCCTTATGTTCTGGGCATGCCCAGCGCTGGAGAAATTTTGGAAGGGCGTAACGAGGACGGTGTAGAGGGTGGTAGGATCCAGGGTCAAACCAGGCTGGGGGCTCGCAATATTTGGGGTGGCAGAGGAGCCGGGAGTGCAGGAGGCGAAAGAGGCCGGTATTCTGGCCTTTGAGTCCCTGGTAGCCCGGTGGAGGATTCTTCTTCAGTGGAAGGACATGAGGCCCCCAAGCATGGAATCCTGGATCAACGATATGGCGGGGTTTATTAAGTTGGAGAGGGTGAAATTCGCCTTGAGAGGGTCGGTACAAGGGTTCTTCAGACGGTGGCAACCGTTCTTAGACTTCCTGGCAGAACGGTAGACATTGGTCAGCAGCAGCAACGCGGGGGGGGGGGGGTTACTTTATTTACACTGGGGGATCTGAGGGGGTGTATATATTTGCTATGTTGGCTCTGTGTTAAATTGGGGTATTAATTTATTATTTTCGTACAGGGGGTAGGGGGATATGGAGGGTTGTTTTTTGACTGTGTTTTGTATTTAATCCTGTTGGGTTCCTTTTTCATTTTGCTATTGGTATTCTGTGAAAACCTTAATAAAAATTATTTTTTTAAAAAGATATACGATCCTTTGCATTCTCTGAATAGAGATTAAAAGGAAGCTAATTGTGCAGAGTGAACATGGTCAGCATCTGTATCGTTCAAGTGGGTTAAATATCCCTCTTCACATCAACCCACAACTTATTTTTAAAATACTTTGTGCTCTGTTTTTCATTCATATTTAAATTATTCGTAGCTCAAATTCACCAATTTCACTAAATAAATTACATGGTACGGCAGCACAGTGCTTTGCACTGTTGCTTCACAGCGCCAGGGTCCCAGGTTCGATTCCCGGCTTGGGTCACTGTCTGTGCGGAGTCTGCATGGGTCCCCTCTGGGTGCTCCGGTTTCCTCCCACAAGTCCCGAAAGATGTGCTGTTAGGTAATTTGGACATTCTGAATTCTCCCTCTGTGTACCCGAACAGGCGGTGGAATGTGGCGACTAGGGGCTTTTCACAGTAACTTCATTGCAGTGTTAATGTAAGCATGCTTGTGAAAATAAAGATTATTATTATTGTACAATGAAATGTGATACAGGTGAGTGTCGTATAGGTAATTGTTGTACAGGTGAATGCTAAAATTGTACAATTCCTGCTTGTTTGTTTAACATGGTTCTCTGTCCCACTTTAATAGTAACCAATATTTCCAAAATTATGCTTCACACACGGACTTCAGGCCAGATGAGGAAGTAATTCTGTAGTTGCTCTTTGTAAACATGGTATAGATCATGAAAGTGTCCTCCGGTTGCTTTCTGGTCACATTTCCATTAATGTTTCAATCAGTAACAGCAGCTTAGACCTGGCATAATGAAAGAACCATCCCAAGATGCTTCACAGAAATATTACAAAATAAAGTATGACACCAAGCCACATGAAAATATATTAGATCAGGTGACCAAAATTTGCTCAAAGAAGCAAGGAAGAAAGTGAAGAAGAGAGGTGGTGAGGTGTAGGGAGGGAATACCAGACCTAATGGACCTAGGTAACAGCAGAAAAATTGTGGGAGCATTTATAATTGGGAGTACACAATAAACTAGAATTAAAGGAACATAGATATCAGAGAGGACTGTGGAGTTGGAGGAAACAGACAGGGAGGGAGAAAGCCATGGTGGGATTTCAAAACAAGGTTCAGAATTTTTAAGTCAAGATGTTGCTTGACCGGGAATATAACATAGAACATAGAAAATACAGCACAGAACAGGCCCTTCAGCCCACGATGTTGTGCCGAACCTTTGTCCTAGATTAATCATAGATTATCATTGAATTTACAGTGCAGAAGGAGGCCATTCGGCCCTTTGAGTCTGCACCAGCTCTTGGAAAGAGCACCCTACCCAAACTCAACACCTCCACCCAACACCAAGGGCAATTTGGACATTAAGGGCAATTTATCATTGGCCAATTCACCTAACCCGCACATCTTTGGACTGTGGGAGGAAACCGGAGCACCCGGAGGAAACCCACGCAGACACGGGGAGGACGTGCAGACTCCGCACAGACAATGACCCAAGCCGGAATCGAACCTGGGACCATGGACCTGTGAAGCAATTGTGCTATCCACAATGCTAACGTGTTGCCCTTAAGAACAAATAAATCTACACTATATAATTTTCCCGTAATCCATGTACCTATCCAACAGCTGCTTGAAGGTCCCTAATGTTTCCGACTCAACTACTTCCACAGGCAGTGCATTCCATGCCCCCACTACTCTCTGGGTAAAGAACCTACCTCTGATATCCCTCCTATATCTTCCACCTTTCACCTTAAATTTATGTCCCCTTGTAATGGTGTGTTCCACCTGGGGAAAAAGTCTCTGACTGTCTACTCTATCTATTCCCCTGATCATCTTATAAACCTCTATCAAGTCGCCCCTCATCCTTCTCCGCTCTAATGAGAAAAGGCCTAGCACCCTCAACCTTTCCTCGTAAGACCTACTCTCCATTCCAGGCAACATCCTGGTAAATCTTCTTTGCACCTTTTCCAGAGCTTCCACATCCTTCCTAAAATGAGGCGACCAGAACTGTACACAGTACTCCAAATGTGGCCTTACCAAAGTTTTGTACAGCTGCATCATCACCTCACGGCTCTTAAATTCAATCCCTCTGTTAATGAACGCGAGCACACCATAGGCCTTCTTCACAGCTCTATCCACTTGAGTGGCAACTTTCAAAGATGTATGAACATAGACTCCAAGGTCTCTCTGCTCCTCCACAATGCCAAGAACTCTACCGTTAACCCTGTATTCCGCATTCATATTTGTCCTTCCAAAATGGACAACCTCACACTTTTCAGGGTTAAACTCCATCTGCCACTTCTCAGCCCAGCTCTGCATCCTATCTATGTCTCTTTGCAGCCGACAACACCCCTCCTTACTATCCACAACTCCACCATTCTTCGTATCGTCTGCAAATTTACTGACCCACCCTTCAACTCCCTCATCCAAGTCATTAATGAAAATCACAAACAGCAGAGGACCCAGAACTGATCCCTGTGGTACACCACTGGTAACGGGAATCCAGGCTGAATATTTGCCATCCACCACCACTCTCTGACTTCTATCGGTTAGCCAGTTCGTTATCCAACTGGCCAAATTTCCCACTATCCCATGCCTCCTTACTTTGTGCAGAAGCCTACCATGGGGAACTTTATCAAATGCCTTACTAAAATCCATGTACACTACATCCACTGCTTTACCTTCATCCACATGCTTGGTCACCTCCTCAAAGAATTCAATAAGATTTGTAAGGCAAGACCTACCCCTCACAAATCCGTGCTGACTATCCCGAATCAAGCAGTGTCTTTCCAGATGCTCAGAAATCCTATCCTTCAGTACCCTATCCATTACTTTGCCTACCACCGAAGTAAGACTAACTGGCCTGTAATTCCCAGGGTTATCCCTAGTTTCTTTTTTGAACAGGGGCACGACATTCGCCACTCTGAATGTTGTTAGGAAAACACAGGTAGTTTTATTTGTATTGGCAAACGTTAGTCAAAAAGTATAGTTTAAAATGTGTTTAATTAAATGTTTCTGTGCCTGGAAGTGTAAAACATGTAGTTAAATCCATGTCGGACAAAGGTGTTTGTATGTGTGGAGGTTGATTTGATTAAGTTCCAGCTGTGTTTCTATTGTGCTTAGAGAGGACTACGGTGTGAAGAATAAATAAACCAACAGTGGGTGCTTAGCAACTAAGGCTTTGTAAGGTAGAGAAGCTTTTAAGTTTTAGATTAGCTAATTTGATTGCAGTTGAAGATAGGTAGTGAGAGAGAAGGCAGCTGTCTCAGTTCTGCTAGAAGCAGTGGTTTTGAAGGCTCAAGAGGGAACACCGCTCTCAGCTTTGCCAGAAAAAAAGCCATACTATAGAGTAATGGCTAAGAAAACATGTGCAGAGATCTGAAGAGAAGCTAGTTAAGGAAGCTAGAGAAATGAAGAGAAGTTTCCAAGAAGTCAGAGGTTAAAGGTATTACAACAGAGAACTGTTCAGTAAAAAATCAGACAGAGCTCAGAAGAAGGATGAGACATCAAAAAGATATCTGAAGTGGTTTTCAGATTTGTCAGGTGTTACTACAGCCTGTGGAACATGAATTGAAACAATTATGGAAATCGGTGGCTGGATCTAGGAGTTTGTGTAAAAACAATCAGGACTGGAGTTCGCATGTTCTCCAAGTGTGTACGTGGGTTTCCGCCGGGTGCTCCAATTTCCTCCCACAGTCCAAAGATGTGAAGGTTAGGTGGATCGGCCATACTAAATTGCCCCTTAGTAACCAGGGATGTGTAGGTTAGGTTATGGGGTTACGGGGATAGGCCGGGGGAGTGGACATGGGAAGAGTGCTCTTTTCAAGGGTAGGGGAAGACTCAATGGGCCGAAAGGCCCCCTTCTGCATTGTAGGTATTCTCTGATTCTCTGAAAGTAAACCTAGAAGGGAGTGTAAAATCCTGGATTGGATTTGCTGTTAAAAGTGGATCGGAAGCTTTGTTTAAAAGTGTCATTTGGAAAACTTGGTCTGGATTTTGGAATATAAGCCACTTAATGAAAGCATTATTATTATGAGGGAATATTTTAAAGTGTGTTTGTGAGAGTGGAGTTTTGAAACTCTCACGTGACAATCATCTGGGGGGATTCGGAGGAGAAATCCATGGACACTAACTTAGGTTCAGAGTGGAGCGCTTGTATTTGCCCACAGTCACCCTGTGTGCTGAATAGGGACATTGTGTCAATGAGACCATTGTAGATTAGTGTTTTCAATCCATGTTAATTCTAAAATCTGTGTGTAATTGTTAAACTGAGGGGGTGTAAATGTGTATTGTATCATAATCCAATTTTTTCATGTTTAAAAAATGTATTTTCTTGTTGTTAAAACTAATGAACAGATCTGCGACTCTGTTCCTCCACATTTTATTTAAAAAAGAACAAAAGTTGAGGTCTTTTGAGCCCGGGTTCCACTCTGGGATCTTGCCAACCAGTTAAAAAAAAAAAGTATTTTATTACAAATATGTATCAAAACAGGTTACAGCAAATAAACACCCCGGGAAATATACTTCCCAACAATCAACTATACAGTCTGTACAAATTTTTCCCTTTTTCACCCCCCCCCCCCCCCCCCCCACAACGAACGGCTCCTCAAACACGGTGCCAAACATCCTCCACCTTCTCTCAAACCCCCCTGCAGTGCCCCTTAACTTATACTTTATCTTCTCCAAACACGGGAAGTCGTACAGGTCATCCAACCAAGCCGCTAAACCAGGTGGCGATGCCGACCGCCACTCCAGTAATATTCGCCGCCTTGCGATCAGAGAGGCAAACGCCACGACATCGGCCTTCCTCCTCTCCATCTCTGAAACCCCAAATATCACCACCAAAGAGTCCGGGTCCACCTCCTCCTCCACTATCCTGGCTAAGGCGGCGAACACTCCTGCCCAGAATCTTCCCAATTTTTCACAACCCTAAAACACATGCACGTGATTCGCTGGCTCCCCCCGCACCTCTCACACTCATCTGCTACCCCCTGAAAGAGTCCTCATTCTCGCCTGAGTCATATGCACCCTGTGCACCACCTTAAACTGTATCAGGCTCATCCTTGCACAAGAGGAGGTCCCGTTTACCCTACGCAATGCTTCACTCCAGACTCCCCAATTGATCTCCCCTCCCAACTCCGCTTCCCATTTTTTCTTACACTTCACCACCCGCTCGCCTCCCTGCTCCCCAGCCACTTGTATATATCCCCAATTCTTCCCTCCCTTCCGCATCCGGAAGCAGCAGTTGCTCCAGCAGGGTGTATCCAGGCAACCTAGGGAATCCCCTCTTCCCAGCCAGTTACACAATAACTTCATTGCAGTGTTAATGTAAGCCTACTTGTGACACCAATAAAAATGATTACTAATGCTGTGTCTTCTGATGATGTTGCTGAGGCACAGTACGTAGATAAGAAACAGGAAGAGCCCAGGAAAGATCCTTGGGGAACATCAGAGGTAAGGGAGAGAAGGTGCAGGAAGAGAAGACATTTCAAGAGATTTTCTGGCTTAAGTAAGAATAGAAGAAGGTGAGAATGGTCCCAGTCAACTGGAGGATAATGGAGAGGTGTTGGACGAGGATGCTGTGGTCAGCTGTGACTGAGGCTGCAGACGAAGATGGAAAGATAACTTTTTCTCACAGTCACATATAGAATGTAATTTGTAACTTTGATGCAGAAATAACTTGTGATGAACTTGTTGACACGGTCACTGCCTACAGGTCACTGGAGTGATGATTGTTATCTTAAAGAACAATTGAAGGTAACAAACTGATTTCAAAAGAAAAGTGGATCAGCCCCAACTCTTGCTCTAATTTGTGATGAACATCATTGTTGTAGTTTCGTTGTGAATAGTTTGGGAAAAATTACCCTCTTTTTGTTTTAATTTGAAAATGGCATTTTCCATAAAACAAATAATTTTCAACATGGCAGAACGATTTATTTTTACTGCAAAAGTCACTATTTTCAACTGAGTGCTCAGGAAGACTTCACCCATCATGATACCATACTTCACTTCATTTCTGGAGTGTTTATTGGAACCAAACTGTAAGGCTCGGAATTGTAAATAGACTGAAAGTCTTGGTGACGGTGCTAAGGAAGGCAAACTTTCATCCATAATTCATGAAGTTTTTAAATGTTAATGTGTGACTAATGCTATGTTAAATCTTTTCCCTATTTAATTTTAGACCCTGAAATTAATTGAAAATGATGCCTGGAGAAGAAAAGGTGACCCATTGGATTGAAAGATGTGTCACAAAAGATGCAATTATATTGGAGCCAAGAAATTTGAACTGCATTGTTTAAAAACATTATAAATTTAGACGCAGTTACTGTTGATTCCATCACGTGTACACCCAAAGTTAAAGTTTAAAACTGTACAATAACTTTTTATAAATATCCTGCATACACCTGTAACTGTTTATATGTACATTTATGTAAGAGTACATATATGAGTAATTATGATTGGATGTCTGCATGTGTCTGTAAACTCGATTAAATCGGGCTTTTAGTATGCACATGTGCACATGAGTTTACATGTATGCAAAGTGGTTACATTTCCATGCATTTATGTACGGTTGCATTTCTGTTTGTATTTGTGTGCAGGAGTGCATGGTAATGCATTACGTTGACACTTATGTGCAAATGCAGTTATACATGTATACTTGTATGGGTGCATATTTATTGGTATGTGCAGGTTTGTGTGCATGCATTTATACATGAACGCATGAATGTACGGAAATATGTATTTGTATTTATATACCTATGTGCGCACACCTTCATTGTAAGTATACGGATGCATGTATATGCAAACGTACATGTGTGCATTTCTCTCACACATGTACATTCAACATGTGTGCATGGATGTGCGCATGTTTATATATTTATGCATTGGGAGAAATTGAACCCAGTTAATTAAATGGATCGGGAATGAACAAAAGCGATATCAACAATGCTGAGAATCGGGCCTCTCTCCATCTCAGCTGCGATCAACAGGACAGGATTGAACTTGCATCGTTCCTGTTCTGCCTGAACCAGCTGAGCAGTTTAGGGAAGTTGTATAAGATAACAATGTATCAGATTATTTACTGTTTGTGTGCAGGTTTGAAAGTTAACATTTGTGCGATCCTGGCTTTGTGCTGTGTTTATAGGTGCAGTGCGAGGTTATGTTGACCTTACACAGTGCGTGCAGCAGCTAGAAGTACAGTCCCTGTCATTCATTCCAGCAATAAATCCCGGTGGCAATCTCTCCCATCAAACTAATCAAACTGCACAAACATGCCGCAATCATGTTAACGCGTCTTCACCGAAAATTATTTAGATCTAAATCAAGATTGCGCGGGCGGAGGGATGGTGTAATCTGTTGTTCTATGATATATTTTGCTCTCTGCAATATCGCAAATTAGCTCCCAGATTGGTTCTGAAACATCACTTAATCGAATCACTTTCATTTCATAATCACTTTGGAGAATAACAATTAACCATCAGCCGGAACCGGTGTGAGGCAGAAGCGCCTACACCCATATATGGACAGTTACGCTAATTTTCAGAATTTATTGGGCACAGTTTTCTTCCCATTAATGCATGAGGGTTAGGGTTGTGCATCTGTTATCAAATGTCAAGTAAATAATTACACTGCACCAGTGTTAAACATATCCAGATTCTGGACACAACACTGCAATCCACAGTTCAGGTCAATTCCCAATGCAGCACTTTCCAGAATCAAGAGGTCATATCATCAAAAGACCACTAGGTGTCGCTCTGTGTCGATAGGAAGAGTCAGTCCCCAAAACACCACACACTAAACACAGCAACAGCAGACACTAAACCCCAGACACTGAACCCCAGCAACAGCAGACACTAAACCCCAGCAACAGCAGACACTAAACCCCAGACACTAAACCCCAGCAACACCAGACACTAAACCACAGCAACAGCAGACACTAAACCCCAGACACTAAACCCCAGCAACACCAGACACTAAACCCCAGACACTGAACCTCAGACACTAAACACAGCAACAGCAGACACTAAACCCCAGACAGTAAACCCCAGCAACAGCAGACACTAAACCCCACACACTAAACACAGCAACAGCAGACACTAAACCCCAGACAGTAAACCCCAGCAACACCAGACACTAAACTCCAGACACTGAACCCCAGCAACACCAGACACTAAACCCCAGACACTGAACCCCAGCAACACCAGACACTAAATCCCAGCAAGTGGTAAACACCACTAGTGATATATTGTATGTATTACGGTACCGCCCCTGTATTACAGGTACAACGGTAAATCCCTGCCTGCTGGCTCCTCCCAGCAGGCGGTGTATAAAAGTGTCTGCTCTCCTGCGCTGCTCCCATTCTGGTTCCAGCTGCAGGAGGCACAACATCTTGTGCAATAAAGCCTCGATTGTTCCACCATTCTCGTCTTGTGGTAATTGACGGTACATCAATTTATTGCACAAGATTTTAAAAGATGGGCTTCCTAATCGAGCCCTTACGCAGCCAACGCCACGTCCAGAAGCTCCAACTCATGGGTGAGCCCTGATATTTTTCCCCTCATCTGGGATACGCCCTCCTACTCAGAAGCGAGGACGCTCCGAAAGGGACATTACGTTAAACCGAGGAATCAAGTGTAGCCAGGCACCTCCGGGCCACGAGACGGCAACTCCCGGGGGAGACTCTGGACGATTTCCTGCGGGCCCTACAGATCCTCGGTAGGAACTGTGACTGCCAGGCAGGCTCGGCAGTCCAACACACCGAACTTTTAATCAGAGACGCTTACGTCACGGGCATGAGGTCTACGTACGTCCGCCAGCGACTATTGGAAGGGGGTACGCTAGATCTTGCGGAGACTAGGCAGCTTGCAAATTCACTGGAAGTGGCCTCCCGTAACCTGGAGTCCTACACCCCCGACTGCGTGGCACCCTCGTGGGCATCGTGGGCCCCACCAGCTGCCGACTCCAGCTCACCGCAAGCCTGTGCCGCGTGGCAGCCAGCCAACTCCGGGGGGCCCAAGTGTTATTTTTGTGGACAGAGCAAACACCCCAGGCAGCGCTGCCCGGCTCGGAGCGCGACCTGCAACGGGAAGAAAGGACACTTTGTTTCCGTTTGCCAGGCCGGTTTGGTCGCCGTTGTTTCCAGGCCCGACACGACTACACCCCCATGTGCAACCCAGGGGCGCTGCCATCTTCCACTCCGCAAGCCATGTGCGGCCCATGGGCACCACCATCTTCTCCACCACAAGCCATGTGCGGCCCGTGGGTGCCGCCATCTTTGTCGCCTGCCATGGGCGCCGCCATCTTCGGCGCCATTTTGGACTGTGCCTCAGGACCCCTGCTCGTCTGTCCGTTCGCTGCCTACTGATGCCTCCGCCACTGCTGATCAGCCCGGGACCTCCCAACATCTTCCGCAGCTCGCCTCCATCACCCTGGATCAGTCTCGGCCCCACAACCTCGCGGCCGCCACGACGACGGTGAAAATCAACGGGCACGAGACGACCTGCCTCTTTGACTCCGGGAGCACAGAGAGCTTCATCCACCCCGCTACGGTAAGGCGCTGCTCCCTCCCGGTACACCCCGTCACCCAGAAAATCTCCCTGGCTTCTGGATCCCATTCCGTTGAAATCTGGGGGTACTGTGTCGCGACCCTCACCGTTCTGGGCATAGAGTTCAGCAACTTCAGGTTCCCCGAGTACTCCCGGTTCTCCTTCGTCATCCCTTGCCCGGAAATAACTACTGCCACAGTCATTAAAGCTCTGCACAGCATCTTCACTCGGTTCGGATTCCCCACCTACATCCACAGTGATCGGGGATATTCCTTCATGAGCGATGAGCTGCGTCAGTTCCTGCTCAGCAAGGGCATCGCCTCGAGCAGGACGACCAGCTACAACCCCCGGGGAAACGGGCAGGTGGAAAGGGAGAACAGGACGGTCTGGATGGCCGTCCTGCTGGCCCTACGGTCTAGAAATCTCCCGGTCTCCCACTTGGCAGGAGGTCCTTCCCGATGCACTCCACTCCATCCGGTCACTTCTCTGCACCGCCACTAATGAGACTCCTCACGAACGTGTGTTTGCCTTCCCCAGGAAGTCTACCTCCGGGGTCTCGCTCCCAACATGGCTGACAGTTCCTGGACCTGTCCTCCTCCGGAAGCATGTGCGGAGCCATAAATCGGATCCCTTGGTCGGGAAAGTCCACCTCCTCCAACCCACAGTACGCCTACGTGGCACACCCTGATGGGCGCCAGGACACAGTCTCCCTCCGGGACCTGGCACCCGCTGGGTCCCCACCCACGACCCCCGACCTGACACCGCCCCTTACTCCCCCGTTTGCGTCCTTCACCACTGCGCCACTCGCCTTCCCTCCAGCAAACCTCACCGCAGCCCCCACACCAGCAGGATCCGTCCTCGCACTGGATCCACTCAGGGGTGGCCAAGAAGAGGACAACATGCTCCCGGAGTCGCAGGTGACCACGTCGGTGCCCACATCACCACCAGGACTGGGACAATCACGGCGGAGGGTCAAAGCCCACGACAGACTTAATTTGTAATGATTTCTTCAACCCCGCCTGACTCTTTTTTAACAAGGGGTGAATGTGGTAAACACCACTAGTGATATATTGTATGTGTTAAGGCACTGCCCGTATATTACAGGTACAACGGTAAATCCCTGCCTGCTGTCTCCTCCCAGCAGGCGGCGTATCAAAGTATATGCTCTCCTGCGCTGCTCCCATTCTGGTTCCAGCTGCAGGAGGCACAACATCTTGTGCAATAAAGCCTCGATTGTCTCACCATTCTCGTCTCGTGGTAATTGACGGTACTTCATACGAGACACTAAATCCCAGAAACTAAACCCCAGACACTCAACCCGAGCAACACCAGACACTGAACCCCAGACATTGAACCCCAGACACTGAACCCCAGACACTAAACTCCAGCAACACCAGACATTAAATCCCAGACACTAAACCCCAGCAACAGCAGACACTAAACCCCAGACAGTAAACCCCAGCAACACCAGACACTATACCCCAGCAACACCAGACACTAAACCCCAGACACTAAACCCCAGACATTAAACCCCAGCAACACCAGACATTAAACCCGAGACACTAAACCCCAGACACTAAACCCCAGACAGTAAACCCCAGCAACACCAGACACTAAACCCCAGCAACACCAGATACTAAACGCCAGACACTAAACCTCAGACACTAAACCGCAGCAACACCAGACACTAAACCCCAGAGACTAAATCCCAGCAACACCAGACACTAAATCCCAGCAACACCAGATACTAAACCCCAGACACGAAATCCCAGCAACACCAGACACTAAACCCCAGACACTAAATCCCAGCAACACCAGACACTAACACCAGACGTTAAACCACAGCAACACCAGACACGAAACCCCAGACACTGAATTCCAGCAACACCAGACACTAAACCCCAGACATTAAACCCCAGCAACACCACACACTAAACCCCAGACACTAAACCCCAGACACTAAACCCCAGCAACACCAGACACTAAATCCCACACACTAAACCCCAGACACTAAATGCCAGAGACAAACCCCAAACACTAAACCCCAGACACTAAATCCCAGACACTATATCCCAGCAACACCAGACACTAAAACCCAGACACTAAACCCCAGCAACACCAGACACTAAACCCCAGACATTAAACCCCAGCAACACCAGACACTAAACCCCAGCAACCCCAGACACTAAACCCCAGACACTAAACCCCAGCAACACCAGACACTAAACCCCGGACATTAAACCCCAGCAACAGCAGACACTAAACCCCAGACACTAAACCCCAGCAATACCAGACACTAAACCACGGACATTAAACCCCAGCAACACCAGACACTAAACCCCAGACACTAAACCCCAGCAACACCAGACACTAAACCCCGGACATTAAACCCCAGCAACACCAGACACTAAACCACAGACACTAAACCCCAGACACTAAACCCCAGACATTAAACTCCAGCAACACCAGATACTGTACCCCAGACACTAAACCTCAGCACCACCAGCAACTTAACCCCAGACACTAAACCCCAGTCACTAAATCCCAGCAACACCAGACACTAAACCCCAGACACTATACCCCAGACACTAAACCCCAGACACTAAGCCCTAGCAACACCAGACACTAAACCCCAGACACTAAACCCCAGCAACACCAGACACTAAACCCCAGTCACTAAATCCCAGCAACACCAGACACTAAACCCCAGACACTATACCCCAGACACTAAACCCCAGACACTAAACCCAAGCAACACCAGACACTAAACCCCAGACACTAAACCCCAGCAACACCAGACACTAAACTCCAGACACTACAACTCAGCAACACCAGACACTAAACCCCAGACACTAAATCCCAGCAACACCAGTCACTAAACCCCAGCAACACCAGACACTAAACCCCAGCAACAACAGACACTAAACCCCAGACACTACATCCCAGCAACACGAGACACTTAACCCCAGCAACACCAGACACTAAACCCCAGGCACTAAATCCCAGCAACTCCAGACACTAAACCCCAGACACCAAACCCGAGACACCAAATCCCAGCAACACCAGACACTAAACCCCAGACACTAAATCCCAGCAACACCAGACACTAAACCCCAGACACTAAACCCCAGACACTAAACCCCAGACACTAAACCCCAGCAACACCAGACACTAAACCCCAGACACTAAACCCCAGCAACACCAGACACTAAACCCCAGACTCTAAACCCCAGCAACACCAGACATTAAACCCCAGACAGTAAACCCCAGCAACACCAGACATTAAACCCCAGACAGTAAACCCCAGCAACACCAGACACTAAACCCCAGATACTAAATCCCAGTAACACCATACACTGAACCCCAGACACCAAACCCCAGATATTAAACCCCAGACTCTAAACCTCAGCAACACCAGACACTAAACCCCAGACACTAAACCCCAGCAACACCAGACACTAAACCCCAAACACTAAACCCCAGCAACACCAGACACTAAACCCCAGCAACACCTGACACTAAACCCCGGACACTAAACCCCAGCAACACCAGGCACTAAACCCCAGCAGCACCAGACACTAAACCCCAGACACTAAACACCAGCAACACCAGACACTAAGCCCCAGACACTAAACCCCAGCAACACCAGACACTAAACCCCAGACTCTAAACCCCAGCAACACCAGACATTAAACCCCAGACAGTAAACCCCAGCAACACCAGACATTAAACCCCAGACAGTAAACCCCAGCAACACCAGACACTAAACCCCAGATACTAAATCCTAGTAACACCATACACTGAACCCCAGACACCAAACCCCAGATATTAAACCCCAGACTCTAAACCTCAGCAACACCAGACACTAAACCCCAGACACTAAACCCCAGCAACACCAGACACTAAACCCCAAACACTAAACCCCAGCAACACCAGACACTAAACCCCAGCAACACCAGGCACTAAACCCCAGCAGCACCAGACACTAAACCCCAGCAACAACAGACACAAACCACAGACTCTTAACCCCAGCAACACCAGTCACTAAACCCAGACACTAAACCCCAGCAACACCAGACACTAAACCCCAGACTCTAAACCCCAGCAACACCAGACACTAAACCCCAGACAGTAAACCCCAGACACTAAACTCTAGACAATAAACCCCAGACACTAAACCCCAGCAACACCAGACACTAAACTCCAGACACTAAACCCCAGCAACACCAGACACTAAACCCCAGACACTAAACCCCAGCAACACGAGACTCTAAACTCCAGACACTAAACCCCAGCAACACCAGACACTAAACCCCAGACACTAAACCCCAGCAACACCAGACACTAAACCCCAGACACTAAACCCCAGCAACACCAGATACTAAACGCCAGACACTAAACCCCAGACACTAAACCCCAGCAACACCAGACACTAAACCCCAGATACTAAATCCCAGCAACACCAGACACTAAATCCCAGCAACACCAGATACTAAACCCCAGACACGAAACCCCAGCAACACCAGACACTAAACCCGAGACACTAAACCCCAGCAACACCAGACACTAAACCCCAGCAACACCTGACACTAAACCCCGGACACTAAACCCCAGCAACACCAGGCACTAAACCCCAGCAGCACCAGACACTAAACCCCAGACACTAAACACCAGCAACACCAGACACTAAGCCCCAGACACTAAACCCCAGCAACACCAGACACTAAACCCCAGACTCTAAACCCCAGCAACACCAGACATTAAACCCCAGACAGTAAACCCCAGCAACACCAGACATTAAACCCCAGACAGTAAACCCCAGCAACACCAGACACTAAACCCCAGATACTAAATCCTAGTAACACCATACACTGAACCCCAGACACCAAACCCCAGATATTAAACCCCAGACTCTAAACCTCAGCA